>NW_026126638.1:0-600000 GCF_943737965.1 Phodopus roborovskii
TGTTTGTTTGTGTGCCACACAGGAGAGTGTCATATTCCCTGGACTGGAGTTTCAGACAGTTGTGAGCAGTCTTGTGGATACTGGGAACTGAACCCAGGTCCTCCGTAAGAGTAGTCAGTGCCCTTAACCTCTGAGCCATCTCCAGCTCCTGAGAGATGTTCTAAGAAACAAGCATTTCTCCTAAGAGCTTTAAATATGTTTCATCAATAACAATATACTTTTTTGTTTTCTCTTTCAGGACTTCTCTCTGTTGAAACCTGGTGTTGCTGAGGATTTTAAGAGAGGGTCTGATCTGAAAATGCATGCGATGGAGCAAAAGAAGCACAATAAGAAAGTCAAAAAGCTGAACCGTCGAAGTAAGTAAAAGCGATTAGAAAGTACATTCAGCAAAATTAGAAATCGTTTGGGCTGTACCAGGACTGAACCCTGTTCTACCACCGGCCAAACTATAAAGTAGCTTCCTCCTGCTTCCTTTCCTGTAGAAGGGTCTCCCTGTTTGAAGTCAGGTCTTGTGATGCATGGACTACCACATGTGGTTGCCTCTTTTTGTCTGTTTGCTTAGGCTTCCTTTGATGTGGCCTCATGTAGCCAGATTGTCTTCAGTCTCCTCTCCAGTTCACACAGTAAATAAGTGCATCTAATTGTGAAAGTGGGCTGGAGAAGTGGCTCGGCTATTAAGAGCACTTGATGCTGTTGTAAAGGACCCAGTTTTGATTCCCGGAATCCACAAGGTGGCTTCTAGCCTTTTGGTACTCCAGTTGGGTTGCGCTCATCAAATAATGTATTCAGGACTCCATGGTGCTGGCATGAACATGGTGCGTATAAACTCACACAGACAAATGACACACACACTGTGAGAGTCAAAGTTACATTTAAGTTTTAATTACTATGCCTAAGACATCTATGAAACAGATGCCTCTGATTTGCAAGCCATCCAGGGACAGAAATGTTGAAGGGTATTGATTATGGGAGAATGTCAGGATGTACCCTTGCCACTAGATTGGACCTAATGGGAAAAGCCTTGAATTGTGGATTTTACCTTTTAAAGCCCCTGCAAAATGTGATTTGGGACCATTTCCTGAGAACCTGGGTATGGACCTGGCCAGTATTTAATCAAAGCTTGCTCCAAATTTGACTTTAAAACTGGTAGTAATCTTATTCTTGACCAATGGGATTCACAACATAAAATACGAATAAACAAAACTTTAAAAAAGAAGAGCCAGGTGGTAGAGTACGCCTTTAATCCCCGCACAATGGAGAAAGACTCTGAGTTCAAGGCCAGCCTGATCTACAGAGCCGAGTTCCAGGACATGCTCCAAAGCTGGGAAGAAGAAAATCAAACTTAATAATTTTAAATGTATTTCTTTTATTTCTTTTAGGGTTGGGGATATAGCTCTGCTTCTCTAACAGGCACAAGGCTCAACTTCCAGCACTGGGGACATCAAGTTGCTGTCACACCTGTGATCCCAGCACTCAGAGGTAGAGGCAAGAAGATCAAAAACTCCCAATGATGTCAATAATCATTGTTTTCTCCCAAGACAGGGCTTCTGTGTAACAGCCCTGGCTGTCCTAGAACTTGCACTGTAGACCAGGCTGGCCTTGAACTCACTGAGATCCACCTGCCTCTGCATCCCAAGTGCTGAGATCAAAAAGGCATGCACCACCACCCAGCAATAATAATAAAGGTTTTGAAGCAGATTATCTACATATCCAGTCTGGCCTGGAATCTGAAAGCCTTCTGCCTCAGCCTCCAGAATGCAGTAATCACACTCAGCCTGAAAATCAAAATATTCTAACATGGAAGAATGCTAAGCATGATCTGAAAGTGTACTCACAGCTTGCTTGTATCCTACAGAACTCTTTAAAAAAAAGCTAAGGACACGCTACCTGAGACAACACCCAGGACAATCCAGCCGTAGCAGAGCAAAGGAACAGCAACAGAGGAAGAGAACAGAGGTGAAAAAGAGAAATAAACAAGCGAAGCAGGAAAACAAGATGAGTTCCAAGAAGTCAGTCAGCAGACCCCTCTTGGAGACTCTGTGGGCAAAATTTAAGTTAAGAAAAAGCCCCACCGTGCAAGACTGCTACTCACTGTCATTTCAATTTAACATGACAGACAAACAGGTATATAATGTAGCCTCTCCCTTTCTAGACCATGTCACTCATATGTTGCTGTTCCTTAACTGTTAGGTGCTTTGATTTATGTATTTTAGTATGAGTTCTCTGTCGGCATCAGATCTCATTTCTGATGGTTGTGAGATGCCACTTGGGTGCTGGGAATTGAACTCAGGTCCTCTGGAAGAGCAGCTAGTGCTCTTCTCTGCTGAGTCATCTTTCCAAGCCCCCTGGGGTTTAAGAATGAAAGAAATGTCCACCCTGATTCAGGAATCATCCCATACCCTTATTCAATTGGATGGTGACTAGATCCTGGGGGTTCTAACCTAATCAATTGGTCAAACCCTTGGGGACTCTTAATGAAAGAGGGTGTGGCTGGTGCCTTTCCCTGCCTACTGCCCACCACAAGGTCCATGTGTCTCCACTTCCATGATGGCAAACCTCAGGCCCCAGGTAGTGGAAAAAGTGGCAATGGGACTCTGAAACCAGGGGCCAGCAGGTCTTCCTTTCTCTAGCTTGTTTTGCTCGATTCTAGAAACATGGAAGTAGCTCATAGAAGCCTGTAATCCCAGCACTCCAGAGGCAGAGGCAGACAGATCTCAGTGAATTCAAGGCCAGCCTGGTCTACAAAGGAAGTTCCAGGACAGTCAGGGCTGCACAGAGAAACCTGGTCTCGAAAAACAAAACCAGCCAAACAAAAAAAGAAACCAATATCCTTAGTCCTCTCCTCTGTTAATCTCCTTTATCTCAGGTCTACAGATGGTTTTATGAAAAGAGGAAGAAATACAAGGAAGAAATGTTGAAGCAAATGGCACTGAGGCCTGCTGACCTGCTGAGCTAATTAATACCTGAGGAAATGGAAATAAATGAATTCATGTTTGACCTTACAAAGACCAGTAAACTTGGAAGACATTCAAGTTACACACAAATAAAACTTATCTCAAAGAATACAGGCCTCATTTGGTGAAAATTAAGCAATCAAGCTGCTCCAGTTACCAATCCAGGGGAGCAGATACTGAGCACTGAGCACCCAGCTCTAAGGAGGACTCTCACCACCTGGAGGAGCAACAAAGATCTACACTATTATAAGGATCCAGGCATTACTCTGGCCTGCCTCTGTCACCTGGCAGAATGCACTCAGGTTGTACCGTGGTCAGCTCAGGGTTCCATGGTTGTATAGTCTGCATGCTAGATGCAAAGGACCCCTTTTTAAAAGAGAGACCCCTGCCCACTTATGCTTCCCTGCCCCCCAGCCTTTACCGCTTTCCTCTGGGGCAGGCAGGAATCAGGTTGTGCCGCCCCCTTTCCCCTTCTAATAAAACTTCTCACTTAAGCTCTGTCTGCCTGGCATGTTTGTCCCTCACCTCAGTCACCCTTATCTGCCATGGTCCCCCTTGCTTTATCATAACAACTATACCTGTCACCAGGGGTGGAAATCAAACATACCCCTTGTGCTTATCTAGGCAGAGGTGGTTTGCCCTGCACTAACCAGCCCAGGGCAATCAACTAAGTGTACCCCTCCCTGGAGTCACAATGGAAGGTTCAATATTAGGTGCCATGTGACTCACACCTAAGGAGAGCAAAAGGAGCTGGCATTGAACTTGATCTTCCAAGTCAAGATGCTAAGCTGAGCACCTATCATGCCTACTCTATCCTTCGGTAAAGAGCTGCAAGCCCAGGCAGGGACTACTCCTAAAGGCACAAGGGACTGCCTTTCCCAGCATTCCTTGCTCTAAATAAAGAAACTAAACTGCTGGGAAATACTGTAATTAGCCAATAAGGAACAAGTTCCAAATGATGGGGTCTGACTTTGTACTGTCCTGTCTCAACTTCAAAAGCTTTTCGTTTTCAAAAGAGGCCTGGAGGCTACACCCGCTTAGTAAAAAATCCATTCTTACACAAGGTCAAAGATGTCCCTAGGGAAGGTCGGGTGGGAAGGAGGGAGTAACTCCTGAAAGAAAGGCTTTACTTGCCAGGCCTGAGGACTGCTTAGGTATTTTCGTTGTTGGGGATGGATTTTTTTTTTTTTTTTTTTGGGAGACAAAGTCTTATGTGGCAGAGGTTGGCTATAAAATAAATTGACTAATTAAAACTTCAAAAGAAAAGGACACTTGCTGGCCTGAGTTCCATTCCCCAGACCCATGTAAAGATAAACAGGATAAACCAACTTCACAAAGTTGTCCTCTAGTTTCCACACCCAAGTAAATACATATTGTGATTTATTACTTAAAAAAAAAAATGCCAGGCAGGGTTAAATACTCTTGAGTTGGAGGCCAGCCTGTTCTACATGGTTAGTTACAGGACAGCCAGGGCAAAAACAATGAAAAATGAATAGCCCCTGGCTGCTCTTCCAAGGACCTTTGTTCAGTTCCCAGTATTCACATAGTAGCTCATAACAGTAACTCCAATTCCAGAGCATTTGATGCCTTATTCTAGCCTCTGAAAAAACCAGGTACACAAGTGTAAGATGATGGGCATGCAAGCAAAATATCCATAAAAATGACAAGTATTGTTTTAAAATTGACATGGGATTAAGATAAAAGTCTTCCACACAGTAAGAGAAACGAACAGTAGAGAGGAAAAACAATATGTAATGGGAAACTCTTTACTACCAGTCATACTGGAGACAAAGCATTGATATCTAGAATATAAAGAACTAAATACTATACACACAAGCCTGTCAATCTGTAAAGAAGCAATGAACCAAAACAACAGTTCTCAAAGAAAATACAAGTAGCCAATACGTTTTTTAATGGTCAACATATGGGGGCTGGAGAGATGGCTCAGTGGTTAAGAGCACTGGCTGCTCTTGCAGAGGACCTGGTGGGATTCACAGCACCCACAGGATTGTGGCTCACAAGGTAACTCCAGTCCCAGGGATCTGATGGCTCTCTGGCCTCTGAAGGCGCCAGGCACACAAGTGGTGTACAGACATACATGTTAGTAAAACATTCATATATGTAGATACACACACACACATATATATGTATATATATATACATATATATATAATTCTTTTAAAAAGATAATGGACTAGGAATGCAGTGTATTTGGTAGACTTCTTGCCTAGTATGTCTAAAGTCAGCTGTTCAGTCCCTCAGCAACACAATAGGGCACAGGGTGGACGCCTTTGATTCCAGCACTCAGGACATGCAAGGATCAAAGGGTCAAGGTCATCTTTCCTATACAGTGAATTCAAGGACAGCCTGAAATACTTGCGATTGTATTTTAATTAAGGGGAGGGGGGGTCTAGGTGCTGGCACACGCCTTTAATCCCTAGTCTCAGGACCTGGGAGGCAGAGACAGGCAGATCTCTGTGAATTCAAGTACAGCCTGATCTACAAAGTTCTGGTACAGCCAGGGTTGTTACATAGAGAAACCCTGTCTCAGTTACCTCACTTCCTGTCTGACTGTATAGGCCTCCAGACCTCTATGGTTAGCTAATTGCAAGCTCCATTCTCTGACCTTCACACAGGCTTTATCTGTATATGCAAACCACCACCACAGTAGCTTGCATCAATGCATAGCCATCTAATCTACAGAAGGTCTTCTGAGAGCTGGGCAAAAGATGATAGATGGTTGGGCATGGCGGACACACCTTAAATCCATCTGTCACTCATGAGCCAGAGGCAAGTGGATCTCTGTTTTGGTTTGGTTTTTGAGACAGGATTTCTTTCTTTAAAGATTTATTAATTATGTATACAGTGTTCTGCCTACATGCCATAAGAAGGCACCACATCAAATTGTACATGGTTGTGAGCTACCATGTAGTTGCTGGGAATTGAACTCATGACCTCTGAAAGAGGTCATGCTCTTAACCTCTGAGCCATCTCTCTAGCCCCGGGACAGGGTTTCTTTGTGTAGCCCTGGCTGTTGTGGAACTAGCTCTGTAGACCAGGCTGGCCTTGAACTCCAGTTCTGCCTCCTAAGTACTGGAATTGGAGGTGTTTGCCACCACTGCCTGGCAGTAGGTGGATCTGTGTGAGTTCAAGGCTAACCTGATCTACACAGTCAAGGCTACGTATTGAGTTTTGTTTCAAAGACAAAGACAAACAGAAAGAGGTAATGTCTGAGCAGTGGTTCAGGAGGGTAGGACTGGACACTTAGAGGCCCACCCACCTCAGAAAGCCAAGAAAATGAAAAAGTCTGAACTGGGATTTGAAAGCCCAGTATGGTGTTACACGTCTCTGCCTGTGATCCCAGCATTTAGGAGACAGAGACAGAAATTCAAGAGGCCAGTTAAAAACATAAGGAGTTCAAAGGTCAACATTTTTTAAAACCAGAACCAGTGCCTGGAGAGATGGCTAAGTGGCAAAACACTTGCTGTGCAAGTGGTGAGGCTTGAGTTCAAATCCCCAGGACCCACATAAGAACTAGATGGAGAAGCTAGGGAGATGGCTAAGCAGTCAAGAACACTGGCTGCTCTTCTCAGATGGACTCAGGTTCACCTGCCAGCACCCACGAGTCGGCTCACAACCATCTGTCACTTCAGTCTCAGGAAACTGGACTCCTTCTTTTGGCTATGTGGGCATTTGTCACATTGGTACACAGTCATATGTGTAGACAAAAATGTATACATTAATAATAACAATGCTGGGCATGCATTAATAAGAACAATTCCCAGCACTCAGGAGGCAGAAGCAGACACAGAGCTCTGTGAGTTCGAGGCTCCCTTGATCTACACTGTAGCTTCCACATTAAGTCCTTACTGCTAACCCTGACCAATTTTCTAAGTTCCAATTCAAAAAGCCTGTTTTGCTCTTGCTTTGTATCTAAAGGCTCCAAGCGCTTCTGCAGACACCCCTGACTTTGCCATCTCCCCCTTATCTCTCTCCCCTCCAGCAGCTCCCATGATTTACAGCTCACTAGCCAGCACTGTTGTTTTCCTCTTTCAAACCTAATAAAAGGCCCTGAAGGTTTAAAACACAGGGCTCTGAAGTGTGAGAGCCTGGCTCCCACCCTCATTTGCACACAGAGCCTTGGCTCTCCTTCTGTTAACAACATGTTAAGTATCAACTTTTATGCCTTGTTTTTTTTTGTTCTAGAATAACAGTTCTCAAACAATAGCAAGTAAAAATGTGAAGAAAGCCCATATAGCCTATGGTTGAGGTGTGTGTGTGTGTGTGTGTGTGTGTGTGTGTGTGTGTGAGAGAGAGAGAGAGAGAGAGAGAGAGAGAGAAAGTTGATTTATTGAGACAAAATCTCAGCACCTACCCTGGCTACAATTTTCAAGGGTTGAGGTTACAGCTCTGAACTGCCACATCCTGCTTCGAGAAAAACTACAACCAGTCGGTAGTAGCCAGCAGCACTCAGGAGGCAGAGGCAGGCAGAGTTCTGTGAGTTCAAGGCCAGCATGGTCAAAGAACGAGTTCCAGAAGAGCTACACAGTGAAACCTTGAAAAGTTCTGGAACACAGACAGATTCCTGGTCCCCAGCATCAGTTAGTCTTAGTAGTCAGGTGTGCAACAGTGAGCTTTTCTCTAACACAGAAGAGGCTGCTGGTGTAACAGAGCCTCTTCTTGCCTGGAGGTGGTGGCGCACACCTTTAATCCCAGCAGAAGCAGGTGGATCTCTGAGTTCAAGCCAGCCTGTCTACAGAGTGAGTTCCAGGGCAGGTTTCAAACCCAGTACTGTGTGCGGTATGCAGTGATGGGGATGGAACCCGGCCCTTACACATGCAAGGCAAGTACTCTAGCAACTGAACTACATTCCCAGGTCCCCGATGTGCTAGCTATTCTGAGGTTAACTCGCTGGAACCCCCTTCCCGGGAGGTTTCCGGGCATTGCTCTTCTGCCTGCACACCCAAAGGACTCCAGGCTTTCTATCTCTCTCCTTTGCCTGCCCCACCTGCTTGGACCCAGACCCTGCACATCCTACTCACCATACAACATTATGCTCATTTCTTCTCTTTTGATTGTGCTTTACCACACTGTGAACTCACTTATCATACCCCTCCTCCATCCACACCTCCCATCCCAGCCAAGTCAAGGCTTCAAGACAGTCTCCACCTCATTGCACCTCTGGGTAAGGAACACAGCCTGCCTGCCTGCCTCTTCTTCCACCCCAGACACTCTCACCCTGGACACAAAGGGGCAGACAGGGATGGGGACTAGGGAGTGATTCATCAAAGGCCCTATGCAAAGACCCTTTCTGCAAGGAGCTGTGGTTTTAGCACCAAGCCTTTGCAGGATTTGGTGACCTTGACCCCATGGGCCCCGAGGCAGGACTGACATTTTCTTTTTCTTTTCCTTTTTTTTTTTTTTTTTTTTTTTGTATTGCTTTGGAGCCTGGAATTAGCTTTGTAGACCAGGCTGGCCTCGAACTCCGTCTCTGCCTCTGGAGTGCTGGGATTAAAGGCGTGCTCCACCAACGCCCTGGAAGTGAGAACCGGCTTTGAACTTGAAATAGCCAGTTCTCTGGACTCCTCCTAGTCATTCTTATAGCTTCCCTCTGGGAGGAATGTCTGAGAAGACAAAGTTGCTCTTTACCTCTGGACACTCCTACCCTTACCTGGTGACAGCTTTGTTTGCATTGTAAACTGAAGTCAGCTTTTGTGGGAGCAGAGTGAGCAGCTTGGGTAGAGGGCCCCATAACCCAGTGATGGGAGGGTGCTGGGCTATACAGCTATCTCCCCCCCCCCCCGGAAAAAAAAGAAGAATAAGTGGTTATTTAAAAAATTATGTAACTGGGATTTGCTAAAAGTTTGTATTACATAGTGAAATTGATAAAGAAGATGTAACCTTAGAAATGAGAAAGAAAAGAAAAGCTACCGCAGACTGTCTTGTTCTTACATACATTAGTGATGGAACTCAGTATCTTAGGCTTATTTGTTCTTGTTTGGTTCCTGTTTTTTAGATAGCATCTCATCAAAAAGACCACTGGGCTTTGAACTTACACAGGGATCCCCAGGCCTCTCCTGAGGCTTGATGGGCAGACAGCTCAGCAGGTAAAAGTACTTGCTGTGTAACCCCAAAGCTTGAACCCACAGTGGCTCTTCAACACCTGCTCTCTCTCTCTCTCACACACACACACACACTCACTCACACACACACACACACACTAACAAGTGAAACTGAAGAAAAATGTTGCAAACCAGGGTGGTGGTACACATCTTTGATCTCTTCTTGGACAGAGATGGAGGGATCCCTGTGAATTCCCAGACAGACAGCCAGGGATGCACAGAAAGACTGTCAGTTTTGGGGTTGGTTTTTTGATTTTCATTTCTTTTTCTTTGTGGTTTTTCTGAGACAAGGTTTTACTGTATAACATCCTTGGCTATCCTGGAACTAGCTCTGTAGACCAGGCTGGTCTCAGACTCACAGAGATCTGTCTGTCTCTGCTTCCCAAGTTCTGGAATTAAAGGGATGGGCCACCATGGCCCAGGAGACTCTGTCTTTAAAAAAAATTAAAAAGACAATTTAAGTGTGAAGACACTATCCTATATCCCAGCTCTTGGAAGGCAGAGGAAGAAACACATCAGCCAGCCTGGTCTACCAAGTGAGTTCCAGGACACACACACACACACACACACACACACTTTTAGAATACACATACAATTCTAAAAGTGTTGTTTATTTTTAAAATTTTATTCACCCATAATAGTAAGTGGAGGAAAAAGGATGGTGTTAAAATAGTAAATCTGAAGACCAGGAGGGAAAAGGGTGTAATTACAATGTCATTTCTCATCTTTCTCCAGTTGGGTTTGGATAGAGGGCAACCAGCTGCATTAGTTTATGTCTAGTAGTCTCCAAATGAAAAATGGCTGCTTTTAATTTTATCATGTTGCTCACCAGATTAATGTTTAAAAAATCTCATGCCGGGTGTTGGTGGCACATGCCTTCGATCCCAGCCCTCGAGAGGCAGAGGCAGGCAGATCTCTGTGAATTCGAGGTCAGCCTGATCTACAGACTAATTTCAGGACAGGCTTCAAAGCAATACAGAGAAATCCTGTCTCCAAAAACAAAAACAAAATTTTAAAAAATCTCAAAACAAAGTTATTCAAACTTAGTGTTTTGCAGCACAAAATTTACATAGAATCTCTCAACTAATTCCCACTGTGGTAGATAGTCTTGACATGATAGATGTTATGAAAATATAGAATTTTCTCTTGTGTAACTCCTAAAATACAAGGCAGGTTGGTCCCTCTCTGTTTACACACACAGAAACAGACTTAACAAGCTAGGCTAGAACTTACTCACTCTGTCACTTATATAAAAAGCACTTATCAGCAAGCATGGCTGCACTAGGCAAGCCTCCAACTTGAGGTGAAATAAGGAAGATCGAGAGTTCAAGGCCAGCATGAGCAATATAGTGAGTATTTGGCCAGCCTGGGCTACATGAAATTCTATCTCAATGAAACAACCAAAACCAAATTCAAGATAAAATAAATCCTTATTTTGTAGCTTAGGACGCTGAGGCAGGATGATTGCAATAAGTCACAAGCCAGTAGGCTACAGTGAGAATTTGTCTCAACACAACCCAAAAAACCCCAAATTAATTCAAAAACTCAAGTAGCCAGGTGGTGGTGCACAGAGGCAGGTGATATCAGGGAGTTTGAGGCCAGACCGGTGATCTGGTGATCTACCTGGTCTACAGAGCCAATTCCAGAACAGGCTCCTAAAGCTGCAGAGAAACCCTGTCTTGAAAAGCAAACAAACAAAAAAAAACCAACAAAACCTCAAGTTAGACATAGTGGTTGGCATACTTCCAACACCAGCAGTTGTGAGGCAGAGGCAACACCAGCAGTTGTGAGGCAGAGGCAATCAGATCTTTGTGAGTTTGAGACCATCCTGGTCTAAATATTGAGTTCGTCTTACCCAACGCTAGTAAGACCCTATCTGAAAAACAAAACCTACGTTGACATGTTAAAGATACAGACCTGCTTACTAAAGGGCCCAAGAGTCTTAGCAGGTCACAGGTCCTTCCTTCAGACTTTTGCTAAAACAAGGCATTTTTGAAGTAGAAAGACTCGCCTATGAAGGGCCCAGGTGAAATCCTGGAAAGGAGCTCTCCGCTTAAACAGAGACTTCGACAGCGAGCTCGGATTGAGTGTTTTTTATTGTGTCCGTTGGGAGAGTGGAAGAGGACACAACCCCACTGCAGACACCCAGGGTTCGGAGGTTTAACGTGAAACAAGGTAAAGTCACAAATAAGAAGCCAAATTTGTTGTGAGTCTCCAGGTTCGGTGCCCCCATCCTTTTTTCTTCCCGCCTCAGTCTGGGTCACTTTGCATTACAATGCCCGTGGTGGGCCTGGCAGGTGGGATTAACTGTGAATTCGCAAGGATGATGGGGCGTGGGTGCTGGGGTGGCGAGCAGGAGGATGGGGGTGGGGGGCAGAAGGGGAGTGGAGGGGGGAGGAGCAAGCCAGGACATTAGACCTAGTGCCGAGCAAGGCCTCCAGCAAGGCTGCACTGGTCTCTCTGTTCCTGGGAGGACTGAGGGCCCTTTCATTCTGACCCCCCTTTTTTTTTTTTTTTTTTTTTTTTTTTAAGTTCCTGATTCTTTTTTATTTTGCCCCGACTGACTTGTGACTGACATGAGCGTGGATCCCACTGGTCACCACAGTCTTCCCTGTTACCATGAAGCAGAAGTACCAAATTTTGGGGACTCCTCACCAGTGCCTGAAGTTCATGGTCCTGAGGAAATTTATTCTTGCTTACAAGAGTCTTCCGCTGAGCTGCTTGGAAAAGAGACCGGTAAGAAATTCAATCCCCGAAGAACTGAATTAGTTAGGGGAAGGGAAGGAAGGAACAGGGTGAGGGGTTATCGCCTCTTTATGAATTATAGTTCATAAGCAGGTGTCATTACCAACCTTCCGGACCAACTTTCTGAGGTTTTGCTAGTGACTCCTGTGTCACTGTCTAGTCTGCAGCTGTAGTCGAGTTCAGGGACACCCAGTGGGGCAATCAGAGGCTGTTGTGTGAATTTGAGGACCTAATGTTTCAGGCTCTTTAGAAACACATTTGTTACAGCAGTCGGGGTGACACTCATCTTAACACAACCCTCGAATCCAGGTGTCATGGGTGGTGTTCCAGGTGCGGAACGGACAGTAGCTGGGAGACCGAACACCCCAATTCAGAGTACCCGATTTTCAGTGAGGTTATACAGTTAGTTTGCAGTGTTATCCGAAAGGTTCTTTCTCCCGAAGACGCGGTTGGCTTTTCTCTCAGCCTTTCGGAATGTGGTTGTCACTTAGCAGCCTTGAACTGGTGAGTGTGCCTCCTAAACCCTAAACGAGTATTCGCTTAGCTTACATAAGATAGTTCCAGATAGCTAGGCTAGCTGCAGGGGTCAAGGCCTGAAATTCATTTGACTGCAGACTCAGCCCAGTGCTGCTAAAGTGTGTGCGTGCGTGTGTGTGTGTGCGCGCGCGCGCACACGTGTGTGTGTGCGTGTGTGTGTGTGTGTGAAGATGCTTGCAGGCTGTGCCACAGCAGCACACCCATCCCGATGACCACTGTGTTTGCCTTTTATTTCAGTGTAGTAAGTATCCCATTTCCAAGCTTGATTTTGATGTGGCTGGGAATGAGCGGGTAGGACGTCCTTTGCAAGTGAGGTACAGATTTGTGTGTTCTGTGCCTGTCCAAGAGCTTCCTATTTAGAGGCTGTTTTAAGGCTGGTCCACTCTGAAACTGCAGAGTGATGAGGTGTTGAGTATCATGTCTTCCTTCCTCCACCGTGCTGTAACTAGGGAATGTGCGGGCGAAACTTGTAGTACTGGGTGGGGCAAAGCTGGGTAGTGCAGCTCTTCTCTCTTGCCTGAGGTTCTGGGCCCAGCCCTTTACATCTCAGAAGAGCAACAAAATGTCTGGCATTGTGGCACACAGCTAAAAACCTACCTAGCATTGAGGCAGGGTTATTGGGGATTTTGTCTTAATAAAATAAAACCAAAACTGAACTGAAGAGCTAGAGGATCGAGGATGAGAAACAAAATCAGCTAATTGTAATTTTGCCCTAGTAATGACTCTGATTGCTTTTGTCCCAGCAGAACGGAACGGTTAGTACCAGCGGAATGGACCACAGTACCATTTAGAAATAGGCCTATTCTTTTTTTTTTAATATTGGGGGCTATGCATTGCTAAAGACAAGTGATTCATTTAACCCTGGAAGGTTCCTTAGATAGCAGTACAGTGGGTTTCTTTAGGACATTTTCATTCATACACGTTAGTTCACATATGCTTGCTGTTGCTTGACTGGGCCAGGGTTGACTCAGTGGTAGAACATGAAAGGTCTCAACAGGGATTGACTCGAAGTACCATGCAGAAATCTAGGGGAGATAAAAGTCCCCAGAACCTGATGCCTGGGCTTATAAACTTGTACTCAGAAGTAGGAGAATCCACAGTGCAGGAAAGAGAGAAAAAAAAACAGGCACAGTAATAGGTGCTAGGCTCTCCGTACTAAGCACTTTTGCTATGTGTTTATTTAAAGGTTTGTTTATGTGCATTGGTGTTTTGCCTGGGTGTATGTCTGCATGAGGTTGTCAGATCCTCTGCATCTGGAGTTAGAAACAGTTGTGAGCTGCCATGTGGGTGCTGGGAATTGAACCCTTGTCCCCTGGGAGAGCAGCCATTGCTCCTAATTGCTGAGCCATTTCTTTCAGCCCACTTCTCTCCCACCCCAGCGTCTGAGGCAGGGTCCTCCTCACTCACTGCCAGACCCTGATGCTGCACGCGAGGTCACTGTCCCAATCAGAAGGGAGCAGGAATTGAAAGGGCTATAGGTTCAAGCTTCCTTCTCCATATACTTCCTCGCCATCCTGCCTTTGAGCCGAACATTTCTTAGTTTTTTTTTTTTTTTTTTTTGGTTTTGGATTTCCAGAGTCTAAATGTATAATTTAATAAACATAACTTAAAACCTCTGGAATGATAGCACACTGTTATTCGGGGGTGACAAAGTATTTGATAATTGGGTTTTATTTTTTATTTAGATGTAGGGCTATAAAGACAACTACTTAGAAAGTAAGTATATTAAATCTAATATTTAAGTATCTGGGAAATTTTTTTTTTCTTTTTTGAGACAGGGTTTCTCTGTGTCGCCTTGTCTGTCCTGGATCTTGCTCGGTAGACCCGCCTGGCCTAGAACTCAGATCCGCCTGCCTCTGCCCCCAAGGGCTGGGTTTAAAGGCCTGCTCCACAGTGCCTAGCTGCCAGTTTTATTAACAAATTATTTGCTTCTTCCTAACAGCCTGTCCTTGCCCTTCCTCTGTGGAACTACTTCTTCAGGACAGCCCTGATTCTTCAACCAGTCCCAAACTAAAGCTCCCCAGTCCTGAGCCTGAAGAGGGCCCTGAGAAGAAGGGACAGGACAAGGTCCACGCAAAGAAGCAGAAAATCAGAACTGTGTTCTCTGACACCCAGCTGTGTGCACTGAGGGACAGATTTCAGAAGCAAAAGTACCTCAGCCTCCAGCAGATGCAAGAACTCTCTGCCATTCTGAACCTTAGTTATAAGCAGGTAGGGTTTTCTTTGCTGGCTTGCGGATGAATGGAGTTATCATCTGGACGCCTCTCTGAGGTCTATCCTTTCTCACATTACACATCACAAAATTATGTAGCTCATGCGATTCACATATTGTCCACCTTAGTCCTATCAGTTTATCTTCTAGTTCATTCACACACATTCGCCACCAACTCCCAAGTCACAGTCTCACCATGAAGCCTGGACTGGTCTGGAACTTAGTTATGTAGATCAAACTCACACTTGTCTGCCTGCATGCCCCAGCCTCCCTGGTGCTCAGATTGAAGCTATTCTCACCACGCCCAACTTTTTTTATTTTACTTTGAACCAGGCCTGATGGCACATCTCAGCATTTGGGGGGACAGATGAGAGAATAAGGAGTTCCATCCATCCATCCAGAGTTCAAGGCCACCTGGGGCTACATGAAATGCTATTTTTTAAAAATGAGGTGTTAGCTGGGCATTGGTGGTGCACGCCTTTAGTCCCAGCACTCGAGAGGCAGAGGCAGGTGGATCTCTGTGAGTTCGAGACCAGCCTGATGATCTACAGCACTAGTTCCAGGACAGGCTCCAAAGCTACAGAGAAACCCTGTGTCAAAGAACCAAAAACAAAGCAAAAATGAGATGCTCTTTTCATGTCACATGCACTAAAATTGTGCCGGTGTTGAGAAGTTCAAGCTAGATCTCTTGAGTATGCGAGACACAATCTGAAGAGATGCATATTTGAGAGAGTCGAAGTTCTTGGTCTATAGTGGTGCATGTCTTTAATCCCAACACTCCAGAGGCAGAGGAAGGTGGATCTCTGTGAGTTCCAGGCCAGCCTGGTCTACAAAGCTACACAAAAACCCTGCCTCAGAAAGAAAAAAAGGAAGGAAGAAGACCACAGAAAAAAGCCAGGAGGTGGTGGTGCATGCCTTTAACCCAGCCACTCAGGGAAGCAGAGATAGGCAGATCTAACACAGAAAAATGAGGTTCATGCAAGGCCCTGGGATCTAGTACTATTCCCTCCTCTGCCCTCAAAAAAAGAAAGCAACTTGAAATTTGTTCTCAGTTCTCCCTGTGTCCCCTCCTATGCTAATAATAATAGTAATTACAATAAACATTTTTTAAAAATGTATGAAGCAGGGTTCATCTGCATGTCTATTATGTATATGGGCTTTTGCTTGCATGTGTGTCTGGGTATCATGTGTGCAGTGCTCCCCGGAGGCCAGAAGAGGGCATTAGGTTCCTTGGGACCAGAGTTAAAGGTGGTTGAGAGCCATCAGGTGGGTGCTGGGAATTGAACCCACAACCTCTGGAAGAGTAGTCAGTATTCTTGTCTTCACATCTTAACACTCTTTGCAGGTTAAGACCTGGTTCCAAAATCAGAGAATGAAATGTAAGCGGTGGCAGAAAAACCAGTGGCCAAAGACAAACAACAGTATGACTCAGGTAAAGGGACACTTTACAACTTTACAAACTCCCCCCCTGCTTTTTTTTTTTTGTTTTTTTGTTTTTGCCCTGTCTTATTTTATGTGTGGCTGGACCATCTCTTTGTAACCAGCCTTGGGTTTTGGGAGCTTGAAGTGGAGCCCGAGTTCCCTGGAAAGCAGCCAGTGGTTCTGAACCCCTGCGCCCCGCCCATCCTGTTGCGCCCACCTGTGTTCCACAGTTCCGCTGCCTTCCCATCCCCCTCCTCCCCCTCATATACTCAGCATCACCCTGCCTGTGTCAGGAGTGCTGCGATTGGAGGGGTGATCTTTTAGATTTCCTTTTTCACTGACTGAGTTCACCACCTCTTTCAGAAGGGCTCTGCATTTGTGGAGTACCCCAGCCTCCATCCCGGCTATCCACAGGGCTGTCTGAACACATCTGAAAGCCTTCCAGTGTGGGGCAGCCAGACTTGGACCAACACTTGGAGCAACCAGACCTGGACCAACCCAACTTGGAGCAAACAGGCATGGAGCAACCAGACCTGGCCTAACTCTGCTTGGAGCAACCAGGCCTGGACCAATCCAACTTGGAGCAACCAGGTCTGGACCAACCAGCCCTGGTGTTCTCAAGCCTGGAACAATCAGGCTTGGAACACCTCCTTTGGGGAGGATTCTCCGCAGTCTTTCATGCAGTGCCAGCAAAGCCTCCTTGCCAGTGATATTGGGTTGAGTTCGGAAGCCGCTGGGGAAGGCCATTCGTATCTTAGCACCCCGCAAGGCTTGGAATTACTCCTGAACTACTCTATGAATATGCCAGGGGAAATGTGAGGAGCAGACAACCCAGTTTAAAGTCAGGGCAGTGGCTAGATTTCTTCCTTCTTTCAAAGATTTTTGGTTTTCCAAGACAGGGTTTGTCTGTGTGTCCTTGGCTGTCCTGGAACTCACTCTGTAGATGGCGCTGGCCTCATACTTGGAGATCACTCTGACACCACACTAGGCTGCTTCTTCTTCTCCTCCTTCTCCTCCTCCTTCTGGGAGGGGGGGGGGTTGTTTTTGTTTTTCGAGACAGGGTTTCTCTGTATTGCTTTGGAGCCTGTTCTGGAACTAGCTCTGTAGACCAGGCTAGACTTGGACTCACAAAGATTCACCGGCCTCTGCCTCTCTAGTGCTGGGATTAAAGGTGTGTGCTACCAACGCCCAGCTCACACTAGGCTTCTTTCAAAGAATTTTATATTTTATAGTCTTGGTGCCAGAGAGCAAATCTAGGACATTTTCCAGACAGGGTTTCTCTGTAGCTTTGTAGACCAGGCTGGCCTGGAACTCACAGAGATCCCCCTCCCCCTTCCTCTGTCTCCCGAGTGCTGGGATTAAAGGCGTGCACCATGCAGCCCAGCTGTGACTTTTTCTTTAGTGTTGTGCTGGAGATTAACCCAAGGGCTTTGAAGACACTGGACTATTATACCCCCCCTTCTCTTCCCTCCCCCACATACTCACACGCTTAACCCACCCCAATCCTGGCTTGCCTTTTCCTTAGACGCTTGCTTGGGTCTTAGTGTACAAGGTGTGTCGATTTGAGATCTGGGTTTAACTGGAGTCTGGTGAAGGGGGTTTCAATAACTTGCTATTACACAAACATTTTGGCGATATCTTTAGGATGCAGAATCTAAAAGTGTGAAAAGTATAAATATTGGTTCATATGTGAGGGTCACTCTAGAGGATGAGGAAAAGATCACAAGTTTGAGGTTAGATATGGAACACAGTCAGTCAAAACTGGCCTAGACTACAGGCAACTAGCAAGACTGTCTCAACAAAATAAAACTAAAGCTTTGATTGAAGGAGGACTTCCGTGTTAGCAGTTAGGAGACTTTACCTGTTAAACGTGCTTTGATTCCCTCCACCTTTGAGGTTTCACCATGAATACCGCTGTTAATATCTGTACAAAGATGTTTACATTTGACTGTACCATGACAAGCCAATACCTGTTTGACTAGTTTAAGTGGAATAAAAACACCAGCTTTACCTCTAGTGGTCTCCTCTCTGTCTTGCTTTCACCTAGTGGGGTCAATATTCTTTGGTTGGTTTGTGAGCCACAGTGTGATGTAACCCAGGCTGGCCTTAAATCTACTGTGTTGCCAACACTTGAGGCCGACTTCCAGAGTCAAGAGTTCAAGGCCAACCAGAGCAGCATGGGGTTTTTCTTTAGAGAAACCTAGCATGTGACATGGTGCCCATGAGTGCATACACTTTTGAGTTCGAGGCCAGCCAAGGATACATAGTGAGCCAGACCCTGTCCCAAAAAGCCACAGCACTGGTGAGATGCCCGATATGGAAACTTTGTTGCCAAGTCTGACAATCCGCATTCCATCCCTGGAACCCACATGTAAGAGGGAGAACCAGCGCTTGTGAACTGCCCTATGTGCTCACACTGCCTGCTGTGTGTGCACACTATACATGCACAAACACTACATAGGTGTAAATTAGCCAAACCAACGGCTAGGGAAGACAGAATGTTAGCCAGTGGAATTTTGCCCAGTACTGATTACTAAACCTGTGGCTGATTGCTCCTCTTCAAAACCCTACCCTGACAGGAAGTGCCACACTGGCGGAGGTAGCTTTTTAATTTTGTGTGTGTGTGTGTGTGTGTAATGTTGGAGACAAAACTCATGACCTGATGTGTGCTGAAACAGTGGGTTTGATTTGTGTGACCTTTGCACTACCCCTACAGCCCCCTCACCCTCTCCCTGCTGCTTGCCTCCCTTCTCCAAGTAGCCCTCTGACTTCCGTTAACATCTCTGATGTATGTGTACGCACACAGATTGCTCGTTCTTCATTGTGCAGAAGAGTCTGAGGTTAGGTTGCTCGTTCTTCATTGTGCAGAAGAGTCTGAGGTTAGTGTGGCTTATTCCACTTGATTCTAATTCTGTTCGTTTCTCTAGAAATGAATGTGATGGTGGTTTTTTGTTTGTTTTGAAATGGTTTCAGTATGTAGCCCTGGCTGTCCTGGAACTCACCATGTAGACCAGGCAGGCCTCATATCCACAGAGATCTCCCTGCTCCTGCCTCTGCTCAAGGTTAGAATTAAAAACCTGTGCCATCATCCCCTGATGTAATTGCTTTCTTTATACCTTAAAAATGCATCATGTGTAGCTTAAGGAAACTCCAGTGAAGAAATGGTTGGGAGGTTAACAGCACTGGCTTCCCTAACAGGGCCCAGATTCAATCCCACCACCCACATGGCATCTCACAGTCATTCATAACTGAAGTTCCAGAATGTCTGGCTTCTGCAGTCTGCTGAATGCATGTATACAGACATGCATGCAACTTAAATATCTATAAACATGAAAACATATGTTTTGTGTGTATACCACATTTTCTTACCCATTTGCTAATGAGCACAGGCTTTTTCCTCTATCTTGGTTTTTGGATATACATGGATAGACATGGATATACAACTGTCATTGGTGTGCTGGCCTAGAGTCCTTCAAGTGTATGCTTAGAATTATAGGCATGCACTATTAGGCTTCTCCATATTTAGGTATCTCCTCAGAACCATGCTGGTTTTTCTTACGTTATAGATGTCTGCTTGTCTGCTTTCTGCTGGGCTCTGGCATAACTGAACGACATTGGGGATAGGAGATTTTTTAGATATTTATTTATATATTTTATGTATATGAGTGCTCTGTCTTCATGTACACCAGAAGAAGGGATCTAATCCCGTTACAGATGTTGTGAGCCACCATGTAGGTTGTTGGGAATTGAACTCAGGACCTCTGGAAGAGCAGTCAAATGCTCTTAACCACCGAGCCATCTCTCCTGCCCTGAGGACAGGAGATTCTAAGTCTTGAAAACCACATTTGTTTTACTTTTATTCTTATGAAAACTGTTAGATACAGACAAGCCTGTCCCTTTCCTAAAAGGTATCAAGCGAAATGAATTTTTTAAATGTGTATGGAAATTTTGCATGCATATAGTATTTATGTACATCCCCTGCACTCTTGGTATCTGTGAGATGAGGAGAGGGGGTCAAATCCCCTGCATCTAGAGTGGGAATGGTTGTAGATACTGGGAACAGAACCTGGGTCCTCTCAAGAATATGTTCTTGACCACTGATAAATCTCTCCAGCCCCAGGAATTTGGGGGCAGGGTGCAGTTTGGGGGGATTAAACCACAATGGTTGGAATGGCTTTGGTAACTGGAGCAGGAGGCCAGCTGGTCATTTTACATCCACAGTCAGTAACTGGGAAGCAATGAATTCAAGAATATTTTCCCAGGCGGTGGTGGCAAATTTCTTTATCCAGCAACCAGGAGGTAGAGCCAGGCTGATCTCTGTTAGTTCAAGGCCAGCCTGGTCTTATCTACAGAGTGAGTTTCGTGTCAGCTAAGGCTACACAGAGAAACCCTGTCTCAAAAAAACAAAAAAGAATGTTTCAAAAAAATTTTTATGTGTAATCACAGGTATGCGTATGGTTATGCCCTGAGGAGGCCAGAGGCCTGAAGATGAAGTTACAGGTGGTTGTGAGGCTACTGAAGTGGCTGCTGGGAATCACACTCCAGTTCTCTGAGTCAGGGGAGCCCCTGACAGCACACCCAGTTCTGCAGAAAGCCACAGGAACCAGAGTCTCCACATTGCTTGTTTTGTGTAAACTGGGGATTAAATCTAGGGCTTCCTGATTCTAGGCCAAGGTTCTTCCCTGAGCTTCACCCCCTGCCTGCTTGTGGATGTCAGTCAAGTGTTATCACAGGTAAAGAGACTGAGGGAATGGTGGTTTCCGAAGTGAGTTTGGGGTGTGAGGGTGAGCTGGGGGTGGGGGGGACCAACAAAGATTTCAATCTATTGAAAAGACAAAAGATAAGTTCAGCTGGAGTAGTAGTGTGTAAACATTCAGTTTTGTGGGAGCTAAGAAGGAATTTAGTGGGGCTCCTAATGTACTAATTATAGATGGCCTAGTCATTCATTGGTCAATCCTAACAGATTCAGCTGAAACATGGGTCAGAGAAATATGGAAGAAGCAAGAGACACAAGCAAATGGCCTTGCCTGCCAGTCATAGCATCCACTTCTCATGACCACTTGCCAGGTGCCCGGGCCACCCCAAAGCACTTCAAGGAGGTTCCATAGCTGCTACTCAGCTAAGGAGAGGCCTGTCTGGGCAATCAGTAATATTGGGGCTGGAGAGATGGCTCAGCGGTTAAGAGCTCTGGGTGCTCTTCCTAGAGGTCCTGAGATCAATTCCCAGCAACCACATGGTGTCTCACAACCGTCCATAGTGGGATCTAATGCCCTCTTCTGGCATAAAGTCCATAGAGCACTCATATACATAAAGTAAATAAATAAATGTTAAAAAAAAAAAAAAAAGAAAGAAATATTGTCCCACACTGTACCACAGAGGGCTCATTAACATAAGGGCATATCCTGCAAAGCCCAGACTAATTACAACTAAGATTCTCATCCTTCATCTTCTATCTTTAGTTCTTGTGACATCAGTGGAGATGGCTGGAGCCTCAGAGATGGGCTTGCCATCCTCACAAACCCTAACTACCCTCGCACAGAGACCATGTCCATGCAAGTCTGCTTAATTGATTCTAGCATTTGTGTGTGTTTGTGTGGTTGTGGGGATCAAATCCAAGACTCTACCATTGATCTACACTCACGGTCCTTGGTTCGAGAATCTTAATTATCTTTAATTCTACTCTTTTTAGGGTGAAGAGATTACACCTAGCACCCAGAAAGTGGGAATGGTTTGAGGGCCTCCCCAGATGCCTATTTGCTTCAGCCTCTCACCAAGGGACCCTATTCAAATGCCTTAGTCAACTGATCCTGAGTCCCAAGGTGTCATGGGACCCCCAGCTGACCTCTTTATTTAACAAATTCTTTTTTTCTCCTGCTTGGGCCCCTCTCCCTCTGTCTGGCAGCTGTCTGCCTTCTCTTTGTAGTTCAACACCAGCCCTGTTCCCCTCACCTCCTCCCCAGGGTCACTGGGTTTTCTGAAGACTCAGGGTTTCACAGCAGAATTAATCTTTTTTCCTTTACCCTAAGAAGCCAACTCTTGGGAGTCACTGACCAAGCAAGGCCTGTGCTTCTGAGCTTCGAGCCTACTGTCCGGTTCCGAAGACTCAGGCGAATTCAATCCAGCATGCTTGCTCCGTGGGGTTCTAATGGGGATAACAAAGCTGGAAAATCAAGGTGGATTGAAGTTTTACACTGTCTTGTACTGGAGGTTACACCCCCTTCATTTTGGGATCCTCCCTCCCTCCCTCCCTCCCTTTATCCCTCCCTCCCTCCCTCCCTCCCTCCCTTTATCCCTCCCTCCCTCCCTCCCAGACAAGGTTTCTCTGGAGTTTTGGAGGCTGTCCTGGAACTCCATCTGTAGACCAGGCTCCTGAGTGCTGGTACTAAAGGCCTGCACCACCGAAGGAGTTTCTAAGGGTGGGGAAGACAGGCTGGGCCATGGACTAATTTTCACTTTTATAGCGGTGTTAGCTTGTACTCTCAGTGACCCTATGGCCAAAAAAAGGGGTGGGGTGGGGTGGGGAGGGAGGAAAATCCTTAAGTTAAATTCACAGCTTCCTAATTTTGGGGTGACCTTTTCAAGCTTTTAAGGTGACATTATCATTATACTCAGTTCCCAACTCCAGGCAGGTGACATCACAACTTCCAGTAACTCCGGCTCCAGGGGATGCTCTGCCTTTGTCTGGCTTTGGCACTGCATGCATGTACAAGTGCACGCGCACGCGCGCACACACACACACACACACACACACACACACACTAGCTAAGTGAAATAAACCTAAAAAGAAAAGAAAACAAACCTAAAAAAAAAAAAGAATGTTAGTAAAGACAGCACCAGGGCTTTGAGTGCCTGCTTTTGCAGCTCACTTGCCATTTCTGCTTTCCTAATAAACCGTCTCTGTTGACCATCACTAAAGGTGCACGGGTGTGTCTGTGTGTGTGTGTGTGTGTGGTGGTGAGGGGGTAGCACCAGAATAAAAGGGCAGTTGTCTCTTTTAGTTTTCTGTAATATTTTGTGGCTTTTGTCGCTTTAAACTGAGAAGGAACAACCACCTTAATCTTTGGGCAGATGTGGTGGTAGCAGCGTCCTTAGCCCCAGGACTAGGGAGGCAGACAGAAGCAGTGGGTTGTCAGTGAGTTCAAGGCCTGTGCTCGCTCTTTACAGTGAGTTTCAGACTAACCAGGGCGGCACACTGAGACCCTGCCCCCCCAAAAGAACAACAAACCCCAAAACTGGGCCTGCAAGATGCCTCAGTTGGCAGAGGTGCTTGCCACGATGGCCCGAGTCTGGCTGTCTCAGACCCACACAGTTTCCCTCTGACCTCCAGGCAGGCAGTGGCCTGCATCCCCTCCCCTTCTCTCCTAAACTAATAAATGTCATCATAATAACCCTACAACCACAGCAACCCACCTTTATTTCTGTCCTGCTCAGCTGCTGAATGTCTGCTTTCCTCCTAATTACTTTCGTACCCTTTGACTATCCTGGAACTCACAGAATTCTTCCAGCTTTTGCCTCTCTCTGTATGGTGCTTCTGATCCCAGCACTCGGGAGGCATAGCCAGGGAGAGCTCTGGGAATTTGAGGCCAGTCTAGTCTACAGAGTGAGTTCCAAGGCAGCCAGGGATGTTACAGGGGGTGCAAAAGCAGCAAGCACTCTTATTTTTTCTTTTTGGTTTTTCAAGACAGGGTTTCTCTGTATTGCTTTGGAGGTTGTCCTGGAACTTGCTCTGTAGACCAGACTGGCCTCGAACTCACAGATACCCACCGGCCTCTGCCTCCCGATTGCTGGGATTAAAGGCGTGCACCACCAATGCCTAGCGAAGCAAGCACTCTTAACTACTGACCCACCTCTTCAATCAGCATCTCACAAGTCCTAACATAACATTTGCTTTGCTCTGAACACTGCTGTGTATATTACAATATTGTAACTGTTTTACTTCTAAGGGGGTGTGGATGTATCTCAGAGACTTTATCTCTCTGTGTTTTGTTTTGTTTTGAGACAGGTTCTCTGGACACATAGCCTTGGTTTTCTTGGACCTCACTATGTAGATCAGGCAGGCCTTGAACTTGTAGAGATCCTCCTGCCTCTGCTGAGACTAATGGTGTATGCAATTACACCTGGCTAATCTTTATAAGCCCACACTCAAGCTCTCAGTGTATCTCTTTCCTCTGAGCAACTCTTTCTCTTAACCCACATGCTACACTTACGTTAAAATATCTTGTTGTTGTGGGAGATGCCTTTAATCCCTGCTCTTGGGAGGCAGAGGCGGTAGAATATGAGTTTCAGGCTAGCATGAGCTCTATAGTGAGACCTTGTCTCAAAAGAAATAATAAAATATCATCACTAAATGCTAATGTACTTAAAAAAAATCATGGATTCTTTAATATTACCTTGACTGGTCCTTTATTTCTGAACTCAGAGGAGCCTTCTGACTCTTGCAGTAGCTGAGACTACAGGTGTCAGCTGCTGTTCTTGCCTTCCATGAATGATTTCAAATGTGAAAACAGCTTTAAATCCCTATTGCAGAATTGGGTCTGGTACCCAGGGCCTCACACATGCCACCTCCCCTCCTAAACTATGCTTTCAACCCTGAAACCTGGATTCTGAACCACAGACCAGATAGACTAAGTCTATCTTGGGCAGAGCCACTGAAATTACATTAAGTTTTTTGGAGGATCACAGCGCCCCCTACTGGTTCCCTGTTGCATTGGGCTCACCAATCCCAACTGTTTCTCAGCTATAACTTCATGACTAATAGCAGGATGCACACCACCATAGTCCTCAATCACAAGTAGTTCCAGGTGGGAATCTGTGGCAAAGATGGGTTAGATGTACATAGATATGCTTGTTGAACTAAGAGGCCTTCTCAAGAGTCAAATAGAGGCCTCAAAAGAGGAAAAAGGAATAAAATATTAACAGAGAAAAAACACTTTTTAAATAAAAGAACTATTTTTAACCAGGAGTGATAGCTCATACCTTTAATCCCTGCACTTGGGAAGCACCACTCCAGATGCAGAGAGAGGCAGATCTCTGAGTTCAAAGCCAGCCTGGTCTACAGGGTTAAGTTCCGGGACAG
Source organism: Phodopus roborovskii (assembly GCF_943737965.1). Lineage (NCBI taxonomy): Eukaryota > Metazoa > Chordata > Mammalia > Rodentia > Cricetidae > Phodopus > Phodopus roborovskii. The sequence goes on from NW_026126638.1 coordinate 25,069, forward strand.
CTAAGGTTGCCTCTTGACCCGCTGTTAATTTTATTTAATTAACGCAATACAAACACGGGGTTCACAGTGTAATCGAATATTCCCCAACAGAAGCCAGCATGAGCTTCATATCTGAATTCTGTTACCTCAGCTTTCTGTGTGCTGGTGCTACAGGCTTCAGCTGCCATCCCATCTAGTTCTTTCCTTTTCTTGCTCCTACCACACTTATGTCTTGGCTGCTTTAATCTTATTTGACAGCACGGGTCATGGTGCTTAATTCCAGCGCTTAGGAGACAGAGACTGGAAGGTCTCTGTGACTTCCAGCCAGGGCTGCATGTCTTCAAAACCTTTTTTTTTTTTTTTCTATTTATTTATTTTTGTCGGGAGATGGACATGTATGTCACGGTGGCGATGCCTGTGGAGGACAGAGGAGAACTCAGAGCAGGAGTTGGCTCTGTCCTTTCACGGTGGGCATCCCAAGGACAGAATTTAGGCCATCAGCCTCGGTGACGAGCACCTTTACCCACTTAGCCATCTGAACAACTGGAATTTTTATATTTATTTTTGTGGAGAGTCTCATACAGCCTAGGGCAACCTCAAAGATACCTTTCACCCAGTCCTGCCTCCATCTCTGGAATGCTGGGATTACAGATATGCCTCAAGTAGGTGTGATCCTGCTTTTGCTAAATATATTGCACTGTTTTCCACCCATCCTATTTTGTACCCAGAACAATCAACTTTTCCACCACATCATATCCATTACAAAAACTGCTCTCTTAAGATCACTAGTGAGCCAGATATGGTGACTGGTTCTGTATGCCTGCAAGGCCATCTGGGAGAGCGAGGCAGAAGAATCAAGGGTTCTGAGCCTCCTTTGTTATGTGTCTAGTTTGAGGCCAGCTTGTGATACATAAAATGCAGAAACACACATGACACACACCTACGGCAGAGAGAGGGAAAGTATGCACACACATAGAGAGGGAGAGAGAATAATCATTAATGAAATAAAATCTCACGTTATCTCCCAGTTGCTGAGTCCAAAGACAAATCTGAGGAATTGACTGAGGAAATCACCGTAATGAAAATAATCCTAGTTACGAGTTATGGTAAGAACTCAAAAGCCTGGTGTGGTGGCTCAATTGGTTAATCCCAGCACTCAGATGTTGCATTCAGAGGCAGAGGCAGATGGATCTCTGTGAGTTTGAGGCCAGCCTGGTCTACAGAATGAGTTCCAGGACAGCCTCCAAAACAATACAGAGAAACCCTGTCTCAAAAAAAAAAAGTCTAAACTGTCAGCTGAGTGTCCTGTTTGACTCATTGCCTGGAAAACTGCCTACGGCCCTGTCAATCATTTGCTTACTGTATATTGCAGTACTCATATGCTGGGTTCAAATAGGTTCAAACATGTTTTTATGTTTTATGGTTGTTTCTCCCAGAAAACCAACAAATTCTTGAAAACTATCTGGAACACAGATTTGAGACTGGTTCAGGATTTGAGTTCTCCATCATCCCTTCCTCCACTTCCAAAGTGCAAAAACAACACGCATGGATTCTTTTTTTTTTTTTTTTCTCTGTAGCTTTGGAGGCCATTCTGGAACTAGCTTTTGTGACCAGGCTGGTCTCGAACTCACAGAGATCTGCCTGCCTCTGTCTCCTGAGTGTTCACCGCCAGGCATTTTGTACATTCTTAAAAACCGGGAGGTGGGGGGGGGGGTCTAAGGAACAGAAGTGGATGGAGCTGGAGAGTTGGCTCAGCAGCTGAGAGCACTGACTCTTCCTGAGAACGGGGTTCAATTCCCAGCACTGAAATGGCTGCTGACAACTGTAATTCCAGTTCCAGAGGACTTGGGGCCTCTTCAAACACAGCACAAATGTGGTGCACACATACTTGCAGGCAAGACACCAGTAAATTCTTTAAAGATTTATGTTATGTGTGTTTTGCTTACATTTACATATGTTCACCATGTGTGTGGTACCTGCAGAGGTCAGAAGTGTCGGATCCTGTGAACTGACTTAGAGATGGCTGCAAGCCACCATGTGGGTGCTGAGACCCAGACTCAGGCCCTGTGGAAGAGCGACAAGCACTTTGAATAGCCAAGGCATCTCCCAAGCCCTAAATAAATCTTAGAAAATACAAAGTAGGTCACAAGGGATGTCCCAGAGGGATCTATCTTGTGCCCTCCCCAAGCTGTCTCAAAAAAACAAAACAAACAAACAAAAAAACCAAAAATCAAACTCAATTATTTATTTACTTTTTTCTTCTTCCTTCTCCTCTTTTAGACAGGGTTTCTCACTTTCTGTGGCTCACAAACAGTATAGGCTGTCTGGCCAAAAAGCTGACCTCAAAGTTTTGGGGACCTTTGGAGCTAGGCTTACAAGAACTCATCTGGCCTTTTCATTGTTATTTTGTGGTATATTATTATATGTATATGGATGTTTTACCTACACATATGTGAATGATGCAACACTTGTATGTTTGGTGTCTGATGAAGGCCATAAGAGAGGGACAGATTGGAAGACCCTGGGATTGGAGTTCCTGACAGGTTTGATCTGGGTGCTGGGAATTGAACTCGGGTCCTCTGGAAGAGCAGCCAGTGATCTTAACTGCTGAATCATCTCTCCGGCCCCCTATACTTTATTTGGAGAGGTTTTGAGGAAGGATGGGCGTGCATACCACCAATGCCTGTGTGAAGATCAGAGTATAACTTCCAAGAATTGATTCTCTCTTTCCACCATGTCTGTTCCAGAGAGCAACCTTTCCTTCCTTCCTTCCCTCCCTCCCTCCTTTCCTTCCTCCTCTCTCCCTTCCTCTTTCTTTGTTTCTTTTTCTTTTTTTTTTTTTTTTTTTTTTTTGACAGGGTTTCTTTGTGAAACAGCCCTAGCTGCCCTGGAACTCACTATGTAGACCAGGCTGGTCTCGAATTCAGAGATCTGCCTGCTTCTGCCTCCCTAGTGCTGAGATTAAAGGTGAGTGCCACCACTGCCCAGTTTAAGCTTTTTTTGTTTGATTTTTGAGGCAGGGTTTATCTGTATTGTTTTGGAGACTGTTCTGGAACTCACTCTGTAGACCAGGCTGCCCTCAGACACACAGAAATCTGCCTGCCTCTGCCTCCCGAGTGCTGGGACTAAAGGCTTGCACTACCAATGCCCAGCTAAGCTTAGCTTTTTAAAACAGGGATTCTGGGGCCAACTCAAGCCCTCAAGCTTTCAGCAAGCAACATACTACTGACTGAGCCTCCTCTCAGTCCATTCACCCATTTCAATGTCTGCTTCCCTCCTATGATGATTTAGAAAAAGAAGAGAGAGAGAGACACACAGAGAGCGACACAGAGAGAGAGAGAGCCTTCCCTAAGTAGATCCAGGATAAGTCTACTTTCTGTAAGTAGTACTTTAAAAAACAAATCAGATCAGCTTTTCACTTCATTTGTTTACTCACATTTATTTATTTAGAAGCAGGGTTTCTAGTTCAGGCTGGAATCCTGGAAGCCTAAATAAATGTGGAAAGAAAGGACTGTAGACGCCCTCCAGTTTCCACACATGCACATCCTACACGCACACAAAGAATACAAAGCTTTAAAATGTACACATTTAGTAAATCATTCTGCAGCTGAGGATGACCTGAACTTCTGACCCTGCTTTTTTTTTTCTGCCTCTGGGCTGCTGGGTCACAGGTGTCTACCACCAGGCCGTTGGGTCACTGCTCATGTGGTTGGTGCTGGATCAACCCTCAGAATGCTAGGCAAGCACCCTACCACACTTCGCCCCTCCTGTCACACGATTCAGAGCTGGCAGAACAAGGAGAAACCAAATTGGCGGGTTTTGTTCTTGATTTGTGCTGTAAGTTTGGAAATGATTTTTCTTGTCCTGGTGTGGTACCCACTATGGTGGTGTTGAGGTGGCAGGATGCTAGGTTACACCTAGGAGACCAGGTGCCATTTGGGTGCTCTTCCTCCCTCCCCCTTCCTGCTTTGTTTTTGAGGCAGGGTATCACTGTGAAGCCAAATGGCCAGGTTACTATATAGCACAGACTAGTCTCAAATTTGCCCAGTCCTCTTGCTTCAACCCTTTCTGGTAGCAACAGTTTATAATTACAGCCACGCAGGAAGCTGAGGCAGGATCAAAGTTGAAGGCCAGTGTAGGCAATTTAGTGAGACCTGTATCAAAATAAAAAGGAAAAGAGGACAGGAGTTCAATTCCTTCCTATCACCCTCAAAAAACAAACAAAAACTAACTCTACAAGGGTTAACAACACCCGGAGGAAATGTACCCTCTGGATTCATGGTTTCAAGACTAAAGATCTGATAGGAACCAGGCTTGGTGGTGCATGCATGCATGTATGCATTCCTGTACTCTCTACTCAGGGGAGGCAGGGGTAGGAGGATAAGGAATTCAAGGTCATTTCACTTATCAGATCCCAGGCCAGCCTGGGCTGCAGAAGACCCTGTCTTAAACAGGCTTTGAGCATGAATTAAAGCAGTGTAAAAGTGTAGGGTAATAATGATTCATTGGCTTTGGTAGTGGAGTAATGAGTGACTGGGCCGGTTAAGCGGCAGGCAGCACTGCACGGGGCTCTATTCATGCTCAGGATTTGCAAGGAAGCAAAGATGAAAACCCCATGCTCGACAGCGACTAGTTTCCTGATAGGCAGGGAGGGACGCACCATCCACCCGTCCACGATAAAAGGAACACTGTGGAAGCCAAGCGTGGGCGGCACATTCCTGTAATTCCAGCACTTAGAAGGCAGAGGCAGGATTGCCAGGTTTGAGGCCAGCTTGGTCTACATAGTTTATCCCAGACCAGTACATCCACTACAAACACCCACTGTGGCCTGGTGCCCTCCTTTAATCTCTCTACTGGAAGGGTTCCAGGCCAGGCAGGGATGGCTACTCAGAGGAACCCCATCAAATATTTAATGTTTGTAGTCTAGTCAGCACTAACAGATGAAGGTGTTTAGGTGCCTTTTATGTAAACAGGGGCCGAAAACCATTATCAAACCAAAGCAAAGGGCAGTAGCTCTGTCCTGGTGGGGAGTACAATACACCGAAGGCTGACTGGGAACTAGCTGCCTATGATCTTCTGGAGAGTGATGGTCACATTGATGTGTGTAAATGCATGGGATGAACTTCATAGAGAAACACTGAGCAAAACGGGGGGGGGGGGGGGGGGTCGGACGACATGGGACGACGGGATGGGACAAGAACACTACGCAGAGGACTCTTCAGTTAACCCGTGCAGGAAGATGTTTTTCATGGCAGGGTTTCTGTGTGTCACAGCTTTAGCCGTCCTGGAACTCTGTAAATCAGGCTGACCTTGATCCACTGCCTGGCTTGGCAATACTGCTATTCTATTTTTTGGTTTTTCGAGACAGGGGTTCTCTGTAGGATGTTCTCGAACTAGCTCTTGTAGACCAGGCCCCTGCCTCCTGAGTGTCGGGACTAAGGTATGCACCAACACTAGTACTACTATTCTTAACCAGTGGTTTGCGTTGGGCCTCAAACTGGCTGTCTCCAGAGGGCAGGTATTATATACATTGCCATACCTGGTATGGCAGTGGTGGACGAATCTAGGATGTTGTGCACATAAGATAACACTACCCACTAACTATATTCCTAGCCTCGCAGCCAGGATTTAAAGAGATTGCTGAAAGTCCAATTAAAATGAACAAAAGGAGGAAAAAAAAAATAAGCTTATGACATGTCATATACATTCAGAATCTTTATTTCGAAACAGAACTACAGTAACATTAATAGAAAGTATATATGGAAATATTCACAACCTGGCCATTGACACTGGGAAGATTCCACCCAGCATTTCTGCCAACTCACTGAGGAGCAGAAGAGGTAAGTTAGAGACGCCTTTCCCAGAAAAGGCCCTCTTCATAGCTTTGTGAGTTGTTATCCCAAGTCTCAATGACCACACAGAGTAATGAACAGGTACTGAAATACTGGTATATGCAAGGGTTTGCCTGAAGGGTCTGGAATGTGAAAGCACCAAGAGGGGAGAGGGATCCAGTGACGGCTGGAAAAGGGGGGGGGGAATCATCAGAACCATCTCCATTTATGAGCCAAGTGGAGAGAGGGGACAGGTTGTGGAGGGATCCATGACCTATGGCAGGTGGGAATCTTGGCATTTCTCCCAACGTCCTACAACATCCTAGTCCCTTTAAAGAAAACCTCCCTTCCCCCACAACTGGGTCTTCAGGACTCCTGACCTCACACTTTTCCTATTCCCATGGTCCCTCCAGCTGGAGTAAAGCTGAGCCTTCCACCCCCAACCTCCAGGAAGCACCCCTCTCCAACAAGGCCGGGGAGCCAGATGAGTGGAACCTAATCCAGGTGCAAACTGCACCCGGCACAGGCACTGCTGCTCAGTGTCCACAGGGATGAGTTTCCATAGATTCTAGCAAAAACAGAAAGCCACAAGGAACGAAGGAAACAAGTTCTTAACAGCCAGAGCACATACATTCATACCCTGAAGCGTGGGCACACTGCACAGTCACACACACCACCCCTAATGTGTCTAGCAGAGGGAAGGCCCCTCGGGCACTTAGCACAGTATCACAGGAACATGGTAACACGGGAAGCCTGAGAGCGTAACAGACGAGCATGCCATGACCGCAGAGCAACAAGGTCCTCAAACAAGGTAATTAATAATCATTCGGGAAAAACCCTCTCTCAGAGCTGAGGTAACAAAGTCCAAGTTAGCTATGAATCCCTTTAAATCAAAGTAAACCAAAAATCAACACATAAAATCTCTTAAGAAACAAAATTGAAATAAGAAATGCCTATCGAGAGCTACTGCATTTAAGTTTCTCATTTGTATGGCTTGCTCACCAGTTGGGTAGTGGGGGTGACCGAAGAAAAAGAAAACAGGGAGTTCATCCGGACAGGAACAAGGTGTTTGGCCCAGGGGAAGGAGAGAGGCATTCTGCAAGCTCTCCTCCCTTCTCTGGACTCCATGCAAAATAAAAGGCCACCACCACCACTAACTACAAAGCCCATCTTTGTAACAAGCATAGATTTCAAGTAACACTACATAAAAAGTATAATCTTAAAAGGTCCACAGAAAGCCGTGAGCCTTTCCCTACAGGCACTCACTCTTCTGAGAAAGAAGAGTCTTTGTCTAGACCGGAGGCAGCTCACATGCCTACCAGCAATAGCTGTTCTCCGTTCATGTTGTACCATCACCCCCTCCAGCACCAACCCTTCTTTCCTCAAGAACCTCTCTTTAAACACCTCCCTCCAACCTAATTTCCTTCCTCTTTCATTATTTGGTAAAATTATACTTAAAAAAATAAATATTTATGCAATAAAACCTGAAGGTAAAATAAATAAAACTCAGGTTACTTTAGCTGTGCAGAGCTGTATCAAGTGAAGAGGGCTCTCATTCAATCCCTAATGGCCCCCCCAACACTGGGTGTGAAAGTCTGTTTGTTTCCTGGCAAGCTGAGGTTGGGAGGCATGGGCTGCACCCCACTCCCACAGCAAGGGGATACTAGAACTAAGGGGAACTGCAGCCATTCCCTCCTAACATGAAGGTGGGTCCACTCGACAAGTATCCCCAAGAAATGAAAACAGTTAACAAGCCATTGGTGATCCAACTAACCCCAGCATTGAGTGCAGTGAGTGTTCATGGAGTGTGTGGGGTGGCAAAGGATCAAATAGCAGCGTCCAGAAGCAGTCCTGGTTCATCCTGATGAGGTCTCCCGCTTTGGGGGAGGTTGCTTTCCATGTTGGAGGGAGGTGAAGGAGGTTCGCCTCAGGCATTGCCAGGGGTCTCCTTGACAGGCTGCATGCTGTTCAACTCCACACCAGAGGATTTCGCAGCCTGCCCCTCGAAGGCCCGAGTAATGTCTTCGAAAGTCCTGCCTTTGGTCTCAGGGACTTTGAAGAAGGTGAAGATTAAGAAGATAGTGAGGAAGACAGCAAAGACGATAAAAACGTAGGCTCCCAAGTAGTCCTAGGAAATGGGAGGAGAAGGTTGGTCACTGGCACTTGTCTCCTTTCTTGAGCTACGACTCTCCCAACATTGAGTGAATGACTAGGTTGCTTCACTTAAGGTGCCACCATGTTTCTCTGCAATTATTTGTCATGCTTTTTATAGCCACTCAAGTTGCTGCTTCCAAGCACCTGAGGATTTTGTTTTGTTTCTGATTTTTGAGACAGCTCATTTGCAGCTCTGGCTGGCCTGGACATCACTCTGTAGACCAGACTGGCCTTGAACTCAAGAGATCTGCTTGCTTCTGCCTCCTGAGTGCAGGGATTAAAGGCGTGTGCTGGGGCTGGAAGGATGTCTCAGTGGTGAAGACATCTCATTGGCTGTTCTTCCAGGGAATCCAGGCTGTTATTCCCAGCGCCCATAAGGCAGCTAATAATCACCCATAAGCCAGACCCACAGTGGTGCACAGACATACGTATAGGCAAAACACCCATACACATAAAATAATAATCATTAAAAACAAAGTGTGCCACCAGATCTGGCCTTTCTGAGGATTTTGATCTTAAGACATGCCAGGCAGCTTTAATGCCAGTACTTGAGATGCAGAAGCAGGCAGAACTTGAGTTCGAGGCCAGCTTGGTCTACAGAGCAAGTGCCAGTACGGGCTCCAAAGCTACACAGAGAAACCCTGTCTCAAAAAATAAAAACAAAAGACGTTTGACCATGTGGTTTAAAATCCAGGTTTCTAGAAAGAGCTGAGAGAATAGGAAATGTTTATGTAATCAATTGGATCTGTGTCATCCTTCAGACCACAGAGCCTTTAGGATAGGGATACCCATTTATCGGTGCTAACTGAAATGATGATTTTAATATGGGCTAGGTCTAGGAGCTTGTCCTGTTCCTAACTAAGCAGAACTATCTTTGAACCATCTCAGGTCCTCACAGGTTCCAGTTTTGCCCTCCCTGTACCTTAGGATGGCCTCAACTTCATACCAAGCCTCCCTGCCACGAGCTCCCGAGCGCTGGGATTGCAGGCATAAACAGCCATGCCTGGCTGTCCTTCACTGCTCCTTTGTTTGTGGGAGATCTGCCCTGGAGTATCTACTACTAAGGTGCATCTAAAGTGTTAGCTTAAGTAGACTGGTTTGTGACAGACTAAGTTTGGTTTTAAATTTACTCACTGCAGCCGAGGGGAACAGCATCCCAACCAAGAAGTTGGAGGTCCAGTTAGAACAGCCAGCCACTGCCATGGCAGCTGGGCGGGGGCCCTGGCTAAAGAGTTCAGCCACAATAAACCAGGGAATGGGGCCAGGCCCAATCTCAAAGAAGGCCACATAGACCAAGATAGCCACAATACAGACAAAGCTCATGGCTCCATACTTTTCCTGTAAGAGAAGGAAACAAAGTCCAGTTAAAAAGGCAGCAAACATAGCGCAGGCTCCATGTTCGGATGTGTTGTACAAAAAGTTGTCTGTCACTCCACTTGGGAGTCAGAAATCCTAATGTGCTAAATCCAGGTCGCCCCATTTCAGCCACCTCATTTGTAAAGAGACCAGTTCAACACCTATGAAATGGAACTACAAGACGATTTTTCCTTTTAGTTTTTTGGTTTTTCAAGACACTCTGTTCCTGTGTATTCCTGGCTGTCTGTCCTGGAACTTGATCTGCAGACCACACTAGCCTTGAATTTAGAGTTCACCTACCTCTGCTGGGATTAATGGCATGCACCACCACACCTTGTGGAGGACATTCTGCCTTTGGGATTACAGGTGTGAACTTACTACCAATGTCTGGCCTTCGAGGTGACGGTTAGGAATTAAACCAGACAGGGCCCACAAGATGGCTCAGTGGGTAAAGGTGCTTGAGGACCTGACTCTGGTGCCCCAGACTCATGTGATAGAAAGTTAATTAGAGGATTAGGAATTCTGGGCCATTATTTTTGGCTGCAAAAGACCTTTCCTGAGCATCAGACAACGCATCTTACAAAACCTATTACATGCACACAAGATAGCCACCCGTCTACCAATCTCCGAAAGTGCACCTGTGATAAACCTTTTGGGCACCTTAAATTTGACTTTATTGATGACCTGGAAGGTCAACACTTCAGGCCCTGCCACCGAGAGTCAGCTATTCCCTATGTAATCTCATCCGTCCCTTCCACCACTCAAAGAGCACTCACCTTCAGCAACAAAGAGATCGTCATGAAGATGGAACAAACAGCCATGCCTCCCAGGCCTATCATGTGCAGGGTTCGCCTTCCCGCCCTCTCCACCAGGAACAGCTAGAAGACAAGGCATTTCCGAAATCATGAACACGCTGTGTTAAGGATTTTACTGCCTGACCCCAGACCTTTCCACACCTCCCTTCCCATCTATTCAGTATTTGCTGGAATTCTTTTTCTTGGGGGAATTGTGGGATGCTGAAAGATGTCAGTGTGTGAATGCTTGTAAGATGATCATTTCACCCATCCCCATCCCCCATTCAAACTACCCAACTTACAGAAACTACAGTGAAGATGGTGTTAACCACACCCGCACCAATCGTAGCATAGATTGGCTCCTGAACACCTGCACTCTTGAAGATCCCCGTTGAGTAATAGAACACCTAGAAGGAGACAAAATCTGCATCACCAATTGCATCCTGGGATGCTGAGGTCCTTGGCCAATGTAGCTGTAGCACCTCTGCAACTCCACCTCCCCGTTATCCAGTCCAGCTAGTGTTTCCTTCTAATGCTTATCCCCCCTACTTTCTTACATCCTACTCCGAGCTCCGCCTTCTCCAGTGCTGGGGTCACAGGAATGCACCTCCACTCCCAACTCATTCACTTATGTCTACTTTGCTAAATTTTAGAGACTTTAGTCCTAGTTTGTCTTGTCTCAATTCCTAACCCTCCTGCCCCAGTCTCTCCAGTGAAAAGATTAGATGTATGTCACCACACTCACCTTTGCTTTACAGCATTTGTCATTTCTTAATTATTATGCAGGGAATGGTGGCACACACCTTTAATCCCAGCCAGCACCCAGGAAGCTGAGGCAGGAGAATCTGAGTTCAAGCCAAACTGGTCTATACAGTGAGACTAAGGTTCAAAAAGCAGGAAAACAAAAAGGAAAGGCAAAAGGAGAAACCATAAAACAAAACCAGAAGCCTGGTGACACACCTCAGTAGCAGCAGACTTACACAGCACCCACAGGTCCCAAGTTTAATCCCTAACGCTGTAAAATAAGATACATCACTTGCTCAAAAATAGGTTGATAAAAGTAATTTCTAAGCTCACTGTAGACTGGGTCTCCTTTCTTTCCTGTTGAGACCAGGCCTCTCTATGTAGCCCTGGCTGTCCTCGAACTCACAGAGACCTGCCTGCCTCTCGAGTGCTGGCATTCAAGGTGTGTTCCACCACTCACTCCCAGCTGACTTTACCTTTTAAAAAGTCTAGGCCACCTTCAGAACACTCTTGGCAGGGAAGACTCAGGAAAACCCCACCCTGCAGTTTGGGCTAGGGTATACCCAGACAAAACCTGCTCATTGAGTGAACTGGGAGCCATTCTAGTACAATAGTGAACTTTCTTCCTCACGTGGAACAAGGTCATCTTGCACTGTGCCCCCTCCATCGTTTATTTGTGAAGTTTTGGGTCCTATTTTGCAGGACTGGAGTTAGGTAGCTGACCCCAAACTCCTGGGCATTGGTGACCCTCCTGTTTTAGCTTTTGGAGTAACTACACTCTACAGACACATGCCAACCAGCCACAAGATCAGGTGATCTCAGGAAAATATTGCTGGGCCCCTTTGGCACCACAGCAGACACTCACAGCATTGATCCCAGACAGCTGCTGAGACAGCTGGAGCACGATGGAGATGAGGAGGGGCTGGTGGTAGTTAGACGACCTGAAGAGCTCCAGCACGGTGACTTGCTTCTCCTGTGCCATCCTGGCGCTCTCGTCCTTCATCTCCTGGATCTCCTGGGCCACATCCTGGGTGCCCCACAGCCGCTGGAGGACTGAGATGCAGAGGCGAAGATAAATATACCATGTCGTCGCCACCCCGCCACCCCATGGTTTGCTGTCAGCCAGCAGACAAGGAAATGCTAGGATGAATATACCCACAGCGGCCACCTTTGCTTGTCACCCCAGCGTCCTCATTCTCACAAAACCAAATTCCCGAGGCGACCTGCGAGGAGTACTCACTCTCCTTCGCGCGGTCCTCTTCCTTTCTGTTAATGAGCAAGAATCGTGGGCTTTCAGGGCAAAACGGAAGGGCTGCGCTTTGTAGGATCGCTGGGATGATGGTCAAGCCCAACAGCCCAGGCCATAGCTCTTCAGAGCCCAGGATGAAGTCCAAACCAAAGATCTAGAGGCCAGACAAAGAGAACACTGAACCCAAAATACTTCCCAAGCCACAAATTCACCATAAAGAGAAAAAGAAAAAAAAGGAAAACGACAAAGAAAAACAAGACCACTCATCCTTTTACCATACATAGAAAACAGAACTAACAAATTTTTTTTTTTTTGCCATTGCTAGGCCCCACCTGTATCATTAGCTACCGTATGAACTATAGCAATATATGAAACATATAACACATAGTTGAACACAGGCCAGATCCCAAGTGCTTCACCTAGATCATTCACAGAACACAGAGCTAGCATTCATTAAATAAGTAAGATTGCAAGTTACCTGAGCCACCAGAATCCCGACGACGATGCCCAGCTGGTTTAATGTGCCAAAGGCACCCCTCAGGGAAGTAGGAGACACCTCTCCAATGTACATGGGCACAAAGCCCGTACACAGTCCACAGAAGATGCCAATAATCAAGCGACCCAGGATCAGCATCTCAACAGACTGGGCTATCTTGGCAAAGCCCATAAGGCAGCCACCAATGATGGCCAATAGGTTGACTAGAAGCATCGAGTTGCGCCTGTAGGATTAATCAGTGACAAAGTATAGTTAGCCATGAGAGAGTCTCTGGTCTCTCCTTCCCTCATGACTTTGCTGTCTTAGCCTCTGTAGGTACAAATCTTTCCCTTTGTGGCTGTAGGCTTGTGTATTTGAAGAAACCAAATACACCCCCCCCCCAGCTTCCTCCCTTCTCTATCTTTATGTGGTCTCCAAGGACTAAACTCAGATCACGGACTGGTCTTCTTGACAAAGGCTGAGCCACCATGCTGACCCCTTTTTATTACACTCTTCATAGAATTGATATTATAACGATGGCAGGCTATTATGACAATATTTTTTTTCACACTGAAGGTAGCTAGTCTCAGCTCTCTGTGTCAAGTAGTTAAGGACTAGACTAATTAGTACTGATAACCAATAGGGGACAAACTAAAGCTTTAAATGCTGACTGGGAGACCAAGCCACCGACACAACTAAAAGATGTAAAAGATTAACAGTGAAAAGCCTCAACAGCCTAGGGGTGCAAGGCTCTGCCTTTGAGACAAGATCTGATTGTGTAGCCCTGGTTAGCTTGGAACTCAGATCTACCTGTTTTGGCCTTCTGAACATTGCCATGCCCAGCGAACCAATGATTCTTGACTTGAGAAGACCAAATTACAAAGGGAGCTGGGAAAATGTTGATACATGGTTCCTGTCTCCAGAGGCCCACTTAGAGACACACTTCCTAAAAGCCACCTTAGGGGATCTTAAAAGTGCAGCCAAGGTGCACAAATACCATTAAGAGAAAAAAAAAAAGTTTTGAGTTAAAAAAAAAAAAAAAAAAAAAAAAAAAAAAAAACCTTGATGAGGTGATTTGGCTAATGGAAAAAGCCATAGTGGTTATTAGTCAAAAGAGACTCCATTAAAAAAACCAAAACAACACTAGGTTGTGATGGTGTACATCATTAATCCCAGCACTCATGAGGCACAGAAAAGTGGCTCTGAGTTCAAGGATAACCTGATCTACAAAGCAAGTACAGCCAGGGCTAGAGAAACCGTCTCAAAAACAAAACAAAAAACCAGAAACCAACCAAATTAACAACGAAACATTATCCAACTATAGGTTGGCTTTGCTAATCATCTTAAATTCAATTTGTATATCTAGAATAGCAAATTTTTAACCTAAAGACAATTTTGGGTTGGTTTTGTTTTGTTTTTTTGAGACAAGGTTTCTCTCTGTAGCTTTGAAGCCTGTCCTGGAACTCACTCTGTAGACCAGGCTGGCCTCAAATTCAGAGATCCGCCTGCCTCTGCCTCCTAAGTGCTGGGACTAAAAGCATGTGCCACCACCACTGCCCAGCTCTAAAGACAATTTTTGTGCATGTATGTGGCAGGATGTATGCCACATGGAGCATGTGTCATAAGTGTTTGTGCAGGTGGGGGTCTCTCTTCCACCATGTAGATCCTAGGCTGGCTGCAACCTGATCCTATGCGCTGGGCCTGGGTGTTTGTGTCACCATGCCAACCGTTATGAATATACACTTTATTAATGGTTTGTTTGAAAGGATAATCCTCTTGAGATATTATTTTCTCTTTTTTGGGGAAAAAAAATCACTTATTTAGCCATTGTCTACATTTTCCACAAATCTCGGGATTACAAAAAGTATTAATTTTAAAAAATAATAAAAAACTTCCAAGAAACCTCCAAAATATTCAGTAATGAAAATAACTCACCAGGCGTTGGTGGCGCACGCTTTTAATCTCAGCACTCAGGAGGCAGAGGCAGGCAGAACTCTGTGAATTGGAGGCTAGCCTGGTTTACACAGAGTTCCAGGACAGGCTCCAAATACAGAGAAAGCCTATCTCGAAAAACCAACAAATAATAGTAATAATGTTTGGCTGGGTGTTGTGGTACCTAGAAGGTAGAGGTAGGTAGGTGGTTACACCTTGAATTTGAGGCCAGCCTGGTCTACACAGTGAGCCAGTGATCCTGCCTCAGGTGGGCAAGTAACCTCTGGCCTTAAAGGAGGTTCAAGAAAAACACCACAGCTGACCCCACAAGAGCAAAATTAAACTAGCCTGAGCAAAACTTCAGAGGCCAAGTGCTCACATAGCAGATCTCTATCTAGAAAGGCCTACTGGAGCTTCACAGACTAGCTTTCCCTGAGTATGAATCAACACATTCTCACGTAAGGCCCATCATCTCCCTAATCAATGCTCTCTGCTTGTCTTCAGTGTGAACAGTACAGGCCTATCCCTTGCCCAGTGTCTGATCAGTACCTGCCAAAGCGGTTGACAAAGAGTCCAACAGAAAAAGAGCCGATCATGCCACCAACGGAGAAGATGGCCACACACAAGGACCAGAGGGTGGTCAGCAGCTCCTTACTTGGTGGGTCTTCTGATTTCTCTTCCAAAGTATAGTTGAGAAAGTCCTTTATGATCTACAAGATAATATACACAGTGAGGGACAGGCCATTAAATCTGGGTGAGAATAGTAGACAAACGCCAGGGAGGCTTCCTCCTCCCTCAGGAGGGGAGCAGAGAGGCACATGCTCTGAATAAGACAATTCCGGGTCATCATCCTAAATATCCAGTAGGTGGCAGCACCAATGTACAACGGTGCGCCCCACCCAGTCACAACTTCCCACGTTCTTTAACAAGCCCCTGCAGTCATAGAAAAGGATCACAACTAGGTGAGAAGGCAAGAAGCAAGCAGTGGCTTAGGCTTCAACAGTATTTCCCCTCCCCCATCTAGGCCAGGCATCTTAAATTCACAACCCTCCTTAAAGACACTCACTGTCTCAGGGGCATTGATGACTCCAGTGTTGTAGCCAAACTGGAAAGAGCCGATCGTGGCAACAGTAATGGCGAACACCAGAGACGGGGTCACCTGGAGAGGAGACAAGGGGGGAGAAAAGCTTACAAATGCGGACAAATCTCCCCCTCTCCCAGGGTATCTGGCTGACATGCCTCAGAATTCTAGGATTTCTGGCACATTTGGGGAGAGAGACCTTTGGAGGAATTTGAGTCAGTTCTTTGGGGCTGGTCTTCATAGCCAGTACCAGGCCAGCCAGGGCTACCCAGTGAATCCTTGTCTCAAAAAGGAGGTGGAGAAGGGGGGAGGAAACTATCGCACCACCTGGACCACAGTACTGCACATCCAAGGCCTGGGAACGTGAGTTCAAAGTCAGCCTGGACTACATACATGGTCAAATACTGTCTCAAAAAGAAAAGACAACGCCAAAAGTAAAACTGCACCAGATAGAGGCAGGCATGGAACTGCACTCAGGAACTGTGATGGCAAGGGCATGAAATGGCTCAAACCCCATAATCCCAGGAGCTGGGGGGAGGACTCTGAGGAACGAGGACAATCATGAATTCATGGCCAGCCTGGGCTACAGTGAGACCTTGACTTATAAAACACCCACCTTTAATCCTAGCCCTAGGGCCAGTCAAGTTCCAAGACAGGCTCCAAAGCTACATACAGAGAGAAACCCTGTCTCAAAAAAACCAACCAAACAATAGCCAGGCGGTGGTGGTGCTCACCTTTAATCCCAGCATTTGGGAGGCAGAGACAGGTGGATTTCAGTTCAAGACCAGCCTGATTTACAGAGCTGAGTTCCAGGACTGGCTCCACAGCTACTGAGAAACAATCTCGAAAAAACAAAAAACAAACATCCAAACTCCCTACAGCATCGAAGGCAGAGCAAAAGGCAGCTTTAAGGTCCCTAAGAATTAACCATTCTGTAGAGCTGGATATTCAGTGTCGTCTTCCTGTGCTATCCCCCACACTGCAGAGGCCAGAGCAGCAGGTAGCAACAGCCTGGCCACTGGGATGCTGAAATCAACAAACTCATAGTACAAATTACTGAGTCCGCTCCTCTCCCCACTCCCAATAACTCCCCGTCCACTCAGTGCATCTTCCCTCACCCCTTTACAAAATGAGATAAGGTTCTACAGTCCGTATTCCAAACTAATCTCAAATTTAACTCCTCCATCCTCCCGCTCCAGCCTCAAGTGTGAGACTACAGTTGAGATTTTAAGTTCTACATATTTGAAAAACATGCTTTTCCTCCCGTACCTAGCCCCCATCCATCCATCCTTCTATAAATGACACAACTTCAATTTTCTTTCTTTTTATTTTTTGTGGCAGGTTTTCTGTAGCCCTGGCAGTTCAGGAACTCACTCTGCAGGCCAGGAACTCAGAGATCCACTGGCCTCTCTCTGCCTCCCGAGTGCATCACCAGCTTGCGGCTGACTTCATTTCTCTGAACACCTGACTGGTATGCCAGTGTGTCACCACTATCATTCTTATTTCTTTCTTCAGTTGTTGGGCACTTAGGGCTGGGCTCTTATCTCTTGACTGTGTAACCCACTAGCAACATCCTGGGGCCATCAAGTCTTCCTGTTCGCTAAATATGGTACTATTCTTCTCCACCCACCCAGCAGGACAGAGCGTCTGCTCCTTTTGAACACAGCGTTGGGAGCCATTTTTAGTAGAAGGGAATCAGACAGATATTTCACCTTGCTGGGGATCAATCAAGTGGGCAGGGGCAACTCAAAACTGGAGTCCGAGCCAACCTCTTTGCCCACCACAACCTCTTCAACTGTCCTTAGGTTACTTTTCTCTAAAGTCAGAGCAAGCGGCTGGCTGGGAGCTTATACTAGCGAGTTGACCTTCCGGCAGCCGCGCAGCCTCGGTGGTAAGTGCTAGCCGCTCCAGGCTTTCCAAGTTCTTTCCTTGCAGTTAAAAGCCTCTTTTCCCATCTCTTCTATCCCGCTTTTTCTCACCGCCTTCTAATTTACATTATTTCCAAATAAATTATCTTCGTGAAAATGCACTTTCCCTTACTGCTTCCTTCCTTCAGCCACAAATGCATCATACACTCGCAACCACAGTAAGGACAACTGGACTTCTCTCTCCACAGTACTCGGGGACGGCTGGATGCTGAGCAAGGCTAACCCCATGTCCTCCCAAGGTCTGATGCTTTCCCAAGCCTTCCTGCTGGCTCCGAGACCCACTCATCAATCATCGCCACAGGCAAGCCCCTACCCTCTTCGCTCTCAGCGGTCTCATTACAGCTACATCTAGCAAACAGCTTCTTTGGTGATTTTCACACGCTAGGAAGGTGCCCGGGAGGCTCCTCATCAGGTATGAGATGCACGGAACGGTAATAACGGGAACACCAGCAGCGAACGCTGAGGCTGATGTGAAAAGGCCTCCCTCCGGATGGCTCGCTCGGTGACTTAGGAGAAATGGAGCATGGCAATCGGCACCAAGACCTGCCTTCGTGAGGACCCCAAGCAAACAAACAAAAATAACCAGTTCTTACCTTCACCGTCCCCATGGTCCTAACCTGCTTCTCAAGCCTTAAGGACGATCTAGACACCCTTCCCAGCCACTGTCCTCGGCAGCAACTCGTCTCCCGATTCTCAGCGGTGCCCAGAAAGACTGAGGACCAATATCGCAGCAGTGTTCACAGCCAGAAGCCCAGCCTACCTATTTATAATTTCTGCAAAGGGTGGAGCCTGCGTGACACCCCCCCCCCGCCACCTTTAACCTATGACCTCAGGAATTCCATGACCACTGCTATCTGATTTTCACAACTCCTCCTCCCCCACCCCCCTCGCCTTTGCAAGCAATCAACCCCCCCCCCTGGCTTTTTTACCACATCTTCCTAGTGGTTCTTTTTTTTTTTTTTTTAAAGCCCATCCAAATTCCTTCCTCTTTTCAAGAGCCGACAACCTTTTTGTTTCACAGGGAAAAAAAAAAAAAAAAAATACTAAAAAGTTTGGAGAGCGGGCAAATTCAAGGCGCTGTGGATGGAATCAGTCTGGAGAGAGGAAAGCTAACCTATCTGAGGCAGAGCTGCGTGGGTGCTGCTTTCAGCTGAAAGTCACCCAAGGAGTGGGAAACAGAGAACCCATGCCCCTCTGCGCCGTCAGCTGCGTTTTCATTATAGGCTGGGTGTGCAATCTTCTAGGGAAGGTAAAGGAGAGCCTGCCTGACAAAACTGGCAAGAATTTGTCCTGTTGTGAAGGCAGCCTAGATGTCTTGGAGCCTGACCAAAGCTCCTAGGCTGCCAGAAAGAGAAGATCAAGAGAGGTACATAGCCCCAATTCCTTACCACAGCACACATTAGCCCACCCTTTGTGAGCTCCGCCACTGTCGCCTGTTCTGAGGTTTACAGCATGGAGAAACACAACAAATATCAAATTCAGCGTCGTAGATATGCATTCTGGGCCTTAAGTGTGGTAGTGCACTTGCCTAGGCTCTAGTTTATCCGCCCCCCACAACCCCCCAAATCAGGCAGTCAATAGACAAGGACAACTGATTCTCACAACAGAAATGTTTGCTAAAATCCTGTTAACTGGGGATTGTGCATTTCTTGAAAGACAAGCATGAGGGGAAAAAATGTGATTGTACAAGAAAACGTAGAAAACTAGGTAGGAGACGTGAGTGATCAGGAAGGAAAATGATGGCCAGCAGGAGGGATTTCACGTGAGTTTAGCAGGTGAAGCAGCGGAGATTGTGACAGGCACGTGTGTGGCTGAGGCCCTTAGCTCAGACTTGCTGGAACAGCAACCCCTTCCCTGCAGGAGATGGTGGGGGAGGGAGGCTTGGTGTATACACGAGGAGGGAAAGCATGTTTTCTCAGTAGCTTTGGTTTGTGGACCAAAATCAGACTGAATGGCTGACCCCAAGCAAAACCAGTCACTGTCTCCCTGAAACGAGGGTCCTTTCCAAACCAGAGCAGCACCAGAGAAAACTCAGGCTGAGTGGAACGTGTCAGACAAGAAAACCTTCCCTTGAGCTCCCATCCCCTCCTCCCTTCGTTTCCCTTTCCAAGAAGCACTGAGTCGGAAGCCCCATTAATTACCACAGCAACTGAATTTAGCAACCAAAGGAAAAACAATGCCCAAAGGCCAGTGCCAGCCAGGAGAAATAGGATCTAAGCCACTTGTGCAACAATGCATTTTCTTGTAGCCACATTAGAAACAATGAGGCCGGTAAAGGCACTTTCCACCAAGCCTGCCAACCTTAGTTCGATCCCCAGGATCCACATAATGCCAGGAGAGAACCAACTCCGAAAAGTAGTTATCTGTTATAAATTCTTTTGTGTTTTTTGAGACAGGGATTCTCTGTATAGCCCTGACTGCCCTGGAACTAGCTGTAGAGCAGGCTGGCCTCCAACTCAGAGAGATCCGCCTGCCTCTGCCTCCTGGGTAAAGTGCTGGGTTAAAGACACCCCTACACACACACACACACACACACACACACACACGGCTTGTTATTTGAATTTTGACTTCATTAAAATGAACCATTCAAGACAGGCACAATATTCTCTCTTCTGGAAGCACGGGGACACTGCCACAAGGGTGGAAAGCAGCCAGGCTGCTCCCTGCACAGCTGTAGCTTTATGCAGAGAAAGAGTCTCCTGAGGGCTAATTCTTAGATGTTTGAAGCCGGTAACAGAATGTTATTTTCTTGGTTAAGAGACAAGCAATATTGCTGGGTGTGGCTGGGCATGCCTTTAGTTCCAGCAATTGGGGGGCAGCGGTAGTAGGAGGGTCTCTGCATTTGTGGCTAGCCTGGTCTACATAGAGAGTTCCAGGCTATGCAAAGAGACCCTGTTTCATTAAAAAAAAAAAAAAAAAAAGGCTTTGGTTTGTACTGTAACAAACCTGGCCCTTCCCCAGGACAGCCAGGACTACACAGAGAAACACTGTCTTGAAACAAATAAAAACAAACAAACAAACAAAGAAGAAAAAGAAAGAAGCAATGTGAAAGGAAGACTGGTTGAGACCTGCTTTCTTTGGCAAAATTCAGTACAAGACTACTTTCATTTCATCTTAATTTTTTAATTGTCCTGGTACTGGCTCACAACCATCTGTAATTCTAGTTCCAAGGGATCTGATACCTTCTGGCCTTCCAGAAGCTTCACACAAGTGGTACACAGACATCCATGTATGAAACGCACACCCATGCATTAAAAAAAAAAAAAAAAAATCAAGAGCCAGCACTTTCCTATTTTAAAGGCACTGCAGAGGGTGGAAGTGGCCTAGTGGTTTGGGAAACACTGCCGATTAACTCTGAAAAGGCAAACAGCTGGGCGGAGACAGAGAAGGTTCTGCTTGCAGCAGTGTATGCATTTTAAAGATTACAGCTGGAATTCAGCTTAAACCCAAGAATCTAAAATGTGCTGAACAAATTGGGAGAGATTCTGTTTAATCAGTAGCTGCAAGGAAGCTTCAGTCTCAACTCTTGTGCTACCACCATGGCCTGGCCAGAGCCCAAGTCAGATAACTGGAGCTGGGGTTAGTAGTGCACGCTCTTGTTCCCAGCACTCAGGAGGCGCTGGTGGATCTCTGTGAGTTCGGGTCCAGCCTGGTCTACAGAGCTAGTTCAGCAATACAGAGAAACTCTGTCCCCCCCCCCCCAAAAAAAAAAATAGAGCATTAACTGTAACCTTGTAACCTGCTGCCTATGGTCCTCAGTGCCAGTGGGAATGAATGTGACCTGCTTGGGCTCCTCAGTGCACATGGGAACGGATGCTACCTGTTGCCTGGGGTCCCCGGTGCACTGTGGGAGTGACCGACCCTGAGGGACGGAGTGCACAACACTGGGCCTTCTGGTTGAGATGCACAAACACCTACCTAACCTTAGGTTGCTTGTGAGAGCTCTGTGAGCTCCTCTGTCTTTGCTGGATATCAAAGAAGAGGCAGGAGGCAGGAGACTTTGGAAGTTGGGAGCTAAGAGCCGAGTAGGTGTGCTTAGCAGAAAAGGGAGAATGAGAACAATAGCCCGGGATATCAGTTCCAACTGCAGGCACCTGCAGAACGGAGGCCTCAATCCGGCCTCCTGCTAGTTTGTGTTGAGACTTTGCTAATGTGAAAACTAAGCAGAAAGACAAAGGATCCTACAAAAGAGCACTCACGATTTAACCTCTGCACGGTGCAGGCCTGGGGAAATACAAGGCAGGGCTGTTTTGAAAGACTGCCCAGATTGCACTGTTTGCATCTGTACCGTTCCTCACAAACAGCAACGTGCATGGTTTTATTTGTCTGATTTTAATCTTTCTCTGCCAGGTGCCCCATAATTCACTTAGAATCTGAAAACACTGTTAAAAAAAAAAAAAAAAAGACACCCTGGGGTGAAGAAAGGAAAAATCTGAGAAATGCTGCTTCCCTTGTTTACCCTGTGCTCAAACCATTCATTAAAGTCACTGGTCCTGAGGACCAAATTCCAGCTTGCAGGTTCTCATCACCGAAGCTGAGCTTGCCTGCCTCAAAATCTTCAGGTACGAATTCCAACGTAGCACTAACCCTAAGTTAAAATTCAAATCACACCTATCTACTGAAACATCTTCAGCGATTACTCAGTAAGGTCTAGGTTCAAAGAGCCTGACCAGAGCACATGGGCCATAGTGTAAAACATTCCAGCAGCCTTATATGCAAAACTAAAACACGCAAGTTAATTTTATTATAGAATATTTATCCCATCTAATTTGTCCCAAATTCTCTGTTTCACTCCCCCCTCCCTCTTCTGTTTGCAATGCTGGGGATTAAACCTGGGGACTTGTGTTTCCTTGGCCAAGCTAATGCCAGTCTCAGCCCTGAAACTTCTATACTAACATGTAACCAATGTAAAAATTATTGGGAGTTTATTTTTCTATTTTGTATCAGGCATTAGGAATCCAGTGTGTATTTTACACTTACAGTGCAACCCAGTTGAGGCACTCAGTTTTCATATGTCAAGATGAAATGGCCTTTTTTTTGGGGGGGGGGGACAGGGTCTCTGTACTGGAGATTAAACCTATGGCCTTGCCTATGCTGGAAAGTGTTTTACTTCTAAGCTGTGCTTTCTGGAATGCTGGGATTCTAGGCAAGACTCGATTCTTTATAAAGTTAGCTTGCCTGAGGTTGTTGGGGTTTTTTGTTTTGGGTTTTTTTTTTTTTTTTTTCTTCTTCTTCTTCTTCATTTTTTGAAACAAGGTTTCTTTGTGTAGGCCTGGCTGTCCTGGGACTCATTCACAGAGATTCCGCCGATCTGTACCTCATGAGTGCCGGGGCTAAAGGTGTGTGCCACCATGCCCGGCTGTCTTAGGTTTTGTTCTGTTTTTTTTTTTTTTTTTTTTTTTAATAATAATAATAATGAGAAAACTAAGTACTGGTAAGATGGTCAACATGCTTGCCACCAACCCTTATGGCCTGAATCCTATTTCCAGGATCATGTAGCCAGCTGAGGTAGCATGGTACTTAAACCTGGACTGTTTTAAACCTGTTTGTTAATAGGGGTTGGAGTGTGTGTGCTATGGAATATGTGTAAAGGTCAGAGGTCAACCTACGGGAATCCGTCCTCTCCCTTCACCATGCAAGATCAGGACTTCAGTCCTGCCCACTGAGCCATCTCCCTGTCCCATGGAGTGGACTGACTATATTATAATACTTGGCAGAAATTAAACTGAGTCTATCACACTATTGCATCAGTATAACATGCTGAAGTGTGCTGTAGTCTAAACATCTGTAGAAAGGAAGATAAGATTACATAGACAAAGGAAGAGACCTAGGAGAAAACAAACGATGGGTCACGGTGTGTGTGTGTGTGTGTGTGTGTGTGTGTGTGTGTGCTAGGCATGCTGTATGTCATAACACAAATGTACAAACCCATTGCCTTGTAGGGAGCTCGACCACAGTTTAACCCCTGTCAGTCCCTCCCCAGTGTGCCCAGCTGCTCCAGGAAGGTTAGCAGCACAGAGGAACTTGTGGGTTAGAGTCTAAAGCCTCATTCCGATCTGTTTGTGAGTGTTTGTATATATGGTTATGAGTGCAGATGCCGTGGGTTCCAGAGGAAGGCATTGAATTTCCTGGAACTTGAGTTACAGGCGGTTGTGAGCTGACAGGCTGGGAACTGACCTTGGGTCCTCTGTAAGAACAGTGGAAACCAAGTGTTTCTATTTAATTTAATTTATTTATTTATTTTGAGTCGGGGTCTTGCCATCTAGCCCTGGGTAGCCTGGAATTTACTATGTACATCAGTCAGGGTTGGTCTTGCAGCCATCCTCCTGCCTCTGTCTCTGCAGTACTGGGATTATAGGTGTTGGCTACCAAATACGGCTTCTCTTAGATTTAGCGTTTTTTTAAATCTTTATTAAATCTTATTTGATTATTTTGTGTGCATGCACAGGTGTGTGGGTATACAGTTACCACACATGTGGACGTCAGAGGACAACTTGTGGGGGTCGGTTCTCTCCACCATGTGGGTCCTGGGGATTGAACTCGGGTCCTTTGGCATGGCAGCAGATGCCTTTTAGCCACTGAGACATCCCACAGGCCCTAGATTCAGTATTTATATTCAGGGTTATAATGTTCATCTCATAGAATTACAGGAAGATGAAGGCGATGCAAGTGGGAAAAAAAAAAAAAAAAAAGACCAAACAGGTATTTGGTCAAACATTACTCTCTGTTTTTGTGAAAGGGTTCTGAATAAGATTTGATTGCTCTCCATAATGTAAAACTCAACCAGGCTTGATGAGCACAAAGAGACTGGTCTCTGTTGAGCAAGAATTGCACCTGCAGGTAGCCAGCCTCAACATGGTCTACTGGGCTGCAGCCTGCCCACCAACCATTTATACAGCACACTGGCCAGCCCCTAGAATGGTGTTGAGTTGGTTCCTTGATCAAATTGCAGAATGTACTGGTCTGTCTGGAGAATGGTGTGATAAAGGCCTGTATGAATATAAGTTCAAGGACAGCAAGGGCTACACAGTGAGAGCCTATTTCAAAAACAAAACAACAACAAAATGATCCTGGAAAATGGGCGATGGGAGAAGCTAGAAAATTTGTGGTGGTGCAGGAAAGCCTAAGTCACCTCGAAGAGATTGTTAGGAGAAATATGGACATTTACAGTGATTCTGGGGCTAGTGAGATGGCTCAGCGAGTAAGGCCCTTGTGGTTTATCCTGAGCACCGGAGTTTGATTCCTGGGACATACATGGTGGAAGACAATGGACTCCCGTAGCCTGGGTTCAAGTCCCCGCACATACAAACATACACATAAAATTGGTGATGATATATGTCATCATCATCAGTCTATAAAAAAGGTGATTCTGCCAAATTCCCAGGTAGAAGCATTTTACTACAAATGGACAGATATTTGTTTTTAAAAACACAAAGGGCTAGAGAGATAGCTCAGCAATTAAGAGCACTGGCTGCTTTTCCAAAGGACACGGGTTCAATTCCCAGCACCTGGAGGCTCACAACTGTGTAACTCCAGTTTCAGGAGACCCAACACCCTCACACAAAGATACATGCAGGCAAAACACCAATGCACACAAAAGTAAAAAAAAAAAAAAAAAAAAAAAAAAAAAAAAACACTAAATCCTTTAAAAAGGTTAAAAACAAAGCAAAAACCTGTCTCACTATTGTTTTTTCCCATTTGTAATGAAATGGCTATTTCTTTTTTTGCCATGTCTTTTATCTTCACCAATCACATGAACAAAGCACCATAATATCCCAAAGCAAACTGGAGAATTTGGCAGATCACTTGGTCCCTCAGAGACCCATGGGCCCATAGTAGCAGCACAGAGTGTCTGGGTTCGGTGAGCTTAGGGCTGTGTCCATCTTGCCAGTGGCTAGCCCTGTACATCATGCTAGGTCTTGGGGATGGAGGTAGAGTTTCACTCTTCTTTTATTTGATGGCATCTTTGGCTAACAGGGTCTCCTGTAACTCTTCTTAAACCTGGTAGTTTCCCCATTGTTTGCCATTTTCTTAAAACAACTACCTGGGTATGTTGACAAAGGCTTGTCAACATGTATGGGCATGAGGATTTCTAGTTCAAGGCCAGCCTGGACTATATAGTAAGACTCTGTCCCAACAAATTCAGCAACATCAAAAAAGAGTTTACAGGTGCATTCACGATCTGACAAGTCATTACTTTAGCAGTATCCAGGATTAAAGATGGGCCACCTTGTACTGACAGGGATAGAGATGAGACAAGACGAAGAGTAGCAAATGCCTGGAATTCTACAGAACTAGACAATAGCATCCAAGAACAGGCAGCATCCTTCAGTGCAAGAGAACACTAGACCCAAAGTGATGCAAGTTCAACCTCTTCACTCCCACCTCAGGCCCAGCACACAGGTCCATGGGGCAATGTTGTCTCCTCGGGTGCAATGGGCCACCTGCTGACCTGTATAGCAGGCAGGGGCCACTACAGACAGCCCAGAGGACAATACTACTGTATAATAGGCCTGGAAGGCAAAACATCCAGCCAAACAGGCTTAGGGTATATTTTTTGGCTTGTTGCTTCTTTCTTTGAGGGACCTGGGATTGAACCCAGGGCTTTACACATAGATCTCCTGTTGAGCTACACCCCAGCCTCAGGGGGTACCTTATCCCTTAAATCTAATAGAACATTAATTTCTTGCCTCTAACATCAAAAGCACAGGAAACTAAGTAAAAAATAAACAGGCCTACATCAAACTCAAAGACACAATCAGGAGGGTGGTGGTGGCACACACCTTTAGTTCCAACACTCAGGAGGCAGAGGCAGGCAGATCTCTGTGAGTTCAAGACCAGCCTGGTCTACAAGAGCTAGTTCCAGGACAACCTCCAAAGCCACAGAGAAACCCAGTCTCATCTTCCCCCTCCCCCCCCCGCCCCAATAAAAAAAGAGAGGAAAGAAGGAAGGAAGAAAGAAAGGAAGGGAAAGAAAGCCTGGCAGCTCTTAAATGCTTTCTATTAACTGCTTTCTGTTAACATACAAAAAAGTAGAGAAAGTGAGCCCAAATTGGTCATGCTCGACACCTAGAATCTTAGCACTTGGGAGATGGATGAAGGGTGTTTGAAGACAGCCTGAGCCTCATGCCAAGTTCAAGGCCAGTTTGGGGTATAGAAAAAAGGAAGTTAGGGACTGGAAAGATGGCTCAGAGGTTAAGAGCACTGACTGCTCTTCCAGAGGACCTGAGTTCAAGTCCAGCAACCACATGGTGGCTCACAACCATCTGTAATGGGATCTGGTGCCCTCTATTGGCCTGCAGGGATACATGTACGCAGAATACTGCAAACATAATAAAAATAATAAATAAATAAATAAATAAATAAAAGAAGTTAGGACTGTGTTAGAAAGTAACTGCCTAGCAGTTAAGCTCTTACAGAGGACCCAGGTTCAGTTTCCATGGTTGCTCACAACTGTCTGTACCTCAGTTCCAGGGGACCTGAACTCTCTTTTTTGGCTTCCACAGGCATCATATAGTCACACTGTGCACATCCATACATGCCGACCAAACACTCATGAACTGCTGGGCATGACGCCCAGTCCTTTAATTCCAGTGCTCAGGGAGCAGAGGCAGGTCGATCTCTGTGAACTAGAGGTCAGCCTGGTCTACAGATCAAGTCCATGCACTGGTACTGACACTCACACTAACACATGTGTTTTTTAGAAGGAGGAAATATGTATAACATGACTGCAGTGAAACAGCACCTTCACGGAAACCCAGATCTTGCACGATTCCACCCAGGTACGGTCTGAGGAGGTCAAATTCACAGAAACGATACAGACACTTCTTTCGAGTCTCCAGGGGGAAGTGGTTTGTTGGGTACAGAGCTTCCAATGTATAAGATTTTAGGAGATCTGTTTCCTACAGTATAAATATGCTTAACAGTAGAACTTAGTCTTTGGTTGTTTCGTTAGTCAACTTTGCATCGCTGACAAAGTAGCCTAAAGCAATCAGCTATAAGGGAGAAAATTTCATTGTGACTCAAGCTTTCAGAGCCTTTGGCCACAGTCGCTTGGCCCTGTTATCTTTGGATCTGAAGCACAATAGTATGTTGTGGATGGCAGTATGTGGTAGTCACCATGTATATATATGATATATATGTATGAGTACATGTATGTGTAAGTATACTCTGAGCAGGGTCTTAACTCTGCCTCCCACACTGGCTCCAATCTCACTGAGATGCCCCTTCCTAGGCCTCCCAATGCAGGGATTACAGGTATAGACCACCTTGCCTAGTGTGAGCCCAGCTTCATAAACGATGGGTCACAGTCCTACAGGGTGTTGCATAAATGATTGTAGGGTGTAGATGTTGGGGAATTTTTGGCAATTGTAAAAGGTTTCTGAATGATCAAAAGTTAATTAAAACTCCAACTCATGGCGTAATGAATCTAAGGTACTCCTGAGTGCTCTGGCCCACTGCATCAAGGTTTCACTGGGACTTTTTTTCCCCCCAAGACGGGATCTCTCGTATCCCAGGGTTTTTCACAACATGAATACTTTGTCTCATGCATGCCCATACATAACAGCATGCAGGCAAGTGGATGTCACCAGAAACTTCTCAGCTCTGAGACTATTGTTACCCAGAGCAGTGTTTTTGCTGTACATAAGAAGTTTTCTACTCTGATGATGGTTCAAGTACAGAAAACAGTGACTTTTAATGTATTTCTGCATTTATTCCTTAGCACTTATCAAGTCAAATTGGATTGAGGTAGTATATCTGATTTTAAAACCTAACATTTATGAGGCCAGGAGTGTGGCTCAACTGGTACTAATCACAAGGCCCTGGGTTTGAGCCCCAGCTCCCAGTGTAGTCAAGGATGGTCTTCCACAGCTCATCCTTCATTTCCAGCTCCAAAGAACAGGTTGGGTTTGTATTAGACATCAATCTTGGGGCTCACTAATGCATTCCACTAACTGGGCTATATCCTCACAGTCATGTATTTTTTAAATATTTTTGTGCATGAGTGTTTGCCTGCACTATGTGCATGCCTGGTTCCCAGGAGGTCAGAAGAGAGTGTCCAATCCCTTGGAAATGGAGTCACAGATGCTTGTGAGCTGCTACTTGGGAGCTGGGCGTCAGACCCAGTCCTCTGAGAGAGCAAGCCAGCTCTTCATCAAGTCCCTCCATACCCCCCCTTTTTTTTTTTTTGGAAACAAGGTGTCACTATGGAGCTCCAGCTGGTTTGAAACCCTGTGAAGAACAGGGTGGTGGCCAAAAACTCACAGATTTGCCTGTCCTGGTCTTTGCAGCCCTGGGATTAAAGGTGAGTACCACCAGGCCTACCCTCTCAGCTATGTTTTCTATGCAAATTGCTCTACAAATGCCTATAAGGCCCACGGATTACTACTTGCATGCGGTAGACACGAGCCTATGCATTCTACAAGTGCACCCTGTCCCAGGTATAAATGTCTTTGCTTCTCTATACAGCTGTGGGGTGGCATTATCACAGGGCAGCCCTGCCTGCCTTGGTTACAGGAAAGCAGCAACAGGACAACTCACGATGACTCATATCCCCCTTTCAAAAAACATGACCACACGCCAGTCTGTGGTCACTTTTCAATGAGATGTGTCATAATTCAGAGGCTTTGCTACTTGAGCAAGTCTCTCCCCCAGTTTTGGTGGCCCTTGAACCTGGCAGAGCCTTCTCAAAAAGGAGGGAAAAAACGTACTCGGTGATTTGGTGTCTTATGATGGCTTAGGCCAGTGCATAAACTGCCTGAAAGTAAATGAAATGCTGTACTTGGTAATATTCTCAGAGGAGGGAGGGTCACGGTCTCAAAAGCTCAGCACAGCTACAGGGGCTACTGGGAGTTGTAGGAATCTAGGGAAAGCTGTCTCCCTGGGTCCACGGGGACCACAGTGTAGATACTGAAGGCATTGTCTGTCTCTGCTGGAATCTCAAGGAGCACTAAGCAAACTGCAGGCTCCACCCAATCCCTTCCAAGCATGGGGACACTCAGAGAAACCACCCTGTCCTCAGGATGGTGGTGCACATCAGTTCCCAGCACTCCGGACACCGGACACGATGACACTCTTTGAATTTGAGGCCAGTCACAACTGTTTTGAGACAGGGTCTCTCTGTGTAGTCCTGGAACTCACCATATGTAGACCAGGCTGGCCTCGAACTCATAGAGATCCACCTGTCTCTGCCTCTTGAGTGCTGGGGCTAAAGGTGCATGCCAACACACCCAGATTCCATTCATTTATGTATTGTCATTCACTTATGTATGGCAGCTTTTGACATGGGTAGTTCAGACAGAGTCCACAGGGTCCTGTACAGACATCAGCGTGCTTGCCTATAATGTTCAAGGCCTTGGATGATCTAAAGTACTGAAAGGAAGCACCCTCTCTGATACACATAGGGCTAGAGAGACCTCAGATGTTAAGAGTAAATACCAGTCTGACAGAGAATGTGAATTCGATGTCAACCACCTACTTTAGGTGGCTCACAAACATCTGTTACCTCTCTCCTTGGACAACCCCCCCCCACCTGTACACACATATAAAAACAATTCTTTAAACGGGCATAGTGATGCACACTTAATCCCAGCATGTGCTGACATTTTGTTTGTACTTCTGTGGGAAAGCTTTTTTGTGCTTGGTTCTTTTGAGAAGGGTCTCATATTTTGAGGAGTGGCCTGGAAGTAGATATGCAGCTAAGGATGGCCTTGAACTCCTGCCTAATCCTCCTGATCAATGGGATTACAGGCCTGACACCACACACCCAGTTTATCTCAATAGTATTTTGTGGAGGTGGTGTTCGGGACCGGGTTTTTCTGTGTAGCCTCGGCTGTTCTGGAAATTACAGAGATCTGCCTACCTCTGCCTCCTGAGTGCCGGTATTAAAGGTGTGTGCACCACCACCACCCCAGCTCTCAATACTATTAACAGACACCAACATCAGAGACAGCAAGAGTGAGGACAGACTAATGGCCTGAAGACATCCAAAAGCAACTCAGGAAGAAAGGGTTTACTTAGTTCCCAGGTCCACATCACTGCTCATCACTGAAGGATGTCAGGACAGGAACTCAAACACAGTAGGAACCTGGAGGCAGGAGCTGATGCAGACACCATAGATGGATGCTATTTACTAGCTTGCTCCCCGTGGCTTTGTTCAACCTGCTTTCTTATAGCATCCAGGACCACAAGCCCAGGGGTGGCCCAACCCAAAAATGAGCTGGGCTCTCCCCCATCAATCACTAGTTAAGAAAATGCCTACAGGTTTGTCTACAGTCTTAAGGAGACATTTTGTCAGTTGGGGCTGCCTCCTCTCTGATGACTGTAGCTTGTGTCAAGTTGACATAAAAATAGCCAGCACCAGGCTTGGTTTAGACTAGGCATGCACGGGTAGAGCTGTCACGGACCTCTAGTCTCTCTCACTGCTTGGAGTTCATATTATCACAGGGTTGGGTTGTGTTCACATTTGAACTTTTTGTTTTGTTTTCCCCCTTGCTTCATTGTTATTGTTGTGGTTGTTATTGTTATTATTTGCTGTCCCTCCCCCGACACACACTGGGACCTGAACCCAGGACATTTTAGTACTAAGGTAAGACCCCAGCACCTGTTTGGTGTTTGAGACAGGTTCTCCAGGAGTAGTCTGGGACTTGCCATGTGGCTCACATTGGCCTTGACTTTCCAGCAAGCTTCTCCCCTGCGCTCCCCAAGTACCGGGTCCAGGTATGGATGCAGCAAGCTTCTCCCCTGCGCTCCCCAAGTACCGGGTCCAGGTATGGATGCAGCAAGCTTCTCCCCTGCGCTCCCCAAGTACCGGGTCCAGGTATGGATGCAGCAAGCTTCTCCCCTGCGCTCCCCAAGTACCGGGTCCAACCGGGTCCAGGTATGGCCGCCACTCTCAGCACAGACTCACTTTTCTTTCATCTCTATCTGCCTTCCTCACCCACTTTTTTCTTTTGTTTTGTTTCAGACAGGATCCCTCTCCCTATTCCTGGCTAGCCTGGACCTCAATATATATATATATATTTGTATATAGTCTTAGCTAGCTTTGAACTTACAGAGATCTGCCTGCCTCTGCCTCCTGAGTGCCGGAATTAAAGGTGTGTGTCACCACTGCCCAACTTTTTTTTTTAAGAGAGAGAACATGAGGGAGTCTCTATGTGTATCTCTCTCTTATCTCTGTGTGTGTCTGTATGTTGTCTCCCTGTGTGTATCTCCCTCTGTGTGTTCTCTATCTGTGTGTCTCTGTGTGTAGGTTTCTCTGTATGTGTCTCTTTCTCTCTGTGTGTGTTTCTATGTGTTTGTGGTCTCTCTCTGTAAGTCTCTGTGTGTTCCTGTGTGTGTCTCTTGGTGTGTGTGTGTGTGTTGTGTGTGTGTGTGTGTCTAAGTTTGTCATAGTCTACATGCGGAGGACAGAGGACAATTTCAGGAATGAATTCTCCTTTTACCATGTGTAGCATGAGTCCTGGGATCTAACTAAGGTCATCCCACCTGGTTGAAAACTCCTTTAGCATGACATTCTAGTGTGTTCATGAACACACAGATGGTAAATACATACATGATTATGATGTTGGGTTGGTGAAATGACTCATTTTCAATGCATGCCCTCAAATGAATAAATATAGTAATGGTTTAAGTCCAGATTATTATTATCAGCAGTTATCAGTTCCACAGTGTTCACCATGACAGCTCATCTATGCATATGATGCAGTTTGACCACATTCACTCACCATTACCCTCTCTTGTCCCCCTCCCATCCCCACAGTAAGCATGGTCGGTGCAGAGAACCTGGAGGCTTGAGATAAGCAGCTGGGGCAGAGCTCTAGGAAAGGATGTCCTCTGAGGTGGCTCCATGAGGGTCCTGTTCCCAAGCTGTTAGAGCCTCCCAGGAGAGGGACACAGTGAGGCTGCTGAGGCAACCAGGCTCTTAGGACACTTTGTGGTCCACAAACCCTAAAACACTTACATAATCTGACCCTTTACAGTAAAAGTTGCCAGCTCCCAAGTTTGACAGCAGATGAGTCAAATAAAATGGCATCTTAGAGCT
Organism: Phodopus roborovskii; assembly: GCF_943737965.1. Classification (NCBI taxonomy): domain Eukaryota; kingdom Metazoa; phylum Chordata; class Mammalia; order Rodentia; family Cricetidae; genus Phodopus; species Phodopus roborovskii. The sequence continues at coordinate 57,635 of NW_026126638.1, forward strand.
GTGAAGTCATGGGGCCATACCCCAGGGTCAAAGGAAGGAAGGAAGGAAGGAAGGAGGCACTGTCTGTGGTGACAGGGATGTGGGACAAGGAGTGATGCCTCTTGGTGGGAAACACATCCTGAAGAGTGAAAAAGTTTGAGAACCTCCTGTTAAGTACTGTAAAAGGTGGTCCTACCAAGACTAACCACCGAAAAAATTGATTAGGAAAGGACAACATTCTCTCTCTCTCTCTTTCTCTCTCATCCCATGTAACAGAACATGGGAGAAGACTCACCAACAGGAGAGTGCCCCTAGTTAAGAGCACTAGGTCTATAAGAAGGCTATCCAGGTTCGCCCAGGTCTGGGTACTCCCTTGGTTTTTATTTAGGAACTCCATCACCAAAATCCTGGTAACCACCACGAACACACTGCTGTCATCCATGTTCTTAGGGACAGGAAAACCTGGATTACAGAGGTGACTGAAGGAAGAATGGTTGGTGGCTTGTGTTTGGGTTTTCCGCCCACTGTCACCCCACCTTCATTTTCTATGACTCTCCCTCCAGCCCGCTTTAAAGGTAGCAGGAAGCCTACATATAATCACCAAAAAAACCAATGTAGGCCAGAGAGCTGTGGAAGACAGCTGTGTACAGGATCACACAGACTCAGTGGGGAGTTTCTCATTTTCCAGTGGATAAAATAGTCCCTTTTTCAGGCTGGACAAGTGGAAATCTCAAAAGTTAGGGGCAGAAACTGAAGCCCAAAGGTTTATCACCACCATCCTCCATGAAGTTTAGAGATACAAACAGGATGTGGGCCTTTAGCAAAGCAGTAAAGACCTAATTACCCCCAGCATTATTGCATTACATCATTAGACTGGGGTTTGGTTGTTTTTGTTAATAGTGTCTTCTGTAGCACAGTGGCTTTTTGTTTGTTTGTTTGTTTGTTTTGAGACAGGGTTTCTCTTTGGCTTTGGAGCCTGTCTTGGAACTAGCTCATGTAGACCAGGCTGATCTCCAACTCAAAGAGCTCCACCTGCCTCTGCCTTCCAAGTGCTGGGACTAAAGGCCTGCACCACCACCAACCGGCTGCACATAATGGCTTTAACAGCCCTCTGTAACCACAGATGAGCAAGAATTTCTGATTTTCCTACCTTCACTTCCTAAATGCTGGGATTACAGTCAAATGCCACCACTCTGGGATTTTATGTGGCTCTGGGTTTAATCCTCAGAGCCTCCTAACTGCTGAGCTACATCCCAGCCCAGATGTGTTTAAAGTATAACACGTTTGGATATTCTTTATTTTATGTGCACTCGTGTTTTGCCATGGTGGAATTTCAGACAGTTGTGATTTGTCATATGGGTACACAGAACTGAACCCAGATCCTCTGGAAGAACGGTCAGGGCTCTTAACGACGGAGCTATCTCTCCAGCCCCGTAAACTCTTTCTTTTCTTTCTTCCCTCCCCTCCTTTTTTTCGAGTCAGGGTTTCTCTGTGTAGCTTTGTAGACCAGGCTAGCCTTGAGTGAACTCACCTGCCTCTGCTTCCCAAGTGGTGGGATTAAGGGCTTGGGCCACCCCCCCTCCCCACGACTTCGATCGGATTTTCTAATGCTGATCCACAACATGCCAGATTATGTCCTGAGACAGGCATTATGCTAAACATGTCTGTCCAAAGTCCTAAAATGTCATGAAGAGCTAAATGCATGCAGGCAGAACTGGTGTGCTTCCTAGGTTTAGGGCACAAAAAGAGAACAAAGGTACACGGCATAAGGTATTGCATTTACAGTCGGAGGTTAGGACAGCAAGGGAGGTACCGGGGAGCCCTAGCTTTTACTCCTGAGTTTTTCGACCTCGAGGCACGCCTGCATCACTAGCAGCACGCAACGCCATCCTCCATTTGCCAGGAATTGTATTTGCATTTCCTGACAGTTGTGCCCACCGAAACCCTGTTCACTTCGGGCGGTGCGGGGAGGGGGGGGAGAAGGATGCTCTGCGCATGCTCACATACTTCTGCCCCTTCCCAGGCCCGCCTCTTCCCGCTCTTCCTGGTGGTCTGCAGCCCACCCGACCTTTACTTCTAAACTCTTCGCTTTTCTGGGCCCCTTCCTGTCTTTTTTTATCCCCCTCTCTCGGCCAGTTCGACCCCAAATGTCTCTCAAGGTGGAGACCAAGGGCAGGAGCAAAATGAAGCGTGATGCGTGTGAGTCAGTGAGCGGGGGAGGCAGGACCAGGCGACTCAAGGACTGAGGGGCTGCAGGGCGCCGTGCCAACGTGCACGTCCCCTCCACCGGGCGGGGCCGGCCAGAGCCCACTGGATGGGACTGAGAAAGTGCACTTGTCAGGAATCCGTGGCATCTCTGGGGAGTCTAAAAAGGTTACTGCCCCAAGGGTGGTGGCTAATTCCCACCTGCTCGTTATCAGCCCCACCTGTCCCATCTATGGCTGCACAGCTCCGCAGCCCTCAGGCCATCCTGCGTTGTGTACATCACGACCATCACGTTCCCACACGGCCTGATTATTTTTACAGTAGTCAGCTTTACAGATAAAATGTGTGCAATAGCATTCAGCCATTATGGTGTTTGGGTAGATGACTTATTTTTTATGTCTGAAGTCCCCCATTCCCCCGTCCCAGCCCCACTATCTCCCCCACCCCCACCCTATCAGCGCATAGATTTTGCTTCTCAGAACGTTGCTCTGCAGCCCGGTGCTCTCTGCAGTTACCGGGTCATTGTTCGGTGGCATTCGAGCGACTTAGGGCTTTTGTAACGGCCCCAGCAGGAGAAGATAATCCGGGAGAAACGCGCGCCCCTCCCCTTTACTATCCGCCTACTGAAACAATGGACCAAAGAATTAAAATTTCCTCAGGGTTCCCAAGCCGCTGAGGGTGGAGGTGGGGTGCCGATGCCCTGGTACCGAGGTTAAGGAACCGGGGATGGGGCGGGGAACCTGCCTTTCGGTAAAGATTTCACAGGGCTCTGACAATTTCTATCACACCCGTATTTCCTGGCTTTATGTTTCATCATTTCTATAAAAGTTAACACATCGTCATAGAAATGTACCTGTTTTGGACAAACCGTGCATAAATCTATTTTCCTTTAAGATGTGTGAATAAAGTAGCTGGGCATGGTGAAGCAAGTAAGACCTCGGGTGACACTTCTTCACTGTCACTTTTTTCAGACACTGGCAAAATACTTAGTATTTCTTATGACCCAGACACGCTTAATACAAAAATGGGAAACGAGTATAAACCATTTTAAACAAGACTAGGGCTATACGTTTGTTTTCCAGCTCTACACAGTATTTGGATGCTCCCCTCCCCCACACCTTTTTTCCAGACCCTTAGTTGGCCCACTAACTGACTAATCATTCCTGAGAGGTAATTGTTTTTTTTTTTTTTTTTTTTCTTTCTTCCTTCCTGAGGAAAGCTGCAGGGAAAAGAGACACTAAAAACTCAATTGCTGATGAGGAGAAAGCCAGGTGGGAATGAAGAATTCCCCCGAAGGCCTGAGGTGGAAACCAGCACTACAGGCTGGGTTTCAAAACCCAGGGACTACAAGTATATGGTATGGCTATAAAAACTACTGGAAGGCTTGCTTCCTTTGGGCAAGATGGACAGGATGTGAATTCCTGCAAGAGACTCAGAAGAAAATGTTATTTCGGGCAGACGAGAAAGCAGGGTCCTGAGAAGAGGAGGTATAGCCCCTTCCCAAAGGGTGTGTGTGCTGTGCAGGAAAAACCAGCCTAAGACGAGGACACACAGATGATGCATAGGAAAGGCATGCCTCCCAGTACCTGGGAAGCAGAGGTGGCCGTGTTGCTGCAGGTTCAAGGCCAGCCTGGTGTGCATAAGAGTATCAGGGCAGCCATCATTACCCAGTAAGACAGAGAAGAAAAACAAGTAGCCAGACTTGTTGCAATTTGGATGCAAACCTGGCCTCCTGGCCTCATCCTGAACCTGTGACCAAAGGCTTCCACTTCCTCTTTCTGACCGGTTGCTCAAGAGCAGGACCTAGCTCATCACTCTCAGAATGAGGGACATCTGATCGAGAGCCACTCCTTTCAGTGAGTTCAACCCTCCCAGAGCTACAATCCCTTATTACAGGTCTTTGTGTTGTGGTGACCCCCAACCATAAAATCATTTGTTGCTACTTCATAACTGTTATTTTGCTGTGCTATGAATCATAATGTAAGTATCTGACAGGCAAAGATCTGCTATGTGATCCCATGGGCATCTAGACTTCCAGAAGCGCTGCTCAGATGGTCAGTCACAGGGGTAGTGCTGGGACTGCTGGAATGGCAACTGTCTGGACCAATACTTTGCTAGTGATGCTTCCATTTTTACTGGAATACACTTGCAACAATGCAGGTTAAAAAAAAAAAAACACTCGTTTTAAGTAGACATAGGATGGATGGATGATCTCTTCTCTAGTATTTTCACCTCTGTAACCACTGCTAAAATCAAGATCAGTATTCTACAACATTTCTACAGCCCACACCCCAGGCCCCTGTGCCAGTTCCAGATTGTAGCGCTCAGGACAAAGCTACCTCTGTCCCTCCCTCCCTTCCTGTTTTTGTTTGTTTTTTAGATAGAGTCTTGTTTTGTAGTCCATATTGTTCTTTTGAACCAATGTTAGGATAAAGCTGGAAGGGGGTCCTGTGTGGGAGGCTATGGCAGATTCCATGGCAGGTGAGCGTTGACCAAGGCAGGGGACAAACACTCTAGACAGACAGAGCTCAAGCGAGAGGTTTTATTAGAAAGGGGAGAGAGGGAGGGGGAAGGGAAAAGTGATAAAAAGAGACAAGAGAGAGGACAGAAGATTAGAGGGAGACAGGAGCAGAAAGAGAGCAAACAGGGCATAAGGGGGTGGGGGTCTGACTTTTAAAGGGGTCCTTTACACCTGTGTGCAGACTTTTAAAGGGGTCCTTTACACCTGTGTGCAGACTGGTACTCATGGAACCCTGGGATGACCAGGGTACTGCCTGAGTGCATTCTGTCAGGTGACAGGGGCAGGCCAGCATGATGCCTGAATCCTTCCTTACACAGATAGTCTGTAACATCCTGTGCTTCCAAATTCAGCATCCCAAGTGTTAGCATGCTTCAGAGTGCTGACAACAGGCATGCACCAAGGGGCCCTGGCTCATGTACATACATGCACACAGTTAACTGCTACACTGTTTTTCATTGGATAGGCTTCTTTAAATATTATATGCTACATTTAATTCTTTGTTGTTCCTAGTATCCTACTCATGGTTATACATACGTTTATCCATTCCTTCACTCATATACACATTATTATTATTTGTTTCTGCAGTACTGGAAATTGAATGTAGAGATGTGTGGCTGGGCTGGGCAAACACTATCATAGAACAATACTCCCAGCCTTTGCTGTAGACACTGCTGGTTCAACTTCTGAACATCATATACTTTTTTATAACCTGTCAAATGAATATTTTTTTTCTCCTAGGAGTGGGATGGCTCAGTTGCTGTTCTTTGTTAGTAAGCAATCTCTGTCTTCCTCTTTTTTTTTTTTTTTTTTTTTTTTTTGCAGTGCTTGGAATTAAACCCAAGTGCCCTACATGTTAGGCAGGTAGATCTTTGTGAGTTCAAGGCCAGCCTCATCTACAGAGTGATTGCCAGGAGAGGTTCCAAAGCTGCACATAGAAACCCTGTTTCAGAAAACAAAACAAAACAAACCCAAAGCAAAGTTGGGTGTGGCAATGCATCACCTCTGTAATGCCAGGACTGTCAATCAAGGCTGAGGACCCCTGGGTTTGAGCCTGGTTACATGGTTAGATCTTGTCTCAAAAAACAAAACAAAATGAAAGCCTAACGGATGGGGTTCATTCCTACTCTTTCATTTCCAAAGGAAATGATATTTAAAATCAAGAAATTGCATCACCCACACATTTATGTTCCATGTATAACAAGAACTCTCATCTCTATAGATCCATCATCCTGTAGCCTACTGCTGTCTCAGATGGCGCTCCAGGGACCAGCCTTTCTTGGGAGCCTATTAGAAATGCAAATTCAACATGCCTTTAATCCCAGCATTGGGAGGCAGAGGCAGGAGGATCTCTGTGAGTTTGAGGCCAGCCTGGTCTACATAAGTTAATTCCCAGGACAGCCTCCAAAGCCACAGAGAAACCCTGTCTAAAAGAAAGAAAGAAAGAAAGAAAGAAAGAAAGAAAGAAATGCAAATTCAAGCTTCATGGTCTCCAGACTTAAAGAAATGAAGTGGAATTCGGTGATTTGTGGTGTGGCAGACAGGCTCGCCAGGTTGGGGTAGAAGCAGGGGGTAATAGGAAGTCAAGTCTGAGGACAAGGGACTTAGTCCTTTTCCCTTACAGATGTGCAGTCCTCATGTGACTTTAAGATCTCTGGGCAGAGGCCAGGCATGATAGTACACACCTTTAGTCCCAGCAGAGGCAGGTGGATCTCTGAGTTCAAGGCTAGCCTGGTTTACAGAGAGAGTTCCAGGACAGCCAGGGCTGCACAGAGAAACCCTGTCTCAAAAATCAAATAAGTAATTAGTTAGCTTCAGAAATTATGGTGTCTAAAACTATTAGAGGGAAAATATTTCGCAAAGAAAACCTTACAAATCCTGAGGCAATCACATATTTTAAGGTATACCAGGTAAATGAGTTTCCTCCCAAGCCTGATGTTGTCAGGTCTATCCCCAGGGCACACATGGTGGAAAGGGAGGACCCACTCCTTTCCAGTCATCCTCTGATCTCCACATCCATGCCGAAGGTGTGCACACAAGCTTACACACACAATAACAATAATAAATGCTAAGGAAAAATTTAGAAGAAGAACTAAAAAACCAAAAACCGAGAAAAAAAAGGATCAGGATTTGCTCAATGAGTTTTTGAGCAGGTCTGGATTTGTGTTCCTCTGGGTTCTATGTAACTTGGCCATCATCAACACACTTAGTTTTAACTCTATTCCAGGATGCAATCCAAGGGTCACCTTCCAGTGCCAATCCATGGATTCTAGCTCCCTCTTTTTTTTTTTTTTTTTTTTTTTTTTTTTTTTTGAGACAAGGTTTCCCTGTTTTGGAGCCTGTCCTAGAACTCACTCTTTAGATCAAGCTGGCCTCTGAACTCACAGAGATCCACCTGCCTCTGCCCCTCAGGTGCTGGAATTAAAGGCATGCACCATCAACACCCAACTTAGCCTCTCTCTCCTTTCCTTTTCCTTATTTCCCAGGAAAAAAGTTGCCATGGAGATAGTGTCCTCATAGTAAACCAGCTGATGGAGCAAAAGCTGTAACAGAAGCCAAATGAAGGAGAGTGAAGGGAGAAAAAGACGACAGCAGAAATGGGCTGCGACAGGGCCCAATAGGCAAGCCTGCAAGTGACAGTATCACAGCAAACTTACACAACTGGATAGAGGCACTGCCCACAGTAAGAACAGAGCAATGGAGATGAAAGCTGACTCTGACGCCTGGAATATAGGGACACACAGATGGGCTGGTTTCTACTGAACTCTGCAGAAAACAGCTGGAAATAGATGCTGGGTCAAAACAGAGTCAGTTCCTAGGAAGTGTTTGTATCCTCATCTGCCAAAGCTCTGCCTATTTCCAAGGAAAGTGCAGTGGGCGGTTAGGGACCTGTCTTCATTTCTGTATCTGTTTCCACTTCCTTTTCTAGCCTCTGGCCTTTTGACACACACAGAAGGAACTCTCCAGAAAACAATGAAAGGCTCTATTTCCCTCAGGCACACCCTCAAGTCTTTTGTTGTTTCATTCGAGGCAGGGCATCACTAAGTAGCCCTGGCTGGCCTGGAACTCCCTGTATAGACCAGGCTGGCCTTTAATTTACAGAGATTTGCCTGCCTCTGTCTCCTGGGTGCTGGGATAAGGAGTGACAGGACTGTCACCGTTTGGTTTTTCTTCTCTTTTTGGCAGTCTTGGGGATGAACCCTAGCTTCGTGCATGCTGGGCAAGCACTTGTTCTTTTCAATTTCTCAGAACCTTCACAGCCCCCTTTCATGGGTCCCCTGCCTCCTTTGTCCAGGTTCTACATCTTGATAGCTTTCACACTCGCTTTTCCATGGCTCTGTTTCCCTGAGGCACCCTGTCCTCCAATGCCACCCAGAAGCGTTGCTTATTCCAATTCTACACTTTTAAGCACGAAGTACACTTTTATTGCATTTCTCCTCTTCACACATTCTTACTCATGATGGCAAATATGGCACTTCATCTGCTCTGCTTTGCTCAATTAAAATGTCCCCTGCTGGGCACACACCTTTAATCCCAGGCCTCAGACGTTAGATGTAGGAGGTCCTCTGTGAATTGGAGGCCAGCCTGGTCGACATAGTGTGTTCCAGGGCAGGACGGACATTCTCTTTCTTTTGGTGTGTGTGCATGAGCATAAATGTGCCTGCTGGGATGGAACCCAGGGCCTTGTGCATGCTCAGTGTGCCCTACTTCAGAGCTACATTCCCCCACACTCCATGCTTTCCCAAGTTTGCCTTCCCTTGACTCCAACCCTGAACCCTGACGTCATTGTGTTGCTTCATTTTCTATACATTATTTCTCTAAGAAGATTCTCCAATAGGAACCAGCTTTGTCTGCTTCAAACAAGTGTCTCTTACGTCTTATTTTAGAGCAAAAGAAAAGGTTGAGAGTCAGCGATCCAGACAAATCACTGTGGCATTGATGCTGATTTGCTGTGCTAAAGACTATGCTGGGGGAAAAAAAAAAAAAAAAAAGAATAAACTGTCCTGGCTCTCTACAGGGTGAGCTTACAGAGCAAGGAAAAGAGCTCCAACCTTTCTCTGCAATCTGAAGGTCTTGCAAAGGCACTGTTTATACAACTGGTAATTATGCACATAAACTGAGCCCTGGGAATTCCCAGGGTTTGTACATTTCAAGCCTGAAGTGGTGGCCCACACCTCTAATCCTAGTACTTGGGAGGCAGAGGCAGTCAGATATCTGTGAATTCGAGGCCAGCCTGATCTACAGAATGAGTGCCAGGACAGCCAGGGCTGCACAGAGAAACTCCATCTTGAAAAATAAAACAACATTGTCCACTTCAGCTACTAAATACATACTCATGTATTCTTTCAAACACATTTACTGGACACTTTCTCTGGTTCATGTATATGTCCGATACATATAGACATACTCAATAAATATTTGAGAGAGTCAAAAGACTCTGACTATGAGGTTGAAGATACTGGGGAGAGACATTTCCCCCCATTAGATTTTGGATAGGAACATAGTTGGAATTTGGACAATTGAAAACATCTGAAAAGACCTACCTAGCTTTCTGAGTAACACTGTAAAGAATTTTCCTCTCCCCTTCACCCTTTAATCTCCAGCGGGACCTGGCCTTTCCAGGTACCTACCCTGAGACCACAGCTATTTCTTGTCTCTGGGTGACTCTTTGATCCTGACAGCTGCAGACAATACAAAGAAACACGACAGCCGCAGGAAAAGACTGACACATTCCCACCATGGAGGACGTGCTTGCAAGGGGCAGCATTCCTCTGGCTCTCTCACGCTCTACCTCTGTGCCGGCAGGAGCAGAGGGAGACCAGCCCCACCTATCTCACCAATGACTAACCAGTCAACATTGGTGACAGAGATGTATCCTTACCGGGGCTCCTCGGAGATAAAGACAGAGCTCCCGGCTTAGATTTTGTTGACCTAATATTAAGAGAGACAAAAGTGGCACTATTTGCCTTCTTAAGAAAAACAACCTTTCCACTGGAAAGAATGGAGAAAGCAGTTAAGGCCAGGAAGGGCAACGAGATAGATAAGTGATGGTTTAGTTTGCCTAAATGCTGCTGGGCGAAGATAATGACCTAATGACAGGGCACTGTTAATATTCTAAAAACTCAGGGAGATGACAAGAAGATGAAAAAACGTTTTGTTGAGACAAGAGTCTCACATCTCCCAGGCTGCTTTGGAACTTGAGATGCTCTCGACCCAGCTTACCAAATGCTTTGTTACCTGAGTGGATCCCACTACGATCTAGAAAGATTACAAATAGATGGTTGGATACACCAAAAGGGAAAAGGAATGATTACTAGGAAGTAGAATTATGAGTATTAAGTAGAATTGTCTGTCAAACTTAAGCATGACAAATTGCTTCCCACGAGTTAACAAGAGCAGGACACTGTCGTCCAGTGTCGCACATGGCACACTCTTGATGCTTGGGACTGCATCCAATCTTTTGAATATGGCCTCCACTTATACTAGAATTCTTCTGTTTCTCTTTGTGCTGTGTACCCAACCTGAAAAGGTGTACTAGGCAAGTAAGTCAACCACTCGGCTACACCCCTGGGCCTCCTCAGTCCATTAGATATTAACACCCTCTCTTCAGTGCAGTGAGGAACTGCCAGATGCCCAGGGAGAAAAGCCAGCACGAGGTGGTGGGGGGGGTTGATTTCATCTTGATCTCTGAGGAAAATCTCTAATGAAATTCTTGTGGAAGGCCATGCACCGAAGGCAGCTGAAACCTGCCTCTTCCCTTTTTTGTTTCTTTTCCTCTTTCTTTCTTTTCCGAGACAGGGTTTCTCTGTGGTTTTGAAGCCTGTCTTGGAACTAGCTCTTGTAGACCAGGCTGGTCTCGAACTCACAGAGATCCGCCTGCCTCTGCCTCCCGAATAAAGGCGAGCACCACCAACGCCCAGCCCTTTTTTGTTTCTTTTTGAGACAGATTTTCCTAACCTGGGATCCCTATGTAAGTGGAGTATGACCTCAACTCCTGATCCTTCTATCTCTACCTCCAAAATGCTGAGATCATATCCATGTGCCAACCAATTGGGGACAAAAACTTTATGAGTCAGTCCAATGGCTCAGCAGGTAAAGGCACCTGCTTCCAGGCTGACAACCATTGCTTACTTCAGAAGCCATGGGATGGGAGGAGATCAGTTCCTCCAAGCCCCTGATCTCTACATGCCCATCATGGTGCACATGTACCCACACTCATATACACAGGCATGCCCCATGGTGAACTTACTAAAATGTAATCTAAGTATTCTTTAACAAATAAGACCCAGCTGGGGTGGCACATGAATTCATCCCAGCAATCTGGAGTGGATCTCTGTGAGTTCGAGGACACCTGGTCTACACAATGAGTTCCAGGACCGCTAGGGCTGCTACAGAGAGAAAGCCTGTCTCAAAAAAAAAAAAAAAGAAAGAAAAAAAGAAAGAAAGGAAGGAAGAAAGGAAGAAAACAAGACACACACACACACACACACACACACACACACACACTCCAGCTCAATCTACAGAGCAAATTCCAGGACAGCTAGGACTACATACAAAGACCTTGTCTCGAAAAACCAAATGCCTCTGTGTGTGTGTGTGTGTGTGTGTGTGTGTGTGTGTGAATCCATTTGTGCTTGTGTGAATTTATATGTACCATGTACAAACTGGTGCCTGAGGAGGTCATATGGCACCAGGTCTCCCCGAATTGTAAGTTCTCCAGTCTGAGTGCTGGAACTAAACCCTGGTCTTCTGCAAGAACAGTAAATACTTTTAAACACTGATTCAACTCTCTAGCCCCAAGAAAACTCATTGTTAACATTTTAGAAAAACAAAGGGAGCCAGGTATGAAGGCGAGCACTCTTAATCCCAACATTTGGGAGACAGGGCAGACAGATCTCTGAATTCAAAGCCAGCCTGGTCTACATAGAAAGTTTCAGGCTAGCTAGGATTACATACAGAGAACCTGTCTTTAAATAAAAAACAAAACAAAAAGCCTCTTAGTAAAGTTCAAAGTTTTACTCCTTTGGTCCCCTACTTCACAAATTACTATAAAATACCCCAAACATGTTAACAACAGATCCATAGCTTAAACTGATTGGTTTTTGAGCCCAAGAACAGATGAGAAGAGCTAGCCTGAGCTACCAGTGGGGAACCTGACACACGCGAGAAATGGAGTTAGGTGTAGTCAGTCATGCAGCAGTGGGTGTTCTTCAGGACACTGCGGTCCTTGACACACACCACACACACAGGCAATAATAAATAAAATCCTCATTATACTTATTTACTGCTGTGTGTCAGAAAGCAGAAAGAGTGTATGAAGGTCAGAGGACAAATTGTGGGAGTCAGTTCTCTCTGTCCACCAAATCGCCCCAGTTGTCAGTTCAGGTTGTCGGGCTAGTGACAAGTGCCTTTAGCTGATGAGCCAGCTCACTACTTCCATTAATTTTTTTTATAGGGGAGGGGCAGTGAGATGGCTCAAAGGGTAAAGAGCTTGCTGCATCTGCCTGACAATTTGAGTGTTGATCCCTGGAACCCATGAGAAGGTGGAAAAAGAAAACTGACTGCTATAGGCCCAATACACACACATACACACACACACACACACACGCATGCACGCACGCACGCACGCACGCACGCTACACATACACACATTCACACACACCATACACACACACACACACACGCTACACATACACACATTCACACACACACACACATGCACGCACGCACGCACGCTACACATACACACATTCACACACACCATACACACACACCATACACATACACAAAGGCACACACACATACACACATAGACATACACACACACCATACATTCACACAATGATAAAATTTTTTGTTTGTTTTGTTATTCAAGACAGGGTTTTTCTGTATAGCTTTGGAACCTGTCCTGGTACTCACTTTGTAGACCAGGCTAGCCTCAAACACACTGAGATCTGCCTGCTTCTGTCTCCCAAGTACTGGGACTAAAGGCGTGTGCCACCACCACCCTGGCAATCTTTCAGTAACTCTTGGTGGGAGTAGGCTGCATATATACATTATATTTACAATTACCTCAATGTAACATAAACCTTCTGGTAATTAGATCGACCTACACATAAGAGGCTGCCTTGTACTTCATCATGACTTACCATCCAATTTCCAAAGTTACATCTCTATACCCTTGTTATATTTGCACTTGAATGCCCAGATGCATCTCCACCAGAGCATAGCAAACACAGGAGCCTGGCTTCTCTTCTAAACTCCACCCTGGGAAAGGCGGGCAGTGTTTATCCTATTGCAAAACCTGAAAGCTAGGGGTTATTGAGAACCGTTCTCTTTTCCACATTTTTCCTACGTATGTACTAGGGAAGTTGTAAATCCAGGTCTCTATACCTGTGCTACCTAGGTGTGGTCATCATTTGTCATCTATTGCAATTGTCTTCATTCTTTCATTCATTCTTTCTGATTATCTATCTATCTATCTATCTATCTATCTAACTATCTTGAGACAGGCTCTCTGTGTGTAACTTTGGCTGTCCTGGCTTTTCTTTATTTTTCTTGTGTGCATGAGTGTTTTACCTGCCTGTCTGTGAGGCATATATATATATAGTGCCAAGGAGGCCAGGAGAGAGTGCTGGATCCCCTGGAACTGGAGTTACACACAGGTCAGGTGCTATGGAGTGCTGGGAATTGAACCCAGGTTCTCAGAGAGCAGCCAGTGCTCACACTGAGCCATCGCTCTGGCCCCTTGGTTTGCTTCATAGGGAATTTCTTCTCACTGGGTAATTCCCACACATACCACCCTTCATTGTTCTGTGCTTATCACTCCACATATGATTCAGGGTATGGGTCTGTTCATGGCTTTCATTTCTGCGTTACATTCCTCCCTTTTGGCTCATCTTTCCTGTCCTGTCAATACATTCTTTATTTTTTTCCTCGCAGATTCTACTTATTTGTATCTTTTTTCTCCTTCCTTCTCAGAAGTCACCTGGGAAAGGGTCCCAAGTCACTAAAGGTGCAAAAGGATAGCCATGGAAAGAGGTACCATTCCTCCCCACTGGAGTCTCTTGGTTCCCCTCACAGCCCCCACAAGACAGCTTAGACTACAGTCCAGTCACCCAAGGGACTTGGGGGCGAAGCCCGCTGCCAGTACATTATAATGGACTCCTGTCCTGAAGTATAGAATCTTTTGATGCTTCCCTTCGGAGTGAGCTACACTCTGTCCATTCTTATTCTATTCTGCACCAGTGTCTTTCAGAACAGCCAGGGGGTCTGCACAGATCAGGTTTTTACATGCAAATTCCATGTCTTCTATGACTGATATTAATAAGATACTAATCTTTGCTGTGGTTAGAATGCTTTGGTTGCGGTGATTACCATCCTCCTATCCTGGTATGAGGGTTTCCCTGAAAAAAGTGGACATTCCTGCACCTGGGAGGAAATAAGTGAGCAAAGAGGAATGAGACGCATGCTGGTCCTTGCATTTCACGCTTGAAATGTTGAGGCCTTTCCCAGAGGTACAAGGCAAAGCTGGCTTCTGACAAATGGAACAAGGCCAGCAGTTTCTCAGGAGGACTCTGTAAGCAAACAGCTCACTCTAAAGTCCTAACTCTATTTTCTTCTTATCTTCTAGGGAAGATAACAAGACTCTAGATAGTCTTGCTACAGCATTCCAAGCTTATCTTAGCTGCAGTCACTAGCACAGTTGTGAGCCACAATTAAAGGATGAGAGAGGCTCTCTGACCTCCTGATCCTTCTCCCCTTAGGCTACCACGGTGGTAGTTAGGAACTTTAATAATAATTTTCAAAGGAAACAGGCTTTGTGCCTGCAGGTGCAAGCATTCTTCCCCTCTACATTCTGTTGCAATCCCTTTGTTTGCTTGCTTGTTTTTCCCAAGACAGTGGCCCTCTACGTAGTTCTGGCTGTCCTGGGACTTACTATGTAGACCAGACTGGCCTAGAACTAACAGAAATCACCTTCTTCTGCCTCTTGAGTTCTGGGAGTTCTGAGGACATTTTGGTAGCAAAAGATATCCATAATCGCTGACCCTCTCAACGAGAATCTAGTCTCCTCCTTCATGTAAACTTCCTGAGCCTCCGCTTTAGGTATCATTAGGGGGGTCTTTCTTTTCTCGAGGTCTGGCCATGTATTTGCTACTCTTGTTTTTCATAGGCCTCAGAAGTAGAGGCTCTCAGAAAGGACAGTTTATGTCTCTTGGCAATCTGACTCTGGCATTTTTTTATTTGGCTTCCTTCATTTTCTTGGCCCACATTTTAGCACATTCTGCAGCCACCTCTTCATTTTTCTTAGTGCGTTTTTTTCTTTCAGAGCAACACTTTGGTGTTTAAGTTGCAGAACAACTTGTGGTTTTTTTTTTTTTTTTTTTTTTTTTTTTTTTTTTTTTCTGAGACAGGGTTTCTCTGTGTAGCTCTGGCTGTCCTGTAACTCACAATGTAGACCAGGCTGGCCTTGAACTCAGAGTTTCACCTGTGTCTGCCTCCCAAGTGCTGGGATTAAAGGCATGCACACTACTACTCAGCTGATCATTTTCTTTAGAGAGACTAAAAAGCTTTCGGATTCTGTTAGCTCTTTGGGGCCCCAACTGCAGAGACACAGCAGTATCTGTCAGTCCAGGAATATCCTTCTTCACTCCCCTCCCTTTCCCACAATAACCAAGTTGAAAACACTTAGATTGGCACCCACAATATGTCTTGGAGTAGACTTACATTCCCTGTCCCCAGTTCTCCTCAGTCTATACCAAGAAGGCTCCTTACTCAACAACAGGCATACTTTGCCCTGAGTCAAGATGTCTTGCTTCATGGGAAGACTGGGTTTGTCATTCCCTGCACCGATTGGCACCCCACAACTCCTTCGCTCCTCACCCAGAGCATCAGCAGCTGCTTCTGTGCCATGAGCCTCTCATGGGATGTACACAACTTGTGTTCATCATCCACTCCAATGAGTTCTGACAGCTGGGGCTGCAAAGGGGGATATTCAACTGCGTGCGTGCGTGCGTGTGTGTGTTTGCCTTTTATTTTTTTAGACGGGGTCTCTCTACAAACCTTTGGCTACCTGGCTACCTGATTACATGTAGCCTATGCTAATATCAAATTCTTTATATAACTTATGGTATCAGACTCCTTCCTGCTTCTCCATTAGGAATGTTAGGACTACAGGCATATGTCACCAGGTCTGTCCTAGGGAGGCTTGGCTCTTAGTGACATAGCACATATAGGTTCCAGGGATAGAACCTACAGTTTTGAGTGTTCTAAGCAACAGTTCTATATTGAGCTACATTCCTAGCCCTGTGTGTATATGTGTGTGTACTTTTTTAAAGAATCCCTAAAATCTGTCCTTTATCCTTACAGCCTCAATTAACAGAGATTAATTTACAGACTTTATTTTGCCAATCTAGTCCATATAATTATCACTTCTAGGTTCCCTTCTAAAATACCATTTGTGCTGCAGAAGGTTAAAATCTGAAATTTGTGTAATTTTGGGGTACATCAAATTAAAACTTTCTATTATGATTAAAATTTTCCATATATATATATATATATATATATATATATATATATATATATATATATATATATATCTCCAGGGACTAAGCTCCAGGACAGTGAGGGCTACACAGACAAACCCTGTCTCAAAAAACCAAAACACCAAACAAACAAACAAAAACATCCAGGGGCTGGAGAGATTTATCATCAATTAAGAGCACTGGCTGCTCTTCCAGAGGACCTGGGTTCAATTCCCAGCACCCACATGATAGCTTACAACTGTCCATAACTCCAGTTCCAGATTCAACACTCTCACACAGACATGCATGCAAGCCAAACACCAATGAACACAGAATAAAAATAAAAATAAATTTTTCAAAAATCTGACAAAATGTGTGAAACCAGTATGACAAATGTAAATATTATATATGTACATATTATATAATTATTATATAACATACAAAATTATATATTATACATACTATATATGTACATATATACATATTTGTGCCTATATATATATATACACACACACACACACACACACACAAATAGAAGAGGAGGAGAAGATGTAAATATTTAGGAGACTGGGGAAATAGCTCAGTGGGTAGTGTTCATTGCACAAATGTGGGGATCAGGGTTTGGGTCCTCAATCCATTTTACCAGGCATGCATGTTGCAGACCTGTACTCCCGGCACCTGGGAGGCAGAGACAGGAGATTCCTAGAGCACACTGGCTAGATTAGTGGGCTCAGCCAGAGACCCTGCCTCAACATATAAGGTAAAGAATAATCAGTGAAGCTGGGCGTTGGTGGCCCAGGCCTTTAATCCCAGCACTTGGGAGGCAGAGGCAGGCTGATCTCTGTGAGTTCGAGACCAGCCTGGTCTACAAGAGCTAGTTCCAGGACAGCCTCCAAAACCACAGAGAAACCCTGTCTCAAAAACAAAAAACAAAGAATAATCAGAGAACCTCCTCTGTCTACCTCTGGCCTTCACACACATCCACATACATGTAAATGTGCTCATGTACCTATATACATACATGTACACCCACACACATATGAACCCACATACAGGCATACATGCATATATGTGCACCTGTACACGTACATATACTCCTACCTACATGAACCCCTATACATGCACACCACACTCACATTCATGCAAAAAATGATTCATATTTTCATATTTTAGCCACAATTTCCACAAAATATTGCCATAATACATACAGATAAAAGCACTAAGAGGACCACCATGCCATCATGTCCCAGAGGAAACAACCAAAATGCCAAGGGGGTTTCTTTACGAGAATTATTTATATTTCACCTTGCAGTTCTCACGCCTTATACTTCCCTCTACTTACACAGTGGTGTTTTTGCAATTCTCTGGGCTCACCAAGCTCTTGGGCACTACCGCCCCGTTTATGTTTCCTCTATCCAGAAAGCCCCGGCTCTCCCATGGCTAGCACATTCTTTATAGATTCCAGCTGCAATGTCAGAGCAGAGAAAGGCCCGCCTAACTAATTGTTGGGAGGACTCTGTTAATTTGATATAAAGTGATTACCGTCTCCTTCAATACCGTGTATTGTGCCTGATAGAAAGCAGCCTCTTGGGAGGGGCAGCCATGTACAGAACACTGTGGACGCATTAGAACAATGAATGTAACTACATATTGATTTAAAAGCAAGTCCAGCTCATAACTGATAAGAACATTTATAAGACATCAACCAAAAGGCTGAAAGTCTACCCACTGGACATTTTAATATAACAAGGACATTGCTATTTAACACTCCATGCTGAACCAGTGCACTCTGAGTTTATCCAGGGTCCCTGCCTCAATATAGAAAGTAAGGAACAATTGAGAAGTGCCACATTTGTCAGCCTCTGCCCTCTATACACAGGCACACGCAAGTGCTCATGGACCTGTATCCACATAGTTAGAAAGGTGATGTGTTCTGTTTTACTCTAGGTGCCCTGCTGAACACAGGAGGGAAGCAGAGAAAATAAAGGAAATCCCACAAATCCACAAGAGGATTATGGTTCGTCCTACAATAGAGCTGTTAGCAAAAGGAAAGAAAGGCGGGGGTGTGGTACCACTCAGGAGTCATCGTTCCAGAGAGTTGAAAAGGAGAGAAAAGGGGGACATTTGAGTTGTGCTTACAGGGGTAAACATCAGGCAAAACACAGTCAGCTATGGTGGCTCTGGGAGGTAGAGGCAGGAGGATCAAGAATTCAAGACGTTTGAGACTATCCAGGTCTCTATGAGACCCTGTATGAAAAAGAGATGGACCACAGAGAGAAGGTGCTGGCCATCGTGCCTGACCACCTGAGTTCAATCCCTGGGACCCAGATGGTGGAAGGGAAGACCCAGAGAAAAACAGATTTCAAGCTGGGAAAACCAGTCCAGTCACACTAGTAAACCGAGTGCAGGGTAGTTGTGTTACCAGGTTAGGTAGACGATTAAGACAAACTGTATTATTTCCTTTCTTTGTTTGCTTGTTGGAAGGGCATACACACCGTGGCTTCTGGATAGAGCTCAGAGGACAGCTTGTGGGAGCTGGTTCTCTTCTACCGTGTGACTCCTAGAGTTCCAACCCAGGTTGTCCTGTTTAGCAGCCAAGTGTCTTGCCCGCTGAGCCTAGTGTTTTTATTGTAAAGCCAAGCACACTTGTTTTTTGCTGTTGTTGTTTCCATAGGAGATTCATGCGACATATAAACTAGTTTGAAGACACTGAACAGGGCTGCAGCCTGTCTGAGTATGAACACAAAGGACCTCATGAATGGTAACCCTGAAGGTGAACAGACTTAGGTCTCTAGTTCAGCACTGCAGATGTGGAGGGAAGCTCATCTGTCAATGAAAAGGAGGGCTGTCAGTGGTCCAGTGTTTCAAGAACAGCTTTTTGTGTTGAAACCCTGAAGGCTCAGCAGTAGTTACTCTGACAGAGGCAGGTGGGTAGGAAAACGGCTGTCTGGGTTACAGCGGCAGCGAGGGCACGAGCTTGCTGGACTGAACAGGTCCTATGCTTTCTGATCCAGCATGAGAGGCTGAGAGGTAAGGAGACATTTGTCACAAAGGGCTGGCCAGGCCAGGTACAGCAGGTGGGGGACATTTGAACTTTGTCTGATCACAAAGATATCCAACAGGTTAGCGTGGCAAGCGTGTGTCCAGATTTGAATTTCAGAAAGATCACTAGTAAGGCATGGTGGCATGGGCCTTTTAATCCCAGTATGCAGGAAGGCACCTTCTTGAGAAGATCACATGATTTCATTTTCCTCATTATAGATGGAAAACAAAAGACACAGGAGTAGCCATGGCAGAGCAGAGCAGAGCAAACAGAGAGCCTACCATTGGGGTATTTATTCAATAGACAGTTATCCATCCCGTGCGATATGTACATAAAAGTCTGTCCTGGCACTATTCGCCATGGAATTAAAGAACAAGACACACAGACAGCAACAGAGACAGAGACAGCATTCTTAAGGCTTAAAGGTATTGCTAGGTTTCTAACCTGCCCTCTGCCCTGTGGCCGAGGGCTGCTGGCCCTCCTGTAGGAACAAACCTGAGGAAAACATCTCAGCAGATCCGCTTACTGGACTGTTCCATATCACTTAAAGATATTGCTAGGTTTCTAACCTGCCCTCTGCCCCATGGCCGAGGGCTGCTGGACCTCCTGTAGGAACAAACCTGAGGAAAACATCTCAGCAGATCCGCTTACTGGACTGTTCCATATCGCTTTCCCACTCTTGCTGGCTTTTGACTCAGCCAGGTTGGAGCCACAGATAACACCTTAAGAGAGATTTGGAATGTCTGTGTACTCAAAGGAGGGTGTCCGGGAGAGGGTGTAGACAACAAGAAGGGGGGGGGTAGCAATAGGACCAGATGAAACGTGACCAGGGAAGGAAATGTGTGAATAATATTCAAAGGGTAATATATCACTGTGGCTTAGCTGCACAACAGTTCCCTATAGTCCACAGCAGTGACTGGGTCCACAGGGAGCAGCTTCAAATGCCAGAAAGAATTCATTGTATAAAGTACAAGGTCTATGCCAAACTGCATGACCGTGGTCAAGCTGCCCTTAATGATTTTATCTATAAAATTGCTGCCTTAATGGGGGAATTAAGTGCTGTATGCTAAAGTGTTTTGCCGAGTTTAAAGCATGAAGTTATTGCTCTGAATCTCACAAAGTACACAAGTCTGAAGTCATGAAGTAACATATGCTACGGGCAGATTTCCCACAAGACATTTCTCTTCAAACCCAGCTCGGGAAATCAACGGAGCAACATTTGACTAAAAAGATGATGGCATCTCTTGGAAGGGGAACCCCTTTGACTCCCTGCCAGACACTGGGCAATCCATCTCCACATTCTTTTGCAGATATTCATGTCAACTTCAGTTTTTATTTGCTTCCTTGATGACTGTTCCTTTTGCTTCCTCAGTGGCTGGATCAGCAACACTAGGAATTTAAAAAGAAAGCTAAACCAAGACATCAATGTTGGGTGTGGTGATACATAACCTCAAATCAATCCTAGCCTCTTGGAAGGTTAGGATTAGAGACTGTCATTTGAGGCTAACCTAGGCTATATATAATGAATCCAAGGCAAGTCGGCGCAACCTAAGGATCCCCTACCTCAAGATGGGCAAGGGAAGCTAACCCAAGCTTCTGTAGTAGCAGGCTTGGCTATCTGGTGTGCACAAAGCAAAGCTTAATTCCCAGTACAAAGTGGGGTGGTGGTGGGGGGTCAAAATAGCCATGTAATGTACTGGCAGCTTCCTGGTCAGGCTGTGATGACCCCTGACACTAAACAGTCATCACTGCCCTCCCTTCTAGTTCACAAGTGCTACTTTTTGCTGTGGTTGGTTTTCAAGACAATTTCTCCATGTAGCCCTGGCTGTCCTGGAACTCGCTCTGTAGACCAGGCAGACCTCAAACTCACAGAGATCCCCCTGCCTCTGCCTTCCAAATGCCAGAATTAGAGGTGTGTGCCACAACTGCCTAGCTCAAATGCTACTTCTTAAGGTCCTTCCTCATAACATAACTTCTCAAATTATAACTAGCCATACCATATTATACAAAATAGTATTTTTTTTTTAAGCATAAAATCTGGCATGAAGAATTCTGATACTTTTTTTTTTTTTTGGTTTTTTTTGAGACAGGGTTCTCTGTGTAGCTCTGCCTGTCCTGGAACTCACTCTGTAGACCAGGCTGGCCTCTAATTCAAATTCACAGAGATCTGCCTGCCTTTGCCTCCCGAGTGCTAGGATTAAAGGCATGTGCCACAGCTGCCCGGCTAAATTCTGACTACCTTTGTCACATATTTTTTGATGCAGGAACTTCCCCACTGAGGTACACGTGGCACAGAATGCGTGTGGAGGTCAGGGGACAACTTTCAGGAGTCGGTTCTTTCCTTCCAGCAGATGAGTCTCAGGGATCAAACTCAGGCCATCAGGATTGGTAGGTAGTAAGTAAATATACCCTTCAAGCCATCTTGCTGGTCCTATAATTTTTTAAAATAATTTTTTGTTTTGTTTTGAAAAGATATCATCATCATCATTATTATTCTTACACATTATTTTCAATATATATGTTTTTGAGACAGAGTTTCTCTGTGTAGCGCTGGCTATTCCAGAAATTATTCTGTAGACCAGGTTGGCATTGAACTCACAGAGATCTGCCTGCCTCTGCCTCTCAAGTGCTGGGACTAAATTTATATTACTATTTAGATTTATTTCATTTTATGCATATGGATGTTCTGTCTATATGTGTTTATGCACTCACCACATGTGTTCCTGGTGCCTGGAAATCAGAAGAGGGTGTCACATCCCCTGGACCTGGATAAGGACACGTATGAGGCGCCATGTGGATGCTGGAAATTGAATATGGGTCCTCTGAAGGAGCAACAAGTGCTCCTAATCACTGAGCCATCTCTCTAGGCCCTATTATTATTTTTTTAAAAAAAGATTCGTGCGTGTGTGTGTGTGTGTGTGTGTGTGTGTGTGTGTGTGTCTGCGTTCAGGCAGAAGTCTATTTGGCTGATGGGCTTGCACAGGAACAGTGGCTTTCTGTTTGTAGCTCTGTAAACTGGAAGGAGCCATCTCTGCTCCCAAGGTTTTTACCACCCCCATCATCGTAAAAGTTGACAATGGCCTTTATGGCTGACACTTTAGTTTGGGGAATTCATGGAGGCTGGAACCTTGTGTAGTTTCTTCGCACAGGGGTTGCCCTAGAAACCCTGTTCCCCAGGAAAAGCACCTTTTCCTACTTTGCACGAAGGCACTGCACCCTCTTCTGGCCTCATGGGCAACAAGCATGCAGTTGGTATACAAACATTAGGTCGAAACACTCCTACACATAATATAAATAAAAAGAAAACAGATGCTAACTTAAAACCGTGTGACAGGTTCTAGAGCACTAAGACAAAGGCAAGCAGAGGTTTCACCAAAGAGCACCTGTTCCTATTTTTTCTTTCAGTGATGCCCTGTGTCTGCAGCCTGCAAGTCTCCTGCTCTCCACTTAGGCCCTCCCTTTAGTCACCGAGGCTACCTTAATGAAATCAAACAGTTTATCTCAGTGTCTATTGTGGGTTGGATATGACCAAAGACTTGATAAGCCCAAAGACTCATGGGTTAAAAGGTTTGGTTGAGAACTAATAGACCTCTGGGAAGAATCATGGGGGATCTGACCTCTTCAGTGGACTAACCCACAGATGGGTTCATAGCTTGATAGTGATGTGGCTGGTGGGGGTGGGGAGCAGAAAGCAGAGCCCAGTTGCAGGCATTCCTTTGAAGGCTATATAATCCCGGACCTGGGCCACCTTCTTCCATCCCACTCTCCAGACATAACAGTGTGCCCCATCATAGCTTGGCCCCAAAACAATGGAACCACGTGCTAGTGGACTGTTATCCTGGAGCCATGAGGGAATAAATCCTTTCTCGATTCAGTGTTTTCTCAGTTATTTTGTCACGATGAAAGGGTGTCTAATCCAGCATGAGCCCCGGCTCAGTTCTGACGGATAACATCTCTTTGACCATTTTAGTATGTTTTCATGTTTTCCCTTGGTGGTCTGTCATTAACACCTGCGGGGGGGGGGGTACCCCACCACTTCTGGTTTCACGGGTGGTTTTCCTTGTCTTTAAACGTACAAGTGTCAGAAGCCCGATAGGTCTTGGCTCCTAAATTCTAAAGCCCACCCACCCCCACCCCTCCATCCCCAAGCAGCGGCCTTTCCTTTCACCCCCTCCCTCAACTGTACCCTGAATATTCTCAAATGGGTTCTCTTCTCCCTGGGGCTTTGTCTTCTAGGACCAATTAAAAACAGTTCACAAGGCACTGGTCTCACCTTACATAGATGAGGGGCTGGAGAAATGGCTCCGCGGTTAAGAGCACTGGCTATTCGTCCAGAGGACCTGGGTTCAAGCCCCAGCACCTACATGGCAACTGACCTTACACAGGTGAATTCTGGATCATAAAAGCAGTCAGTACTGGAGCTGCAGAGGTCTACATTGCCACCTGGTGGCCTGCTTTCAAATAGGTCTTGTGACTCCTAGGATGCTCCTGGCTGGCATCCTAGCAACAGGATCTGGAGGCAGATGGTTGTGGGCGGAACAGGACAGCTCCTTCAAACCCAGCATTTTCCAGCATTTTCCCTGTCTGTGATTGTCTTATCCTTTCACGGTCTCCCCCCTTCAGAATTCAATTCCTCCCTTTCCCGGAGACTGAACGAAGGCCTTATCCATGATAATCAAAGGCACACTCCATCAGCAAGCGGCCCAGCCCTTTCTTCTGTGCTCTCTGCTAAATCTCCAACATCTCTTCTTCCTTTTTGACTCTCAGCTGATACCCCAACTTAATATAGTTCATTGAGAAAATAGAAGCGAAATAAGAGAAATTCTCCATCTTCACCAACATCTTCTGCTTCTAACTCTACTCCCACTCTCAGCTTCCTGCCAAACAGATAAAGTGTCACCTGCTCCAGCTACACCACACCTTCCTTGGATAGCTGGACCCTCTTCCTACCCAAAGATCCTGTCTGGAAACTAACTCCTTTCTGGAGTGAAAGGTTCTTTTTTTCTGATGAATCCATACCCTAGTTCCTTTTAAGACTCATCTGAGGGTCACAGAATTTAGAAGAGTGGATCTTTGTGTGGCAGTAAGAAGGTGAAAGGGGGATGTTGAGTGTTAGGATGCATTAAAGAATCCCCATGAGGCACAGTTCCTTCCTGAGGATCAAAGCAGGAAGTCTCCTCTTGCCCCTGCCCCGCTAGACAGCACCCAATATACATTCCTCTTTATTTTGCAGTTCCGAGGATGGACCCTGAGCCTCACAAGTGCTGGACAAGTGCCCCACAGTGGAGGCTCCATTTCCTGAGACATCCTCTGTTGTTACACCTGTGCTAAGATCACCAGCAAATACCACCTGAACAAATCCAGCAACGGCCACCTCTCTGTTCTTCTTTCTCCCTGTTGTGTTTTTAAGATGGGATCTGAAGTAGCCCAGGCTAGCCTCAAACTTGCTTTGTAGTTGCAGATGACCTTGAACCTCTGATCTTTCTGCCTCCACCTCCCAAGGGCTGGGATTGCTGGTGTGTGCCACCACCCTGTTTCCTGTTTCCGTGGTGCTGGGGATCAAACACAGGACTTGGTAAATGTTGTGCAAGTCCTGCTACTTAGCTCCCTCCCCAGCTCCTCTGCTCAGTTCTGCATTCCTCAACCTCCATTAGCTCCACATACATTGAACCTCCCAGGAAGGCCTTTTAGTCTCTCTGCTTGCCTGTGTGTGTGTGTGTGTGTGTGTAACGAGGTGCTTCTGTAGCCCAAGATAACCTGGAACTTACTCTGCAGCCCAGGCTGGCCTCAATCTCACAGTGACCCTCTCCCCTCAGCCTCCCTCTCGAGTACTGCCATCACAGGTGTGATCTCCAGGTTCTGGTTTTGGAGCCATCACTCTGTCTGGGTTTCTGCATCATCCCGCTGTTTTCCTCCGCATTCCTAAACACTGGCATGTCCTTAAAGCACAGCCCTCACAGCTTTCTTCCTCTACCCCAATTCCCAACACTTTCCAATATGTGCATGGCTTTGAATACCCGAACCAGATGGGTCTGTAATTTGGGCTTCACTCTGGGCTCGGATCTGATATTTCTTCACCTAGAAGTCTGTCTGAAATCAGGAGAGCTCAGGAGTCCAGCCCTAGTCTACTCTCTCTGGTCCTTTGTCTAGTTTCTCCACTGGGAATGGCCACCCCAACAGAGGAGTCAGTCCAACATCTGGATGACCTTTGCCCTCCTGTGCAGTCCATCAGCTCACCCACTTCCCTTAGCCTATCCATCATTGCTGGGGTCATCTTCTCTCTACCCTATGGGTCCTAGGGTAATGCATCTCTGTCTCCTTGTTCACCTTCACATAGTCTGTTATCCCAACAACAGCCAAAGTGATCTCTTAGAAACATAAATTTGATCTCATTTCTTCCATTGTCAAAACTCCTCCATGGACTGTCTATCATATTTAGATCAAAAACTTAGATAACACCTTGGTGGGCTGCAGGCCTGTGCCACCTAGCTCAAGGTCACCTCTGTTCCCCACAGCTCTTCTCCTGGGTACACCAGGGTAACCTCCTTGACAGTGTTTGTTTATTCTAAGGCCGTGGTTCTTAACCTATGGGTCCTGACCCTTTGGGGTCGAATAATCATATCAGATATTTACAACTCATAACAAATAAAAAATTTCACATAGCAAAATTAGAGTTGTAAAGTAGCAGCAGGTCACCACAGCATGAAGAGCCATGTTAAAGGGTTGCAGCATGAGGAGAGTTGAGAAGCCCAGCTCTAGGGCCTTGCATATGCCAGGCCCGCATTCTACATTAGGCCATGTCTCTACCCCCCTTTATACTTTTTGACACAGGGTCTCCAGCTCCAGCTCCGGGGCATCCAATGACCTCTTCTGGACTTTGAGGCTATCTGCACGCACATGACATTACATACATACAAACAGACATGCACACACACACCTTCACAGCTCCGTTGAGATGCGGTTCACACAGAGTGCACAGGGCATTGCGTTTTAGTGTCGTCAGAGTGCTGCAGCCATCTTTCTTTTTTAAACGTGTGTGTTCTGTGCTTGAGAGCCTGGGCACACATGTGGAAGTTAGAGGAAGACTTCCCGGAATTGGGTCTCTCTCACCTTTCACCATGTGGGTTCTGGGGAGCATCCTTACCCACTGGGCCATCTTGGGGCACAACCTGTATTTTACTGTTTTTGGAGACAAAGTCTCATGACATAGCCCTGGCTGGACTTTTGCTTTTGCTGTCCAGTCTCACCTGTTTTGATTCAGAGTGTGGTAGCCATCACCATTCAGAGTTGAAGAACAGTGGTAACCAAGACTACATGGCCCACAGAGCATAATACATCCACTCCCGGGATCTGTACATTACAATACGCTTGCCCCTGCTGGAGTCTGAGAAGCGTTTATACTCCAGGATCTTTACACACTGTTTCTTTTGTATGAATGACTCCAGATTGCCTCATGGCTGGCCCGGGGCCTTCTATTTCTGCTCCACTACTTCCTAAAGAGGCTTTCCCCAACCAGACCACAGTATCAAAATGAGCAAACTCCCTCCCTGCTCCCTCCCGTTTCTATATTGTTATCTGACTGATTTTCCATCTTGGACTTTCTCATGTCCTGAACTGGAGTCGAGGCATCAGTAGTGCCTGACACATGGATGAATGAGGGGGAAGAAAAGGAGGAGGAAAGAAGAAACGGGAAACAAAAACAAAAGCCACATGTAAACAACTAGATGAATAAATGAGCCCTTGAAGGAAATGAGTCCAGGAAAAAAAAAAAAGCTATTTAATATTCGCTCAGTGGTTTTATTAGAGGAAAGAAGCCTGAATGAAAGAGCAGTATGGGGCTGGGGATGTGGCTCAGATGGTAGAATGCTGCCTGTGGTTCAACCCCACCACCACATAGGAAGATGTGGTGGATCTCTCTCACCAGGGACCCCGCTCTGGGAGAGGGGCAGAGGCTGGAGAACCAGCAGTTCAAAGTTGTCCCCAGCTATAGAGAATGTGAGGCTGGCCTGAGATGCATGAGACCTCATCTCAAAATTAAGCAATAAAGGAAGAACAGCATAGAGGGTCCAGGAGCAAGGATGTTTGAATATTTTTGTTTCTAACTTTTCTAATTTGATATTTCTTTCTCAGCTAAAAATCCAACAGATTACAGTGTCTTTTCCTTACTACATATTTAACCCATTACTCTTGGTTCGTCTTGAATTCTGAGTTTTCACCCTTGATGCTAGTATGATATTGGACACAGTTTTAGCTAGTAGTGGGCTTTGTCAAAATGGCTTTTCAAAAGTAAAACCAGGGCAAGTGAGATGGCTCATTTGGTAAAACTGCCTGCTATTAAGCCCGATAAACTAAGTTCAATCCCTGAGACCCACGTAGGAAAAAAGACCCAACTTCTGAAAATGACTTTCTGACCTCCGTATGTTCACAGGGCACATGTGCACCCCTGTTCTTAAATAGTTGTAAATAAATATAATAAAACCACTGTTTTCAATTGCTAGTAATAGCACCAACAAACATTTTAACCTTTACTTAACCTTAATTCCCATCAAACTTCAGAGGACGCTTTCCCTTAACTTAATAGATATATATTTCTTTTAAAATAAAACAAGAATGGAGAGAACACGATGGCACATACTAATAATCTCAATATTGTGGAGTGAGGCAAGAGGGTAGTGAGTTTGAGGTCATCCTGAATTACATAGTGAGATTCTGACTCAAACAAACAAACAAACACACCAATGATATGTGCTTCCTTAATATGATAAGGTTGGCGTAACCAGGAAGCCTCAAAATAAGAGAAATATGGTGGTTTATATAGTTTCTTTTTCTTTTTGGGACTGGGCAGCATAAGCTAGCCTTGGACTTGCTTTGTTCCTATGGTAACCTACAATTTTTTGAAATGGAAAACCAGGGAAATGGAAACCCTTGTCTTAAATAGATAAGCTTCATTATTCAATAAACAGTGTGAGCAGGAGCCACAGACAGGGCCTACAGCAAGGAGAGTTTGGCGGGGAATTGGGGTGGGAGGAATACAGAGCAGCCATGCTTTTGGTTAGTGAGGAAAATAAACACATTAAAAAAGGGTTCTCTACTGCAAGCCAACATCCTGACACTGTCTCTGCCTTACCTGCTCTGGTAGAAGAGGCTAATGGTCACTGAGCACCCACTCATGTCCGAGCTCTGCCTGACCAGTTCACAAAGCATTCCCCCTCTGGCACACCCCCAACTTGCCATGGAACCCAGACTTAGTCATCACCATCTGTGCTGCCAGCTCCTCTGAACCTCACTGGCACGAACAAAGCTAGTTTCTCTCGCCAGGGAAGTTGATGTACTGTTTGTGCCACACATTCCGGGCACTGATGCTTTTTCCTCCAGCCCTTCGCTCCTCCATCTCTGTGAATAAACTTAGACTGTCTTCACCTCTCCAATCCTGTGAGAGGCATTGTCTGCTCATCGGAGAACACCGGTTGTGTTCTCCAGGGTTTGTGTTGTACAGGTTGAGGCACTCCTTTTCGGGAGGAGAGAGGGTGCTGAAAGCTTGCCAAAAGGAGGCTAAGGAAGCTCATGAAGGCCCTCCTGAGGTCACTTAGGCAGTTGCTGGTGGGGGTGGGGGAGTGAGTGGGGTGGGTAAGCTGCCAGCAAGTTTTGTACAGGGAATTCCAATGACGCATCTTCAATCAGTGCTTGCCCATGCTGGTGTGCTTTTGATGACGCAGCTGCCGCCGGTGGGTGGATAAGTCATTTCCT
Source organism: Phodopus roborovskii (assembly GCF_943737965.1). Lineage (NCBI taxonomy): Eukaryota > Metazoa > Chordata > Mammalia > Rodentia > Cricetidae > Phodopus > Phodopus roborovskii. Next base: position 86,652 of record NW_026126638.1, read on the forward strand.
AGCCATACTCCTGTTACGTGACATCAATAAACTCTCTGGTCGCCAAGCCATATCTGAGAGGAGTCTCTCTTTGGTTTGTCATCAGTACCCTTTCTTGGATGAATAGATATGTGTTCTATTCCTGAGAAAAGTCATATACTATATTCTGTTGTGGGATATTTGCACACTGTGTGACCATGTAGTACTGTGATTGATACAAAGCTGAATGACCAATAGCTAGGCAGGAGGTATAGGAGGGACTTCCCAGCAGAGAGAGGAAGTAGGAGGAGAGATCTAGACACAAGACAGACAGACAGACAGATAGACAGAGAGGGAGGGAGGGAGGGAGAGAGACAGAGGAAGCAGGAATGGGTGGTAAGTGACAACATAGATGAATAGAAATGGGTTAATTTACATTGTAAGAGCTAGTTAAAAATAAGCCTAAGCCCCCCCGACTGATAGCTGGGAAACCAGCATTGGACCGACTCAGACCCCCTGAACATGGGTCTCAGTTAGAAGGCCTGGGCAGTCTAAGGGACCTCTGACAGTGGAACCAGGATGTATCCCTGGTGCACGAAAGGACTTTGGGAACACATTCCCCATGGAGGGATACTCCCTTAGCCTAGAGGCAGGTGGGAGGGCCTAGTCCCTACTCCAAATGACTTGACAGATTTTGTTGATCCCTCCTGGAAGGCAACACCTTCCCAGTGGAGTGGATGGGGAATGGGACAGGATGGGGGGTCGGGGGTTATGGGAGGGAGGGAGAGGGAACTGGGATCAATATGTAAAATAAGAAAAAATTATATATATATATATATCCTAAACTAATGCCAAGTTTTCACTATTATTATTATTAATATTATTATTATTTTGAGACAGGGTTTCTCTGTGTAATAGCCCTAGCTGTCCTGGAACTCAAATTGTAGACCAGGCTGGCCTTGAACTCCCAGAGATCTGCCTGCTTCTGCCTCCCAAAAGTGCTGGGATTAAAGGTATGCACCATCACCATCTGGCATGCTTTCACATTAAAAAAAATCTGGCTATGATAAAGATGGGGCAGAAAAAAAGGACTAAGGTCACTTCTGTACTTTATATACTAATTTGACTTTGATTGTCCCCTATGCAAGGACAACAGACAAATCTGTGAACTATCCCATATTAAAAAAAAAAAAAGTAGGAAAACAAAAGGGGGGACTATTGAGACTATTGGAGGGACAGAGGAAACGGGATAAAGGGAGGCATGAATATTATGGAATGATCCAAGAACAGTACATTTACACATGAAAACATAATGAATCCTAACTTTCTTTTTACAAATAATGTATGCTAGTAACGACACAAAAGAAATCTGGCTGATTTCCATGCCTTAGTGTGGAAAGCACATTAAAGGAGACGATTGCTTTCCTAAGGATGGCCATTAAAATGTTCAGGAAAAAAACCCCTGAGGCCCTAGTAGTTACAGTGTCTCCTATAGGCTGATGCAGCGATGGGCTCCTGTCAGCACATTTGTGCCTTACACTATTATCAAGACAAGAGAAGATCAGAATGAGGTAAGCACTGGAATTACAACAGTAACATGCCAGTTTGATTCCAATTACTCACACTCTGTTTACTGGTCTCCATCTCTCTATCGTAGTGAGACTGGACCTTTCTTCAAATTTCTCTTCAAGGCACAGGTTCCTGTAAATTGTAATTGGTTCATTAGTTACTTATTCTGTCTAATTGGGGTCCCCAAGAGAACAGCCTGTGACTTAGCTTCTGGACAACTGAGCACGAGGATAGTGGGAGATAAATTTCCATAAATTCTAACGGGATCCTTGTTCAATGGCCAGGGGTGTGGGAGGCTAATGGTGAAGGTCCCTGGGTAGAGGAAAGAAAAAGACAGCTGAATATGGTAAAGACCTCTAGATTTTGAGGCATTACTCTGCCACCAATTAACAGTTTCCTTCTGCAGAATGAGTAGGAAGTTCTTAGATTTTTTTTTTTTTTAATGTATATGAGTGTTTTGCCTGTATGTATGTAAGTCTTGGAAAAGCAAACTTAAAAAAAACCAAATCAAAAAACAAACAAACAAACAAAACCAACAAAAACTGGGTTCAATGGTTAAAAGCACTGGCTGCTCTTCCAGAGGTCCTGAGTTCAATTCCCAGAAACCACATGGTGGCCAGAACCATCCGTAATGACATCTGGTGCCCTCTTCTGGACTGCAGGTATGCATGCAGACAGAACACTGTATATATCATAAATAAATCTTAAAATAAAATAAAATAACCCCCATGCTTTTCTGAAAAGTGAGGCACCAAGCTGGACGTTGGTGGTACACACTTTTAATCCCAGCACCAGGGAGGCAGAGGTGAGTTGGAGGCCAGCCTGGTCTACAGAGCTAATTCCAGGACAGGATCCAAAACAATGCAGAGAAACCCTGTCTGGAAAAACCAACCAACCAACCAACAAACAAAAATGTGAGGTGCCAGGACCAGCAAGATAGTTCAGTGGGTAAGGGTTCTTGTTGCCAAGCCTGACAACCTAAATTTGATCCCTGGAACCCAATAGTGGAAGGAAGGAACTAAATCCTACAAGCTGTCCTTTGTGACACATTCACGAAGTCACACACACACACACACACACACACACACACACACACACACTCTCTCTCTCTCTTTCTCTCTCTCTTTCTCTCTCTCTCTTCTTTCTCTCTCCTCTCTCTCTCTCCTGCCATGTGAAAATAAACATTTAAAGGTGAGGTAAAGAAGATCATAGTGGTCATAGTGGTCAAGCTGGGACGGTGAGGTGGAGGTGGGGTGTAGTTATAGCTTATCAAGGGAACACTGGCCTAGCATGTGTTCAATCCCCAATGCTTCATAAAAAGAAAAATGCTAAATTGATTAACTTGGAGAAACTAACACCATTGTGCCCAGGGGCATATGGCTTTTTCATGTCTTCTCACACAGGGAATAAGTCACTTGATGACTGAATAACCCATTATTTGCTAAGAAAAAGCCGATTTTCAGATCCTGGCAGGCATCTTTCATGGCTAATACACTTCCCTCTCCGCAGTCCAGTTCTGCTTGGATTCATGAGAGGCTCGCTTATGGTTCTCTGTGAAGTTACTCTCTACAAGGTCCTTTCAGACAAACCACTCTCTCTACCCCCCCCCCCCGGCATTTGGCTTAGCATTCAGTCCTGTCCTGATTCCTTCACCTTGAGAAGATGTACAGGCCTGATGGCACCGGCCTGTAATTCTAGGTAACCTGGGGTCCTGATGCAGAAGGATCTAAAATTTCAATCCAGCCTGGGCTAGAAGGATGCTCAAGGTCACAGCTCTGTCCCCCAAAGTAACAAGGCTGGGGATGAAGCTATGTGGCGTATTTCCTTCCTGGCATGATCAACGTTGTAGTTTCCATCCCCCCCCCCCCCCCAAAGATTTCCCACTAGGATCTAAGCTCTACCCATCTGTCTGGTCTAGGATGCTGAGGCCCAGGAGGGAGGGGCGTTTGGCCTTGTGCTTGGTTGAGGTCTCTGGGATGCAGTGGGAGCTCATTGAACACCGATGGGGGCGACCCCCAGGGCAACCTCCACCCTCCACCCTCCACCCATCGCGACCTCCCGGCTCTCACCCACCATCCCCGCAGCAGCCCGGCGCTGAGCTCCGCCCAACCGTCTGCGTCGCGGCCCCGCTCTGCCCCGGGCACCGCGCCGGAGTGACAGCGCCGCCGCCACCGCCACAGCCGTTAGCCCCGCGCCGTCGCCAGCCGGCTTTCCGTTCCGAAGGGTCCGTTGACGGAGGAAAACGTGCCCGGCGCCCGCTGCTCGCTGCGTCCGCCCCGCACGCTCCACCTACCGGGGAGGCAAGGGTCCCCTCCGGGGCGGCAGGCCGCCCGTGTCCTGCTCCTTACCTGGCCACCAACCGACCAGCCGCAGTCTGGGGTCCTCGGGAGCGCCCCGAACGTGCCAGCGCCCCGAGCCTTCACGGGGTAACCGTCCTGGGCCCCGCCATCCTCCGCGCCGCCGTTAAGAGTGTGGTGGCATTGCTGCTTTAAGAGCGGTCGATGCCCCTCGCGCCTCCACACCCCCGGGACTGCGCACATAGGTGCAAAACCAATGAGTTCGCCTTCTCTCTTAAAGGACTTGTGGGGGTTTGGTGCTTCGGGGTCATAAAAGGTCTGCTGCCCCATTGGTATTTTGGGGAAATACTCAGCCCACAAGACTAGGTTTGGGAGGCGGCGGAAGAACAGGGTTGCGATGGCCCGGAGCTGTGGCAGGGTTATTATAAAGATCGAAGTTGAACCTCTCAAAAAGGGTATTGCAATGGACAAACCCACATTTTTGCAAAGGGGTGCAACTGAGCTAGGGAACTTCAAATTAAAAGCAAGTAGGCACGCGCACACACACACACACACACACACACACACACACACACTCACACACACATATAAAGCCAGGGAGTGGTGGTACACTCCTTTAATCCTAGCATTCGGGAGGAAGAAACAGGCAGATCTCTGTGAATTCAAGGCCAACCTGGTCTACAGAGCAAGTTCCAGGACAGCCAAGGCTACACAGAGGAACTCTGTCTCAAAAAAAAAAAAAAAAAAAAAAAAAAAAAAAATCTGTGTGTGTGCGCGTGTGTGTGCGCGTGCGTGCGTGCGTGCGTGTGTGTGTGTGTGTGTGTGTGTGTGTGTGCTCGCGCCTGTGCCTCCTGTGCCTGAATGTAGAGGCCAGAAGAGGGAATCCAGAGTCCCCGGATCTGGAGCTATAGGCAGTTGTGAGTTGTCTGGTCTGAGCGATGAGAACTGAACTCAGGGCCTCTGGAAGATCATCAAGCACTCTTACCAGTCAAACCAGTCCTGGTTTTGGCTTTTTCAGACAGGGGTTAGGGTTAGGGTTAGCATTAGGGTTAGCGTTAGGGTTAGGGTTAGAGCCTCACTCTGCAAAGCAGACTAGCCTTGGACTAGTAGTCCTCTTGCCACAGTGCTGAATTATAGGCACGGATATCTAATTCATACATTGTTTGTTTTTTTGAGACAGGGTTTCTCTCTGTAACCCTGGCTATTTTGCAACTTACTCTGTAGACCAGGCTGGCCTTGAACCTCTTATCTAACTCCTTTTGAGACTTAAGATCCATCCATGATTGATCGTATGGTTCTTTGTCAGTTAAGACATTTGGTTTTATTTTGGTTTTGGTTTTTCTCTGTGTAACAGTCCTGGCTGTCCTGGAACTAGCTTTGTAGACCAAGCTGGCTTCTAACTCACTGAGATCCACCTGCCTCTGCCTTCCAAGTGCTGGGATTAAAAGTGTGTGCCACCAGTGCCTGGCCATTTGTTATTTTTAAAAAACTGAACCTTTATCTTGAAAAATGGGGCTAGGCTCTTTTGGGTCATCAATAAGTTCCCAAGCCATAACACAGAGATTTCTTATTAGTTTTAAATACTAGGTCTAGTTTAGGCTTGTTTCTGGCTAGCTCTTTTAACTTAAATCAATCCCTTCCTTTTATCTACCGTTTGCCTCTGGCTTATTACCTTTCTTTCATTCATATATATCTCTTACGTTCACTGCTTGTCTATGTCTGGCTGGCAGCTGCCTGGCTTCTTGCTCCAGGAGTGTCCCTTATCCTTTCCTTCTTTTCTCATTCTTCCTTTCTCTTGAGCCTAGATTTCTCCTCCTGTTTATTCTCTCTGCTAGCCCTGCCTATTCTTTCTTTTTCTAGTTATTGGCTGTTCAGCTTTTTACTAGACCAATTAGGTGCCTTAGGTAGGCAAAGTGAAACAGATGTAACACATCTTTACATAATTAAACACATATCCCACAAATCCTTATGTCATTAAACAAATGCAGTGTAAACAAATATAACACATCTTTGCCTAGTTAAAATAAAGTTCTACAACAGCTAGGTTTTTATATTTTGTGCTTTAAAATTACTTTGATTATGTGAGTCTGTGCGTCTAAGTGGAATGTGTTCAAGTGAGTATATGTGTGTATCTGAGTGGGTGTGTACAAGTGAGTTTGTGTCTGTGTGGGTGTGTGCATGTGAATGTATGTGTGTGTGGGGGTTGTGCTTGTGAGTGTAAGTGCCTTCAGAGGACAGAGGTGTCATCAGAACCTCATGGAGCTGGAGCCAAAGGCAGTTGTGAGCCAATACACAGAGGCGCTGGGAGCTACACTCTGGCCCTCTGCAAGAGCATGAAGTGCTCTTAACTGCCAGCCATCTCTCCAGCTCCCCCTAGTTTCTTTTTTTCCTAGATGGGATTTCTCTGTGTAGCTCTGGCTGTCCTGGAACTTGCTTTCTAAACCAGGCTGGCATCTTGCCTCTGCCTTTGGAGTACTGGGATTAAAAGCATGCACCGCCACCTCCTGGCACTATTTTTTTCATATGCATGTTTACGTGCTTGTGTGTATGTGCACTACATACATGGTTGATGTCCAAGAGGGGCCGGAAGAGGGTGTCAGATCTTCTGACATTGGAGTCACAGCTAGTTATGAGTCGCCATGTGAGATCTGGGAACCTCTGAGTCTTCTCTCCAGTCCCCTAGTTATTTTATTTTTGGTTTTTTGAGGCAGGGTTTCTCTGTGTTGCTTTGGAGCCTGTCCTGGAACTTATCTGTAGACCAGGCTGGCCTCAAACTCACAGAGATCCACCTGCTTCTGCCTCCTGGGTGCTGGGATTAAAGGTGAGTGCCACCAATGCCTGGCTAATTATTTTATTTTTAAGACAGAGTCTCTCTATGTGGCTCTTGATGGCCAAGAACTCTCTGTGTAGGCTAGGTTAGCCTCCAACAGAGATCTGTCTGTCTCTGACTCCTGAGTGCTGAATTTAAAGGCATGCACCTGTATACCTGGTTCCCCTAATTTTTCTTTTTTCGTTACATTTATGTGTGTGTGAGCATGTGTGTGCATAGGTAGCATAATATGGATATGGAGGTCAGAGGGCAACTTGCAGGAGTCATTTCTCTCCTATCATATGGGTCCTGGGGGTTAAACTCAAGTTGTCAGGTTTAGTGGAAAGCACCTTCAGATAATGAGCCCTGTTATTGTTTTTTCATTTTTTAATTAGCATATAAAACTGTGGGTTTCCTTAGGATATTTTCAAACATACATATCTTTGTGCTTTCTTATATTCATGCTCCCTGTTTACCCTTCCTTATGTGTTTCAGAAAAAGAGGGAGCCAGGCTTCAGGGAACCAAGGACTTTCCAAGAGTCCAAGGTTCTGAGTCAAGATCTCATGTTATTCTTATTTTTAGATTTATTTTATGTGATAGGTGTTTTGCCTGCCTGCCTGCCTGTATGTCTGTGTACCACATGCATGCAGTGCCCACACAAGCCAGAAGGGAGCATAGAATTCTCTGGAACTGGAGTTACAGACTGTTGTAAATTGCCATGTGGATCTAGGAACTGAATCCAGGTGCTTTGGAAGGGCAATCAGTACTCTTAACCACTAAGCCATCTCCCCAGGCCAAGATCTTAAGTTCTTTGGGCTAGGGATGGGGCTGAGTAGTAGAATGTTTGATTAGCATGCTCAAGACCCTGGGGCTGGCTTCTCAGGACCACAGGAGGACAAAAAAACAATACTGCCCCTGTCGGTGGACTTGGATTTGTGATTAGGAACAATCCTCTTATAGTTGGTTCTTGGCTCAGGATGGTTAACATTACTGCCCCCTGACATTTCCAAAAATTTCTACTTTGGCTTATTGGACATAATCAAAGGGAAAGCAATTGTGCTAAGTTTATTATTAAACAAAAATAAGTTTTTGTGTTTGCATGATGTATTTAACCATCACTAGGAATGAAGTACATATTCTCTTAAAAAAATTAACTTATTTTATGTTCATTGTCATCAGATCCCCTGCAGCTGGAGTTACAGACAGTTGGTGCTGGGAATTGAACTTAGGTCTTCTGGAAGAGCAGCCAGAACATTTAACCGGTGGTACATCTCTCCAACCCCAAAGTGCACATTCTTAAGAACTTTCCTTTTATAAATATTTACTTACATATTATGTATAGTGTTCTGCCTGCATGTATCCCTGCAGGCCAGAAGAGGGCACTAGGACTCATTACAGATGGTTGTGAGCCATCTTGTGGTTGCTGGAAATTAAACCTCTGGAAGAGCAGCCAGTGCTCTTAACCTCTGAGCCATCTCTCCCGCCCTTAAGAACTTTTCTTAAGATTTTTGAAAAATTGCCGGGTGATGGTGGCGTACACCTTTAGTCCCAGCACTTGGGAGGCAGAGGTAGGTGGATCCCTGTGAGTTGGAGATCAGCCTGGTCTACAAGAGCTACTTCCAGGACAGGCTCCAAAGTAATACAGAGAAACCCTGTCTCAAAAAAAAAAAAAAAAAAAAAAAAAAAAATTAATTCATTATTTTGGAAAATCTGACATTTTCCTTTCCTTTTGGTATTATCATTTCCCCATGATAGTTTTGCTAACCATGTTCTAAATTACTTCAATAATGATGCTAAAGAGAAGTATGGTATACACTCTTGTTGTTTTGTAATGCATGGACATGTTTATGAGCATGTTTGTGAGGATGCATGTTGTAAGAATTTAGCAGAGTCGCTTTATCGGGGTAGTTATTAGAATGAACAGGCATTTTTTTCTTTTAAGTAGTACTTTGACCTTGAAGAATCCTTGTGGAAAACAATGATTGTTTTATTGAAAGGGCACTGCAGCCATCCCATGATTGATCATAAGACACCTCAGGCACACCTGAGGCTCTTGCATTATTGTGTATTGCAAAAGATACATAATAACGGACCAGAGACATGAGGGCATGTGATGCTCTCCTTTTAGACATGTAGAGTAGGGGCCTTGGTATGAAGAAATATTGTGTAATGTTCAATAAATAAGCCTTTGTACAGCTGTTCAGGGTTTAGTCCATCAGAAGTTCCTTCCTGCTGCCACATAGCCTTAAAGTTTCATATTGGAGTGCACCCCGACAGGTGCATTTGTGTATGGGTGCACAAAGGCATGGTTGTGTGTGTGTGCATGTGGAGGCCAGAAAACACCCTTGGGTATCATCCTCAGAAATGCCATCTGCCTCTCCTCCTTTGAAATGTGGCCTCTCTTGGCCTGAAGCTCACTCATTGGGCTAGACTGCCTGGCCAGTGAGTAGCAGGGACTTCCCTTCCTTTGCCTCACAGTACTTGGATTGCAAATATTCACCCTCTTAACCATTTGTTTGTTTGGTTTTGATTTTTAATGCACATTAGTGTTTTTCCATGGGAAGTTTTGGATCCCTTGAAACTGGAGTTACAGACAGTTGTGAGCTGTCACATGGGTGCTGGGAGTTGAACCTGGGTCCTGTGGAAGAGCATCCAGTGCTCTTAGCTGCTGAGCCAGCCCCCTTGCTTGGTTTTTAATGTGGATTCTGGTATCAAACTCAGGCTGCACGCTTTTGGAGCAAGCACTTTACTGACTGAGCTGTCTTCCCTCAGTCCCAGCGTATAGTCTTGAAACACTGGGGCTTGGAAGATCCTAGAAGAACCATGCAAATATGGGATTTCTTTGGATAAGGAGAAAATGTCAGTTGTAGACTTTTGGCCAATAGCCCTTGTAGTGTTTTGTGGTAGGAGGAATGATGAAGCATGATTCTGTAACATGCAGGTATACTATTCATTACACTATTGGTTGTGGTGTTGGGGACTGTCCATGCCCTTTCCCAGGCTAATCAATAGTTCTATTTTGGACAGTGCAGATTCTAGACAATGTTAAAGCATGCCTGAATGGCAGCTCTAAGAAAACTGTGTACCACTTGGGGGGGAGGAGGGGAGAAAGAAAGCAAGCAGACATTTGTGCCGAGTGTTTTTCACTTACTGTAGGAGACAGATTTCCATAATATTGTGACTTCCATTTTTCAGTAAAGTAGTTTGAGGGGCAATCTTGCTTCAAAATTTAAAGACCTCTGGGTATTAAGGAAAACCCAAACCCAGTAGAGACTGGACTGATAATATGCTTGCTTTGCATGTGAATGAAGCCTTGAATCTCATCCCCTGCAATTCATAAGCAAGGCGTAGTAAGTGGTACAGGCCTCTAATCCCAGGACTTGGGAGGTGATGACATAAGGATGAAGGTCACCCTTGATTACACAGCCTCCCCCACACAGTGAGATCAGCCTAGTGGGTACACGATGCTGTTTTCCTAGGTTAACAGCTTCTCGGGAAGGCTTGGGAAGGAGACCCATTTCTGAAGTTATGGCTAAAAAAAAAAAAAAAAAAAATAGGGGCGGGGTAATAGGCGGGCAGTGGTGGTGCACACCTTTAATCCCAGCACTCGGGGGCAGGGGATCTCTGAGGACTCTTACACAGAGAAATCCTGTCTCCAAAAACCAAACCAAGAAAAAAATCACAAGTAGGCAAAGACACCTTTAAAAACAGTATTTTTTCACTTCAGAGAGTGGTCACCATCTACTGGATTCAGTGCCTGTCCCTGGACACAGGAGAGTAAAATGTGCCCATGCAGAAAAGCTTCAGAGTCATTTTTGCATCTAATTTTGTAGCTCTGGCTGTCCTGGAACTCGCTATGTCGACCACCAGGCTTGCCTCAAATTCATAGATTTGCCAGTCTTTCTCCTTAGTGCCAAGATTAAAGGCGTGAGTCACCACGCTAGGTTATTTCCACTTTCTTCCATCAATCGTCGTAAAATTTAGTCCAGACTTGCTTCTCACTCTCTATGAAGTCGAGGATGACTTTGAGTTTTTGAACATCCTGCTTCCATCTCTCCAAGTGCTGGGATCACAGGTGGGAGCCACCACGCCTAGTTTTGTTAGGGATCTATCTCAGGTCTCCTTGCCCCCAGCCCCACTCTATTTCCGTTATCTTTCTCTACACAGAGATAAATCCCATGCTGTTCCCTTTCTCCATCTCCTTCATTTTCGTTGGTACACTGGATATCGGGTATGTTCCAGGAAGCCAGCATACAGGTTCTCTCCGGAGTGAGTAAACAGGAAACTATCGATCCTATGCAGGAAATGACCTTGTGTGAGGGCAAAGTAGGTGCGCAGATTTCCCTCGCTTTCTCTGAGTTCCCTTTCTAACTCATTTCCGGATGTCAAGCCATTTGGTCCTTCCCTACAAAAACAGCGTCGTCTAGGTCTTCACAGCCCACCCTAGAATTCCTCCCCGAGAACCCGGTCAATAGGCCGGTATCTTTAGTAGATCATTTTATGCCATCTTTTACATCACTGCAAACCTCCACCAATCAGTAGCAAGGGGAGGAGGTACCAAAATAAACTTCACTTCCTCCCCAAATGGCCATCCTTCTCCTGCGTCATCCTCTGATGGACTACCCTCCCGGCCAATTCTCGAGCACCCAGGGCCCAGCCCATCCTCAAGTCCACCAATCAGGACGAAGGCGAGGCACGGACCTCTTGCCCCTCTTTTGGAAATGCTTTGACGCGGTGCCTCCGGGACAAGGAAAGTTAACAACTTTCTACAGTCAGTGCTGCCCGCCTCCGGGTCCATCTCAGATCCATTCTGTTCCCTCTCGGATCCAGTTCGTTCGGTTCCCTGGCGCCCACCCGGGATGGCCCCGCGGTCACCGTCCCAGCCGGTCTTGCAGTGGCTCGCGGGCGCATCTCCGAGCCCGTTGCGCTCCCAGCCCGGGACGCGCGGCCCGCGGCCGGAGGCGCGGATCTTTCCATTCGCCGCTGCTCTCCTCCCTCTTCTCCTCCGCGTTCCGGGCCCGGCTGACTCCGGGGTGGGCGGAGCAGAGAGCTGGCTGGTGGAGAGGCTGGCGTCTCTTAAGGTGGAACCGATCGTGGCTGGGCCTCCCTGGCTGTGTCGCTCCCGCCTCCAGCCTTGCTCCACCCGCTTGCTCACGACCGGGCTATCCCCAGCCTCGGTTCTCCACTTAGTTTAAGGACTTAACCAGGATATAAAATGAATGTGTAAACTGGAAAAGACAAAAGTCATGTCAAAGAGATGTAAACTACGCAGAGAACTGTTATCACGTAATCACTCGCGTTCTTTTCCCAGGGACTACAGTCTTTAAGGGGCAGTTTTTTTTCCTTGCTTTTTGATGGACCAATAGGAACTCAGATTTTGTCTGATGAACATACAGATGAATCATTTGTATGTCGGTTTATCCCCCTCCGCCCCGGATGACAGTAACTAAAGGAAGCAGGAACCCGGAGTCCAGTGGCTGCAGCCTACCCCTTGTGGCTAGAGGGAGCTTAAGAGCCAAGGTGGTAATATCTTAAGATCTTTGTAAAATGGATGAAAACTTGCTCCTTCCTGGATTTGGTGACGTGTAAATGAAAGGTGCAGATATTGAGCAACAGTATATACACAAAACATGATATTAAACATCTTGTATTTGGCATTTTTTTGCAGTTTTTAAAGCTGTTGTAAAATTGCAAACACAAAGTAGACTGAATCCTTAAATTTTTTATTTTTATTAGTATTTGTGTATGTGTATATATCCACATTACATGCATACAGAAGCCAGCAGAGGTCAGAAGAGGGAGTTAGGTCCCCTGGAACCAGGAGTTACAGGTAGTTGTGAGCCCCTGGATATCAGTGCTGGAACTCAACTGGGGTCCTCAGGAAGAGCAGCAAATACTCTAACAGCGGAGCCACCTCTACAGCCCTAACTTAATTTTTAATCTTGTTAATGTGTGTACACAGGCGGGTAGGCACACTTGTGACTGTATGCACCCCTCAACATCCAGAAGAGGAAGTCCCGATCTCCTGGAGCTAGAGTTACAGGTGGTTATGAGAGGCTGGACTTGGGTGCTGGGAACCCACTTTGGGTCCTCTGCAAGAGCAGTACTCACTCTTAAACACCTCTCCAGCCTGAGAATAATAATATGTATATCTGTTTTGTCTTTTCAGAGACAGTGTTTCTCTGCATAGCCCTGGCTCTTGGAACTCACTCTGTAGACCAGGCTGGCCTCAAAATCAGAATCTTCCTGCTTCCCAAGTGTTGAAATTAAAGGTGTGTCCCTTAATCTCAGCATCCCAATAAACTTTTTTTCAAAATTATATAATTATATCATTTCCCCTTCCCTTTCCTCCCTGCTAAGGCTCCCATGTGCAATCCTCCTTCACATTTCTTTCAAATCTATGGCCCATTTCTCTGTGTTGTTATATGTATTATGTATATACATTTATTTCCTAAATACAGCATGGTCTGATATTATTCGTATGTATATATTTTCAGGGTTGATCATTTGGTGTTGGATAACCAATCACTATACTCTTTCTTTTTTAAATTTTTTGAGACAGGGTTTTTCTGTAGCTTTGGAGTCTGTCCTGGAACTCGCTCTATAGACCAGCCTGGCCTTGAACTCACAGATCTGCCTGCTACTGTCAGCATTCCTTTGTTGCTTATAGTTCTTTTCCTAGGGTTGAGGCCTTGTGAGCTTTGCCCCTTCCACATTAAGTATGCCTACTGTGTCATCTTTGTTCAGACACATATTTTTATTTATTTAAGATGTATTTATTTATGTATTTGAGTGCTCTATCCACATGTATGCCTGCATGACAGAAGAGAGCATCAGATCCCATTATAGATGGTTGAGCCACCAAGTGGTTGCTGGGAATTGAACTCGGGACCTCTGGAAGGGCAGCCAGTGCTCTTAAGCTCTGAACCATCTCTCCATCTCCCAGACATATATTTTTAAGACACACCTACTTGATCATATTAGATAAACTATTATAATAATGTAATTTTATTAAAAGCTATGTTTATATGTGTGTGCCTGAGTGTATGTATGTGCACCACGAGCATGTAAGGGCCTGAGGAGAGAAGGTGTCGAATCTCCCAGAACTGGGGTTACAGAGTGTTGTGAGCTGCCACATGGGTGCTGGGAACCAAACCCAGGTCCTCTGCAAGAGAAACGTGTAGTGATACATTATTTATGCTTTATTAAATCTTGCTTGAGGATTCAGAAAGCAAAGTCAGCCACAAGCCATAGAAGCCAGGCACACACCTTTAATCCCAGCAGCCAGAAGATAGGAGGTGTTGGCACTCAGGATAAAGAGGTAGTTGGATCTCTAGCGGGGGGGGGGGGGGGTGATACATGCTTTTAATCCCAGCATTTGGGAGGCAGAGGCAGGTGGATTTCTGTGAGTTCAAGGCCAGCCTGGTTTACAGAGCTAGTTCCAGGACAGCCAGGGCTGTTACACAGAAAAACCCTGTCTCAAAGGGGAAAAAAAAAAAAAAAAAAAAAAAAAAAGTCATCCAGATCTACACAAGAGTAAATCAGTCTAAAAGACTAACGAATTGCATGCCTTTAGTCCCATCACTAGAGGGCTATAAAAGATAAAAGTAGGGTCTTTAGTAGTCAGTATGAGGCATTCAGTGTCCAGCCACACCAAGGAGAGCTTGTGGGCCAGCTCTTTCAGCATGTGCTAGAGGTCACTTGCTTTGCTTTTCTGATCTTCAACTTGAAGCTTGAACCCCAATATCAGCCTCTGGGTCTTTTATTTTTTTGTGTTACAGAAGTGTTCTTAACCACTGAGCTATCTCTTTAGCTCCTGAAATGTGATTCTCTTACTCTTTGGAAGGATTTATTTGGGCTCACATAGAATTAAATTACTTTTTAAAATGCCAAACTATATTCTATTATGTAGATTTACTATAAGTTCTTTTTTATTTGCCTAATTGTGGATACTTAGTTTGCTTCTATAAAAATGGTACAGCCAACATCTTATCTATATGAACAATATTTGAGCTTTTTATTTTTCCAAATCTTTAAGAGGTCCTAAAAAGGATTCTTAAACTCACTTTGTACACGTGTGTGGGTCTTGCATATGAATGCCTGTGCCCTCAGAGGTGCCCGATTCTTCTGGAGTCACAGGCAATTGTGCATGCTGGACATGGGTGCTGGGAATCCAATTCTGGCCCTCTGTGAGGGCCTTCCTTATGCTCTATTAACCATGTCCACAGACCCTAGCCTTTCCATTTTATATTACTTCTACCTCTAACCTCTGCTCTGCAAATGTGATACAGAAACTGCTGAAAAATTAAAGAAAACCATCCAACACAGATCCAGAAAGATCTGTAGATGCATTCTGGCTCTGAAGTCTAGCCTGGGCCTGGAATTCACTATGTAGCTTGGGCTAGCCTCAAACTTGTGACAATCCTCCTGTCTGAGCCTTAGAAGTGCTGAGGATTATAGATGTAAGCCACTATGTCCAGCTGTCTTGTCTGCCATGGAAAGCATCTCCCATAGCTCAGTTGGTAAAAATGTTTGCCTCAGTGCTGCATGAAACTGGGTGTGAGGGGCTTGAGAGATGCCCAGCGGTTACACACAGTGCTGTTCTTGCCCAGGAGCCGAGTTCGGATCCCAGCACCCAGTCAGGCATCTCACAACCACCACAGTTCCAGCTCCAGGGGATTCCTATACCCTCTTCTGCCCTCTAAGAACAGCTGCACTACACACAGAGATACATAATTCAAAACATGAAATAAAAATTAAAAATGTTATCTTGAAACGAAATTACTACCACGAGAGCAACTGTGCCCACAGGCCTATAATCCCAGCACCTGGGCTGTTGGAGACAGGAGGATCAGAAGTTTAAACCTTTTTGGTTTATTTACTTTATTATTTTTTATGCCTATGACTGCTTTGTCTGCATATATGCATACACACCACATGTGTACCTTGTAATTATGGAGGTCAGAAGAGAGTATCAATTCCCCTGGGACTGGTATTACAGATGGTTATGAGCTCCTATGCAGGTTCTGGGAATCGAACCTGGGTCCTCTGTTAGAGCAGCTGGTGCTCTTTCTCCAGCTCAGGATCAGAAGCTTAAAGATTTTGTTCTGTTTTGTTTTTGAGACAGAGTTTCTCTATGTAGCTCTGGCTGTCCTGGAACTCACTCCATAGGCCTTGAACCCACAGAGATCCACCTGCCTCTGCCTCCCAAGTATAGAGATTAAAGACGTGTGCCGCCACCAGGATCAGAAGTTTAAAGTCACCCCTTACGACATAGTGAGCTTGAGGCCAGCCCCGACCTATCTTGTAACAACCATCCCCTCTCACAACTGATTAGTAGTGCAGGCTGGCCTTGAACACCTGATCTTCCTGGTCTTTCCTCCCCAGTGTTGGGACGGTAGGAACTTGTTATCATATAGGGTTTGTGCTTTTGTGGTACCAGGAATGGAGCCCAGGGCCTCATGCTTGCAAGGCAAGCACTCTACCAACTGAGCTTAACTGTAGCCTCCACTTTCCTTTTTTAAAGACAGGGTCTCATAAGGTAGTCTAGTTGGCCTTGAATTCCAGAGCCTCCCCTGTGATCACAGGGGTGTGCCGCCATGCTGCAAAACTGCATCTTTAAACTGGACATTAGAAGTATGGGGAGGGAAACAGCTGGCAATTTGAGATTGGCTTATGTTTTCACAGTTCAAGCCAATGATATACTAGAGGTTCTGAGGCCATTTGGATTTAACACCTGACTTAAAATAGTACTACTAATTATGTCATGGTGTGAATTATGTGAACTCAGACACAGACAACATCTCCAAGCCATAGTTATAGTCTAAAAGGCATAATAACATAGTGCTATATGAAATCCCCAGAAGAATCAAATCTGATAACACATGGAAAGTGCAAAGGCTTAATGCCTACACATTGTATGTGTAATGTAATTGTATGTACATAGCATATATTTAGCCAGAAGACAAATGGTATTACTACCTAAAGGTAGTTATCAAATTGTAATCTTTTTGAGCAATTCAAATATATCAGATGAACATTTTTTTTTTTTTTTTTTGCCTTATCATTTCATGTAAGAACACAGTTAGAAAAAAGTAAGTTGGAGGGTGAAATGTGTAAGCGTCTGTACTGGGATAGTGCTGACTGGAGGGGTGGAAGTGGAGATGGGCTACCCTGGTGGCATTTTCTGCCCGGGGATAGAGATTAATCTGGACCGAGTAGAGGGATGTGCTTAGAGAACATTCTATCTAACCCTCCTGTGGCACTCAGAATAAAATGTTTTATAGAAATGTCACTTGATTTTAGCACAAAGGTAAAATAAAAAATGATATTTTATAAGGTATGCCAAGGGAAATTAATAATCATACTTTGCACTTTAGTGATTTACTTTAGTGATTGCGACATCCATATTAGTAGGCAGGCCAGAGTATCCAAGTCCCCTCTTGGGTGACTATGACTCAGAAACAAGGGCCTTGCACAAGTTTACGGAACCAGAACTAACACAAGACCCCCAGCTCCGATGCTTATTTCTCTAGAGCAAGCTCATCTGTCCTTTTATACATCCACTGATCCAAGAACCAGTCACTGGCCTCCAGGATAAGAGTAAACTTTAACTTCACGCCAGTCTCCATAACCCTTTATAAGCTGCCTGGAAGAGAAAGAGAGAAGCCATCAAATACGTTTCTGAGAAAACTGGGAATGCTCGTGTAGGAGGAGACCGCCGCACAATGAGAGGTCTGCGTGGCCATTCGTGTGGACACTGGCACCGTTAGTGCCGGAGAGCCGAGGGCCAGCGACCCGCGGGCTGCAGGGATCCGCGCTCCTCCTTAACCCGCGCCGGGAGGCGGTGGCCGCCGCGGCGGGAGGGGGAGGGGCGCGGAGCGCGGCGCCGAGGCCGGGGAGGAGCCGGGGCCTGCAGCGGAGCCGAGCCGAGCCCGAGCCGAGCCCCGACGCTCCGTCCGCCTGCCGGCTCCCGGGAACCCCGACCGGCCGGAGCCTCGGTGGTGGCAGCGCGGGGAGCCCCAGGCGCGGGGAACCGGGGACGCGACTGGAGAGGCGCTGCCGCCCGGCAGCGGGTGACGGGTGCCGGGACCGCGGCCTCCGGGACCCTGCTGCCCAGCTGCCCAGGCCGGCCGGGCGGGAGCGGGAGTGCGTGGACCCCACCCTCGGGGCACCCGGCGCCGGGACCTGCTCCTTCTCCCGTGGGAGGGAGGACCCCCGCATTCCCGGGACAGCCAGAGGAGATCGCCGCAGGGCGCGCGCTGTCCCTCCCACGCTGGCTTTGGAGGAGACCCCCAGAAGTCGGGAAGGGTAGTGGGACCTGAAGGAGCCGGAGTGAGACCGCCCCCACTCCCCAACGCACTCCAGACAGTTCGGGACTTTGGAGGCAAAGAGAAAGGGAGCCATGCCTGTGGAGTAGGCACCCCACATCCCACCCAGTACTCACCGCCGAGAGGCGTCCTGACACGCACGAGCCAGGACCCTCCAGGGAACCCGCAGCAATCGGTTCCAGTTTGCTGGAGAGTGGAAGACCTCGCCCCTCAACTTCCGTGCGCCTAGACAGTGGACCCCGGCAGAGCCCCTCCGCTCAGATCTCCAGCAGACAGAAAGAGCCCTCAACCCCTGAAGGATCCAGTTTGGGGGGGAGGGGGATTCCCCCAAAGGGGAGGAGACAACTCCTGGTTGGGAGAGGCTCCTCCCCTCCTCCCTAGGGTAGCAGGCAGGGTGTGGGGGGTGTGCCACCTTCCCCAGGTAGGTCCTCCCTCTCCCCCTCCTTCGGCCCCTCTTCCTCGGAGGACTCAAATCCCCGCTCCGGCTAGGGAGGCTCTTCCAGACACTGGAAGAGTCACAGAGGATGAGACCTGTCACCTGCCTGTGAAGAGGGGAATCCCTGCAACCTCAAACTTCTGTAGCAGGTGGTTTCCTCCAGTGGCTGGGGGAACCTTGGAGGCAGGTTAGTGCTTTCGTGCATTTTCTATCTGTTGTCTTTAGGCACCAGTAGGCATGGGGAGCTGAAATGGTGGATCTTGGGGTTCATTCCTGTGGAAGGTAGAGTCCCCTGGGAAATGTCTTCTGATGGAGCTTCTGCATTGGAAGCTGTGTGTTTTTGCAGACTGAGAAACGGGCTTTTTAGATTTCGGAGACCAAAGGGATGGGTCATTTGCAGTCCCTAGAGAAGTGGATGCTCTTACTGAGAACAGACAACAGGTGCGTTTTCAGGACGCCATGGTTACTGTTAGTAATGCAGGATACAGCACAGCCAGAATCCCACAGCACGCCCCATCCTTGGGTCTTGTCCTCTGGTGAATGGACCTGCGAAAGTGATGGGGACACCTTGTGTCTTGCCTAGGGCATGCCAACGTCAATTTAATGGCCACAGAGGCCTTCCTTCCAGTCTAGTGCAATGTCTGTTTGCCTGACTGTCAATCTGTCCCTACCCACTCTCTCTATCTTGAATACCAGGAGGCCCTTCTGACGTCCCTGCTTCAGGCTGGGTATCTACCATCCAAAGGGAAATGTGAATCCACATGCCCTGAGGTGAGAAAACAAAACAAAACTGTCTAGGGTAGTGCACCCTGGTGGGCTTAAGTCTTCCCAGATAGTGGTCCTGCCTTTGGCTGACAGTTCCTCCGAAAAATCAGATTGTGGCTAAGAGGCAGAGAGAGAATGTTTCCTAGCTTCCCTCCATACCTCATCTGCATGAGTTGATCACCCAGGAGGTCTGACTTCGGCAGAGTTTTTTTTTTTTTTTTAAGTTTCCTTCCAGGAAAACATCTACTGGTCCCATCATCTCCCTTCCCGTTCTCTTGCTTATTTCTGGGTCCCAGGAACCTCGTGGTGAAAATTTTCATCTTACCTTGGAGAATCATCAAAATCTAGAATCTTTAGAAAAAGCAGGACAAAAGGCACCAAGAAAATTTCCTAGTTGAGCCTGGACTGTATCTGTAGCAGAGCTCTGAGTTTTCACCCGAGGTCACTATCTGCAGGCCTGCTCTCTGGTCTGTTCATTGGACCATGCCTCATGTTCTGTCTGGGGCTTCCTCCCCTTGGGTTTTTAGTGTCTGCCTCCCTAGATGGGCCGTGGGCAGACTCTCAGTCCTGGAGGTTTCTGTAGTGGCGGTGTGTGAGATGAGGCTGTAGTCCACGAGTCTGATGGCTGTGCTATAGAATGATGTTCTCGGCTCTCAGTGGAGATGAAGGTGGCTTGGTGTCTGTGTTTTGGGCATGTACATGGAGCAGGGTGCACTAGTGTTTCCCGAGTGTGCTCTCTGATCCCTTAGAGTCATTTCTGGCAGGCATGTAGAAGCAGGTCACCTTCTGCAAGGACCTAGAAGAAGTGAGGAAAGCTTAGCAGTCCCTCTGCCACCAGTGGGAATTCTCATGCCCCCTTCTGGCAATCATATCTGGCAGCGGGGCAGCGTTTTCGCAGGTTGGGCCCATTTCTCCCGGGACTGGTAGAAGAGCTTCATTATGGATACCTCCAGTCTCAAAAAAGATGAGGCTCCTTTACTCCCATGTCTAGAATCGCCTGCCCCACTTTTTGAAAAAGTGATGTCTCTGGTGTAGTAGTGGCTTGTTTTCTTACGAAGCACTTTGCCAGATGCTGGAATGCAACTTCTGGATGGCGCTGTGTGAACTGTCCTGTAGCTGCTCCAGGCGGACCACTCATTCGACTGGCTCTGTTGGGACAGGAATCAGTGTGGGGCTGGTTGGATTAACTATGATTTGGAGTGTTCTATTTCCTGGACTGTATCTTATGACTGCATCTAAATCTGCTTGAAAGACAGATGATGATATTTCCTCCACCCCTTCATCCTTGGAGGTTTCCCGACCTTACACTAATCAGTATGGGGTTGATATGAATGACGAGACATTTGAAATGCAGACATTCTGACAGCTTGCAGAGTTGCTTTAGAATTTGAAACTCAACCACTGCACCTTTGTTTCTAATGCTGCCTCTATGATCTGCTATAATTTTTGACATTCTCTTTCCTTTGTTTTAAAGACTTATTGTGTGTTTTATGTGTGGAAGTATTTCCTCTGCATGTGTGCACACCAGAGGAAGGGATCATTCCATGAGGCCACAGTTACAGATAGATGTGAGCGACTGTATTGGTGCTGGGAATTGAATTCAGGCCTTCTGGAAAAGCAGCCACTGTTCTTAACTGTTGAGCCATCTCTCCAGCACCTCACACTCTCTTTTCATCAAAATACTTCGGTGCTTGGTGCTGGCCTTTGGGCTGCCCATGCATGTTAAACACTCTGAGCCATACATACAGCCTACTAATATTCATTTTTTCTTCATTCAAAAACAATGGTTTACTTACTAAGTGCCTTAGGCATATTAAGAGATATTAGATAATCCTCACAACAACTCTTGTAGGAATAATTAACCTTTATTTAAAAGGATTTTAATATGAGTAGTGGTGGTGCACACCTTCAATCCCAGAACTGGAGGCAGAGGCAGGCAGATCTCTGAGTGAGGACATCCTGGTCTACAGAGTAAGCTCTAGGACATCTGTGTAGCCATTGAAGCCAGGGCTACCCAGAAAAACAAACAAACAAACAAACAAACAAGCAAACAAGCAAACAAAAAAAAGAAAAAAGAAAAAGAAAAAAATCTTTTAAAAAACTTTGTAGATGTGTGTGTGTGTGTGTGTGAGAGAGAGAGAGAGAGAGAGAGAGAGAGAGTGTGTGTGTGTGTGTGTGTGTGTGAGAGAGAGAGAGAGAGAGAGAGAGAGAGAGAGAGAGAGAGAGAGAAACAGTGTCTCACTATGTATTGGTGGCTGGCTGGCCATGAGCTTACTATGCAGCTCATTGCTGGCTCAAACTCATGGCAATCCTCCTGTTTCAGCCTTCCAGAATGTTAGCTGTACAAGCTTTAGTCACTATATCTAACTTTTTAGAATTTTTATTTTATTTTACAGAGCTAGAAATTAAGATACAGACAAGTTAAATGACTGGTCTGTCAGGGCTGGACTTGCAACCCAGGCAGCATGGCCGATCACCCCATCGCTACCCTGTTAGCTTTGGCATTATGTACGGCTCAGGAAGCTATCCTTCCTGGATACCTGACTTGGGTTCCACATGGAGAGCAGTGGTAACTAGCTGTTTGGGTAAAACGGGCAGTAAACAGTGCAGCTTCTTGTGGCCCTACAAGTCCTGTACCTCTGGCCGTTCATTCCCCAGGAAGACTTTGTGTGCCTTTGTTGTGTGTGCTGCCTTTCCCCAGCACTGTAGTCTTTGTTAGCTGTCCCATGGATGTGATGGAGTCTGCCCTTTGGCTGCCTTTCCCAGATTCTGTGTGTATTTCCTTTCAGTCTTCCAGCATGCCGAGAAGAATGTGGCCTGACTCAGGTTCTGCCTAAGCCCAGTGGCACACGGCCCACCTGGAGAGAGGTCTGGGTAACTAGGTTGGCTGGCCTGAGAAATGGAACCACCTCTTGTTTGTGTTTCTAATAATAGCCCTGGACATTAGCCTTGTGCCATTATTTTGGGGAGTGTGGAATGTGTGGCAGCTACGAGCCCATTAGCTCCATTCCTGTCCCTCCAGGGATGAAGCCTTGGTTGGGGCTATGACTTCATTTCTTTTACTGGAGGGGGAAACTGAGGCATCAAGACTTCATCAGGGAGTGAGGGATGGCTAGGGGCACTTAGTGAGTCAGTGTTGGGGTTGGGAATAAATAGGACGAGGAAGCTCAGTCTCCACTTTATGGATGGGGAAGTAAGGGGGTAAGGGAGTAGGCCAGGCTGAAGAACAGGGTGCTGGGAGACCGGGAAGGACCAGGCCCCGTGGGCTTTGTAGAGTTTACACTGGAATGTATCCTGAGAGCTGAGGTTTGCATTTGGAGAGAGGGTAGTGGAGAAAGGTGTCTAACCTCAGGGTTCCACTGTGTGGGTAAGGGAGAGGAGGCATAGGGCAGCTAGAAAGAGGCAGGGAGTGTTTCCCTTCCAGGGATCCCTGGTGGCTGGCATGTGTCAAATGGGCTTTCTAAGCCTCTACTCTCATGCTCCATCCAGGTTGCCATCTAGAGCAGTTCAGAGGAAATGACTGAAAATTTCTGGCTAGAAAGATGAAATTTCCTGGGGTTATTTAGCAGGAGATAATAGGGGCTAGGGACTGATGCCCTGTAGACCCAGGGGAGCTGATTGTAGGAAGATTGCTTGAGTCTGGGAGCTTGAGACCATCGTGAACAGCAGACTCAAAACACACACACACACACACACACACACACACACACACACACACACACACACTCTCACCCTGGTTGAGAAGGACAGAGGCTGACTGACTAAGGAACAGGGTAATTAGTATCTTTCTAGGGATGAACTTGGTCCTTGAGAATTTGCTAATTGGCCTGTCACTGTTAGTTGTGAGAACCCAGCTATGGAACGGACACTGCGCAAGCTCCCTGCTGTAGTCCAGAGGCTGGGATGTTTTGACACAGCAAAAGGCTAGGTGTGTGGCTTCCTGGAGTGATGACATGTTCCCATTGTTTTCCAAGTTCCCAAGGTTTGGGGCAAGGTGGTGATATTAGAAAGAAAGGATTAGAGCTGGAGAGCGTGCTGAGGCTGAACGGGAAAGGCTTTCTTGGTACAAGTTACAAACAGGGCCCCGCTGTTTTTCTCTGCTCAAACAACTCTTGGGGTGCAGTTAGGTCTCTTGCTGCCCAGATCCCCAAGCACAGATGTTCTCTTCAGGGCTAGGTTGTCTTGTTGGCCGGGAACACTGGGCCAGGTACAGGCTGATTTCAAGGGTGGGGACCTGGTCAGGAGGAATGGGAATTCTGACCTGTAGGGGAAAGGGCAAGTGTCTGCAGCAAAGCTACAGTGTAGGACGAAAAAGTGAGAGCCTGAAAGGTATGTGCTGTGTTGGGGTTAGGAGAGAGAGGGTTGGGGTCCTGCTTGAGACAGACAGGGTTTGGGCTTGCCAAGTGTGTGAGTCTGTGCATGCTTCCCTGTATCTGGTCTGGTTGTGCCCCTTTTGGCTATGGATTGTTAGAGACATCATCCGCAGAACAGGGTTCTCACCCTTCCTAAGTTCTGAGGGGTAGCCTTGGCTGGTGCAGAACACCGTCCTGCTGTGACTGAGCAAGACATGCTAACTGGAATCCGGCAGCTGAGCAGGCACAGACCTGTCAGACAGTCAGTGCTTAGGGGCTCGCTGGCTTCAGCTCCAAGGAAGTGCCAAATGGCTACGTAGAGGTTCCTGTCAGCTTTTCTAGACCCTGCAATACAGCTACTATCGCCTATTCGTTGTCACCTTCCACCAACATGTCACTATCCACACCTCCCCGGTGGTGAGAGCCTAGGCGGTTTGGTTGGCGGCAGGGCAGGCAAACATCAGGCGTGGGCGGAATCGTAGCTCTAGGAGTTTGCATGGAGGTGCAGCCAGTCTGCGTGCCTGGCTGGGAAGGAAGGAGGGAGGAGAAGGGCGGGGAAGGGGAGCCAGCTCTTAGCCCCACGGAGGCTATTTTTAGCCAGGCTATCTGATTGTTACCGGTGTGCACACAGCTGGGTGTCTCCCTGGCTTGGTGAAGCCCAGCAGGCTTGGGAGGTGGGAGGTCTTTGCTGATGCTGACTTCTTCCTGGTGCTGGTGTCTGTGGGCGGGGCCTGCGTGGGGGAGCTTCCAAGGTGTGAGGGTAGCTGTGGACTCAGTAGCTGCTGCTTCTGTGTGACTTTGTTTGGTAATGTATGCCGTGTGCATGTTGTGGTCTCTAGGAGCGCGCCACTGTCCCGTGTCAGTCTTGTATCTTGCTGTTGCTGGTTGTCATCATTTGGTTATTTATTCCTTTATTGTAGTGCTGGAGACCGAACCCAGGGTCTCAAGCCAGTGCTGTACACTGAGCCACACCTTCAGCCCCCAACCCCTTAAATTTCTTTTTAAAGTTATTTTTTACGGATGAGTGTTTTGCATACATGTATGTATGCTTATCAAGTGTGTGTGTGTGTGTGTGCGCGCGCGCGCGCGCGCGCGCACCTCATGCTCTAGGAGGCCAGAAGAGGCTGTTGGATTCTCTGGAATTGGGCTTTGTAGATGGTTGTCAGCATTGGGAATGAAACCCAAATCCTCTTCCAGAGCAACAAGTGCTCTAAACTGTTGAGCTATCTCTTCTCTTGCCCTTCTCTTTTTTACTTTTTATTTTAAGACAGGCTCTCACTGAATTGCCTAGGCTGCCTATGGACTCACTGTGTAGCCCAGGAAGGCCTTTAACTTGTGATCCTGCTGCCTCAGCCTCCAGAGCAGTTGAGGTTACAGTGCTCCCAGACCAGTTCAGCTGCTAGATCCTGCACTTGGGACATGTCCAATCTGCCGTATATTAGCCATGTGTGTAGCAAAAGGCTGAGTGCGCTCATTTAGTAGGAAACATCTTTAAGAGTGGTGATGTGTGATTCTTCATTGGTGGATGCTTGTGTTTGCTCAGACTGTCTTTATATGTGCTATTGCTGTGTACTGGTGGATGCTATATATAAACATACAAGTGTCATGTAATTGGAGAATAGACTTCAGCTAATTTTACCTGCTGTCTAAGTGGGGTTGATTTTTTAAAAACTTATTCTTATATAGAGTTTAAAAATACTGTGTTGTGGAGCTATAAGGGGAAGTGAGTTCAGTTTTTGTGGGGTGTGATATCTGATCCTGCATGAAGGGAGAGTGTGGTCACACTCTCCATTAAGATGCGGGGTGTGAAGCGCCACCCCATCACCTGGTGGGTTGCTGGTGGTACTTGGTCACACTCTCCATTAAGATGCGGGGTGTGAAGCGCCACCCCATCACCTGGTGGGTGACTGTGGTACTTGGTCACACTCTCCATTAAGATGCGGGGTGTGAAGCGCCACCCCATCACCTGGTGGGTTGCTGGTGGTACTTGCACTTGGGGTCATGGGTCAGCTCAGGAGAGGGTTCCCTAGTGGGAATTAAAATGGGGCCGAGCTACTTGCCTTATACTTTGGACACAGAGTAGTTCTTGTCCCAGTAAACAGGAACCTCATCTGCCTTCCTCCCCACTTTGTCCTCTTCTCTGCAGAACCCAGAAGTACCATGGCCTCCGACCTAGAGAGCAGCCTCACCTCCATAGACTGGCTGCCCCAGCTGACTCTCCGAGCTACTATTGAGAAGCTTGGGAGTGCTTCTCAGGCTGGGCCTCCAGGGGGCAGCCGGAAGTGTTCCCCAGGCTCTCCCACCAATCCTAATGCCACCCTCAGCAAAGATGAGGCAGCAGTCCACCAAGACGGCAAGCCGCGATACAGCTACGCCACCCTCATCACCTATGCCATCAACTCTTCTCCCGCCAAGAAGATGACCCTCAGTGAGATTTACCGCTGGATCTGCGATAACTTCCCCTACTACAAGAATGCTGGCATTGGTTGGAAGGTGGGCCCGTTTCTATAGCTACCTTCTCCACTTTTGTTTCTTCCTGTAACCCGGTCTGGTTCATTCTGACTTGTTTCAGGGATATATAAACTCAAGGTCCCTTATCGTCTACCCCTACTTTTATTTACTTTAGCATTAATCAGCTTCATAAACTTTATCATGGAAACACTAGTGATGCCAAGCCATTAAGTACAGTTATGGGAAAGTAGGATGCTGTTGGTAGCCACGCGCTCTTATTGTCTGGTTCCCTCAAAAGGGCAGTCTTTGATTTCATGTCTTCCTTGTCACTCTGCTATGTTCAAGTCATTGAGCAAGGCAAGGCACAACTCTTGCTTTGGTAGGAAACTCACTGAATTTCTACAGCTTCTATGTCATCGTTTTTTGAAGCATTGTATATACTAAGAAAAAAAGAATGATCAGGCCCTTTACCAATAGCTAGCTGCTTCACTAAGCAAGCAAGGAGGTCCTGAGACAGAGATAGAGGAGAAAGACAGTTGATATTAAACTGTTTATATTTTAGCCAGTTTTAGTCATATATGCCTTTAATCCTAGCACTTTGGAAGCAAAGGCAGGTGGATCTGAGTTCAAGGCCAGCCCGGTTTACATAGCAAGTTTCAGTCCAGCAGGGCTATGTAGTGAGACCCTCCCCTAACCTAAAAAGAAAAAGATGGAGGAGGAGGAAGAAGAATCCAAACAATAACAACAAAACCCCCAAAGATTTATTTATTTCGTGACAATCATCCCATGTGACTCAGGCTGGCCTGGAACTCACAATGCAGCTGAAGCTGACCTTGAACTACTGACTGTCTTGTCTTGATCTCCTAATTTTGGGCTGTCAGGCAGGCATCACCAAGCCAGGCTTGCTTGTAATCCTTTGGAGCAGCAACTCATTTGCCAATTGTTGGGTAGGAGTGGGAGTTAAATGTACTTTTCACTCTCTAAATCGCCACTTGACTTACAAGCCAGATGATGAATTGAGGCTATTGGAAGCATTCAATCTTCCCTTGGTAAATGTGTCCCCTCTAGGCGACAGTTCTCAACATACCTACACATATGTGCTACAGGTTTTCTTTTTCTCTAGATGTGGTCATTCTGAGTGTTACTAAGGATATGAAGCTGACCTGTGCTTTTGTTTAAGTCTGTGTGTTAGTGAGGATACAAGAGTGATGTGTTGTGTACCACAATACATCTGGAGGTCAGAAGAGAACCTTGGGTGTTGGTCCTTGTCTTTTAACTCGTTTGTCATTAACACATGTGTAACAGGCGCTCTCTCTCTCTCTCTCTCTCTCTCCATATATATGTATGTGTGTATACACATACACACACAGAATAAAATTCTGCTCTTTTGATTTTCATAGGGAATTGAGAAGTGGGGTAGATATGAATTTGAGGCGTTTATTTGTTGGTGTGTGTGTACATGTATGTTTATGACGTGTGTACAAGTGTAAGTACATTTGTACTATGTGTGGCTATGGAGGTTAGAAGACAGCCTGAGGTAGGGGCCTCATCCTCCCCTGGTTTAAGGCAGGGTCCCTATCGTTCACTGCTTCTGCCAGACTGGATAGTGTTCCAGGATTTTTTTGTTTTCTTGGTTTTTTTTTTTTTTTTTTGCTTTTTGTTTGTTTGTTTTTAAGAGTGGGTTTCTCTGTGTAGCCCTGGCTGTCCTGGAACTCACTCTGTAAACCAGGCTAGCCTTGAACTCAGAGATCTGCCTGGCTCTGCTTCTGCCTCCTCTGCCGAGCACTGGGATTAAGGTGAGCGCCACCACCTGCCTGGGTGCTTATGTCTCCACATCTAACCCTAAACCTCTGGGATTACAGGTGTGTTTGCCTATCCCTGTTAATGTGAATTTGGAGATCTGAACTTAGGTAACTTAGGTCTCTTCCTTGGGTACCACACTGTTTATTCAGTGAACCACGTCCCCAGATCCTAATTAAAATTCATTATTATTATTGTGTGTTGTGCATGGTGTACTTGTGTGTGTGTGCATGCGTGTGGAGGTAGGGGATGACTTTATAGAGTTGATTCTCCCCATCCCATCTGTATGTGGGTTTTAGGGATCAGGACCCCGGAATCGCCATCTCATCAGCTGTCAGCACCCTCCTCCCCTGGCCTCACCATGTAACTCTGGTTGTCCTCTCTGGAACTCACTGTGTACCAGAGTGGTCTCAAACTCACAGATTCTCTGGCCTCTTCCTCCTAAGAACTGGGTTTATTAAAGGCATGCACCTGCTCCTGGCTGTTTTTGAGAGTTGTCTTTCCATGCAGTCCTGGGTGCCCTAGAACTCATGTGACCAGGCTGGTTCCAGCTTGTGGCCACTCTACTGCTCATGTCTCCCGAGTGCTGGGCTTACAGGTGTGGCTATTCTTGTGTTCATTTTTGAGACAGGGTCTTACCATGTGACTCTGGCTGCCCCCGAACTGGCTGTCACCAGGCTAACCTTGACCTCAGCTCCTGGCTTCAGGCATTTATAGCCTGTTGTCAATTTGGTAGGAAGGCTGAAAAACTAGGAGAATAACTCTCAGGAGCCCCAGTTAACTTGGGTGATTCCCCCAGCGCGCCTCACCCCCAGTGCTTTCTGTGTAATGCTCCCTCCAGCAACACAGTCAAGAGGAGCCGAGTGTGCCCGGAACTTTATTGTATGTTCTTCCGTATTGCTGTGGAAAATACTGGTTTGCCCAGTGCTCAGACCTAACTTGCTTCTTTGCTTCCCCAGAATTCCATCCGACACAACCTTTCTCTTAACAAGTGCTTCCGGAAGGTGCCCAGACCTCGGGATGACCCCGGGAAGGTGAGACACTGGAGAATCAGAGGGGGAGGAAAGGAGAGGGAACTAGTTGACGCTCAGATCCCTGTGGCTGTTCTAATTACCTAAAGAAGGAGCCATGCTAATTTTAAGAGCATTGCTGTTTTCCTTGAAGGAAAAACGTGGCTGCCAAGCTTCTGGCTCCTCACTAGAACAGTGACTAAGAAAGACTAGTAAATCATCTTGTTTTGAATAGGGATGTTTATGACAGCTGATTTTGAGGCTCTCTTCCCTCTTCCTCCCTCCTCCCCCACTCATCCCTTTTTTCTTCTCTTTCTTTCTTCCTATGTTTTGACACAGAATCTTACTATGTAGGCATGGAACTTAATATGTAGACCTGGCTAGCCCTCAACTCAGATTTGAGTGGTGGGGTTAAAGGCATGTACCAAGATGGGCATGGTGTTGCGCACTGTTAATCCCGGCACTCAGGAGGTAGAGAAGGTGGATATCTGTGAGTACAAGGCCAGTCTGGTCTACATAGAGAGTTCCAGGATAGCCAGGACCTTATAGAGAGACTCTGTCTTAAAAAATAAAAACCAAACATGTACCATTGTGCCCGGCCTCTTTTATTTTTTTGAGATAGTCTGTCTCTGTAGTTCAGGCGGCTGAGGCCACTTTCTTTCTCTCTTTCTTTTCCTTCCTTCCTTCCTTCCTTCCTTCCTTCCTTCCTTTCTTTTCCATTTTTTTTTTTTTTTTTTTTTGTTTCCAGAGACAGGGTTTCTCTGTGTAGCCCTGGATGTCCTGGAACTCACGCTGTAGACCAGGCTGGCCTCGAACACACAAACATCCACCTGCTTCTGCCTCCTGAGCACTGAGATTAAAGGCGTGGGCCACCACCACATAACCTGGAAGCTTTTCTATGCAAAGTCTTCAGATTTGCCTTCCAAAGGGAGGAAGGGGGGCATTCTGTGCATTTGACAGATGCTAGAGCCCACTGGACTTGAGCCTCAGGTCATAAGGACTGCTCAGTGACCTTTGAGGACAGAGTCATTTCTCACTAGTTCTCAGCTCCCTTGGGACTCTGTCCGGCTGTCTCTTCTTCTCCTTCCTTTGCCTTTCCCCCCTCTCTTGCTTGATCTCACTTCCTCCTTCCTCTCCTCTGTTCTGTACTGGGGAATCCAATGTGAGGCGTTGCCTGTGCTAGGCAAGCATTTACCGCCTAGTTATATTCCCCAGCCCCGCCCCATTTCCAGCATGGTTGCTGTAAGAAACTTCCTGAGTGCCTGTTTCCAACAGGAACTTCTATAGGTGATGATTTTCCTTTCGGTGGGTTGGTTCCCCTTCCAGGGCTCTTACTGGACGATTGACACCTGCCCTGATGTTTCCCGGAAGAGAAGACACCCTCCGGATGATGACGTAAGCTCTCTCCATTGGGGGCATCCCTTCCTTGGATTTTAGTTATTTCTGCGGTGAATGTGGGTTAACACCAGCAAAGGGGAGACAAAAGCTTGAGCCTCAGTGGGTGTTTCACCTGTGCAGATAGCTTTTTCTTCTTTCATAATTCTCAGCTCTCCCAAGACTCCCCAGAACAGGAGGCCAGCAAAAGCCCCCGGGGAGCTGTCCCGGGGAGTGGAGAAACCTCACTGCCTCACGAGGGGAACCCTCAGATGTCACTACAGAGCCCCTCCTCCATGGCCAACTACAGCCAGGTAGGAAGCAGGAGCTATGGGCACAGGGCAATTGATGGATGGTTGAGTAGGTTTGGATACTGCCCTGTTCACAGGAACATGGGAAAGAAGGAAAAAGCCAAACAGGGAAACCCAGGCAGCAGGAAGGAGAGAGAGCCAGACCGGGGGGGGGGGGACAGGGGGGGGGACAGCGGGGTGGCAGAATTTTGAGCAAATCAGGAAAATGAGTGGTGAGAAGAGTAAAAGAAATGGGTGGTGACAGAGAGAAAGGAGGACCCCAGGGAAGGGTCATAGAGTCAGGAAAGCTACAGTAAGACAGAGAGAAAGGAGGACCCCAGGGAAGGGTCAGCTGGAGAGGGTGACAAGGACAGGCCTGAGAGGCTGGTGGCCTTTGGGGGGTTGTACTGCTTCAGAAGGGACTTAGACCCTGTCCTTACCTGTTCCGTAGGGCCCGGGGTCTGTGGATGGTGGAGCAGCGACAGCAGGGGCTCCAGGTCGAGAAAGCACAGAGGGTGCTACCCCCCTCTACAACACCAACCACGACTTCAAATTCTCCTACTCAGAGATCAACTTCCAGGACCTAAGCTGGTCCTTCCGCAACCTCTACAAGTCCATGCTGGAGAGGTCCTCCTCCTCACAACACGGTGAGCCTGCAGCGACGATGGCCGTGTGGCGTCCTTAGAGTTTCTTTTCTTTCTTTCCCTTTTTTCTTTGACACAAATCTCTCTGTAGCCCTGGTCTGGAAGTGACTCTGTAGACCAGGCTGGCCTCAACCTCACAGAGACTTGCCTGCCTCTGCCTCCCTAGTGCTGGGATTAAAGGCTCCCTATATATATATATTGGGATTAAAGGTTACCTATTTATAATGGTAACATTCTCTTCTCTTCCAGTTTCCTGTCCTTTTGGTTTTTTTGAAATTACATTTTGTGTGTGTTCATGTGTGCACTGCACATGCCATGGCACACATACATGTTCAGAAGACAGCTTGTGGGGGTCAGTTCTCTTCTACCATTAAGGTCCCACGGATCAAGCTTGAGTTGGGCTTGGTGGCCAATTCATTTGTCTGAGAGACAGGGTTTCTCTTTGTAGCTTTGGAGGACGTCCTGGAACTCACTTTGTAGACAAGGCTGGCCTCAAACTCACAGAGATCCACCTGCCTCTGCCTCCCGAGTGCTGGGATTAAAGGCATGCTCCACCAATGCCTGGCTTCTTGTTTTGATATGTGAAACAGGTTATCGGTCAGAGGGAACGTAAGGGCTAAAGTATTTGGTGCCAGACAGCTGATTCAGGGGCCCACTGGGTTATCATCTTCAGAAAATGAATTGGAAGTTCAACCCAGGGCAGCGATTCCCCCACACCCCTGCCCCAATACTGGGGACTGACCAGGGTCTTGTGTGTATACGGTGAGCACTCTACCATTGTGCCTGCCACACCCTCTAATTCTGGGCTGTGAGCAAGTCATTCAGAGCATGGCCACTAGGGGGCAGTGGTAGCACCCTTACCCCAAGAATCCTTATGCTTTGTATAAGTAATTCACTTTTTTAGTAAGTTAGATTGAGACAGAATGGCAGATACCCCAGGCTGGCCTTGAGTTTGAGACAATGTAGCCAAGGATGGCTTTGAACTTCTGATTCTTCTCTCACCTGAGTGCTGGGATTACATGTGTGCTCCCTTATACCTGGTTTATGTGCTACGGAGGGAGCCAGGGTTTAGTGCAATCAGAGCTACAACTGAGGCTGCTGCCTGCTGAACCTCACTGCCAGCTCTTAATGCTTTATTATTATTAACATTATTGTTTCCTTTGAGATAGGGTCTCACTATGTAGGTTCTCTCTCCTCAACCTCACTCTGTAGACCAGTCTGGCTTTGAACTCAAGGAGGTCCCCCTGCCTCTGCCTTCTGAGTGCTGGGATTAAAGCTAGTATGTTATTTATTTATTTATTATTTGTAAAATATTTCAAACAGATACCAAAGTAGAATGGATTTAAAAAAAAAAAAAAACCCTGGTTTCCATCACTTAAATTTATTTTGTTCAGCTTATTTTATTTGCCATTTGTTTCAAAGGAAATAGTTGTGTGAATTTCCCAGACATTATATCATTCCCGGTAAATTCAGTTTCAGTATGCATCACAAAGGCCTCTCTTTTAGTTTTCCACCACACTGTTACCCTTCCCAACACAATGCATACCACTTCCTCAGTAGCAGCTGGCCTCTTGCCCATTTGCAAATTTCCACGATTATCGAGTGAGAACTAGTGAAAGTCCTTATTGGGTAGCTTCCCGAGAGCCGGTGTGGTTTGGTGTGCTGCCGTGATTATATCTTACAGTGTTCTAGTTGGCTTTGTGTTGCTGTGGTAAAGACCACGACGGAAGGGTAGACACCTCGAGAGGAGAGCAGGCAGAGGCCGTGGGGGACGCTGCTCACTGACTACTCCCCATGGCTTTCTCTCTGCTTTCTTTCCTTTTCTTCTTGGGACAGGGCTTTTTTGTTTGTTTGTTTGTTTGTTTTATGTAGCCCTGGCTGTCTTAGAACTTACTAGGTAGATCAGGCTGGTCTGGAACTCAAAGAGCTCTGCCCACCTTCGCCTCTTCTTGAGTGCTAGGATTAAAGGTGTGTGCTATCATGTCAGCTTCAGCCTGCTCCTGAACCACCTGCCCAGGGATGGTGCGGCCCAGTGGTCAGGGCCCTCCCACTTAAGTCATTAATCCAAAAAAATGTGCCACAGATAGGCCTACATGCCCAGTCCGATTGGCATTTTCTCAATTGATATTCCTTCTTTCCAGATGTTCCTTGCTTCTGTAAAGTTGACAAAAAAGCAACCACACACACACTTGCACACACAAGCACGTTTTTTGCATTTGAATGTTCAAGTGTGTGTGTGTGTGTGTGTGTGTGTGTGTGTGTGTGTGTGTGTCTGTCCGTCTGTCTGTCTGTTTGTGTGAATGTGTAAATGTGTATGCCTGTGAAAGTCTGAGGTCAATATCGGCTATTTTCTTTAGCTGTTTCCACCTTATGTACTGAACCCATGCTGATCCATTAGACAAGTCTAGTTAGTCACCCTGCTTTGGAGCCCGGCTCTCTCTGCCCCCTGAGTACTGGGATTGCAGGTGGCTGCACACCCACCCAGCCCACCCAATGTTCACATAGGTGCTGGGGATCCTAACACTGCTTCTCACAGCTGCAGAGCAAGCATTAGCCCCCTGAGCCATCCTTCCAGCCCAGTTCATACATTCTTAAAAAAGAAGTTAGAAGTATTGACAGGGCTGGGAATTCAGGTGAGGTGTCAGGCCTTCTCGTCTGCTTGGTAGTGCTTTGAGGGCAGCCTGGGCAGACAGAATGATGAGGGGCACAGGGGCCTCAGTCACATTACCTTTTGTCTGAGATCTGCCATCCCATGCACATTGCTTGAGCCCCTTCCAGAACCTGCTGGTCTGTCACCAGTGTCTCCCTCCTTTCCTCTCTGACCCCTCCTCTTCCCAGGCCTCCTCTGCCATCTTCCTTTCCCGCTCCCTTCTCTTTTCTTAGCAAGGTCTCTGTAGACCAGGCTGGCCTCGAACTCCCAGTGCTGGGATTAAAGGTGTGCGCCACCACCACCCAGGCAGAAAATAAAATTTAAGGGGAAAAAAAAAAAAAACCTCAATGTTTTAAGAAACTTAATGATTTGGAGAGATGGTTTAGTGATTGAGAGTTTATGGTTTTGTGTTGGTGGTCGTCGTAGCTACCCTAAACTGCCTTCGGCCTTGGGGGCTGCAGGCTGGACACTCCCCCAAGTTAGCTCTTTCTTGTCTAGTTGGCTGGAGAGGTTAATCAGTCCATCCGCTGCCTCCCACCCAAGCTGCATTTCCTGGTAGTGCATACGAGAAGGCAGAAGAAGAGTAGAGGCAATCGGTGCAGTAAACCATGCTTGCTTAATAGCTTTGTTTTAGTTACAATTTAATGTTTAAATTTCACCCCCTATGTGACTTCCTTTGAAACTGATTCCAGCCCTATATCTAAATCCCCTAAAGGTAGCATGAAAGGTCACCAATGAGGGTTTTAAGAATTTTTATTAACATTTCTGTGGTCACCAGTGGGTCAAAGCTTTCCCTAATCTAACTGCTTTTCCGGTCTGTTATCTACTAGGAGGGACACAGGGTCCTTGCGGTCACAAGATATGCTCTTGTCCTTTAACTCTTCTGCCCAAGCTCTCATCCTGAGAAGATGTCATTTAGTGAAACTGTTTCGCCCAAATCACTTACCTACTTCCTCCTCCCCGGCAGGGTTTTCCTCACTCCTGGGAGACATGCCACCTTCTAACAACTACTACATGTACCAGCAGCCGCCACCTCAGCAGCAGCAGCAACAGCAGCAGCAGCCGCCGCCACCCCAACAGTCACAGCCACAGCAGCCACAGGCACCCACTCAGGGCCCCTCAACAGTAGGGGGTGCCCCTCCACTGCACACCCCAAGCCCCGATGGTTGTACTGCATCAGGGGGAAAACAAGCCGGAGCTGAAGGCTACGGCGCCCCCACTGTGATGGCCATGCACCCTCCCCAACTGCAGCATGGAGGCTACCACCCTCATCAGCACCATACGCACTCCCATCCTGCCCAGCAGCCAGCACAGCATCAAGCACAGAGCCAGGCACCCATCAATAGCACTGGCTTTGGTGAGCATGGAGGGCACACAGAAAGCTGGGAGGAGGGTGAGTGAACTGTCCTGCTGGCAGGGAGGAGCCAGGGGTGAAAAAACTGGCAGTTGGTCTTTGGGGTTCAGTCTCTTATCCTCTCCCCTCATCTCAGCGCATGGAAGTTGGACATAAAACCCCGTACAATGGGTTTCCTGTTCATATTCATAGATGAATTAGCATTGTTTTGCATATTTGCCTATGAACTGGTGGTGCTAAAAGGACAGGCCAGCCTGCCATCCCTGAGTCTCCAGTGAGGGCGTGGCCTCAGCTGACTTGGTGATGCGGCTCTTCAGCGGGGTGAGAGACTTGCATGTGTTGACTGCTGTCTCCCAGCTTGTCTCACTACCCCCTTCCCACAGCCTTTCCTCCAGACTGGTGCTCCAGTATTGACTCCTTAAAGGAAAGCTTCAAGATGGTGAACCGGCTCAACTGGTCCAGCATTGAGCAATCCCAGTTTTCAGGTTGGCACCTTAAGGACCCAAGTGGACAGAAGAGAGGGATGGACTAGGACCCAAGGGATGTCCAAATGGGTGTGGGAATGAGAATTTCATCACTTGTGCATGTTATACCAGAAAGATATGAGTATCTTTAGGCTGTTTCAAAAGTTTGCCATTGTTCAAACGTTACAATGCTTTATGCTGGTCGTCTTGTGTCTCAGGGAAGATCAAAGGCTCCTGGGAACTCAGACTATGGACCGCCATTTTGTAGTTTTACTTCTCGACAGAGAGATGATAGTGAATTCATTAAGTCACTTTGAATATTTTTTAAATAATTTATTTATTCTTATTTTATGTACATTGGTGTTGTGCCTGTATATATGTTTATGTGAGGGAGTCAGATTTCAGAGTTACAGACAGTTGTGAGCTGCCATGTGAGTGCTGGGAATTGAACCTGGGTCCTCTGGAGATCAGTCAGTTCTTCTAACTGCTGAGCCATCTCTCCAGCCCCACTTTGAATATTTTTATTTATTGATGAGATGAAAATTAAAATAAGAATTTGGCAAGGAACAAATGGAATGAAAAGTTGAAAGGCGGAATTGTAGAGTGATGTAACTCATGGGCTCCAGATGGTCATTTTGGGATTTCCCTAAAAGAAAAACAAAATAGTTTCAAATTTAGTCAGAAGCATCCTTAGCTAGAGTGAAATGAGTAGGGTTAATGTAAGCAGTCCTAGAGAAAAAAAATTGTAATTAAAGACTGGCATATTTAATGATACTTGTTGTCATATCATATTTCAATATATACTTATATACACAAAAAAGAAAAAGGTATAAGTCATTATTGTTAGTGCACGATAGTGGCTGTGCAAGTTGAGAGGAAACCTTGTACCAGAGATGGTGTGGTGGGGGCTTCGGTGGCTCCTCAGGGCTGGCATGGCTGGGTTCTCACTTGTGGTGGCTCCTCAGGGCTGGTGTGTCTGGGTTCTCACTTGTGGTGGCTCCTCAGGGCTGGCATGGCTGGGTTCTCATTTGTGGTAGCTCCTCAGGGCTGGCATGGCTGGGTTCTCATTTGTAGAGCTGATGGAGAGTCTACGGCAGGCAGAGCAGAAGAACTGGACCCTCGACCAGCATCACTTCGCCAACCTGTGTGACTCCCTCAACCACTTCCTCACCCAGACTGGTCACCTGCCCCCACAAGGGGGCTCCCACCGGCCACCTGCCCCTCCCCGCATCACTGACTCCTGTGCTCTCACCAGTGGCAAACCAGAGCCATCCATGAACCAAGGTACTACGCAGAGCTGCTAGAGAAGTGGGCTGTGAAGGGTGAAGGGAAAAGAGACACGAGGGACCGATTTTGTAGGCAGTGGACAGGCCGAGGCGCGGGACTGGGTTACTGACTGAGCATCTGTGATCACTGAAGGCCTGCAGGGGCAAACTGCAGAAGCAGCCGACCCGGTCCTTTCTCATGCCTTAGTTTGGGAGGGTTGAAAAAGGGAGGGGATTGGTTAAATAAAGAAAGCCCTTATTCCAAATTGCCCTGGTTATAATCTTCACCTGACTCACCACAGGGTCAAGCCAGTGAAAACAGATTTGATGACCATGTTTGTGGTCATTTTCAGATCTTTGATATTTCACAGTTCTAACATCCATCCCTTCTCACCCTAAGAACTGAGGACCGGTAGCTTCTGCAGAATGCTTCCTGCCTGCAGATTCTATAAACCAAGGCAGGAAGAGAG
The DNA here is from genome assembly GCF_943737965.1 of Phodopus roborovskii. Taxonomy (NCBI): domain Eukaryota; kingdom Metazoa; phylum Chordata; class Mammalia; order Rodentia; family Cricetidae; genus Phodopus; species Phodopus roborovskii. The sequence continues at coordinate 123,941 of NW_026126638.1, forward strand.
ACAGAGACTGATGGGGCAAGGGGACCTGTTTTCTCTTTCTGCTTTGTTGACTACGATAATCCCCTAGTCAAGTAACTCTTGTTTTGCTTTTGAAGTGAACTCTTATGGGCATCCACAAGCCTCCCATCTCTACCCTGGCCCAGCACCCATGTACCCAATCTCCACCCAGGACACAACAGGTTACAGTCGCCCAGGTAAGAGCTGCAGAGTATTTACATACAGGCATGCTCATCTGTCAGTGTTGTTTTGCTTTCCTCTGGAACCCTCTCTTTGCCCTTCTGTCTGTCTCTGCTAGGATGGGGAGGGTCATGGTTCCCAAGCTGAAGGATGAGATGAGCTGCCCCTCTAGGGAGGAGTGCATCTGGTGAGACTAAGCAAGGCAGTTTTATCTAATTAATTTGCTTGGTTTTAGTGCTGGGAGTGCAGCCAGTTCCTGTACATACTAGACAAGAGCTTTACTTCTGAGCTACACCACTAACTTGGCATTGCTTTAAAATTACCTTATGGGACTGGAGAGATGGCTCAGTGATCAAGAGCCCTAGCTTTTCTTCCAGAGGACCTGGGTTTGATTCCTAGCATCCTCTTGGTTTACATGACTTAAATGATGGTCTGTAACTCCAGTTCCTGGGGATCTGACCTCTCTTCTGGCTTCTGGCACTGCACGAATGTGATACATAAATGAACATGCAGGGGAAACACATGTGCACTTATAATAAAACAGGCTTAAAATTTTTTTAAATTACCTTATAACTGCAATACTGACAGGAAGTAAAATTATAGACATTAAGTGAAAGAAACTGTGAGGGATATTCATGTCTATCTCAGGAATCAAGTTGGAAGAGAGGCAAATGAAATGAATATTTTATATAAGCATTTTACCCAGGTCCTGTCACCTGACCATTAGTATCAGGGATCTGGGGTCAAACTATCATGCTTTTTTTTTTTTTATTTGTTTTTTGCAGTGTTGGGTTAAAGTTAGGGTTTCTTAAATGCTGGGCAAGTTGCTTGCTCAGTGTGGCATTGAACTGTCTTTGATGGTGGGGTAGGCACAGTACGGGAGACACTGAGCCACGGTAGATGGTACCCGTGAACAGACCCCTCATGTTTAAATGAGTTTTAGGCAACTCACTGTTGACATCTTATGTGATCACAAGTATTTCAGTTTCTAGGGTGACTAGGTCTGTTTCTTTGTCCATGCACTGCAAATACAACTTTCTGTGCTATTTCATAAGTTATTCTGTCAGTTAGGTAGTCTTCCAAAACACAGGGTTTAGGACATGTGCTTGGTGTGTTTCCTGAGATGTCACTGAATGAATAGTCCAGGGCGGGCAGAAATAGCTGTGAGTTGCTGAGTCTGGCTCTTTGCTCTGTCCTTCATGGTGTCACTGGGGCAGAGCACTTCCCATCTAGACTGATGGACTTGCATCTCATCCAGCTTCCTTTATGGTCTGTCTTTCTTCTTGACAGCACACCATATGGTTCCGCGGCCATCTGTCCCGCCTCCAGGTGCCAATGAGGAGATTGCAGATGACTTCGACTGGGACTTGATCACTTAAAGAATCAGAGTGGACATCAGCCCAAGGCCTGGTGGTGAATTCTCGCCATGGAGGAAGAACAGCTCCCACCCATCCTCCCCAAACCTGTATATAAATATATAGCTTCTTAAAGTTCTCTCTGTCAGAGAACCCACCGCAAGATGCTGCCGAAGATAATCCCCTTTCCTTCCTTATTCTCTTTTCTTCCTAGTTCTTTATTATTATTCTAATTATATTATTATTATTATTGGTTATATACTGCCCAGTCTACTGCCCCTCACCATGGGCTATGCCTTCCTCTTCCCTATTTGAAATCTTCCAGCTGCAAGATGAGGCCATCATAGGTGTAGAGAGAGGTTTCAGATTCTAGTTCACTTTTCTCTCTGAGAAACTCAGTGCGGCTCCCACTCTCAGCTCTAAATTGTGCTCTGTTCCTGTCTGTTTCAGGCTGGCCCGGAGAGGCCTCAGCAGGCAGAGGGGGCGTCTAAGACACTGCTTGGCAGCCATGACTTTGCAGGTTTTACTCAATGGTGCTAATTGTGTCCTCCTAACTCTTCTTTATGCATCCAGTCTTTATTCTTCTGGCTGTCTTCATTCCCCATGAAGGGTGGCCTTGGACAGCTGAATTAAGTAGAAAGCCATGGAGAAGTGAGTGGATATAAATAGCATGAGGTTAGGTGTGCACTGCCATGCCAAGGTATCCCTGGCTTCTTCCTGCCATGCCAAGGTATCCCTGGCTTCTTTCTGCCATGCCAAGGCATCCCTGGCTTCCTCCTGCCATGCCAAGGCATCCCTGGCTTCCTCCTGCCATGCCAAGGCATCCCTGGCTTCTTCCTGCCATGCCAAGGCATCCCTGGCTTCCTCCTGCCATGTCAAGGCATCCCTGGCTTCTTCCTGCCATGCCAAGGCATCCCTGGCTTCTTCCTGCCATGTCAAGGCATCCCTGACTTCTTCCTGCCATGCCAAGGCATCCCTGGCTTTCTCCTAGCTAATGCTCTTAAGTTAGCATGAGGACCACTGTTCATCACAGGTTCAGCCTCTTGGAAACACTTTCAGTTTAAAGTATTTGGTTTTAGAAATATAATTCTGAGAATTAACTGTGGCTATTACCGAATATCTTCCATCTTCTTTTCTGCTTCAGCAAATCCTCTTTTGTCTTCCTATAACTGTTTGTCCAAATCATCCACCTGCCTTGCTTTCTTCCCCCATTTTCTGGGATTCTAATGACACAAGGAAGCCATTCTCACTCTGGGTTTCTTCATGTCCTAGACATGCTGTTGAAGCCTCTTTCCCAGCTGTCACAGCAGACTCATTCCCATAGTATTGCCTATAGGAAGGAAATAGGGGAGAAGGAAGGGGATTGGCACAGACACGGGTAGGGAATGCGTCATTTGTTTAGCTACACAGGGAGTGCATCTCTTGGAATCCCTATCAGTGGGGCTGAAGCTTTTGCTTTTGACTGGCAATCAAAAATGTAAGGGGGAAATTGATACAGACAGGATTCAGAGAGGGCAAGGGGCACTCCTAGGCATAGAGCTGAGTAATCTCTATTAGCCTTAAGTGGCCGGGGCTAACTGCTGCAGGGTTCTTAGTGGGTTTGCTGAATTTGGCTTAAGAGAGGGAAGACCAAGTTTACTTCCATTTTTCTGAAATGGACAAAACATGTAGCTTAGACAAAGCCAATCTCTTTGTGGTTTCTGACTTTCGTTCATTTTCTTTTATTTATCCATGATTTCCAAGATATTGGGCTTCCCATTCTGATTTCCCCCTCACCAACCTCTTTCTTTTCTTTGGAAGGGGGTTAAAATTTGAGATTTTGGAAGTCCAGTGAGGCTAAGTGAAGGGGCATAAGATGGGGCAGTTCACTAAAGAGCACTTTATTTCTTTTGAAGCCTTTGTAAGGAAAAAAAGCAGGGAGGGTATAAGAAAAAAGCAGGTGCCCTCCTACACGATGGGAGACTGTACCGGAGAGCATTTGGTAGGGTTGAAGTATGATGCAATATTTCCCACTGGGGAAAGGAGTGTTTCTCTAGAGGGTGGCACAAGCCCTTGCCTGGTACCCGGTTAGATATCTCCTTATCCCTTCCCTTCAGGTGTATTCTACGCAGCTTCCCTTTGGCCCTCAACATCTCGTCTTTGCAGAGTAACACTCCTCTTTTCTCAACACCTTTCCTGGTCAGATCTGTACGAGGCTGGGAAGGGCAGGCTGACTCACACTCCTAAATGACTCTGGCTCCTCCACACCTTGAGATCCAGTCTCATGAAGGGCCCGCCCCAGGGGGCAGCCAGAGCGGCTGAAGTGGGGTCTGGAGACTGGCCTTAGACTCCCTGATCTTCCAGCCCTCCTCCACCAGGCTCAGGCTTGCAAAATGGCACAGGACGCACTTGATTCCCTTTGGGCCTCAGTTTCCCATCCCTCTATGAAGTGGAAAGAAAACTACTTTATTTTGTTGGTCCAGTGTTGCTGGACATGAAGTTTTGTCGTTGTTGTCTTGGGTGATGTGTGCAGAATTGTAGGATTCACTGCCTATCAGAGGAGATAAGGGAAAAGAGCAGAGGAGGAGGACAAAAGGAGAGATCATTTGGTATTGATCTACCTATCCTAGGCTTCCTCTCCTCAACTCCCATGTTTCTGGTTTGGTGAGTTCTTTATACCTCCCATAATGCTTTGCATTGGTGCAGGCTGGGAAGAGGGTGTATAGGCTCACAACTTGATTTTTTTTTTTTTTTTTTGCATGCTTTCTTAATAAAAAAAAAAAAAACGCTTCCAGTTTTCTTTATTGGTACTTCTAACTTCTTTTTGCCAGGGTGGGAGAGGAGATATGTGAAAGCACTCGGCTCCTGCTGGCACCATCCATGCCACGGAGTTGCTCAGCTGACCCTGACTGTTGGCAGGAGTGATGGGAAAAGTGAATTAGACACGGATTTCACAGTTTGTCTTTAAAATGCTAGTGAGTGTAGTGAAATCTTGTTGGAGGTCAGTGGGTAGAGGAGGCCATTCTTGTTTGCTTGCTAGTTTAAAGGGCAGACACAAAGTCGCACCCCTAACCAAGAAGCTATTTGCAACTGATACCTGCTAAAAAGGAAATGTCACTTTTCCCCAGTGCAGTGCCACACTCCAGGCCATCCCCATGCCCAGGAATAGCTGGCCAGCAGCACAGAGCAGACTGAGCGTGTGTGTGTGTGTGTGTGTGTGTGTGTGTGTGTGTGTGTGCGTGTGTGTTTCAATGTGTGCTTTTTTGTTGTCTTGTTTTTTTTTTTTTTTCCTCATGAAAAGGCATCTCTGTGTAACAGCTCTGGCCATCCTGGAACTTGATCTGTAGACAAGGCTGGCCTTGAACTCACAGAGATTCATCTACCTCTGCCTCCCAAGTGCTGGGATTAAAGGTGTGCACCATCACCAACTGGTTATTTTGGATTTTTTTGTCTTATTGATTTTCCATTTTTAGTTTGTCTGTTTTGATTTTTTTTTTCTGTTTTTGAGAAAGAACATGAAGTTGGGTGTGTAGGGAGGTGGGGAGAATCTTGAAGGAGTTGGGGGAGGAGAGAGAATGTGATCAAATATATTGTCTATTTTTTATGTTATACGATTTAAAAAAGATTCAGGATACTATACTGTAGGGGAGGGGCTGGGCCTTGTTTTAGATTTTTATGGAGATGAGAGTGTAAAATAGGGAAAGATACGCATCAGAGTTGTAAAATCTGGAATGAGGCGATCTAGTGGTAAAACTCTTCAGAGTACAATCCCAAAGTAAGCAGAGCTCTTGGAAAAAGTCGGGTATTGGCAGGGTTAACTTTCAGTCTTCACATTATGCCAAGATTACCCACCCTGTTGCCCTTACAGTATAATCCAGGAACTGGCACCCAGATGCAGGGCCTTGGAGGACTGGAGGCATGGTATTGCTGCCGCGGCAAGTTTGCAGTCACTCACCATCAGGTCCATTTGCTGCCTGTTAGGGGTTGTAGTACATTTTGAGTGTCACACAGACCTGCAGTTGGGGCCCAGGGAAATGGCCCAGTTGCTATGAGCACTTCCTACTCCTGCATAGAACCACGATCTGGTTCTCAGCACCCACATAATGGTCACAACCACCTATAACTCCAGATCCGACACCTCCTATAATCTCCGGACACCAGGCATGTAGGTGGTACACAGACTCACATTCAAGCAAAGCACTCAAACACATAACATCTAAAAAAAAGTTAAAAGGATTGGTGAGTCTTAAAAGTTTTTATTCATATGGAATACATGAGTTTAGATTGGAAAGGCAAAACTGATATCTTAGGCCCAAAATTGCCTCAAAACAAAAAAAGATTCTTAGTCATTGAAATTTTTCTGTACAATAGTTTATAAAACAGTTGTAGCTTAAGACCCTTCCTGCAACAACTGAACAAATGTGTTGCAAGACTAAAATACATTCAATTTTCTGTCTTCACACTGATTCATTCATCTTAGATCATCTTATTTGTGCAAACAAGCTCGAATTTTCAGTGACTCAACACATAAAAGTATACTTATAGTAATAGAAATACCAGGGGTTGGAGAGATGTCTCAGCAGTTAAGAACACTGGCTGTTCTTCCAGAGGACCTGAGTTCAATTCCCAGCACCCACATGGTAACTCCAGTTCCAGGGTACCCAATAACCCTCATGCAGGCAAAACACCAATGCACATAAATTAAAAAAAAAAAGAAAGAAAGAAAGAAAGAAAAGATGATGGGAGTTTCTAATTCTTAAAAATTACTAAAGTTTTAGTGTAGTACTATGTATAATAGTTAAGCTGTAGAACCTGACAGTTAAGTGGATGGCAATGTGCTACATACACAAATGCAGTTTTATTTAGCTATAAAGATGAGCAAAATCCTGTTATTCTTAGCACAAAGGATGGTACTGGAGGACATGTGAGTAAGATGAAGTAGGCACATAAGCACCACATAATCTCATATAGGAGAGCCAAAAATGTCAACCTGAGTAGACTGGGGAGTAACTCAGTTAGTTAGGATGCTTCATTAGCATTCATGAAGACCTGGTTTTGATTCCCAGCAGCATATAAGACTGGACATAGTGGCCCATGCCTGTAATCCCTGTATGATGGGAGGTGGAGGCAGGAGGATTGGAAACTCTTTGGTTGCGTAGCAATTTTGAGACCATCTGGGATTCTTGAGATCTTGTCTTAAAAAAAAAAAAACAAACAAAAAAAAAAAACCAAAAAGCTAACCAGAGAGTAGAATGATGAGGCAGAGACTGGGGTGGGAGAGTATGCATGTATGGATCAATCACATTGCCTTATATGTATGATTATTATGTGTTTATATAAAAACCAAGAGGACAGAAGAAAAGTGGTATGCTATCAAAATGTGTTGACAAGAAAATTGTGTAGTCAGCTGGGGCAGGGTGTAATGCTCAGGTCTAGTACTGTAACAAGAGACCTGTGAGTCAGAGGCTAGCCTGTTCTACACAGAGAGACCCTGGCTCAAAAACAAACAAAACCTAACAACAAAAAGTAAAAGAAGCTGGGCGGTGGTGGCACACAATCCCGTCACTTGGGAAGCAGAGGCAGGTGGATCTCTCTGAGTTTGAGGCCAACCTGGTCTACAAAGCCAGTTTCAGGACAGGCTACACAGAGAGAAACCCTGTCTTGAACCTCTCCCCCAAAAAAAAGTAAAAGAAAAAGGATGGTCATGGACAAATTAAAGTATGATACTAAGCAACACTGCAATGTTGGGTGAGACTATGAAAGTGAATAAAATATTCATCTTCCAAAACAACCACTTTTATCCTACCTATGAAAAACAGCAGTGTAAGCATATGATTTAGGTACATCATGGTAAATGTCAAAACAAACAGCTAACATTCTTGCAAAAGTGCTTTCTTGAAGCAAGAGAGAGACAGGAACTACTGGGCATTGGAGAAAGAGGCCTCTTGTATTTCATAATTATTTCATTATTCATTAGTTCCTTTAAAATAGGGTGTATATATCACTTTAAAATACCACGATCCAGTTAAACGTTAATTTGGAAAAGCCCAAAGAGAATGTGCCTGGCACTTTTGGCATTCATGATACCTAGACTCGTGTTTCAAGTATTTTGATGGTATTGCCACCAGGGTGCAGTGACCTGGGAGTGAGTTGAGGAATGGCAGTTCCACTTTTCTTCATGCCATTGGGGTGAGGGAAAGGCATCTTTAGAATACTGCTTTATTCTATGTGAGGCACAAAGTCTAATGTGGAAGACTAAGAAGGCGGCCAGGCATGGTGCTACCCCAGCAGGAGATGGTGGATCTCTGAGTTCGATGCCAGCCTGGTCTACAGAGTGAGTTTCAGGAGAGCCTGGGCTACACAGAGAAACCCCATCTTGAAAAACCAAAGGAAAAAGAAAAAAAGAAAAGAAAAGAAAAAGAAAAGGGACAGATGGTTCTATGAGCAAGCAGAATGCATAGGGGAGAGCGCTCCAAACCACAGCTTCCAAAACACCCCCTGAGTAGGGGTTCATGTGTATCTGTACTCATTTGGGGGTGATCGTGGGCACCCGGGATTATCTGAAGACGCTTTCAGTAACAGGCATTTGGCCTGCATTCTGTTCCAGTCTCTAACTCATCACTACTTGCTTTCGCAGGCCTTATCTTTTTTGTATCTTTTCTTTTTCCTCACTTAAAACCACCACCACCATCATGAAGCTCTACAATAAGTGAATATCTTTCAGGACAATAAAAGCAGCCTTCCCTGCAAACTGAAAGATGATTTAGATGGCGCTAAGGAAAAAAGATTAGTATTGAAAACAGATGAGAAAGTTATTTATCACTCACGGCTTAGTTAGGGACAGTGCTTTAACAGGCCCTATTGTTTCTGATTAATGCTCAGTTTCTCAGTCATTTGACCTGTTAAAATGCTGGTCCCTGTGGGTCGGAGATTCAGAGTCAACAAACCTGGGACTTGAAATTTTGCATCTTTGATGTTTCCAGATGATGCTGATGTCAATAGTCAGAGACCTCTCTCTGATAGCCACCAGATTGACTAAAGTGTCCTGCTCACATGTTCTCCTTCACCAGTATTGGCCTGAGAACAGCTGGTTAGGTCCCCAGCTCCGCATCTTCACACATCTGTACTCAAATTGTTTCCTTTTGAAGAGGCTTTGTCCTGGGTATAGTTGGTAGAGTGTGTGAGCTCTTCACTGAAGGCTGCCTCCAGAATGCCTTTTATGGACTGTTTTGCTTTCTTCCTAAAGTCTTTTCCCAAAAGGGCATAAAGGAAGGGGTTGAAGCAACTATTGGCAGATGCTAAAGCAATGGACATGTGGTCCCAGGATAACGCAGCTTCCCTCAAAGGAGTTTCTGAGTCAGCAATCAATAAAAGGACTCCAACAATATGGTATGGAGTCCAGCAGACAAAAAAGACAGTCACCACCACCAAGGCCACCCGAAAGGTTTTGCTCCGAGACTTGGTGAAGTTGGCTTTTCTCATTCGGAAGACAATGAGGCTGTAACAAGCCGTCATGATAAAAAGGGGCACCAGGAAGCCCACCACCAACCTCGTGATGGTTATTGCCACCATAGGTGTTTGCTCATGATACATGAACTGGGCGGAATAATCATCCTGGAAATCTTGTGAATGCTCAGGGTGGGATATGTAGTTGCTAGAAGCAGTAGCAAAAGGCTCTATAGGAGCAGAGAGAAAATCATGGGCCCTATGTGTGCTGGCTCTGTGATCTTCAACAGGAAACCCAGTGGGTATGGCAGGCATGAGCACACTGGGAGGTTTTACACTGTAATGGGATTGTTGTCTAGACAGTCTTGCTGAGTCTAGAGGGAAGGAATCTTCAGAAGATCCTTGGAGTGTCTGTGACTGGAGGGCAGTGACAGCTGTCTGAAGGTGATCACTTATTTGGGAAGAGGAAGGATCTGACCTGTCATCTATTTGTCCTGTTAGCTGAACAGTGGAGTTGTCAGTAGAATTACTTTCTGGTAGATCCCCATTGTAGTCCCAATAATCAAAATCCCTATGGGAATCAAAGTTATAGCCACATACACTGTGATTGTTTATAGTGAATAGATCACGGTATACAAATACTGGTACACACATCACAAAGGCCACTGCCCAAACACATCCACAAATGGTTAAGGCTGTTCTCACATTCCGATGATTCTGGCACCAGATTGGCTTGTGTACCATCAGACAGCGGTCCAGGCTAATGGCAGTAAGCAAGAAGACACTGGCAAACATATTAAGGACGATGATGGATGGGATAAGTTTGCATAGGAACAAGCCGTAGGGCCAGTAGCCCTGGAGAATCAAGTGAGCTAGGGAGAAGGGCAAGGAAAGGCAGCAGAGGAAATCGGCCAGGGTGAGATGGAGAAACCAAACTGTGTTCACGGTCCGCTTCATCTTTAGGCCAGCCACCCACAGCACCAGCCCATTGCCTGGCAGTCCCAATAGACAAGTGAGGCAGAGGATGAGCATAGAGAGGATGTCTTGAGGTTTAAACACGTGTGGGGAGTGTGGGTCAGTTGAATTGGTGTCAGCAGAGAAAGACTCCATTGCCAACCCTGAAAAAGATGAAGAGAATGTTAAAGCTTGTAGCAACTTTGGGAAAATAGGTACTCTCAGGAGGCCTCATGTGATGATGCATCCCTTAGATGCCAGAGACTCTCAGGAGTCTGGTTCCCATTCCTTTACCAGAATAGACACACAACAGCATTCTCTGATAGGCGATTTAAAAATATATGGTACTGATTTAAATGTATATCAAAAAGATAACTTCATTTGGAAATCCACATCCAATCAAGTCCCTCCCCCTTTTTTTGTTATGCCCCCCGTTTTTTGCTGTTGGTTTTTTTTTCAGTGCTGAAACTCAAGCCTAGTGCCTACAAATGCTGGGCAGCACTCTACTGAGCTGCAGCCTCCCCCCTTGGCCTTTTGGCACAGGAACTCTATGTTACCCGAGCTGGCTGACTTCCAACTGACCACATTGTAGAGTAAATGGCCTTGAAACCCATGGTCCTCCTGCCTCTGACTTCTGAGTGCTGGCATGACAGACATGGCCCCCACACTTTGCTGTGACACTTTTTGTTCCTTATTTCCACAGCTTCTCCCTTCATTCAGTGTCCACTACTAAAACTGAACAGATGTCTAATTGAGCAAATAAGCAAAAACTTTTAGGTGGATTTTCCCTAGTCTGAAGTCACCAAAGGACTTTCCGAAGATTTCACAACACTGACAACAGCATCTAAAAGTTGAACTTCCCATATTGTCATTTCATTGTTTATTTATTGTGCGGTGTGTGTGTGTACGTGCGCGTGGAGGTCAGAGGACAACTTTGGGAGCTCAATTTTAGCATATTTAAGCTTATATTCAAGCTTCCTTATAGCCATTCTTTTCATGCATATGTAAATTTTACAAACAAAATTTAATGAGGTTCAGTTGATTCATGTATATTTAAAAATCGATGGTGATAAAATAAATACACATAAACTATACAATTTACCATCCTAATTAACTACTTCAAATATAGAATTTAACAGTACCTTAGTCAGTTTCTATGCAACTAATTTCCAGGATGTTTTTATTTAATAAAAACATGAATTCTCTACTCATTAAACATCTTTGCCATGTATGGTAGTGCATGCCTTTAGTCCCAGCACTCAGGAGGCAGAAACAGGTGGATCTCTGTTAGTTTGAGGCCAGCCTGGTCTACAGAGTGAGTTCCAGGACAGCCAGGGCTATGTAGAGAGGCCCTACATAAAAATAGATAGATAGATAGATAGATAGATAGATAGATAGATAGATAGATAGATAGATCAATCACAGACAGAGGAGACAGGTAGGAAGATATATAGAAAACCTCTCAATTCAGGCAACTGTACTTTGCTCTTATAAACTTGATTACATACTTCATGTAAGTAAAGTCATGTGGCACTTGTCTTCCTTACTCTCCGTGTGTGTGTGTGTGTGTGTGTGTGTGTGTGTGTGTGTGTGTTCATGTGTGTGTGTGTGACAACCATAGGGTCTCAGTTCATAACCCAGGCTTGCCTTGAACTTGCAGCAATCCTGCTTAAACTGTCCAAGTAGTGGGATTACAGGCAAGAGCCGACATGCCCAGCTCAGTCTTTTTCTTTTTGTTTTTCACTTGTCATGATGTCCTTCAAGTATGAGATGTGTCAGGATTTTCTTTTAAAGGTTCAGGGTGCCTCTTGGTGAATGCCTGGAATCCTAGCACTTAGTCACAAGCTATAAGCATTGCTACCAGTTCAAAGCCAGTGTGGGCTACATAGTAGGAGCTTGTCTCAAAACAAAATGGAATGGATTTGATATTTCAATGTGTGTGTGTGTAGCATATTTTATTTATCTGGTAATCTGACACAGACATTTGGATTGTTCCTACCTTTGGAGCATTTAAATACTACAGTTGTATTCCTCTGCTTTCCATTGCTGTAACAAAACACTGACTGAAGGCAACTTGGAAAGAGTTAATTTCTTACGTATTCCGGTCAGAGTCCATTGAGGGAAGCCTAGGCAGAGGCCTGGAGGCAGCCATAGAGGAATGTTGTTTACCGGTTTGCTTCTCATGGCTGCTCATCCTGTTATCTTATGCATCCAGGACCATCTACCTGCCCAGCGGGCAGTGGGTTGCATGCTCCCACGTCAGCAGAATCAACAAAAATGTCCCATAGAGTTGTCCACAAGCCAATATGATGGGTGCATTTTCTCAATCAAGCTTCCTCTTTCCAGATAACTCTAGCTTGTGTCAGGTTGAGAGAAAGCGGTAACAGACATAATATACACTGCTCTCTAGATTCACTGTTTCAGTTTAATCCCCACATCACACAGAAAGATTCAATTTAAGGAGTGTCAAGTTTTTATCAAATTATTTTCCAACATTCTCCCTTAATATCTTTTTTTTTTTAAAAAGTCTTCATGCTTTTTGTTATGTATTTAATCTTTTATTTTATATATGTGTATGTGTGTACGGTTGTGTGAGCTTATGTACCCCACATGCATATTGGATCCTGTGGAGTCCAAGAGACATGGGATCCCCTGGAATTGGAGTTACAGACAGTTGTGAGCTGCCATGTGGGTGCTGGGAATTGAACCCAGGACCTCTAGAAGAGCAGCCAGTGCTCTTAACCCCTGAGCCATCTCTCCAGCCCCTAAATATCTTTCATAAGTGGTTTCTCCACAATGATCCAAGCTATGACCAAACCTTCCATTAGGTTGTTGGTAAACTTTAACACAGCTTCTCTTTCAAGGCTGATGGCTTGTTTGGGGGAGATTATTATTATGAATAATCATTCCTTTTTGCTTGTTTATTTGAGACAGGGTTTCTCTGAGTAGCCCTGGCTGTCCTGGAACTCACTCTGGGAACCAGGCTAACCTTGAACTCAGGGATCCACCAGCCTTTGCCTCCTGAGATATGGCATTAAAGGCATAGCCACAATGCCTAGCTTGAGCAACCATTCTTAATTTTCTTTTTCAAGGTTTGGGTTTAGTTTGTCTTTTGCTCCTATTGCTCTGCTAAAATTGCATCAAGAACACAAACTCAAACCCAGACCGATTTCTCTATCTTCCTTCCACAAGACAGTTCTTTCAGTCTGTTTTCCTGGTCTCCATGACGTCTTTCCAATCAACGCAATGTTATATTCCTGCACTGAGGCTAATGGTTTCAGTTTAGAACTATGTCCCTTGTATAGCTTCTTCCTTTCTGTACGCTAAATTTCTGTCTGTTAAAATACTTACTCCTCAAGGTAAAACTTGATGCCTTTTGTCTGAAATATTCTCTTACAATCCCTTGAAGATTCTTCGGTCTTCTTCCTTGCACGGGTGTGCACACCCATGTGCATAAGCCTGTGTGTGTGGTTGAGTCCTTTCTGATATGCTCTATGAGGTGTCGTATTCCATTTTACTTTGTAATTCTTATAGTGACCCCAAACTGTGTGACGGTAATGACAAGACCTGTTTATAAATGCCTATTCCATGGGATTTAGCACATGGATGGGCCGTCACTTCTTTTCCTTTGGCTTTTCTGAGATGAAGCCTGATTATATAGCCCAGGTTGACCTCTGACTGAAGAACTTCTGCTTCAGTCACCAAGTGTTGGGATTACAAGGCATGCACCACCATGATAGGGGAATGCTTACTTTTCATTTTCAATTACATTTAAAATTTTAGTTCTTAGCCTTTTCATTTTTACCCAGATAGCTTTCTTAATCCCTATGCTGTCTCTTCTCATTTCTGTTTAAATTCCCAATTATTACAGGATATAATAACACTTTACTTTTTTTTTTTTTTTTTTTTTTTACGGAAGTCCAGACATTTGGAAGTCATTCTGCTGAGTTTAACAAAGATCACCACAAGGTCTTATGTGGCAAACGGAAGTTAAAAGAACGAGTCAACAAAATGAAAAAAGGAGAAATGATTCCCATCCTCCTATCTGCCTTTCTCTACTCAGATCTCCAAATCTTAGCAGTCCTTAACTTGAATGGCCAGAGTGCTGATCTATTGTCCTATCCCAATGTTAATGCACAGTACTCAAGATAGTGAGAGAAAGAGTCAGAGATTGCTAGAAACAAACAGATATTGCGAATGCCATCTGTCCTCACTTTACAATTTTTGATGTTGAAACTCAGGAGATTGTGTAGCCTTTACAGCCCGGGAAGGGTTGCAAGTGCTTCATCCAGTAACTGTTCGGCCAGCGCTCTTTCTACTGCAAGGTCACATAGTTGAGAAAACTTCAGTCTTGATAATAAAGTACAGCTTACAATAATAGTGTTGCTGTCTGTAAACTGAGAAGGGCAAGTCCCCATATAAGAGAAACTGAGCACCATGCTGTGAGCTATGGTTTAAATATCACAGATTATCTGCCCTGAAACTGTATGCAAGTCACCTTTAAACAGTCACCCAGAGCAAGATCACAGTTCATATTTCCCTAAACTTTGAGAAAAACAAAAAACTCTCTATGTGTAAGTTTATTAGTTTTTTTCTTAAGATTTTAGTATTGACTTAACCAGTAGTAATTAAAAGATATGTAAAATCTTGAAACTAAAACTTACCTATAATGAGTAAAGAAAAGTGGTTTCCCCAGAGAAATACTAATTATAGGATGAGAGAACCAGTAGCACTAAAGACAGGAAATTTAGAGAGAGATAGGACGGGAATCCACATATGGAGATACATACACACACACACACACACACACACACACACACACACATATCCATACACACACACATATAAATAATGAGTGTTCCTTTGATCAGTGATGGGAGAAACAGCATTAATGGGAACAAACAGAATCACAGGTCAGGAGAAAGTCACTCTGTGAAAGGGAGTGTCATAAATATTCATTATTTTCAGAATGAAAATATTAAAAGCAAAGACAAATAGAATGGGTAGTATTGAGAGGCAAAGGAAAGGAGACATAGGGATAAGACAGGAGAAATAAAAGTTCTGGTATGATGGCACTAGCCTCTAATCCCTGCCTTCAGGAGGCAGAGGCAAAATCTACATCTCTGAGTTTAAGGCTAGCCCAGTCTGTGTATCCAGTTCCGGACCAGCCAAGACTACACAGTTAAGACTCTGTATAAATAAAACTCTTAGGGAAGGAATGGATTGAAACAGAAGATAACGAAGTTGAAACCGTTGTACATGAACCGTATAGCAGGCTAAACGAAGTACAAGCTATCAGGTTCATCTAGGGTTTCTTACCAAGTGCACTGAGATGAAAGCAGAGGGCTCCGGTACTGATCTGCAGGTCACCAACAAATCCTATCTGGTCCCCACACTTGGCTGGAAGGGAGTCATAAAGTCCATTGGATGAGTTGCTGAGCCCTTACTTTCCTATGGTAGAGGGAACTCCGCATCTAGACTGCTATCTGACTGCTCAGGAAGGGCCTCTGTGAGTCACGTCTTAAACTTAGGCGGTTTAGATAAGGAAAGCAGAAGGACGGAGAGGGGAGTGGATGCTACTTGCTCCGCAGGCAGGAGCCATCGTCTAGCTACTAGAGTGCTGACGCAGGAAGTAGGAAATTTCCAGGCTTGCCTGGGCTACAGAGTGGGGTTTTTTTTTTTTTTTTTTTCCCCTCTCTCTCTCTCTTTTTCTTTTTCCTTTTAAATTCATCTTATTTTGTTTTTATGTCTGTGTGGGCCACATGTGTTTGGGCGCTCACAGAGGCAGGAACGGGATGCTGGGGACCGAGGGACCTCTGCCAGAGCAAAAAGTGTTTTTAACCTCTGGAGTCATCTCTCCAGCCCTCTAGAGTGAAGTGTTTAAAAGATTTCTTTATTTATTTAACGTGTAAGGTTTTTTAAATTTTATTTATTTTGTGTGTGTGTGTGTGTGTGTGTGTGTGTGTGTGTGTGTGTGTGTGTTTAACCAGGAGGCCAGAAGAGGACATCAAACATCAAATTCCCTGGAATTGGAGTTAGAGGTGCCCTGAGCAACCCAGTGGGTGCTGAGGACTGAACTCCTAACTACCGAGTCATCTCCCCAGCCTCTAGAGTGATTTTAAGGCAAACCTGAGAAAGTTATCAAGGCTTTATCTCAAAATAAAAAGCAATTAGAGATCCAGGGCTGTAGATCAGCAGTGAACACTTGCCTGGTATGTCTTAGGCCCCTGTGTTTGTGTTTAATCTCCAGCACAGGAACAAAGAGTGTGTATGTGGGTGGTGGTGGTAGGGGGGAATGGGAGGTGTCTATGATCAAGATACATTGCATACATATGTATTTGTTAAAGAACAAATAAGAACACATTTACCAAAAAAGATGGCTGAGTTGGGGGTCTGCGGTTTGAGGAGAAATGCTGTAAAAATCACATTTAATTAATCTTAAGTAGTATCTCTTTAATGTTTGATATGCAGATAATAAATTAGGCTACAGTAGAATCAGAATGAGTTAAACAATGTAATCTCTGCAGATTTCCACACACACACACACACACACACAATACAAACATACTTTGCTTATAAGTAGAAATGAAATGGAATGCAGTGTGTATGGCTATGTCTATCTGGAGACAATCTGGGAAAAAAGTAAGAGAGAAGTGAGATGTAAACAGCCCTGAATGGCTACAGGGCTTGCACAAGCGGACAGTACAGTGCTATTGCAAAAAACTGCTCCGGGCAAGGGTTAGTGAGGAGGCAGCTGGCTCCCGGTGGCCTCGCCTGTGGGCACTAGGCTACATTTCACTAGGTGAAGGTACAGTCCCTGCTGGAAAGAATTCTTTCCCATCAATCAGGTGTGGTGGCCCACATCTGTAAAACAGGCACTCGGGATGCTGAGGCAGGAGGATCACATGTTCCAGGCAGCATGAGCTACAAAGTGAGACACGTACTCAAACGGACAGGCAAAGACTTCTCACTGTCAGCCTTTTGCGTACAACTAAAGCTGATTTTGGTTCTCTATACGGCACAGCAGGGATTGTATTTGGAGGGTTACTAGACACAGATGTGTATGTAACAATAATTTCACCAACATCTTGGCATCTAAATTGGCCTCTTCAGGAGCTAAATATTCAGCTCCTAGGAGTTGGAACTTCATCTCCAGTAAAACAAAGTGAAAGATGGGTCAAGTGTATAGGGGGAGAAGGACAGAGAGGAAAATTAAAACCGTATGTGGCTAACATAGCTATGAATTTATGGGGATGTGATTTGTTACAACAAAGGAAAACCCAGATTAACGTTCCTGCAATCTCAGAAACAAACCATAAAGAAGAGAGAAATATTAAACGGTATTATCAAGCACAGTCACGCTGTTCAGGTTATACAGCTGTTGATCTTTCAAAGGGGCCAGCAGCAGCCCTACCTTTAAAAGGTTAATTGACAAACTGTGTGGGTGGTACAATGGTCTTTGATATCAGAAAAACTGCAGGCATCAGAACAGCTGGTATAAGAATGGCTAAATGCTCAACATATTGAACAAACAACCAACCCTTGGAATTCTCCTGTATTTGTTATTAAAGAGAAATCTGGAAAATGGAGAATAGTAATGGGTCTAAGAACTATTAATATGGTGATCCAGCCAATGGACTCTTTACAGCCTGAATTCCCTTGCCTTCTTTATTACCTAAAGGACTGTCTATTATAAAAGACTTCTTTTTTACTATACCTTTACAAGAACAGGATAGAGAAAAATTTGTCTTTACAATGCCTACTTATAATAATCCTCAGCCTGTTAAAAAGGTATTACTGGAACATTTTTCAACAAGGGATGTTAAACAGCTCCACCTTGTACCAATATTTTGAACAACACTCGTTGGAAATAATTTATAAAGTTCTTTCAATGTACAATTTACCATTATAGTAATGATCTCTTACTAGCTGATTCAGACACCAATTAGAACAAATGTTTGATGAAATGAAGAGAATTTTGCCTTGCTAAGGATTATAAGTTACTCCTGAAAAAATACAAAGAGGAGATTCTATAAACTACCTAGGATATAAGATAGATTTACAGAAAATTCAACCACAGAAAGTACAATTCAGGAGAGATCAATTGCAAACTCTTAATGATTTCCCCAAATTCCTGGGAGATGTTAACTCATGATAGCCCACAATCAGATTAATAATTCAAGGGCTAAGTAATTTATTTCAAACCTTAAAAGGTGACAATATCTTAAATAGTCCAAGAAAATTATCAGTTGAGGCTGAGAGAATTGGCTTTGGTAGAAGAGAAATTATAGGATGCATATAGTAGAAAAAAAAAAGCTAAACTAAATCAATCTGTGCACTTTAAGGGTATGTTACCCCAGAATAGAATATGGAATATGCTTTTTTTTTTTTTCTAGTCAGGGTTTCAACTCACTTTGTAGATCAGGCTGGCCTTGAATTCCCTGAGATCTGCCTGCTTCTGCCTCCCAAGTGCTAGGATTAAAGGTATGTGCCACCATCGCCTGGTAGATACCAGGATATGTATTATGTTAGGGAAGAGGTTTTGCTTTTGTTTCTACAGGAGAAGAGAAGCTATGGATACCATCAAAATTGATAAAGATTAGATTTGAATAGAAGAGACCCCTTGATTAGAAGAGGGGATAGTCCATCCAACATTGTGACCATTCAATTTAAATTAACATATAAGACTAATGCCTTTCATTTGGTCAGATATAACCTGCCAAAAAGGGAAACTTCCCAAAGTTAGGGTTGGGGCAGGCTTTTGTTTTTGTCTTTCCAGGAGACTAAAAACATATAACTAAGGAATCTGAAGGCCCCTGGACAAATGAGATGCCTGAAGAAGGATGAATTATCCAGAGAAAATGTTCCAAGTAACAGAGTAAATTGGCCTAATGGTATAGCACACTTCCAACAGGAAAAATTTCATAAATCTCCCCAAATGTTTGCTTCTTCTGTTTTCTACAGACATATAATGCAAATGATGGTTTTGTAGTTCCAATTCAATTAAAAATTAAAGCTGGCTTTGGAGTTGGAGCATTGCTCTCTCCTTCTCTAAACCCAAGCATGCTTGTTAAAGGAAAATCCAAAATCTCTCTCAGGTCAGAAGAGCTACCTGGTATGGGAGAGAAGAAAAAACAAAATTAAGGGACTATCTTCATCCTATTGCCACTAATCTCATAATCCTTTGGTTTTATTTTGATGCTTTAGAACTTTTCTAAGTTATAAATATTACCTCAAAATTTATAAGATACACACACACACACACACACACACACACACACACACACACACATTTTTCTGTTGTGATAGAGTACTAACTAATTCTAGAAATCCTGCACATGATTTCAGGCTTGAGTCTGAATCAGGTAATGATGAATTAAGCTTTTGTTCCCAGATGTATTTAATAGATTGTGATCTTTTAACCTATTCAAGTTCTGCTTTATATGACATTTAAAATGTTTAGACTTTCTGCAGTGAACTATGACCAATCATAATAGTGACCTTTAAGTCTCCAAAAGGATGATCGGGTCCCACAACAATGATTCCACCTGGATTGTGGTAATGCCATTAAGCTGACAAACACTACCCAAAGATCAGCTGCTCAGGGCAGTTTCAAAGTGGTTAGCTATGATGGTCCAGCCTCACAGACTACTCCAGCCAGGTCTTTGGGTGAGCCCTCCATTTCCCCATCACACTGACAGTCATCTCAGTTCCCTCAGGGTCCCTAAAGATGCTGATGGCCCCAGACAACAGGAAGCAACTTTAAGAACATGATGCCCAAATTCCCAAAAGGTAGGGTGGATGGATTTTTTTTGTCAATTGGGTTATGGATGTTTGTTGTTGTTTAGAGGGGTTGGTTGTAAGTTGCTATTGGTCGTAGTCAGAGAGGAACCCAAGTAAAAGAGATTAGATTTAGGGATCTCCTGAAAAGAAAAAAGGTGGGATATAGGAATGATAAGAAAAAGGCTAGGTTATTGAATCCACATTTTTTAAAGAATGATTTGTTTATTTATTATGTAAACAGTGTTCTGCTTACACACCAGAAGAGGGCACCAGATCTCATTACGGATGGTTGTGAGCCGCCATGTGGTTGCTAGGAATTGAACTCAGGACCTCTGGAAGAGCAGCCAGTGCTCTTAACCTCTGAGCCACCTTTCTAGTCCCTACTGAACCTACTTTTAAACAACATCAAAAAGGAACTACTAGTCTCAAATATTTTAAATGGATATGGATTTTTCTATATTGATACAAATTTAAGGTTTTTTTGTTTTGGACAGTATTTCTATGTGTAACAGCTTTGGCTGCCCTGGAATTCACTTTGTAGTTCAGGCTGGTCTCAGATTTCCAGAGACCCAACTGCCTCTGCCTCCTGAGTACTGGGAATAAAGGCGTGCACTATGTTTTAATAATATAAAGCTTTTCATGACAGTGAGACACATCTGCTCCTGGCTGCACGAATATACTTAATAAAAAGATGGTGGGCATTAGAGACCTCCATATGGAGTTTTCTATTGGGCAAGAAACTGCCCTTGCCTTGACTGCTGACTGTATGCTGTCCTAATTGGATAAGCAGGACACAAAGAAAGAGTCTGCTGAACTTTGCCAAGACAAAGTAGGACAGTCCTTCAAAATTCCTGCTTCATAGAAAACTCTGTGAGACATTCTATCCCATTAGGCTGAGAGTGGATGCCCCAATGTTGCAGACAAACCTTGAGTGACTGTCCAGGCAGGCAAATATCTGTCATTTCTATAGTTTTGAAAGTTGTTTGCTCTGCACTTCCTGCTTACTTAGCTAATATTATGTCCTCAAGTCTCTGATGAAGTTGAAGATGAGATAGTTATAGTTACAGTTTTCTTTGTTACCAAATTCAAAACAGAAACTCACAACAAAAAGTATAAAGTGTGTAAGTTTGAGAGGCATAAAAGCTTAAATTGTTTATCTAAGAAAATGTTTTGAGTTCTAAATATATAATTTGGGTTGGTAATACAAGTTGGGATAGAAAGTGAAATAGGTACAAAAATTCTGGACTCACCAAATAGGATGGATAATGAAGTATTTTCTCTAAATTTGTCAAATATAAATGAACTGGACATTGTGAATGTAATTCTTACCTGATAATTATTCTTATTATCTATCTATGTATCTCTGTATCTATCTATCTATCTACCTATCTATCTATGCTGGCAAAACACCTATATACATAAAATAAAAGTTAAAGTAAAAATCTTTAAAAATTGCTCTATGTTATTTTATATGATTATTGCTTATTGGCGAATATTTAGCTTTTTGGTTTATTTTGCTCTTTTAATAAGTCTTTTTAGAGAATGTATTTTGATGACATTCACCTCGATTCTTCCCTTTAACTCCTCCAGATCCTTTCCCACTTTCCTATCCCCTCTCCTAACTTCATGTTTTTTGTCTGTTTGATTTAATTTAATAGCCCATTGACTTCAGTTTGTGTTGGCACTATATTTCTGGGTGTGGAGCAGTCCACTGGAGTATGGTTGACTTACCAGGAATGACATCCTTAAAGAAAAGTGACTGCCCTCCACCTCCAGAAGCCATCCATTGTCCATAATTTCTTACTTAGCAGTGGGGACTTGTGAACTCCTTCCCACTCCATGCTAGAATGTTGGTTGGCTTGATCTTGCTCAGGTCTAGTGCAGGGAACTGCAGCAGCTGTGAGTTCGTGAGTGCAGTGGTTTGTCTGTCTGTCCAGAAGACACTGTTTTGGTCTTGCCCTGTTATACTCTTCCCACCCTGTCTTCTGGGACAGTCCCTGAGCCTTAGGAGGGGATGTGATATAAATGTCCCATTTGTAGCTGAGCTCAACAAGTCACTTCTTAGCTGCACTTTGACCATTGTGAATTTCTGCATTAACCTCCATATATTGCACAAAGAAACGTCTCTGATGAGGACTGAGAGTTGCAATAATTTACAGGAAGATAAGGAATTAGTTTGGTACTATGTCCATTTAGTAAAATGATAGGTCCAATCCCAGAGGCTATGTGTTTCACAACTATGGGTTCTTGGGCATATTTTCAGTACTAGGGATGTATAAGTTGCCACAATTCCTCTCAGCTGCTCACCAATACCTGACGGGAAGACTTGTTGAAGATACCACACTGGCTACAGAACATGGAGAAATCAAGTTGGTACTGACCAGCAAGTTTCCTCCTTGCTGGCCAGCTGTCACAGTATTGGAAGGTACTACATAGGTTGTAGGGTGGAGTAGGGGCAAGTTTAACCCAGCTGTGAACCTGTGAACTGCAGTGATGACCAATGTGGCAAGATATGCCCACCAGTGCAATGGTGGTTCACATGCTACCGAGGCAAGCAGCAACTTTCTGCTTGGTTTGATTCTTGAGATAGGGTCTCATCATGTATCCCTGGCTGAGCCCAAATTCACAGAGATCTTCCTGCCTCTGTCTCTGGAACACTGGGATTAAAGGCATGTACCTTGTCTGGCATAGTATTCTGCTTTTGTCAAATTTTAAACTGTTATAAACAAAAAGCATTTATAAATCTCTCTATCTCTCCTCTCTTCTGCTCTCCTCTCCTCTCATCTGAGACAAGGTCTTATGTCACTGAAGATCATCTCAAACTTTCACGTAACTGAGAAAAGACTTGAACTCTTGATCCTCCTGAGTCAGCCTCCCTAGTGCTGGGATTGTAGGCATGTATAGTCATATATGACTATATTTCTAAAAACAATAAAGACAAAAACAGATTCCTGAAATTGGAAGAGCTATCCCTGCAAGTATACGTGCATAAATTTAAAGATTGATTTTTCTTTTTAGTTATGTGTACAGGTGTTTTGCTTGCATGTGTATATGCACACCATGTTTGTGCCTGTTGCCCCCTGCCCCCCCCCAGAGGCCAGGAGGGGATGTTGGTGCCTCTGGACCTGAAGTTTCATGTGTGGCTGGAAACCAGGTCCAGATCCTTTGCAAGATCAGTAAGTGCTGTGACATGCTGAGCCATTTCTCTAGCCTCACAATTTTTGAAAGATATGAAAATTTCCACTAGAGTGTCACCAGTTTTTACTCCCACTAGCAGTGATGAGAGTATCTTTTCTACTTACAAATGATGATGCCTAGCCAGGGATAGTGGGCACACCTGTAATCACACTGCTTGGTAGGTGAATGCAGGAGGATTGTGACTTGGTCTCTACTATAGGCTGCATAGCTCAACTTACCAACAAACAAGAGGGAGCTATGGCTTCATTATCATAAACATGTTCTCAGGCTCTGCTTTGGATACCCCCATCTTCATTGTGGGAGAAGCAGAAGCTCTGAGAGGCCATTTAATTATAATATCGTAAGGGCTGCTGTGGCTGCACAGTACAGGTTGGGGGCATTGATGTGGGAAAGATTAATTGTCCCTGAAACAAACAGTAAGCTGATCCACTGCAGATAGGCTTGGAGCCATATGTTAAGGATGGGTAGACACTGACAGACATTAGACATTACAGATGCTGTAAAGTAACAATTTAATTGTCTCTGTCCCACTAGAACCCGAGTTTCTTTATATCCCCATCTACCTTCTGCAGTGCCTTGCAACAGCTTCATTGCTAAAATATGAATGTTTGCCTGAAAATGATGTCTGATTATAATACAAAAAGTTAATAAATATGACTTCTTAAAATTATTTCTGGAGTGGAGACAGCTTTATTGATTTCTGTATTTCTAAAGAATATGCAGCAAGGACTGGAGAGATGGCTTAGTGGTTATATTCACTCAGTTGTTTTTGTAGAGGACCCATGTTCATTTCTAGCACCCAGGAGGCAGCTGGCAATCTTCTGTAACTACTGTTCCAGGCATCTATCTCCATCTTCTGGCCTCCACAGGCACTGCACACACATAATGCACATGCACACATACAGGCAAAATGCTCATGCACATAGGACAAAGATAAATCTTTAAAAAGATATGCAGCAATTTAAAACAATTTGAGAGCTTCCAGCTGTGTTTTCAGATCATTAAGGAAATTATTACTTTATTATTATTATTATTATTATTATTATTATTACTGTTAATCACTATCAGTCTGGATCTCACTATGTTTCCCAGGCTGGCCATGAGCTCTCAGAAGTAATTGGAATCTTAAGTGCATTATTACTATGCCCTGCTTAATAAATTTTGTTTTGTTTTGAGACAAGATCTCTTGTATCCCAGGTTAGCCTCAAATTTATTATGCAGCCAAGGATAACTGTGAATTCCAGATCTTCTTGTCTCTCCCTCCCAAGTGAGATAAATTACTATTTTTGATTTTGCTGTGTTGGGGTGGAACCCAAAGTCTGATGCATATTAGGCAAGGCTTTTAATGAGCCACATCTCTAGGTCCAGTAAGCAGATTAGTGAGAATGTCTTGTATGGGGTTCCTGTTTTTGATGACGTTTCTTTCTTCTTTCTGCTTAGGGGTGAAGTGTGGATAAGCTGGGGAATTTATGTGTTAACTTCTGTTTTCTTTTCTTTTGAATATTTAAGTATGAATTCCAGAGCAAAGGCCAGATGTTTTAGGAAGAAATGAAAATTTGAACATACACACAGACCCTCTTTAAAACCTTTTATGAATTGGCAATTAATCTTACACTGTCAGTGCTAGATGACTGAATTAAAATTCATTCACCTAAAATAAAAAATTAAATTATAGACTCTGTAGCCTATTTTCTCTGATAATTAAGAACGAATATATGATACATTTTATGTGAGAAGTGATTAGGCGTATTAGTTCATATGGAGTAATCTATCTTCTAAATTAAATATAACAGTGCAAAAACTGTGAACAACACGAAATGCTAATTCTCATTAACAAGGTACAAGATGAAAAGTAATGAAAACTATGACTCTTGGTAGAGAGACTAGGGATTTGGAGATAGGATTTGACTTCCAATTATGGTAATAGCTACTTGACATTGAGCTAGATGGTTGACCTGGAATTTTTTTTCTTTTTCCTATTATTTAGGCATAAAATTAAAAGCTAGACAGGATAATGGTACCATATACATATTAATCTAAAATTTTGTTATTTGACCAGAGAAAGAATCAAAGAGGGGACATTTCAAATGTAAAGACACAAACACCCAGAAGAGCTGGGTGGTACCCAGCAGAGTGATAGAAGAGTCCTTCAAAATTCCTGCCTCACAGAAAAGTCTGTCAGATATGCCAGGCCTGTAGGCTGAAGATGGATGCCCTAATGTTACAGAGGAACTTTAGGGTAACTGTCTAGGCATCCAGATGTTTCTGTCATTTCTAAAGTTTTGGAAATTGCTTGCTTTGCACTTCCTGTTAACTCAGATAATATTATATCCTTCTTGAGTTTTTGATGAAGTTGAAGACAAGATAGTTATAGTTACAGTTTTCCTTGTACCAAATTCAGAAAAAGAAACTTACATCAGAGGTGTTAAGTTTATAAGGATGTAAAGCATAAAAGCTTAAGTTGTTTATCTAAGAAGATGTTTTAAGGTCTAAAAAGATATTTTTAGGATGGTGATACAAGTTATAATAGAAAGTGTTTTAGGTATAAACTGGACTCATCAAGATAGGATAAATAATGGAGTAATTTCTCTGAACTTGCCAAATACAAATGGCCTGGACATTGTGAATGCAAACCTTATCTGACAATTGCTCTTATTGAATATAGTTTTACTGTGCTAGAGTTAAAACATTTCCTATTTAGACAAAAAGGGGGAAATGTTACAGGATATAAGTTCATACTTTGTGAAGTTGTGTCTATGTTTGCCTCACCTGCCTAAGACACCTGATTTGTTTAGTAAAGAGCTGAATATCCAACAGCTAGGGAGGAGAGAATAGGAGAGACTTCTGGGCAATGAGAGAGGAACTCAGGGGTTAGAATCTGGCACTTGGAGAGATGACTCAGAGGTTAAGAGCACTTATGCCTTGGCAAAGTTCAGCAGAAGCTTTCTTTTATGTCCTGCCTGTCCAGTTTGGACAGCATACTGTCAGGAGTTGAGGCAAAGGCAGTTTCTTGCTCAGTGAATAACTTTGCTACAGTGAAGGCAAACTCCATGTGGAGGTTCTCTGATGCCCATCATACTTTTTTGAACTACATTTGTGCTGCCAGGTGCAGATGTGTCTCACTGTCATGAAGAACCTATGTTGTTAAAACATCTTAAATGCTATATTATGTAGGTCTCTGAAGTGTTTGAAGACCATCTATCTATATAAAATATATCTTTGTTTGACCTTGAAAACATATCTAACATGACCACAAATTCTATTGTTGTAGATGACTAACAGCTAACCTGCATCTTATTGTCCTAAATAGCTTCCAAGGACTAAAACTTTACACTGCGTTTTTAAATGAGCTGCATAGGTACAATACCTTAAACAACAGTAGAAACATATATGCAGTGTGTTCTAACAAAAATAACATTAAATTTGTATCAATGTACAGAAATTCATACTACTGTAAAATATTTGAGATTACTAGTTGCTTTTTAGTTTAAAAGTAGATTCAATAGTCTATGCTTTCATCTTATGATCCTTATATCTCCTTTTTTTCTTTTAGAAGGAGATCCCTGAATCTAACCATCTTTACTTAGTTTTTTTCCTGACCATGACCAGTAACAACTTGCAACTAGCCCCCTCCTAATCAATGACGAACATCCATAACCCACCAATTACCAAAACCACCCACCCACCTCTTGAGAATGAGGGTATTATGTTCTTAAAATTACTTCCTGTTGTCTGGGGATGACAGAATCTTTAGGAGAACCTCAGAAAATTGATAATGGTCAAGTCTTGGGAGAGCTAGTTGTATCATTTGTGTCCAGTCTCTGTGTAATGGGAAAGTGCAGAGCTTATCTGAAGTCCTGGCCAGAGTAGTCTGTGAGCCTGGATCCTCTCACCTAGCAACTTTGAAATTGTCCTGGATGTAGATTTTTGAGGAAACTGTAACAGAGGCATTCTGAGAGGCCAGATCGCCTGGGCTACTTGTCTTCATTGGTATCTGGTCCTTTTTGTTCTGAAAACACAGAAACTTTTTTAAAGGTAACATACACATCTGTACCAACACAGTTATGGAATGTGAAGTTTGCACAAGTTAGCTAAAGATGATACTCTGTCTGATGCTTGAGTAGGTAAAAGGCATCTGCAAACTTTATAAGTCAGTTTGGACTGCATAACCAACTGGGTGGCTCACAAACCATCTGTAATGAGATCTGGTGCCCCCTTCTGGCCTGCAGGGATACATGCAGGCAGAACACTGTATTCATAATAAATAATCTTAAAAACAACAATAACAACAAAAAACTGTATTGTTTTTCCCTGATAGCTTAGTGATTAAGAAACTTGCTGTCAAATCTGAGAACTTGAGTTTGATCGTCAGCACTCGCATGGAAGGAGAGAAATAGCTCTAGCAAGCTATCCTGTGACCTCCACACTCAAGCCCAGGCACACACATACACATTTGTATACATAAATGTAATAAAAATGTAAAAAGATCTTCCCTGACAATCAAGGCTTTGAGATACATCCTGTGAGGCTGTTTACAGAATAAGCATCATGCTGCAAAGAAATACTTTATTAATGACTCATGCTGGAGCGCCTATGCTGACTCCACCAGTTTCATGATGTAGTAAGGAATGGCTGTAGCTAGTGAGAAAAGCCAATGCTGCTTTTAGTGCCTTATTCTTCTAATTACAGCTAGTACTTGCGACATGCCTCACATCCTTGTTATGGGGATTCCTGAAGGGTGAGTCATTGTGGCAAACCTCCTGGGTCTGACTCATCACCTCCTGCAGTTGCCACTGCAGAGTAAGAGGACCCCTTCTTTCTTTTTTTTCTGGAACCTTCAGGAAACAGAATCCTAACTTAAGCGTTCTCATTTGGGACTTTAAGCCAGTGTCCCCAACTGAGACATAGCCTTTGCTCTCCAGGGCAGTGGGACTTGATAATGTTTTCTCCAGTGTCTGAGATGGCTATGATCCTAAATTCTGTAGTTCTAGGTCACAAGGTCATTATGAATCACTAGCTCTAAATACTTGTCAGGTCCCAGGTGCTGCTCTGGGTGCTGAGCATGGTAAATAAATCGCTTAGAATTTATTACTCCTCAGATTGAGAGATGATCAACTGAGAGTTGCAGGCTGGGCCAATTTAACCTGACTCAGGATCTATAGCACAGTACCAGAGTGCAAGCACCAGGAATGGCTGTTAGGTCAGTGGCTGACATCATCCACTGTTTAATTCAGATACCATGGAATTAGGCTGGGCAGTGGTGGGGCATACCTTTAATTCTAGCCCTTGGGAAGCAGAGGCAGGCAGATCTCTGTGAGTTCAAGGCCAGCCTGCTCTATGGAGTGAGTTCCAGGACAGCCAGAGCTACAGTGAGAAGCCCTGTTTCGAACAAACAAGCAAGCAAGCAAACAAACAAACAAAAGTCAAAACCCCCAAACAGAACAAAGCAAAACAAAAGATACTGTGGAATTATGCTATAACTGACACCATATTTTCTACTATGTACTTATTTGTTTATTTATTTATTGTTTAATTTTAGTGTACATGAATGAGGGGTGTGTGTGTGTGTGTGTGTGTGTGTGTGTGTGTGTGGTGTGTGGTGTGTGTGCTTGGTGTGTGTGTGTGTGGTGTGTGTGTGTGTGTGTGTGTGTGTGTGTGTGTGTGTGTGTGTGTGTGTGTGTGAGTGTGTGTGTGTGTGTGTGTGTGTGTGTGTGTGTGTGTAGCTCAAAAGACAGCTTTCAAGAGTTGGTTCTCCTTTCCCCTTCTTGAGGCAGGGTCTTGTTTCTGTTGTGCTGTGAAGCAAGCCTAGCTTTATTGTGTGCAGCTGCCTTATGGAAGGTTCTAGGGATTGAGCTCAGGTCGCTGGACTTGCATGGCAAGTGCCTTTATCCTCTCATCCATCTTTCAGGCCCTGTTCTCTACTAAAAGTACCCTTCTTTTGAATGAAAAATCTAGCACATGTCTACTGTAAAGAGCAAATGCAGACATGCTTAAAGAGAAGTTAAATTTCTTTCTCACTTCCTCCTTTCAAGTGCAATTCCCTGGGTTGTAAAATGCTAGCTGTGGGTCCTTTTCTAAGTTCTCTGTGTGTAGTTAAGTCTATGAGTGTTGTGTTAACAGGATTGCCAACTTGAGAGGATCACCCAGGAGACAAATCCTACAAATCGTACACTTTTTTTTTTTTTGAGAAATAACTTTTGGCTTATATGAAACAAAAACCTTGCATTTGTTATCTTGTAACTAGCATCTTTGGTGTGATGTGGTGAAAGTGTTACTGCAAAAATGATGAGATAGGAGATTCTCATCCTGGCTGCTTCATCAACTATGTTTAGACAAATGAATCGATATGACCAGGATACAAATCTCTTACATGTAAAACACAAAATTTATACTTAATGCCATGCAGGGCCATTTGAGCTAAGAAATATATACAAACAGTGACTCAAATCTCATAATTTTTATTATCACTGTGTAGTAGCATCAAGAGTTAGGGATTTTCTTTTTCTTTCTACTTTTTTGTTTGAGACAGGTTTTTTTTTTTTTTTTTTTTTTTTTTGGTAGCCTTGACTGCCCTGGAACTGGCGCTATAGACCAGGCTACCCTCAAACTCCCAGAGATCCACCTGCCTCTGTGGCGAATGCTGGGATTAAAGGTGTGAACCACCATTGCCTCTGAAGTGGGATTCGGACCCATGCCTCCATATGAAGATCAGAATCCCCAAACAGGGGAGCTGAGCTTGATCCTGGCACGTTAGATCACTCTGGCATCCCAACATTCTCTTTTCTCTTTTTCTAAAAAGAAAAAAAAAAAAAGATTTACTTATTTTTACTTCATATGCATTGGTGTTTTGCCTGCATTTATGTCTGTATGAGGGTGTTAGATCACTTTGAGCTGGATTAAAGACAGGTATGAGCTGCCATGTGGGTTTTGGGAATTGAACCTGGGTCCTCTGGAAGAGCAGCCAGTGTGCTTAACCACTGAGCCACCACTCCAGACCCAAGAGTTAGGAATTTTATACCCTAATAAATACCATTGGTAACATTGTTAGGAGTTATAAACTTGTTAAAAAAACAAACAAACTTTTTTGTGTGTGTCAATAAAGAAGATTGGGAAAAGTCAATAAATAAAACTGTGACTCATTTTCATGTTTGCATTTTATCTAAAGTAAAGTGGGTGAAGTGATATCATTTTCAAGAAAAGTGCTTTTATACAACTTAGCTAAATCACATATACCTGGGAAGTCACATAAGAGAATTATTTTGATTTTTAGCAGCTAATTTGAACCTGTAAGTTGTATAGCCACTACCCTCTAGTGATGGATAGAAGTGAGTTTCAATTAGGGCACCCTATTCCCTGTTGAGACAGGTGTTCACTACATAGCCTAGGCTGGCTTGAAACTCATAGAGAGCTGCTGGCCTCTGCCTCCCACCAAGGCATTTTTAAAAATTACCTTGACTGGGAAATAACAAATGTCAATCAGACTGTAATGCCAATATAATACAAATTTGTCTAAAATTTGTACTATATACAAGAGATTGTGCTGAATGTTATTGATACAGGGGAAATTGGATATCTCATTAATAAAAGAATTTAAGAATTGACTCAAATGGAAGCACAAAGACAATTTTGTTAGTTTAAAAGAAAGCCGTTAAGGAAGGTGAGCTGTAACACCTCAGCAGCTGTTCAGAGGAGGATGGAGGAGAGAAAGCAAAGCCATGCCAGGCAAGCTGGCTGCAGGGCAGACACATGGCAGAGAAGCAGCCACATGGGTAAAGTAAAAGCTTCAAAGAAAGAGTAGGAAGGTCAAAATGTTGGGGTGGTGGAGAAGCCCAGAGAGTTAAGGAAACTACACTTAGAAAAAGAGATAAAGAAGAAAAGGAAAAGGTAAAAATTTCTGAATAATTCAGAAAAATGAGCAGATTCACTCCCCCCCTGGGTACAGTTTATCAGTTACTGTATTAGACCCTGGGATTTTGGGAAGGATGGAAAAGTGCAGTATCTCATTTAAGAACGAATTATTCTGTCCATCTCCTTAGCATGGCTTAAGGTGACCCTGCCTTCCTAGGGATGGTCACTTAACCAAAGTGATTGAACCAGCCCGACTGGAAGGTTAAGTCTCTCCATGCAGGCCAGAGATTCCATTCCAGTTTTTCTTTTCTTTTTTCTTTCCTACTCTAACCCTAGGAAACAATGGGACCAGAGGTACCAATCAATAGTTGAATGCAATGTGATAAGAACTGGAACAGATATAAAAACATGTAATCTGGGGGAGGAGGTAAGTACTAGTACTAGTCCCATTTAAGACTGGCGAGAAGGAGATGAAGCGATATTTAAGAGTGTTTGTTGCCCTTGTAGAGGACCTAGCTTTGTTTCTCAGAACCCACACACTAGTGCATAGCCATCTGCAACTCCAGGGAACCCTATGCCTTCTTCTGATCTCTGTGGGTACCTGGAGACAAGCACTCATACATTAAAAAGAAAAAAAAAATTTTTTTAAAAGTTGAGGAACACATTCCAGAGAAAGTGGTATTTAGAATTAGATTTCAGACCTCAGGGCATCTTACTAAGGAATAGATGAGTAAGAGCTGAGCTGTGGACATACATGTTCAGAAGCAAAAATAAATCTGGAGGTGAGTGTGGTTGCTTGCACCCATAATAGCACTCAAGAAGCTATAACAGGAGGGTTCCTTGAGTTCAAGTGTAACCTGGCCTAGAGAATGAGCTGCTATCACAAACAAATCACCACCTATAACCAAGGGTATCACTGAAAAATTAGATAACATCGTCAAGCTAGAGAGGACACAGCGATTAAGATTACGGGAAATGCTGATATGGAGGAGACCCATGTGCGTTTTCTCTTTATTTTGCTAATATGTTGTATTATGTTTGTTGACTTTAAAATAATAAATCAACTATGAATTCTTGGAGTAAGCTGCTGTTGGTTATAGTATATCATGTCTTACATATTGCAAGAAGGAGTGCAAGATTAGGAAGAATGATTTATATGAAACGGGAAGTCTCTAGGATGACCAGATTTGGATAGAGAGAATGCAAAACACTTAAAAGGTGAACAGGCTCCTCAATGAGCGATTGTCAGCACTGTTGATACAGAAAGAGGAAATGAAAGGGTACAATGTGGTGGAGTAGTCACGTGACCTAGACTTCAATTGAGAGCATAGATTGAGAAATAGGAAATAAGTAATAGATCATCTTTCTGTCTGATAGAATGCTTGCCAAGATTCTCATAAAATCTTGAATTGAGTGTGGTGGCATAGGTCTGTAATGCCAGCACTCTGGTGGCAGGGTGATTAGAAGTTCAAAGTCATTCTCTACCATATAATGAGATCAAGACCAGCCTGGACTACATCAACAAATCAAACATCAACAAGTGAAAAATAGGGCAGTTGTTAACTGTAGGTAACACACACTTAATATTTGAACCAGTTCTGCTAAACATCCCTTCAGAGCACTGTTGAACCAATTTATATTTCTTGCAACAATATTTAAACATAGCAAATCTCCAAAACTTTACCAGCCACATCTAATTCTTTATTTTAAGAATTGACTTTCCCAGACAAAGACAAATCAGAAGGGTAAGTCAACCTGTTAATATAATGAGATGATGAAGGCCTGCTGCTGGTATTTTCCTGCGACAAAATGAGAGCAGACTTGGTTTTGCCCCTAGCAGTCTGTGCCAGCTAAACATTTCTAAGTTATAGGGTTGTAAGTTTACAGCACAAAGAACACATTTGTTGACAGGACTCAGTGCCCATCATGACATGTGGCACATCACTTCTTACGCTGAGGAATGCTAGATAGCTTTTTAGCACTGTAATTGAGGCCGTCCTGAATATGGTGGAGTCACCAATAAAATCCTCAAAACTGCAAAACAAACAAACAAGCAAAAAAAAAAAAAAAACAAAAAAAAAAAAAAACCACGAACAACAAAAAACCCAAACAAAAAAACAAAGAAACAAAAAAAATGAGGACAATAGACTGCATGGGACAGTTGCTTATAGTATGAGAATGGAATGAGACAGCAGAGATTCATTTTGTTCAACCTCTGTT
This sequence comes from Phodopus roborovskii, assembly GCF_943737965.1. Classification (NCBI taxonomy): domain Eukaryota; kingdom Metazoa; phylum Chordata; class Mammalia; order Rodentia; family Cricetidae; genus Phodopus; species Phodopus roborovskii. Next base: position 156,901 of record NW_026126638.1, read on the forward strand.
CTGTTTTCTTTATGCTCAGTGACTTTTTTGTCTTGGCTAAAGAAGAACTGAATTTTCATTTTTAATTTTTCGCTAGAAATAGAGCCCAGGGCCTTGGCAGGCAAGCGCTCTACCACGGAGCTTGTCTTTGCCATCACTCAAGATGGCGAGCCTCGCGCAGTCGCGTTTCCAGGTTTTAGCGGGACTCGGTTAACTAGCGCCGCCCAGAGGTGAAGTTCATAGCCAAACCAGAGCGGAAGTGACGCAGGGGAAGTCGTCGGGCACCTCCGCCCGCCCCCGCCCCGCCCCGCCCCCGCGGCGCCAGCGGAGCCAAGATGGCGACCGAGCTGGAGTACGAGTCTGTGCTGTGTGTGAAGCCTGACGTCAGCGTCTACCGGATCCCGCCGCGGGCCTCGAACCGCGGCTACAGGTACTGAGCGGGATCTGCGGCCCGCGCCCGCCGGGTTAACGGGTGTGTCCTTGGGCAGCACGCTCCGGCCCGCGTCGTTGCCTCCGAGCGGTGCCCCCCGGTTAGCTTCTCACCCAGGCTGTCAGCGTCTCTCCTGACTTTTCTGTTTTTCTGGAACTCTTATTTTGTTTTCTTTTCGTACTGCCTTCATGCATCCCTCCCCCTGCCCTCCCCATCCCCGTTGGCACATCATCCGCTCCGCGTCATCCGCATCCATTCATGCCTGCTCCATCTGTTACTCTCCCTGCGACCTTTGGCTTGTAGTCCTCCACGCGCGCCTCTGCACACGCACACGCACACAGCACGCGCTCTCCCTCCTCTCCACCCCGCACACTCCCTGCACACATAATGTTGCTGTCCACAGTTTGCATGGTATGATGATCTGATTTCATCTGCACGGTTGTCATTCTCGACAAGTGTCATCCTCATCCACCATTTGGGATTTCTTTTAGGTTTTTTGTGTGTGTGCGCGCGTGCGTGTGTTTGTGCACGCGCGCGCCAGAGGGCAAACGATATAATCCTGTTTTCCAGTGATTAGCTGTTCCTTTTGATTTTGTGTGTGTGAGTCCACTTTATAGCTTTCGATTATATAGGGATTTCTGCCTTTCTACCTCTTGGTCTCCTACCTCTCCTGTAGCTTTGTAAGTCCCGACACCCCAGTATTCCAGTGACTGAGGACTTGAAGATGTAGGATGTTAATGGAATTCAAAGAGAATTCACTGGGATTTGTGTTGAAAACTGTTGAGTCTGAGCCCTGCACACTAAATTGATTTATAAGCTAATTTCTTAACTTCTCCATGCCTTAGTTCTCTCATTTGTAAAATAGGAAAAGTAATGTAAGTATACTGTGCACTTTGTATGTACCTCCCAGAGTTTTCTTTTTTCCTCTCTCTCTCTCTCTCTCTCTCTCTCTCTCTCTCTCTCTCTCTCTCTCTCTCTCTCTCTCTCTCTTTCTCTTCCTCTTTCTCTGACAGTTTCTCTGAGTAGCCCTGGCTGTCCTGGAGCTTGGAGAACTGCCTGCCTCTGCCTCCCAAGTGCTGGGATTAAAGTCATGTACCACCACCCAGCAGCAGGTTTTTGTTTCTTTAATGATGTATTTATTTATTTTATATTATGTGTATGAGTGTTTTGCCTGTATCTATGTATGTGTATCCCTTTTGCTCACAGAGGTCAAAAGGTTACATCAGGTTTGATGGAACTAGAGTGATGTTTGTGAGACACTACACGGGTCCTTGCAACTGAACCCTGCTTGCCAGAGCAAGAGAAGTGTTCTTAACCACTGATCCATTTCTCCAGTCCCCTCACAGGGTTCTCTTTTTTTTTTTTTTTTGAGCATAAAATTAAGTACTATAATGGATGGGAAAGAATGTAGGATAACTAAAGCATTATAATAATAAAATATTAGTTTTTTTTCTGACTGACACACTGTCATGGTTCTTCTCCATTTGTTTCCTAAGCAGGGGCTCATTATCAATCACCAGTTGGTGTCTGCAGACCTCTGCATGGGCCCTATGCTTGAATCTCTTGGCCTTCAGGGATCCATCAGTGAGACCTGGCATTGACTAGGAATTAAACTCAGCATGCTTCTTGCTGGTAGTCACAGGTGCTGTATTATGACCAGTCACAGGCACACACTGACTTCTGTGAGACGCTCTCTGTGACCCACTTTGGTTTAGGCCAGCTCTGTGTGGACTTTCACAGCATGTTATGCTCATCTCCATCTCTGCTCCTGTTATCTAACCCGAGTCTGTTAAACTTCCCATTTGGATTAGCAGGACCAGCACAGTGTCTGGCACATAGTAGGTTTTGAGAGAAGAAATTGGGGCCATCTCAGGTAAAGTCCTTACTGAAGGAGTTTGACCCCCTACCCCCCATTCCAGGTAAAAGGAGAAGGAGAGAAGTAATTTCAGATTGTGGCAAGCCTGTGCCCACACACATACATCATACACACACGGATAATACATTAAAAAGAAGACGTTGGATTCTGTAACCAACAAGCTAACAGTGGCTGAACTGCTAACTAAACTATCTCATGACTTCCTTTAGAGGTTATGACTGCCAAAATGATATCATATATATTGACACCTTCTATTTTTCTTTTACTTCAGGCCTTTTTACACTCTCCTGCCTGCAGCTACTGTCTCCTTTACTTTCTAGTTCATCACAGCTTTTACCCTCTTATCAGGCCACACCATTGTCCCATCAAAGTAGTCTCTTATTTTTTTCCCCCTTTATCTTTCTGTTCCCTATGCTTATTTTGACATTTCTAATTATCTAAGGAGCATTCTGCCATTACTTACTCTTACAAAATAGTGACTGAAAAGAGAAAAATGAAAATTGAAGCTGGGAGAGGTGGCACAGATCTGTAATCCCGGCACCTGAGAGATGGAGGCACGTGGATCAGGGGTTTAAGGCCATCCTTGGCTACAGGAGGCTCTGTCTTAGATTACAAAACAGAAACAAAAGCAGGGCTGGAGAGAAGGCTCCATGCTTAAGAGCATTGTGATCTTTGCAGAAGGCCTAGGTTCACCAGCACATACGGTGAGAGTCTGGAAACTGCTTTAACTCCAGTTCCAGGGGATCTGATACTTTCTGGCCTTGGCAATCACCTGTACACATGTACACATAAAGAAGAAGAAGAAGAAAAAAAAAAAAAAAAAAAAAAAAAAAAGAAAAAGAAAAAACCTTTAACCCCCAATGAAGTAAGTTTAACTTTTTATTTTGTGGAAAGTCACATCTTGAACTTTGAAATGGATATACTGATACTTAGCATGTAAGATACACTCACCTGGTTGACAGGTGTCACCTGTGTGTGACAGGGGCTAGAGAGATGGCTCAGTGGTTAAGAGCATTGACTGCTCTTCCAGTGGTCCTGAGTTCAATTCCCAGCACCCACATGGCAGCTCATAACTATCTACAATGAGATGTGCAAGCATACATGCAGGACACTGTATACATAATAAGTAAATAAAACCCTAAAAAAAAGAATGTGTGTGATGTATTCATGTAATATGTATATGGCATGTAGTAGGTGCTTGATGGCTATTACCTCTCTTTCCTTCTCCTTTGTAATTACATTTTGATTGGTAAGGTGAAAAGAAACTGAAATTAGGTTTATTTATGTTTTACACAGGGTCTCATTGTAGTCCTGTGGCTCCAAACTTGCAAAGATCTGCCTGCCTTTGCTTCCCAGCTGGTGGGACTTAACGCTTTTTCTCTACACCTGGCCTGTTTATAGTATTGTTAGGAGACCAGCAAAACCAAGAATCTTTAGGCTTGGATTTGGAGAGGGAGAGGGAGTAAGGATCAAAGATGAAATTGCTGGCATGTATCCATTTATTTTGAATTTGGAGAGGGAGAGGGATTAGAGATCAAAGATGAAGGAAATTGCTGGCATGTATCCATTTATTTATTGAGAATTTGTTAAATATTTAAAGATAGATAAGGTACCTGACCAAAAAATACATCAATAGGCTTGTTCCTAATATTTCCCATTTATGCTATGTCTGTCAGTGGTTTGACTGCAATAAATAGTGGTTTATTGGAAAAATTAATAGGGGCAAGCTAGGTAGCTCAGTGGGTAAAAGTGATTACTGCCAAGCCTGATTATCTGAGTTTGATTCCTGGGACCCACATGATAGGAGGAGAGAACAGATTCCTGTAAGTTGTCTTCTAACTTCCACAGGTGTTTCATGACTTGTATGTACCTCCATCCCCAAAATAAATAAGCAAGCAAGCAAATGTAATTAAAAAAAAAATTCACGAGGACATGTAGAATGTTCTAGTCTGGATCTGAATGAGAGTCTTTAAAGGTAGACTGTCAAGAGGGAAGGGCACAGCAGGGATTATTTTACAGTCCTGTTCACAGCTCTGCTGGGACCCCTGTCTGCATGCTACAGTGCTTGCCTAACATACTCAAGGTCCTAGGTTTGATCCCAAACACAGCAAAGACAAAATCCTCTGTTTTTTGTTAATTTTTCCTTTTAGCTTACCGTTTTTTAATCTTTCTCTTGTTCAGATATGTCTTGTTACTTTTCTTGCCTGTAAGTCTTGGAGTCTTTTTTATTTTTTGTTTTTGTTTTTGTTTTGTTTCGAGTCAGGGCCTTAACTTTGTAGCTCAAGCAAGCCTCACACTCCCTGTATTGCTGAGTCTTCCCTTGAAGTCACAATATTCCTGCTTTTCATTCCTAAAGGACTTGACGAATACACACCACACTCTGCAGTCTTCGGGTTCATAAGAAATTATTTACATATTTCTCCCTTTTCTATACTCTTAACAAAACATATCTAAATTCAATGTTTGATAGTCTTGGTCATAAATAATATATTGGATTTTAATCAGGTTCATATAAACACAGATAACATGTGTTTGGGTTTTCAGGTGGTTTATAAACAGTGGTAATTTCATTGCAGATGTCTTTCCTGAACTTTGCTCTCATATACTCAGCTGTCTGCTTCTAGATGTCTCAAATTAAGCATACTAAAAATCCAACCTCTATCTGCCCAGACAGGGTCCACAACTAGCCTTCCTTATTTTAGCCATTGTGGCTTGTTTGCCCTGGCAGAACAGTCTGGGGTTTACCTTGACTTCTCTTTCTCCTGGCCCCTACACCTAACGTTAGCATCAGAGAATCCTGCTGCCTTTACTTTAGATTCATCTAGAATCTAGCCAGTGGCTTTGGCTCCTGTGTCTTCCATGCAAGCGCCTCTCATGACTTATTACAGTGTTCTTAACTAATTGCCCTGCTTCAGCCATCACATCCTACATCTCTTTTCCACAGCAGACAAAGTGATCCCTTTAGAATCCAAGAAGGACTGAGTCACATGTCTTTCTAATACCTGGCGCAGCTAATTTTTCGCTCCGTGTGAGAGCTGCAGTGCTTCCGGTGGCTCACAAGGCCCTGCACGGTCTGCCTTTCTTTCCTTCTCCCAGCAAGCGTGCGCTTACCTCAGCCCCTTTGCACTAGCCCAGTGCTTACAGGGTTTTCCCTCAGGCACCCAGAAGAGGTCCTTCACCTGCTCTACCTTTTTAAGTGTCCCCCTGAGCGGGAGGCTTTGGCCAGTTTTACAGTGTCAGACCTGAACTCTTCCTATGGAGCAGGTGGTTATCGCCACAACCTTTGGGCCAATTTTTGCCTAATGTTTCACCTTCTTGGTGAGGCTACCCTGACTGCCTCCTGTTTCGGTGTTGGGGATTGAACCCAGGGCTTGGTGAATGCTGTACAAGCATCTGACCACTGAGCTCTGCTCTCAGCTTCCTGGTCACGCTCTTAAATCCTGTAACCTGTGCCCCAATTGTACTCCTAGACTTTATCTGCCCCTGCATTTCCCTCTCACCTTAAACTAGTAACCCGAGATACTGATACTGTTATTTATTACGTTTCCTTTTTTGTTGTTTGCCTTCTGTTGGAATGTGAACTTTCTGAGTGGGGAGAGTGTTTTGTTTGCTGTTATATCCCAAGCATCTACAGTGGTGCCTCCCACTTAATAAGTACCCTGTAAATACTGGTTAAAATCAGTGAAAGATATATGGTTAGTGATTTTGGAAGCTTCTGTCACTCAGGCCACATCATTTGGCAGATGGATTTTGTTGTTCCCCGAGTAATGAAGCACCATTGGGTAGAAGTCATCTATAGGTAGGAGAGTAGCATCATAAGAGAAAATTGTATTTTTTCTTTTTTGAGATGGGCTTACTATGTAGAATAGGGTGGCCTTGAACCACAGAGGTCTGTCTGCCTCTGCTTCTTGAGTGCTAGAATTGAAAGCATAAACCTTGAATCCCAGCTTAGCATTTATTTATTTATTTATTTATTTATTTATTTATTGTTTTCTGGTGTTGGGACTCAAATTAAGGGCCTCATAGTGAGGAAATACTGGACCAAAGCAAGACTGAAAACCAGTTGGGCAAACTCCGGACTCTATAATGTCTGATGTCAAACGCTCTTCAGGTCTCCAACTCCATTCAGCTTTGTTGACTGCAGCACACTTCCTTCACCTGGGCTGGTTCCACTCCCTGTGAGCATCTCTCCTCGCAGGCGTCCCCAGCTCTGGCATCTCCAGCATCTTAGGGTCTCCAAGGCAACCCAGGCTTCGACTTCACAGCTTCATGTAATGGCCTCTCTACTATGAGGCCTCCATTCAGGGACACCGCTGACACATTCCTGGCCTCAGTGACTTTCCTTAAGCATGGAGGCTTGTTCTTTTATCCTTAGACGTGGCTAAAGCTGCCAAATTCTGCTGCTTGCTAGAGCTGGAACATAGTCTCCTCATTCAATTTCGTCCTCACCAGCTTTCTGTCCTTCACTGCCTAAGCTGGCTGTCCCCAAACTTCCTCTGTAGACCACACTGGCCTTAAACTCAGAGATCCCCAAGCCTCTGCCTTTCCAGTGCTGGGATTAAAGGTGTGTCCCACCACACCTGGCTCTAAATTTTTCTGGAAATTTAGCTGCAGTCTTGCCCCGAGGTCACCACTCCCTTCATCCGTTTCTCAATCCACTTATCTCCTTGAACAGAAGCAGGTCCCATTCTGCTTCCTGGTGCTCTTTTTCTCCTCAGAATTTAGATTTTGTTATTTACCCTGCTCAGCGTGCTCCTTTTCATTATCAGTCTTTATAAGCATGAACACTAGTGACCACACTGCAGAGAATGTTTTGAGATTTCCTTTGTTAACAGAATTAATCCAAATCTCTTCACTTTATCCTCAGGTATTATCTTCAGACAAGGGCAAAAGGCAGCCACTTTCCTTCACCAAAATATCTCGAGAACTATTTCTAGGCAACATACTAAGAGTCTCCTCCTCTGAAACTTCTTGAGTCAGTTCAAATAACTTTTTCTTTTTTTAAAGGCTTTATTTATGTGTACTATTCTGTCTGCATGTACCCCTGCAGGCCAGAAGAGGGCACCAGATCTCATTACAGATGGTTGTGAGCCACCATGTGGTTGCAGGGAATTGAACTCAGGACCTCTGGAAGAGCAGCCAGCGCTCTTAACTGCTGAGCCATTTCTCCAGCCCTCAAATAACTCTTAACACCTCTGTCTTCCATGTTCCTACTGGCATGGCCCACTAAGAAGTGCTTAAAGCATTTTACTGCTTTCCAAACCCAAAGTGACAAAGTACAAATTTCCCCACACAAAAACATGATTAGGCCAATCACAGAAGTCCCTGGTACCAACTCCTGCCTTAGTTAGGGTTTTCATTGCTGTGAAGAGATACAACTCGATTATGGTTTCAGAGAGTCAGTCCATTTTCATCATGGTGGAGGGCATGGCAGCGTGCAGGTAGATATGATGCTGGAGAGGTAGCTGAGAAAGGGAGAGAGGGAGGGAGGGAGGGAGAGAGAGAGAGAGAGAGAGAGAGAGAGAGAGAGAGAGAGAGAGAGAGAGAGAGAAGGACAGTCAGACACAGAGACACTGGGCAGTATCCTGACCAAAGGAAACCTCAAAACCTGTCCCCACAGTGACACACTTCCTCCAACAAGGCCATACCCACTCCAACAAAGCCACATTTCCTTTTTTAAAAAGATTTATTTATTTATTGCACATACAGTGTTCTGTTTGCATGTATGCCCACATGCCAGAAGAGGGCACCAGATCTCATGATAGATGGTTGTCAGCCACCATGTGGTTTCTGGGAATTGAACTCAGGACTAATGGAAGAGCAGTCAGTTCTCTTAACCTCTGAGCCATCTCTCTAGACCCCACATTTCCTAATAGTGTTGCTCCCTATGAGATTATGGAGGCCAGTTTTATTCAGACTATCACAGGGTTTCTCTGTGTAACAGCCCTGGCTGCCCTGGAATTTGATTTGTAGAACTTACAGAAATACACCTGTCTCTACCTCCCTGGTGCTGGGACTGTAGGCCTACCCCACCACGTCTGCATTATACATTAGAAATGAGGCCCTAGTTTAAGGGGAACTTGAGTAATTTCTCATGATTATTTAGTAGGCAGAAAGAAAAGGCCCTTTAGCCCAGGAAAACAGATATGGCCAGTGAAGTCCTAGCACTCGGGAGGCAGAGGCAGAGGCAGAGGCAGGCAGATCTCTGAGTTCAAGACCAGCCTTGTATTACCTGAGGCTTCAGGCTTGCTGTTTTCACAGGGCATCTGACTGGAAGTTAGACCAGCCTGATTGGACTGGCCGCCTCCGAATCACTTCAAAAGGGAAGATCGCCTACATCAAACTTGAAGATAAAGTTTCAGGTAGGTTCAGGGGCCCTCTCAAACGGGGTGGTGGGGGAGGCGGGGTTGGTGTACTCGCCAGTCCCCTCAAATCGAGAGCTGGCATGGACAAATACCTGTTAATTGGAGTTAGCTTTTCTTCTGCTCAAGGAGGTCTCTTTCTTGCTGTTAGGGGAGCTCTTTGCTCAGGCACCAGTAGAGCAGTACCCTGGCATTGCTGTGGAGACGGTGGCAGACTCCAGCCGCTACTTTGTGATCAGGATCCAGGATGGTACCGGTGAGGGAGTTGGGGTCCCTGGTGGGGTGCGGTCAGGAAATAGCGAATGAGCTCGGATAAAACTGTCCGTTACAGTTCTCTTCCTTTTGACAACTTTGCTTCCCTTGCTTGCAAACTTACTATGGCTATCGAAGGGAAGGGGTTAACATTTTGTAGACAGGAGCATAAGCTCAATTGAGTTTAAGTTCAATTAGTCAAAATGCTTATTTAAGGGAAGAGACCCTGTTATAGTTGCTGCGTGGCTTTTGATGGCGTTGTCTCGGATCATCCATTTTTGAGGGCTGTAGTTCTCAGCCATTTCTGCAATTTTTGGTTTTTGTTTCGAGCCTTACTGTTGTAATCCTGGCTGGCCTGGAGCTTGCAGTACGTCAGGCTGGTCTTGAATTCAGAGATTGGCCCGCCTTTGCTGGGCTTATGCACTACCATGCCCAGCCTCCTCATATTATTTAATAGGTCGGTAACCAGACAATAAATATTTTTGGCTTTTTTTGGGCCAAGTTGTAACTGCTCCCAGTTTGGTGGTTGCAGGGTCAAGTGGCCACAGACACATCTGTCCAAGTCGATGTGCCTGTGTTTCAGTAGAACTTCATTGTCAGACTCAGGCTGTGGGAAGAGTTGGTTCATTCAGTTGCATGTTATCTGCTGACTGCCGGTCTGTGAGAAAATACTAAGCAGATTTTATGCAATTTGTGTGACATGTTTGTCTCTGTTAGGCAGAAGTTGTCATAAGGAACACGTTTTCTGAGATTCCTCCTTTTCACAGGGCGTAGTGCATTCATTGGCATTGGCTTCACCGATCGGGGGGACGCCTTTGACTTTAACGTTTCCTTGCAAGATCACTTCAAGTGAGTGAAGCTTTTGTTTAGATTTCAGGGCTAATAGGTAGGGGTTGGGGGTGCTTCTACTTTCTCTCTCCATGTGGTTTATTCAGTAGTCTGTCCTTTACTTTTTCCTTATCTTTGTACCTGCTCTTGTCTATCCGTACAGCCTGTAATGTATTTTAGTCCTTGTGTGGTGGTTTGGGTTCATGCTTGTTTGTGACGTGGGGAATTGACGTTTCTATTAAAAAGGTGCTGGAGGGTGGCACACGGCAGCAGCCAACCTGTCCATGGACAGCTGTGTGCCAGGTATGCTGCTGGCGTGTTCTGTGCCTATGTATTTTCTTCAGCCAGACTGAGTGAGCAGCTGTAGTGAGCAGCACCTGGCACCATATCTCTTCCTGTCTCTAGGACAGTGTAGCTCTCTCTCTTTATTCTCAGAACCCTGAAACTTAAAGCCCAGAGATGGCAACTCTAAGAACATGGTAACTGGCACGTCTCCTTTGGGGCAGTACTCTGCCGAGGGCTGAGGACTGTTGGGAGGGGTGTATACATGCATTCCCTGTTGCTCCCCAGTCTGAACCCAGCTGGCCTCTCTGGCATATTCTTTTCCTTTTCCTCTCATATCTTTCTGGAAGTTCAGTTCGTCTGAGTGAGATTTAGCCAGATTTGTTTAAGATCCTGCTTCTTTAGGGAATTCTAAATTGAGATAAATTATTTCCCCAAAGGTGGGTGAAGCAGGAAACTGAGATTTCCAAAGAATCTCAGGAAACAGATAATCGCCCCAAGTTGGATTTAGGCTTCAAGGAAGGACAGACCATCAAGTTGAGTATTGGGGTAAGTGTGATTTCTGTTTATTTTATTTTATGTGTATGGGTGTTTTCCTGCATATATGTTTATGCACCATAGGCATGCAGTGTCTGTGGAGGCCAGAAGAGGGTGTTGAATCCTCTGGACTGGAGTTTCAGATGGCTGTTAGCGGCTGTAGGTGGTGCTGGGATTCAAACCTGTGTCCTCTGAAATAGCAGCCAGTGCTATTTACTGCTGAGCCATCTCTCCAGCCTCTGTTTCTTTTGGGAGACAAGGTGTCACTATATATAGCCCTGGTTGGCCTGGAACTTGCTATATAGATCAGGCTAACCTTGAATTCACATATCTGGCTGCTTCTGCTTCCTGGATGCTGGGATTAAGGGTGTATGTCGGCTGAGATCAGTTTTTTTAAAAACATTGTTCTTTAGGTTAGTGATCTCTCTCTCTCTCACAGAACATTACAACCAAGAAAGGAGGTACTTCTAAGCCCCGGGCCACAGGGACTGGGGGCCTGAGCTTACTACCACCTCCACCTGGAGGCAAAGTCACTATTCCCCCACCGTCCTCAGTTGCCATCAGCAACCACGTCACCCCACCGCCTATTCCAAAATCTAACCATGGAGGCAATGATGCAGGTAAATCTCATACTTAACTTTGAAAATAACTGAATTATGGATTAAATGGATAATAGCCATTTGCCAAGAAGTTTTTGCTAGGAAGTTGCTTTGGAACCATCATGGTGATTTTGGCAAGGGGCCAGTTTTGTCTGGTGAAGTGGTGTCTAGTAGGTACTTTGACAAAAACAACATGGTTATTTAAAAGGTTGGAGAAGAGATGGTTAAAGTGTAAGTGCTGCTCCTACAGATAGGGTTGTGAGTGTGCTTCCCAGCACCCACGGGGTCAGGCAGCTACAGGGCATCTGAGGGCTCTGAGGGTACAGGTACTCACGTGTGCAGACCCACATACAGTCACACATACACATAATTAAAACTAATACAATAATGGGCAAAAGAAGGCCTCTGCCCTTCATTGTTTGTTGGTTAGAGGCTAAAAGGCTTGTAGGTCAGAAGTATGACATGGTTTTGAATGTGGCTTTCCTACTCATGTCTGGATGTGCTTAGTAAACATCACTCAAGTTCTCTAAAAAGTTACTTATTTACTGTCAATTAATTTTATTTTTTGAGACAGGGTCTGATGTAGCCCAGGTGCCTTGAATGTGCTGTGTAGCTGAAGATGACCTTGCATCCCTGAGCTGCTTGGCTCCAAGTGCTGGGGTTAGGAGTGTGCCACCACAGGCTTACTTAAGGTTTTGAGTCTCAGTGTGCTTGTGTGCAAAGTGGAGGAGAAAAACTGCCCAGGCGTGAGGTGAATGCTGTACAGTGCCTAGCCCAGCTCCTGGAGCACAGTAGCTGTTCCATGAAGAGACCACATCTCGTCTGTTCACGTTTGTCATCTTCAGCGAGGTGGCAGCCATACATGCAGGGCAGTCCTTGGGGAAGCCAGAGGATCTAAAGTCAGAGCCTGCATGGTCCGTTGTGAGCTGCGGGCCTCTGCTTAAAGAGAAACCCACCAGACAAATGTTTGTGCTTGTCCTTACTGGCCAGCCGTAAAAAACAGGTGTGGTTGTATTTTCCTCATTCAAAAGTGAGACTGTTAGCAGTCAAAGGAATCCCTTTCTTTTTCTTTTTTATTTGAGGGGATGTTACTGTGTAACCAAGGCTGGCGTGTGCATGTTTTATGTGTATATTCATACACACACACACACACACACACACACAATATTAGAGAACCAGGCATTTTACCCATTTAATATTAGAAAACCAGGTGTTAGAGTTTGGTAGGTTTTTTTTTTTTTTTTTTTTTTTCCCCAGGGTTTCTCTGTTTAAGCCTGGCTGTCCTGGAACTTGCTCAGTAGAACAGGCTGGTCTTGAACTCACAGAGATCCTCCTGCCTCTGCCTCCTGTGTTCTGGGGTCACCTTAGTTCTATTTCATCAAAGGAGGGAATATAAATGCAATGTCTTAAAACCTTGTGACCATACAGTTGAAGATTGATTTTTTTTTAAATTAAACTTTATTTTGAAAATTATCGCGATTCATGCACAGTCATAAGAACTAATGAAGGGAAGCAGGTGTGGTGGTACACACCTCACATCCCAGCACTTTGGAGGTAGAAGCAGTTTAGTGTCACCCGAAATGATGTAATTTCCTGGCCAGCCTGAACTATTGGGACTTTGCCTCAAATTAAAAAAAGAAAAAGAAAAACACTGAAAAACTCTGGTGTCTTCTTTGTTCAGTATTCCTCACTGATAACGTTGTACAAAACTTTTTTAATTGCCATTGATGTTGACGTTGTCTTCTAATCTTAATCAAGTTTCTCATCTGTGTACATGAGTGCATAGGTAGGTGGCTTTGGTTTTGTGTGGATCCACTGTGACAGTGAGGCATGAGGCTGCAGAACAAGTCTGCATCACTTTCTGTCTTTTCAAACATTTATTATTGTGGTGTTTTTTTTTTTTTTTTTTTTTTTTAAACACAGAGTCCTCTGTGTAGTTCTAGAACTTACTCCCTTAGACCATGCTGGCTTCCAACTCAGAGATCCTCCTGCAGCCTTCCAAGTTCTGGGATTAAATCTGCACCACCAACATCTGGCTAAGATTTATTATATTTAATGTGAGTGCAGGTGCCTCAGGGCCAAAGGCATCAAGCCCCTGGAGCTGGAGTTAGAGATGGTTGTGAGCCACAGACTTAGGGGCTGAGAACAGAACTTGGGTCCACTGGAAGAGCAGCTATTTTTTTTCCCCCCTTTGGGTTTTTTGAGACAGGGTTTCTCTGTGTAGCTTTGGAGCTTGTCCTGGAACTAGATCTGCAGACCAGGCTGGCCTCAAACTCAAAGAGATCTGCCTGCCTCTGCCTTCCAAGTGCTGGGATTAAAGGCATGTGCCACCAACGCCCAGCTGCAAGAGCAGCTCTTAAGAGAGAGAGAGAGAGAGAGAGTGCGTGCGTGCGTGCTTTAATCATTGAGCCATCTCTCCAGCCTTGTTGTAAGAATCTTTGGTGTCACCCTTTATGGCCACACCCCTCCGAGCCTTCGTTCTCCCATCCCTGACCCTTGGCAATCTCTCATCTGCTTTGTGTTCATATCAAGTTATTTCTTTAGGAGTGTTAGGTCAATGGATTGGCTTTTTCCGATGTGGAATTTTTTCCCTTTTGTTGGCAAGTGTACATATTTACTGCAGTGTTTTAACCATTACCTACGGGCATCTGAACTGTCTCCAGTTTTGAGTGCTGTGACGTAGGTTTCCCTGTGGACGTATAATTAACACCCCCTCCCCCAATTGTTCAGATATCCTTTTAGATCTGGATTCCCCTGCTCCTGTCACGACTTCAGCACCAGCTCCAGTTTCTACAAGCAGTGACTTGTGGGGAGACTTTAGCACTGCATCCAGGTAATGGGCACAGTGCACCCAACAGCCTGTCCCTTAGGGTGTGGCCAGTGGTTCTCCCCCTTCCCAACGCTGACCCTTTAATAAGGTTGTTTTACTACTTTATAGCTGTAATGTTGCTGCTCTTATGAAGCATATGCAAATATCTGATATGTCATTCCTGTGAAAGGGTTATTTAGCTCTCATAGGGGTTGTGACCCACAGGTTAGAATCACTGTTGTAGAGGATGTGTGTAGTCAGGGAAGCAGCTGCCACCTTGTGGGTTTCAGTGTGAGTCCAGGAAGAAATGCTGGGTGGGAGTGGTGGTGGTGGGGGGAAGCTGCCGGGAGAGGCTGACTGGACTCTTATACTCATGTGCCGCCTTGGCTTTCTGTCTCTTCCCCTGTCTTGCAGCTCTGTTCCGAACCAGGCACCACAGCCATCCAACTGGGTCCAGTTTTGAGTGTCATTGGCATGATGTTAAGGACACACTTGAAGAATAAAAATGACCCTGAGGGCACCATTCTGTGAGGGAGTTGAGGGACCGCTTCATTTCCCAGAACCAAAATCAGTGGACAATCTTTTCCGTAGCTTCTCTGTTGCTTTCAGGCTGGATTATTTTGTTACCTCTGTTACTTGCTGTATGCCAGGAGACCACCTGTTGTTTCCTGCTCACAACCAAGGCAGGGGAGTAGCGGGAAACTATCACACTGGCCGACTGTGCAGAGTTCAGAAGGCCAACTTTGAGAGTGTGAGTGACCTCAAACATTTGTAAATTCTTGAATTTATTTCAGAATCATCTCATGACTCCTGTGTATCTCTTTGTGATGCCCCAGTTATCAATTTCTGGAGACAAATGCCTTCTGGAGACTAAAAATGGGCAGGCTGGTCTCAGTACTTACAGAGTTAGGATTTTCATGGGGGTAGGTTTGCAGAAAGAGCCGTATGAATCCCAGGGCTCTCCTGTAAGGCCTCCTTCTGGCTTCTCCCATTCAGTGAGCATCCAGTGAGCCCCAGCACCATCACCTTGAGTGTTTACATGTCTTCTCCTTTGGTAAAAGGTTGTGTTGGTGGCACCTCACTGTTTTCTACTTGTTGAATAGTGCAGCATCTTTGACAGTGGATATTTCTGAGATGAAGGAGGATCATGCGGCTGAGCTTTCCCAAGTTGTAATCTACAGAATTGTTTTTGCTGCATATCATGTATAGCGTTAACTTTACTCACCGTGTGTTTGACCCGAACGTAAGAGTCTAACTTGATGTACAGAGCAGAGCAGTAGAAGCACTTAGCTCTTATGCAGTACCCACATGCCTTGCTGCCTGGTTTGGATCCCTTTTCATAAACATTTCGTGTAGTCTATTTAGCTGTTCCACAGAAAGCTGCTATTATATAATTGTCAGTGTGAAGGAGGCTAAACCACAGCTGTACCTGTGACAGCCTTTGCCCCAGGCTTTGATACCCAGCTAGGATATCTTAAAGCGAGTTACAGTCCCATCACTTTTCCCTCCCTCTGCCCACCATTCCTTTTACAATGCTGTGAAGAGAGCCCTGTTCAGGTCTGGGTACTATCCACTTTGTTTGTTGGGCAATTTGAGGAGGGGTTGGGAGGATTTACATTCTTCTGTGAGCACCTGTTTGAATATGTATGTTCTGCCTGAAGAGGGTCCTTATATTTAATTTCAAATACATTATTTCTCTTGGATAATTTTCTTAGCTTTTCCAGACTTTGGGTCCATTCCCTCCCACCCTATTACCTCCCCTTTCCAGGCAGCTCTTTTCTTGCAGAGCCATGGCAGGATGTTTAAGGTTCCAATAAAACACTAAGAGGAAAATATAGACAATATAATGACTAACTATTGGGAAACCTATTTTCTCAATCTTCCTCCATTTTGTGTTCTTTGTATTCTTAAGATGATAATATATTATGTATTTGAATTGCTGAAAATTGAAAATGAAGATATATGTATATAAAGCGTATGCTGTGTTGGTGCAATAATGGTGATTAAAGATATGAAAAAAAGGTTGTTTTTCATCTTTTGGTTTATGTCCTGTCTCTCTCTACCAATGGTAGGAGTTAAACCCAGGCCTTTGTGCATGCTGGGCAAGTGCCTCACCGCTTACAGTCCCAGCCTCGTTTGCCTTTTTAACTTAACTGGCCCAGGACAAAAGGGCCATCAGTAGTAAGAGGGCACATGCACTTGTCAGTCTTAAGAAACAGGGCTGTGGCAGACATTTATCATTCAGCTCTCCCTCACCCCCTTCAGAACTTACAGAAAGGGCCTTGGTGACCCGTGCAGCAATGGCACTTTGGGTAAAGTGCACAGACACAAGAGCAGCTCAGGTGATGGTGCACTGTGAAAAGGAGAAGAAAATTTTATAGTATGGAAATGAAGCATGACTAGTATCAAAAAGTCAAAAAGGCCAGTGAGATGGCTCAGCAGGCGAGTGCTTGCCATCCGGCCTGATTACCTGACTTTTGGTCCTGTAAGTTGTCTTCATCACATGTGTGCCATGGACACTGCTGGCTGTTTTTTTTTTTTTATTTTATTTTTTATTTTTTTTTAATTTTGGTCAACTTGACACAAGCTGTGCAAGTCAGTAAGCAGCACCCCTTTGCATCAGCTTCTGCCTCTGAGTTCCAGCCCTATATGAGTTCCTGTCCTGACTTCCTTTGATGATGAACAGTGATATGAAAGTGTAAGCCAAATAAACTCTTTCCTCTCCAACTTGCTTTTTGGTCATGGTGTTTTGTCACAGCAGTAGAAACTCCAACTAAGACACACACACACACAGAGTAAATAAATAAATAAGCAAGTGTTATGGGGAACCTGCATAAGACCAAACTAGACTCCCTTAATATAGGTGACAATGGTGTGACTGGGACAATGTATGAGTGGGTTCAAGATCTAACATTAAAGCGTAAACTGACTTAGTGGAGCCCATTCGATATGGAGAGATACCATGCCCAGCCTAGACACAGGGGTGTGGTGGGGGTGGAGAAGTACCTTAGTCCTGCCTCAACAAGATGGTGGGACAGACTTAGACTTCCTAGGGGAGGCCTTACCCTCTCCGAGGAGCAGATGAGAGGAGAGGGGAGTGAAGGGAGCGGGAGGGAGGGGGAACTGGGATTGGAATGTAAATAACAATAATAATAATAAAAGAAGCAACTGTTGGGCTCAGTAAATAAAGGTGCTTGCCCCCAGGCCTGAATACTTGAGTTTGATCCCTGAAACCTACATGAGGGAAGGAGAGAACCTAGTCCTGTGACCTCCATTCCTGTGCTGTGGCTCTTGTGTTCACACACATAGACACAGAGAGAGTAAATAAAGCAAATGTTGGTGAAGAGTGCAGAAAAGGGACACTTTTCATATTGTTGGTGAGAAAGCAAATGTCCCAGCCATCACTGACATCAGTATGCAGCTCTTCAACAAATTAAAAACAGGCTGGAGAGATGGCTCAGGGGTTAAGACCATTTGCTGTTCTTGCAGGGAATCTGGATGAATTCCAAGAGATTTGATGCCCTCTTCAGACCTCTGCAGGCATCTACACACACACAGTGCACATACATACACATAACGCATAAAATCAAATGGATCTTAAAAAACTAAAAATAAGCCGGGTGTTGGTGGCGCATGCCTTTAGTCCCAGCACTCGGGAGGCAGACATTCTGAGGCCAGCCTCGTCTACAGAGCTAGTTCCAGGACAGGCTCCAAAGCAATGCAGAGAAACCCTGCCTTGAAAAACCAAAAAAACCAAAACAAAACAAAAACAAACTAAAAGAATAAATACTATATAATCCAGGAGTCTTTCTTCTGTGTAAATATCTCAGAAAGATTACCTATCTACCAGAAATTTATATATAATATATATTCTTTATAACTTTATTTAGAGATTTATTATTACTATTGTGTGCACATGTCTGTGGAGGTCAGAAGAAAGTGTCAGTTCTCTTGGAATTGTTACAGTGCCTGGGAGCTGTGTGACATGGGACTGATTCAGGCCCTCTGTGAAAGAAGTAAGCACTGTGACTGTTGGGCCATCTTCCCAGCACCTTTAAAGCTTAAATAATATTCTCCTTGCTGTGTGATGTACACCTCTGTGTGTGGTTGTGGGCTGTCCACCAGAGAAGACGGCTCAGACATGGATTCCAGCCAATAGAAAGTCTTTATTAGTCAGTTGGTGACTACACTGGGTGTTCAGAATCCCAGTCTCGAACTTTTAAGTACAAAACCCGCATCCTGGTTGACATATTTCAGTTAACAAGAACAGTTAGCCAGAAACAGAACTCCAGAAGCCAAAAGGCTTTGCCAGAACTGTGGACTTCAATGGCTCAAGACTTTATTTTAGTTTTTGGCAGGTGGTGCTGTCTGCATGCCGAGTTTTACAGTCTGAATGATACCTCCGTCATGAAGTCAGTTGTGCTAAGGCCTGGGGATCTACCAAGGTCTGGGGGCCGTGTGTGTGTGTGTGTGTGTGTGTGTGTGTGTGTGTGTGTGTGTGTGTGTGTGGGAGAGAGGGGGAGAGAGAGAGAACATAGAGGTCAGAGGAAGATTTGGGGTGCCCTGATCTACCACATGCATCTCTCCCCTTGAGACAGGCTCAGTCAGTGAAAATGGGGCTTTGCCGTTCGCTTGTTCTTCAGTGAGACTGATGGGCAACAAGTCCCAGACTCCCTTCAGTTTCCATTTCTTCCATGCTGGTCATAGGTGAGTGTCTGTCTGACTCTCCTCTGTGGATGTTGGTGCAGCCAGTGCTCTTACCCACCGAGCCATGCCCCCAGCCCTAGGTTAGAGAGGAGGGTGAAGTTTATTTACTTATTTTGTTTTATTTTGTGTTTTGAGAGAGGGTCTCTGTAAATGGCGGCGGCTCTCCTGGAACTCATTGTGTAGACCAGGGTAGCTTCAAACTCAGAGTTCAAGGATTAAAACCTGGGATAAAGCTTGTGCCATCACACCCTACTTTTTGGTTCTTGAAGACTGGAACATATTTAAGGCTGTGGTCCCTCCCTCCCTCCCTCCTCCCTTTCTCTCTCCTTCATTCCTCTGTCCATTCCTAGTTTACTTTTGAAATATACAAGATATGAGGACAGCACATATTCTAAAAATGTCTAGTGTGCTTGTAATATTTTCATTTGAGTCAGAAGTAAAATGATTGTCTGTTGTGAGCTCATGCTTTGTTCCATCAATCTAATAATATCACATTCTAAGAATTGGCATAAAAAGGGCTACTACTGATGTTTTTGTTTGCTTTTCATTATTTTTTCCTTTTTTAAATTTAAATTAAAAACAAGCCTGTTTTACATGTCAATCCCAGTTCCCTCTCCCTCCCCTCCTGCCCTATCCCCCTTCAGTATTTTAAAAAAATTCTTGTTCATTCTGACACTATGCTATGGCAGGAAAGAAATGTCACTGTGAGACCACTAGAGGGCATGCTTTCTCTACAATTGGAATAATGTGTTTCAGACTTGCTGATGAAGGGGACCCTGAAGAAAGACATGAAGGTCATCTGAGATCTTTTTTGTTTATTTGTTCGTCTCTACGTAGCCCTGGCTGTTCTGGAACTTACTATGTACATTAAGCTGGCCTTGAATTCACAGAGATTTGTCTGCCTCTCTCCCCAAATTCTGGGATTAAATGCCCCAGGCTTATTTGTGTGTTTTGAGATAGGATGTCATATAGCTTAAGATAGCCTTGAGCTGAATGTATGGCAAAGACGACTCTTCCTGCTCCCTACCCCCAGACAGAGTTTCTTTGAGAGCCCCCGCTGTCCTGGAACTCAGTCTGCAGGCCAGGCTGATCTCGAACTCAGAGATCCACCTGCCTCTGCCTCCCAAGTGCTAGGATTAAAGGTGTGTGCCACTACCGCCTGGCTCGAAAAATGAGGAAAGCAGTACATCACAGAGTCATTGTGACAGTGAAGTGGCTTGAATAATCAATGGTCTATGGTTAGTTTCTGTAGGTTTCATCACTGATGGAAATAAATGGCGCGCATGGAAGAAGGCTTGGCACTTGGCAAGCTCTATGTAAGTATCTGCCACCATTAACTGTGCAGCCCCATCCCAGCCCCTGCACTTGTGTCCGGATGCCTGGTCTCACTCTGGCTACCACTGGAGGAGATGGGATGGCAAGAGCTGGAGCATGGTATTGTTCCCCACCTGGGTAGGTACCCTCTGGGATATGGAGTGGAGGAGTCATTGGATAAGGGGCAAATGGAGAGTCAGATGGTAGGGAGACAACCTGCATAGAACAAATTTAGGGAGACTGAATGTACCTGGAGGACCAAGCTCTTCATTCTGTAATCTCATGCAGATTCAGAAAGTCGGAAACCCCAAACCGAGTGCAGCCTCACTGTCTACGTTTTTGAACCATTGATTCCTTGTTTTGCAATAGCTAAGTGCTTTATGAACTATCTCAGTCACTACAGAATCTCGAAGGTGTTGTATGGTTACCTACATCTCCAGCATAGAGAAGTTAAATGTAACTTTACCCTTGTGTGCCTAAAGTGATGGTAAGCTATGTATTGAGTGATTCTGGCCATTGTACGTACTTACATTAAAAAAGGGAAACACCCCCATTCATCTTCATACTGCAGCCATACTGATTCAGTTTCATTGAGTTGTTTTGCTCCTCAGTGCCCTTGCATTTTCTGGTCTTTCCATCCCAAACAACTACGCTGGTGTTAGGGTTTAGATGTGAAGTGTGCCCAATGTGGTCCAGACAGTGAGAGGTAAATTGGCCATGAGGGTTGTCTTAGGGTTTCTATTGCTGCAATAAACCCCATGACCAAAGAGCAAGTTGGAGAGGAAAGTGTTTACACTTCAGCATCGCTGTTCATCACTAAAGGAAACCAGGACAGGAGCTCAAACAGGGCAGGATCCTGGAGACAGGAGCTAATGCAGAGGCCATGGAGGGGAGTTGCTTTTTGGCTTGCTTCCCATGACTTGCTCAGCCCACTTTCTTTATCCCAGGACCAGCGGCCTAGGGATAGTATGACCCACCATGGGCTGGCCTTTCCCCATTGACCACTAAATGAGAAAATGCCTTACAGCTGGAACTCAAGGAGGCATTTCCTCAGCTGAGGCTCCTTTCTCTCTGATGACTCTAGCTTGTGTCAAGTAAAACCACCCAATCAATACAAGGGCTGTGGTCTGATCAGTGGCTTGATCCACTAATGGGTTTATAATTTAGTTGTAAAATCAGTTGATAGCAATAATGTGGAATGTGTTAAAATGTTTTTGTTAGCACTTATTAACTACTGCGATAGTGGTTTTCTTTATGACATTTCCACACTGGCGCATGATGTATTTTGAGCGCATTCACCTCCTCTGTTACCTTGTCTTGTCATTGTCCCACTTCTGCTGGCGTCTCTTCTCCTTTTGTGTCTTTTTTAAAAAATGACCCAGTGAGTTTCATTAGGGATGCTTACAGGAACACGGGTGGGAGTTTGTGTATAGTAGCACGGGCACCTTTCTGTGGCTATACCACTGAAGAACATGTCCCTCCCTCTCCCACAAACCCTTCGGGAGGGGTAGGGCCTCAGGCATCCCCCAGTCCGGGTCTACAGGCCCAGTCTTATACAGTAATCCCAGTTGCTCTGAGTTCAAGAGTGCAGAAGTCATTGTCACCCCTCTGGCCATGCAACTACTCCTCTGGCTCTTAGAGCCCCCCACTCCCTGAGATGTTGCATGACCTTGGAGGGGGCGATACAGATGTTCTCTTCATGGCTGAACCCTTGGCAGCCATCATTCTTGGTACATTGGCCTGCTGCAAAATCTTGACACATTTTATAAATCAGTTTTTGTGTGCTTAAGTTTACCTAAATATTCTTAGATAAAATTTATACTAAAATAAATTTTACCTTAGAATTTATGATGTTTTGAACTCTTTCCCATGCCTATATATTTGTATGTATTGATTTATTTTCTGTGTATGTATGTACATGCTTCTGTGTGTATGTGGATACAAGTGTGTGCATGTACAAGTGGAAGCCTGAGGCCTCCCTCGATCACCATTTGATGGGGGTTGCCCTTCTGTATATGTGTTTCTCGGATTAGTTGATGAATAAAACACTGATTGGTTGATTGGCCAGGAAGGGAGTATAGGCAGAACTAGGAGGTGAGGAGAATTCTGGGAAATGTAGGCAGACAGAGTAGTCATGTAGCACCCAGGAAGAGAGGATGCACAGTGTTCTTCAGTAAGCCAAGGCCATGTGGAAATACATACATTAATAGAAATGGGTTAATAATTGAGACAGAAGTAGCCAATAAGAAGTGTGAGCCACCAGCAACAGTTTCATAATTAATATAAGCCTTGTGTGTTTATTTGGGGATCAAGGGCAGCAGGACCCTGCCGGGCCGGAAAACTTACAACAACAACCTTTCACTTTTTTTTTTGGACAGGAATGATTGTGTTTATTTCAGATACCCAGTGCAGATACCCAAACCACATTTCTCCTTTCTGAAGGTTCTTTTTTGGGGAAGGGCAGGGAAGGGTAAGGGTAAGATCTCACTATGGAGCTGTGACTTGCCTAGAACTTACTGTGAATATCTTTGTGCTACTGCACCCCAGCCTTTTTTTTTTTTCTCTCTTAAATCAACCAGGGTCTCATGTAACCCCTGCTTGTCTTGAACTTTATATGGTGTGGAGTCTGTCCTGGAACTCCTGATCCCCCTGCCTCCACCTCTCAAGTGCAGGAGCCATCATGCCCTGCTTCTTAGTTTTTCTCTCTGAATAAACAGGTTATGTTAGACAGCACTATTTAAACGTAGTAAGCCACCAGGCTCCTAGTTGAGGGAGCTTTTTCTAAACAGATTGCATTCTGCCCCAGTGGGTCCTGGATCAGGTCCAGGAAATGCTCTTTTTGTTTGTTTGGTTTTGCTTTTCCAAGACAGGGTTTCTCTATGAAGCCTTGGCTGTCCTGGAACTAGCTCTGTAGACCACCTGCCTCTGCCTCCTGAGTGCTGGGATTAAAAGTGAGTGCCACCATGCCCAGCTGTAAACTGTTTTAAGGCGCTCCCTGAGTTGGCAGGATGGGGCAGGGTACTCAGTGGTCTCTAAGGATGCTCTTGTAGGGAACCATGAGAAACCCAGACTCACTGATGTCTAATGTTAGAGCCCTAGCTCTTTTATGATGAAGTACACTTTAAAGAAAGAAAACTTAAGCAATCCCTTACAGCCAGGAAAGGGTTACTCAGAAACTACCAGCATCATAGGACAAGATTCCTGACCTTGGAGTTAGGACACTCAGTCAGCTTTGACCTGCTCCTTGGGGCCAAGCCTGAGCCTCTTTGAACTTTAGCGTCATTTAGTGTACTGTCTTACTGGCTAGTTAGACCAGAGTGGGCTCTGCTGTGTGTAAAGAGAGCCCAAGTTAGCTTCCTAAGGATAGCCACCAAGGCTAAGAACCTCTAGATGGAAAGGGAAGGAGGTCGTACCTCATGGTCTCAGGTCCTCTCTGAGCTACCCTCTACCCTTGGTGGTGGAGGACCAGCAGGGAGGACTTGCTTGGCTTATCATAAAAGGGAAGAAGGGGATTTCTGACCAGTGGCCTGAGAAGCAGCAGTCTGCTTGGCCAAGCCTGTGGAGACTGATGTCAGAGCGCCTTTCCCTGTGATCAGATGTGTGAAAGTGCTTTTAGGCCATCAAGTGGAGGGGTAGCCCCTCCCCCTGCGGCTATAACAGGCTCACCACGGGTTGTTCCAATGCACCCCTGTGTGGGGCAGCTCTGCCTTGTGTCAACCCCTTCCACAGGCAAAGCAAGTTTGTACTGAAGCAGAGGCCAACCTCAACCTTCCCCGTCCACAGGTGGCTCTAGAGGGCTAGTGCGTGGGCGGCTGTGGCGTCAGGACCTGCACCCAGGAGGGTGTGATCCGATTGAAGCCTCAGGCATCCGCGAGTGAGCTGTAGTCAAAGATATCTGGCTTGGCCTGGGACTTTAAAGAACTCTTTTACTGCCTTTCCTGAGGCAGGAGTCACAGCTGAGAGCTGGGCTGCCTACCTCTCATATCCAAGAAAGAAATTGCTAACACGGGAGTACTTTACCTTTCATTTCCCTGGGCAGAAATACAGCCCTCCTCCTGTCTCTAAACTCCAGTAGTAGTCCCCAGCCCTTCAGCCAAGCTGTTTTACTGATGCAGAGGCCCATGGAAAAGGAAACATTGATCTGGCTGTACTAGGCCGAAAAGCCGGTATCCAAACTTCCTCCTTGTATCATCCTAGGGTAACCCCAGCCAAAGCCTGTTGGGAGTCCAGCCTCACTTGACGAAGTTCCTCTCAGTCTGCTGCAGACTCTTTCTGGAACTACTTTAGGGGTTCCCAGAACCCTTTCCATCCCCTAGTTGCTCACTGCATCCTCTATGGCCTCCAGCCCCCTGACCTGGGGCAGCCCCTCTCCCGGAATGCCCTTAAGACAGGTGAAAGTCCAGCACCTCTTTGATAAACCACTCCTTGAGGATGGGGGGTGGGGTGGGGTGGGTGGGATGGGGGTAAGGCCTGCCTCCGGTAGGGACTGAAGTTGGGCCTCAGTGTGCCGTTGTCAGGAGAGCAGCATGTGAGTCTCTAGAAAGGATGCCAAGAAAGGTTGGGGGTCTCTTGTCCCCCAGCAGCTGCAATGCCTTCTCACTACAGGCTCGAGCTTCCCCAGGATGCTCCAGCTCCTGATGGCACACAGCCAGCCCTGCCAGAGTCAACAGGGGGCGGTCTGGGCCAGAACCGGCGCCCAACTGAATCTGCAGCTGCTAGGCTTTGGCCCAGAGCGCCAGAGCCTCACCATAAAGGCCAATGCAGGCGAGGCTCTGCGCCTGCCGCAGCTCAGGCAGCACGAAGAAGTAGTGCAGGTCTGGAGCATGGCTAGCTCGGGCACTGCCTGCAGGTGGCTCAAAAACTGTTCAAAAGCCCGGCTGGCGGGCATTGGTTTCTGTAGTGAAGTTCCGCCGCAGGGGGGTGGGGGTGGGGGGAGGAGATGGCAGCCATGGGCCCGGGAATTGGCGCTGCAGGTTTCTGTGCAGCCGCTCGAAGTCCGAGTAGCGGCAGGAGATCTGGGCTGGCTGGTGATCTGGTGGCCCTGGGCCCATCACAGAGAGGTGTAGAGTTGGAGGGAGGGTCCTTGACGACTTTGGCGCTAGTCACTTCAAAGAGCAGCCGCTGTGGAACTAGGGTGTTCCTAGACTTCTTCCAGAAATCTGGTGCGGGGAGCGCACCAGAGTCCAGGGCCAGGAGAGAGCCCCTCCACCTTATTTGTGAGGCAGGGTCTTTCATTGTACCTGGAGCTGGCTGACTGGGCTAGATTGGCTGTCCCCCAAGTCCACGAATCCCCTTGATGTTACCTGTCCAGCACTGGTATTCCAAGCACACACCATCACACCTGGCTTTTGGGTGGTGCAGGAGATCCAAACTGAGGTTCTCATGCTTGTGTAGCAAATGCTTTACCTGCTGGGCAATCTCCTCAGCCCTGTTAGTGTTCTTAGTGCTTAGATTATTCCTTTCAGCATCTCGAAGCTCCTCAATACATGGATGTGCCTGACTCCATTATCACCAGATTTCTTTGTGGTGTTGAGGGTGGGCCCAGGGTCTCACATAGGCTAGACAAACACTCTTCTACTAGTCATGTGCCTATCCCATTTCATACATTTTTGATAAAAAACAAAACAAAACACCACTAAATGTCTCTTAAGTGAGAACATTTAAGGCATAATTTTCTTTTTTTTTATGATTTATTTATGATATATACAGGGTTCTGTCTACATATACCCTTGCAGGTCAGAAGAGGGCACCAGATCTCATTACAGATGGTTGTGAGCCAGCATGTGGTTACTGGGAATTGAACTCAGGACCTCTGGAAGAGCAGCCAGTACTCTTAACCTCTGAGCCATCACTCCAGCCCCGTAGGCATATATTTTCTAAGATAAAATTGATACATAAAAAAGTAAAACTAGTTAGGCAGTAGTGGCGCCTGCCTTTAATCCCAGAACTTGGGAGGCAGAGGCAGGTGGATCTTCTGTGAATCTACAAAGCTACTTCCAGGGAAGCCAGGACTACAAAAAGAAACCCTATTCCCCTCCTCCCCCCAAAAAACAATCAAGAAAACTAGAAAACAGTTGGGGGCTAGAAAAATGGCTCAGTGGTTAAGAGCACTTGTTGCTCTAATAGAGTACCAGGATTCAGTTTCAGTTCCCAACACCCAGTTTCATGATTTGTGTGACTCCAGTTCCAGGGGATCGGAGACCCTCTGGCATGCATGTGGTATATACATACAAACACATATACATAAAATAAAAGATAAATCTTTTTAAAAGAGGGCTCCATTTTAATATTTAGATTTTTTTTTTGAGACAAGGTCTCATGTATACCAGGGTAGTCAAGGATGACATTGAACTCCTGACCTTTTGCGTCCACCTTCTGGGTAGTGGGATGACAGGTGTGAACTAGCTCACCCAGTGTGTGTAGTGTTGGGGACTGAGTTCAGTCTGGGCTTTGTACATGTTAGGGAAGTGCTCCACCAACTGAACCGTATCTTCAGCCCCCATTTTAAATTTGATAAATTTTGGATATATTCTGCCTAATACATATAATCAGTATAAGCCCCAAGGATGTTTGTTTCTTGGTGGAACACTAGAGATGTTTAACCAATATGTTTAGGACAAGATGATTAAGACTGTGGGTAACATGGAAGCTTAGAAGCTGGACCTGAGTGAGGGGTGACTGTATAGTGAGGGTTGTGGTTGCCATGGGGCTAAGCTGCTCCTTCCAGCTCCTTGAATGTCTCCAGGAATGGGCCTGAGCGCCCATCACCACTGCTCCCACCAATGCAGCCGCTGGAGCCATGGCTGCCACAGCCACACTGTGTGTCAGCCTCAAATGTTGCTGCCAGTGAGCTGCCTCCTGGGAGCTGCATCATTAATGAACTTGGACCCTACTGCTGCTGCCATGGTGGCATTCGGCAGATTAGTGTTACTTATCTCTACCGATCTTCATGCAGGAGCGGCACCAGGAATTCAGATAGAACTGGGCTGGTGAAGACTACACAGAGGAGACCGCCACAGAGTCAGTACAAGTCAGAGAATATGTGAAGCATGGCCAGGAAACCCGAACACCAGATTACCAGCCAGAGAACATGACTCCAAGGGGAGAGCCATGCTGTAGAAACCAGTGAGATGTTATACTGTGAAAACCAGCGAGCTGCTGGCACACACAGGCTTTTCAGGAGGGTGGGTCTTCTACATAGTTCAGAGCCCACATCACATAACACTCTGCCCATAGAAGACTTAGTCTCTCAATTCATTCAGGCAGTGCTGCAACTTTCTGGGAGTCCGAGAGGGTGGCTGGGAGAGCTCTAGCTAAGAAATCCTGAGGGAGAGTTGCCTATGCTCTGTCCTCCTCTGGAAGGACACACTTACTTGTCTGAACTGCTGAGACTAGAGGACCCTTCTCACTCTGGTGGTCCCTGATACAAATGATCCCTGGGGAGGGAGAAACCACATCATCCCATTAAGGGAAAATCTGGACTAAAAGCACAATACTAGTCTGGCATGGTGGCACACACCTTTGATCCCAGCACTGGGAGGGCAGAGGCAGGCCAGGGAATTGAGGAAGCTGTGGCTTTGGATTCTGGGAACTCAGCTCCTACCCCTAAAGGACTGTGGTTATCACTCCAAAGACTGCTGTGTGTTGGGTTTGTGAGGCATTTGAGATATCCTTGTTCCCTTTGTGCAACATTGTTTGATGAGCTTCTGGTTGACTGTCTCATGATATGATAGCTTCTGTTGACTCTCATTCTCCCCTGAAAATTGTATATAAGATGCAGTAGTTGATAAACTTGCTTGCATGAGCCATCAATTTTGGCAAGAATGATCCCAAACTTTCTTCTCTTCTTTATTATTCCCTCATCCTTGGTCCTTCCTCTCAAGGTCCTGTCACTGAAGAATGACCTGCTGGTCCAGGGAAAACATTCATTAGGAATGGGGAATGATTCATTAGGAAGATTTAACAGTTGTGAAATATTGTGGCTCCCAGTTTTGTCAAAGAAACATCAAAATTCACAAAGGGTCCTGATACGGTAACAGGGGAGACTTCAGTGCTCCACTCTCATGGTTAGACAGCTCTTTAAAACTAAAATCAGCAAAGAAACTTCAGAACCAAGCACAGCAAAGACCAACCAGATTCAATAGTTATCTACAAATGATCTTCCTGAATAGAGAGAGAATAAGTCTCAGCAGCCCATGGAGCCATCTTAAAAACTGATCACGTTATAGGCCACAAAATAAGCCTTAAAAACACAGAAAGTTAAGACAATGCCTTGTATCTTATCAGACAACAAAGGAATAAAGTTAGAAATCAATAGCACATAAATATTTGGAGATTGAACAACAGGCTTTTTGAATGAACAGGGAATAATTGATGGAAGTAGAGCAGTATGGATGTCACAGTTAGGGGTTCAGTTGCCGTGATAAAAGCAAACCAGGCAGGAAAGGGTTATTTCATCTTGAGTCCACCATTCAGGGAGGTCAGAGCAGGAACTGGAGGCAGGCGCTGATGCAGAGGCGGTGGAGGAGCGCTGTTTATAGGCGTGGACCTCCTTGCTTGCTCAGACTGTTTTCTTATGTACTTCAGGACTATCGAAAGCGTTAGAAGGCCAGCTTCTAAAAATCTTCGCTCAAGGTTAAAAAAAAGGAGCCACAAATAAGCGAAGGAACTAAAATCGGAGGGAAAAAAGAAACTACTTACAACATGATCCTTCTATCCATGTCTCTTTATTATTCTCCATATCTCTCAACAAATGTTCCCAGTTTATGTATCATTACGACCAGCAATTTTACAGCCCTAGGGGGGGGTTCCAGGGCTGTAATTCTTTTGCACCATTAAAAGACAGGTCAGAATCTTCACATAGGGCAAGTCCTGGCAGTCTGTGAACTCCTTAAGAGGGAAGGAGGTTAGTTAAAAGATTGAATCATCAGAGAATTCTAGAAAGGGCGACTGGTGTGTTATGCTCTTTTTTTTTTTTTTTTTTTTTTTTTTTTTTTTTGAGACAGAGTTTCTATGTAGCTTTGGGGCCTGTTCTGGAACTAGCTCTGTAAACCAGGCTGACCTAGAACTCACTGAGACCCGCCTGCCTCTGCCTCCCGAGTGCTGGGACTAAAGGTGTGCCCCAACAATGCCCGGCTGCTATGCTACATTTTTAAGTGGTTAAATAGAAAGCTAAAAGTTTATATTCAGTAAAAACACGAGGAAGGCAAAGATTGTCTTTTCACTCAGCAGTTGCTGTTCTCCCAGCATGCACAGGGAGTACTGGGTAACCAGGCAACTAAACAGAGGAATGCAAGCAAGCAGCTTTTGGTCTGCTGTCTGCACTTTCACTATAGTTTCCTGCTAAGGGAGGCTTTTAGCATCAGTTGCTTAGGGGTGTCAGTCAAGGAGAGGATCTAAGTTTAATTTGCACAAGCAACTGAACCTGGCCCTTCCAGTGCTCGGGCTTCAGTGGGCACAGGCCTTCAGGAAAGGTTACTTTTCACCTGAGGGTGAGCAGATGGGTTGATTTCCTTTGCCGTTATCTTCTCAGGGGAAACACAAGCAGTAAATCTCTGAGCTGAGATCTTGG
This sequence comes from Phodopus roborovskii, assembly GCF_943737965.1. Classification (NCBI taxonomy): domain Eukaryota; kingdom Metazoa; phylum Chordata; class Mammalia; order Rodentia; family Cricetidae; genus Phodopus; species Phodopus roborovskii. The sequence continues at coordinate 186,447 of NW_026126638.1, forward strand.
GTCAATAACTGGGATGAAGGTGAATGTAAGAAGCTTGAGAAGCTTTTGGTGCGCGGTTAGTTAGGTTATTCTTCTCTGTCTGCCAGTGAGGTAAAGCTAGGGCATGCTTATTTTTTCTATCCATCTGGGCAGCTATGAATCAACAGCTTTGGGTGTGTAGTAATTCTATGTCCTTGGATATCTGGGAATGTCTTAGATGGAGTGCTTTTGCCTGGGCCCTAAACACTGACCAAATCAGTAAGGATAATTGCAGAAAGGCAGACGTCTACAATTACATGAGAGAGGGAAACAAGGGCCTGATAGTGGAAACAGGCCTCACACACAGCTAAGGAATGTAATCAGTAAACTAGGGCCTGGTAATGAACGACAGGTTTCACACATAGCTAGGGAATGTAATTAGTAAACTCCAAATTCATGGAGAAGTTGTGCCCAGTAAATGATCAGATAGTGCTGAACTGTGGGAAGTAAATCCCAAGTTTGTTACAGAAAGGAATAAGCTACAGGAAGAATCTACGGCAAGAAAGAGCCACTTTTATTCATAAGACTGTAACACCAAATATGACCCTCGTATTGGTTTAAAAACCTCTACACAGAGCCCATGGCTCTAGTGGGTCGTGTCAGGAAATAATGGCTGTATAATTACTGTGTGATCTTACGGTCTGTGGCACAGAACCACTTGCAAAGCGATAGTATCACCTACAGTGGGCTGGGCCCTCCTACATCAACCAAGAAAATCCTCCCCAGTCCTGCCTCCAGATTGATCTGATGAAAGCATTTTCTCAACTGAAGTTCCTTCTTTTCAGATGACTCTTAGCTTGTGTCAAGTTGACAAAGAGCTAGCTAGCGCAAGGGGCTTGGGTGATGATTCACTGAAGACCTGAGTTTTGATCCCCAGTGCCTGCCCACAAACAAGGGTGGGTTTCGTGGCATGAACCTGTGATTCAACCACTGAGAAGAGGAAGACAGGAGGATCCCGGGGGATTCTTGGCCAGCTGGTTTTGATTTGGTGTGCTTTAGGTTTAGTGAGTGAGGCTCTCTCAAAAAATAAGGTGGAGAGCAGCAGAGGAAACTTGGTGTTGACCACTGGCGACATACACATTTGCACATGTTCATGGAACCCTATCCATGCACACACACACACACACACACACACACACACATATACAGAGAAATGGGGACATAGAAATAGATAATGTTCCCAGAAACCATGAAATGAGAGCACTATCCACATGTTTCCAGAGAAATAGCCAGGGCAGTCCTAAGAGTAAAGTTTATAGCTGTAAGAGCTTGAATTAAAAAATGCAGGAGACTGCAATTAGTAACCTATCTTGTCAGCATGAAGAGCTCATTACCATGCCCTTTCTAGAGATGGCTTTGGGAGTTTCTTTTCTGGTTATGTCTATTTGGTGTTCTATATGCCTCTTGACCTTGAACAGGCTTCTCTTTCTCTAGATTTGGGGAAAATTCTGCTATGATTGTGTTGAAAATCTTTTCCATGTCTTTGATTCTTCCTATTTTCTAGGGCCACACTTCCTAGGTTCTGTTTTTGTAGCATCTCAAAATCCCGCGTGTCCCACTTGTGTGCTTAAAACATTGTTCTTGACTGAGTGTACCGATTCCTTTCCCTTGTTGTGAAGCCCGATTGTCTGTCTTTATGGTGATCTATCCCACTAAAGAGGCTTTCACTGAGCTTACATTTGACCTCCTGAAATTTTCATTTCCAGCTTCATTTCAGTTTGTTTTGTAGTCAGCATTTATATCTCTTTATTGTTATGTATTCACATCCTGAATTGACTTCCATGTTTCATTCACGTTTGTCTGTGTCTTGGAATTCATCCAGGAGTTTGTGTCCTCTTTGACTTACTTGAACTTACTTACTGTAGTGACATATTCACTTTGTCCGCACCATGCCCATTGGGGATGGGGACGGGGCGGACATTACCTGGGGGAACTAGGTCTGGGGAAGGAGTCCTGGAGCTCTCTGGCTTGCAGCACAGGGACAGAAGAGCATCTGGAGGCGTCCTTGGGACCAGGAACCTGCTGGTGTTCATCTGTCTCTGTTGTAAGTTATTTCTCCCTGAATAAGCATCTATTTGGCCTATTTGTTTTTCCTGATCCTTATTAAACCACATTAATTTACTACCATGCTTTTGCATTGTTTGTCTTCTGTTTCTTCTAAGTCACTTTCATTGGGGACAATTACTGTGGGATTGGGAATTTTGGAGGAGTTACATTTTTTGGTTTTTGTTTTCCACTAGAAAAACACTTGGAGTTTGGTTGTTGAATAATTAAAACAAAGATTTGAACATATCTTCCAGTGGAAACATTTGCATATTTTAAAAAGTATTATTATTAATTATCTATGTGCTGGGTGTCTTGCCTGTATGTATGTCTGTATACCACATGCATACATGATGCCCACAGAAGCCAGAGGAGGATCCCTGGGCCTAGAGTTACAGAAGGTTGTGAGCTGCCATGCGTTGCTGGGAATAGAACCTGGGTCCTCTGGAGAAGCAGTCAGTGCTCTTAGCCACAGAGTCATCTCTCCAGTCTTTTATTTATAGTTTCTGAGACAGACAGGATTGTAGTAGGTGTGATTTTTCCCATGTTGGGCTGCTTGTCAGTGACGCAGACTTGATCCCCAGCACTGCTTTGAGAGTAAAATACTGTCTTTAGTAATAGACATTACCTGTGAACCATTTACTATGAAAATAGAGTAAGAGTCCACTAAAACAATAAGCTACTCCTTGCATGCCAGTCATTTTAGAGAGCAAAGGGATCCTAGTAGTTACTGTGTGCTTGAGTGGAAAGGAAAAACAGCAGAATAAGTCTAGTTGAAGGCAGGGTTTATTTTATTTTATTTTTTCTATATTTCTATTTCTTTTTTATTTTTAATATTTTTTTCTTATTTTGCATATCAATCCCAGTTCCCTGTCCCTCCCATCCTCTCTTCTCCCCACAAGACCCCCCCCATCCCATCCCCTATCCACTCCCCAGGGAGAGTGAGGCTTTCAATGAGGGATCATCAAAGTCTGTCATATCATTTGGGGGTAGGGCCTAGGCCTTCCCTGTGTCTCTAGGCTGAGGGAGTATCTCTCCATGGGGAATGGGCTCCTGGAGTCTGTTCCTGTACTAGGGATACATCCTGGTTCCACTGTCAGAGGTACCATACTCTTCCCAGGCCTCCTAACTGAGACCCACATTCAGAGGGTCTGGGTCGGTCTCATGCTGGTTTCCCAGTTATCAGACTGAAGTCCATGCACTCCCCCTTGCTCAGATCAACTGTTTCTGTGAGCTTCTCAAACCTGGTCTTGACCCCTTTGCTCATCTCTCCTCCCTCTCTGCAACTGGATTCCAGGAGTTTGGCTCAGTGTTTAGCTGTGGGTGTCTGCTTCTGCTTCCATCAGCTACTAGATGAAGTCTCTAGGATGGCGTTTAAGGTAGCTGCCAATCTCATTATAGGGAAAGGGCATCTAAGGTAGCCTCTCCACTATTGCTTAGATTGTTAGTTGGGGTCATCCTTGTAGGTCTTTGGACATTTCCCTGGTGCCAGATTTTTCTTTAAACCTATAATGGCTCCCTCTATTATGGTATCTCTTTTTTTGTTCTTTTCTATTCTTTTCCTGACACAATTTTCCTGCTCCCTCCTATTCTCCTGTCCCCTCCCCTTCACCCCTTCTCTTTTTCCTAACCCCCCCCCCCATTTGCTCAGGAGATCTTGTGGAAGGCAGGGTTTAAATGAGTCCACCTCACATAGTGATCAGTTTGGGGGGTGCCAGAGGCAGATGAGTGGAACATAAACAGAAGGGGGGCTGTGGGGGTGGAAACGAGTGTGGGGAGCGAGAGAGGTAGAGCTGTGTGTGAGCAAATAACACACAACAGCCTGACCCTCCTGTTATAGGATATTTGATCACACTGTGAACCTTGAGATTGTATTAACTACTGGAAACACATATTTCTAGTTGTGGTGTGGCTCAGCCCTTTAATCTAAGAGCTCTATGCTTGAATACTGTAAACAGGATTATATGAAGTCAACTGTAGGTCAAGAGGTGGAGCAAGTGACCAATTGTCAGGAAGTTGACATGAGAAAAGAACCATAGAGAGTAAGAGGGAGTCAGGAGGATGGAGAGAGAGGTGCACAGGAAGTAGAGGAGAGGGGCACTGAGTTTGAGGAGACTTGAGATGGCAGGAGAGAGGTTCTGGGACATCGGCTGAGGAGGGAGGTCAGCTGGGTGTTTTCTCTGCCTCTCTGAGCTAGAGGTTTTCACCCCAGCATCTGGATCCCAAATCTTTATTGGTAAAATTGAACAATTGAGATTTTGTTAAAAACACCATCTTCCAGGAGGATGGGACATGGAGACCCTACAAATCAGGCCAGCCTGTGTTCTTCAGGAGAGAGGTAAAGGGAAAAACAAAAGTAACAAGGAATAGAAGGGATGTAGGACAAAAACAGCAGGACTGAGCGATGTAGCAGCTGGCTAAACTAATTCTGGATGTTAAATAAGGGAAGAATAGATATGGCCGGAAAGAGCTGCTGCGAACAAAGAACATGAGAACTTTCTGGCAAGCCTCTTGTCGCTTCCCTAGCTCTCAGAAACCTGTCCCACTCCTGGGAGTGCCCCTGCAGTAGTGGTTCTGTTCTCCCCTCAGGATCTTCCTTTGATGGATCTGGTACAGTGCATATGCTTTGCAGGCGGATGCTGGCCATTCCTCTGTACATTTCTTTGGGGTTTACATGTCCTATCTACCTCTGTGAGACTCTTCCCAATCTATGAGCAGCTTGGAGTCTGTGAGAAAGTTCCTCTGCTTTGGCTCCCCAGACTTTGGTTTCTATGTGTTCTTCTGCTAGATGGGGGCTGTGCAGTCCTATTCAATGATTTCATGTTTCTCAATGCCCTTCTCACCCTGCTTGAAGCTGGGCTTCCTGATCCAGATCTATCACATGGATGCCCTCTTTACTGTGTGAGCTGAAAGAAAGAATCACCCATGTGGAGATTCTCCAGGGATGATTGGCTGAACGCACGTGACTGGAGATTTGGAGTACTGCAGCATCCCAGAACCACATTATCTTCTAATATTTTTTAGATCCCTTATTAATCATTCATTGCCCACCTCCGTGTTTTACCTAACATTCTTGTGACTGCTACATAAACCCTTTGGGAAAGTATTAACCACTAGCTTCCGCCAGCTTAGAATCTGAAAATGTCATTCAAGAGCATGTGAGGCCCGCAACCCCACTTTGCCATAACTGTCTACTAATGTAATTTAATTAATGTTTAAGATTCATTAACTTTATGGGTCTGTATAGGTGGCCCAGTAGATAAGAGTACTTGCTGCTCTTCCAGAGGACCCAGGTTCAACTTGTAGCCCCCACACAGCAGCTCACAACTGTCTCTAACTCCATCCAATTCCAGGTGACCCAATGCCCCTCTTATGTAAGTGCACCCTGCACATGGTACACAGACATACACGCAGGCAAAATACCCAGACACATAAAATAAAATACTTAAAAATTTGATGCATTTTATATTTGCGAGTGTTTTGCCTGCAGACACGTGTACCACATGCATTCCTGATGTCTCTGGAGGTCAAAAGAGGTTGGCAGATCCCCACCGTCTGATGCCCTGGCATGGAGTTAAGGGTGGTTGTGAAATACCACATGTGTGCTAGGAACCAACCCTAGTCCTCTTTGAGAGCAACCAGTGCTCTTAACTGCTGAGCCATGTCTCTACACCACGAAGGCATTTGAAAGCACTCCAGTTTATGTCTCTTTGCTATAAACTGTAAAAACTTTATGAAATTGTCAGCACCTTAGAACATGGTGTTGGGAACATGACTCCATGTTCCCAGATTATTGTCACTCACATTTGACTCCAGAATCTGTCCCTTACTTTCCTTGAGGTGAGAGCTGTGATTTTGGGTTAACAGCTTTTGATACTTGAATGTGGGATCCCACGATGGTTCATTTTCATTAGAGAAATTTCCTAGATTGCCACCAGGTACCTGTATGGGCCCCTTGTGCTCAACCATCCTCCAATGTCTCTTGGGTGGATGTTGGTGAATTCCTTTTGGGGCTTGGACCACCATTGATTTGGTGGATGGTTCATTGGTTTATTCTGAGTTAGTTGTTTGGATAGCTTTTTAAATATTTCACAGCACTCAGTTTAAGATATCTAATGTGGCTGGAAGATGGTGGTGCAGGCCTTTAATCCCAGCACTTGGGAGGAAGAGGCAGTGGGTTCTCTGTGAGTTTGAGGCCAGCCTGGTCTGCAGAACAAGTTCCGTGATATCCACGAATACACAGAGAAATCCAGTCTCAAAAAACCAAATATATCTATATGTGTATAGATATATGTGTCTATATCTATATTTATATCTAGCATTTGTTTTCTGAGTTTCAGGTATTTTAAGAATGCCTGTTGATTTGTTAACATTTGGCTTTTTCTTCTGCCACACCTCTGGTGTCTACTTCTGAGATTTTCCGTGGTTTCTCTTGCTTATTGCAACTTTGCCACATTACTAATAGAGGGCCTGTTCCCTCCAACCCCACAGTGTGGAAGTGTGTGTGTTGGGGGCACCTGCGCTTCCTAGCCAAGCCCTACGAAGCATATCTTCCTGTTCTTGAGTTGAAAAGAACTGTGTTGACCCAGTAGGGAAGACACGTAAGGGTTAATCACCCAGTGCCTTGAGCCCTCATGTGCCTGTGAAGATCAGAGCAGCTGTGAGACACTGGATATGTGGGGTGCATGCCTGGCTGCAGGGTTACTTTCAGGAGCAGCACACAGCGTGAATGAAGACAGTAGATGACATCCAGGCAGTCTCCGCAGAGACTCTAGAGAAAGCTGAGGAACAGCTGGAAGAGATGGCTGACACCCGGACCCTGCCTCAACTAGAAAAGCAAACAGGGAACTTGACACAGCAGAAAAGGAAGTCCAGAGCCCATCCCAGGGCATGGCATTGGTTGGCTTGTTTCAGGAGCTCCTCACTCATACAAAGAAGGAACACAGATTGCAGACGTTGGGAGCCAGAGAGACATAGGAAATCTGGCCCATCTTTTTTTTTTTTAAAACTATTTAAAATATATATATATATATATTACATATTGATTCCAGTTCCCTCTCCCTCTAACCCTCCCTCCCTCCCTTCCTCTTTCCCTCTCTCTCCCCCTCACATGCACCCTGACCACCCTCCCCTCCAATTCTCCCCCCCCCACTCCACATGTAGGGTGATGCCATCCAGGAGGGGTCATCTAAATCTGTCAAGTCATTTGAAGTAGGGACTAGGACTTCTCTCCTGTCTCTAGGTTAAGGCAGTATCCCTCCATGGGGGATGTGTCCGCAAAGGTCCTTCCATGCACCAGGGATACATCCTGGTTCCACTGTCTGAGGTCCCTTAGACTGCCCAGTCCTTCTGGCTGAGACCCATGTTCAGGGGGTCTGAGTCAGTCCCATGCTGGATTCCCAGCCATCAGTCTGGGGGCCATTAGCTCCTCCTTGTTCAGGTCCTCTGTCTCTGTGTTTCTGCAGCGTGGTCTTGTCCTCCCTCTCTGCATCTGGATTCTAGTTTAGCTCAGTGTTTAGGTGTGGGTGTTTGTTTCTGTTACCAACAGGTACTAGATGAGGGCTCCATGATGGTGGATAAATTCGTCATTGATCTCATTATCAGGGAAGGGCATTTATGGTAGCCTTTCCACTGTTGCTCAAATTGTTAGTTGGAGTCAGTCTTGTAGGTATCTGGACATTTCTTTAGGTTCAATTTCCTCTTCAATCCTATAATGGTTCCCTCTTTTATGCTCTCTCTCTCTTTCTCTCTCTCCTGCTCTCTCTTTTCTGTCTCCTATTCCTCCCCGACTCAATCTTCCTAGTCCCACGTGCTTTCCTCTCCTCCCCCTCTCTTTCTCCTAGTTCCCTCTCCACTCACTACCCCCCCCCCCCATGTGCTCTGGAGAACTTGTCCCTTCCCCCTTCTGTGAGGGACCTTATATGAATCTCTTAGAATCCACAAGTTCTAGCTAAAGCAATAAGACAACAAAAGAAGATCAAGGGGATCCAATTAGAAAGGAAGAAGTCAAACTTTCTCTATTTGCAGATGAAATGATAGTTTACATAAGCGACCCAAAAAAAACTCTACCAGGGAACTCCTACAGCTGATAAACACCTTCAGCAAACTAGCAGGATACAAGATAAACTCAAAAAAAAAAAAACAAAAACAAAAAACAAAAAACAAAAAACCAGTAACTCTACTTTTATTTAGACGACAAAGAGGCTGAGAAAGAAATCAGAGAAACATCATCCTTTACAATAGCCACAAACAACATAAAGTATTTTGGGGTAACACTTACCAAACAAGTGAAAGACCTATATAATAAGAACTTTGTGTCTTTAAAAAATAAAGAAGATACCAGAAGATGGAAAGATCTCCCATGCTCTTGGATAGGTAGGATAAACATAGTAAAAATGGCAATCTTGCCAAAAGCAATCTACAGAGTCAATGCAATCCTCATTAAAATCCCAGCACAATTCTTCACTGACCTTGAAAGGATAATAATCTGCCCCATTTTACAGTCGTGCACATTGTACACAGCTGGAGAGCAGCCAGGTCAAGGAGCGTCTCAGAAAGTGACACCTAGAACCCGACTGTCCAGCTAAAGAGGGCGCTGTGGGTACAGTATTAGCAGCATTAGCTCACACTGGCTGCTTTTCAGAAATCGTATTTGCTTGTGGAAATGGAGGGCTCGGGTCTCAGCATACACCATTGCTTAGTTCCTCTTTTCCGTTTCTTCCTGTTTCTTCCTCTTCCCCTTTCAGCCCACGTTTCACAGTATTTGCATATCCACCCCAAACAGGTTTAAAGCTTGCGATTCTTTCTTCTGATTGTGGGGATCGGACTCTCTGTGAACCAGAGAGTTTCACCCTGTGGCTTTAAATTTTCATGCTGTAGTCTCAGAGGTACTTTGCCCGTGTAGCGCCTTTGAAGCTTCCAGTTGCTGGTGGTATACTTATCACCATGCTTATTTCTTGTTTGTAAGGGAAAAAAATTAAGGATGACACGGGCTTTCTGAAGAAAGCAGGTCTCTTCTCAATATGGCTTCACCAAACATATACACAGATGTGAACTTCAAAATTCAATCAGTTTCCTCAGGCACTGTCTCAGACTCATCGCCAGGTAAACTTCCCCCACCTCCAGAACAATGCAACCTCATTTTCTGGTGGTCTAAGCTAATGGTGAGGTGAAGAAGGAGTGTTTTTGAGCAAGGCTTGGGGGCATCTTCGCTGCTGTCTGTCTGAGTGCTGTGTACGGAGGCAGGAGTCTCCCTACTTGAATTGTTTGTGGAGAGCTTGAAGGGGGTTTGCCTTGTATGGTGGAAAAGACAAGAGCTCGTGATACTACTGTCTTTATTCTCACCATTTAGAGAAAGTCTGAATTCTACTGCATCATTTTTGACGTATTTAGAGAAAGCATGCATTTTTGATATATGTAAAACTATACTTTCCCCATGAAAATAAAATCTTTTTTCTTTCTTCCTTTTCTCTTTCTTTCTTTTTTCTTTTTTGAAATAGGGTTTCTCTGTGGCTTTGGAGCCTGTCCTGGAACTAGCTCTTGTAGACCAGGCTAGTCTTGAACTTACAGAGATCCTCCTGCCTCTGCCTCCAGAGTGCTGGGATTAAAGGCGTGTGCCACCACCGGCCCACTGAAAATAAATTCTTGTGATATTATACTGAAGTTATTAGTTTTCTGCTTACTTGACAGCACACTATAACTTTAAGAAATTACTTTGTATTTTGGAGGCAGTTTTATTTTGAAGGACAGTTTGAGTGTCCTCATATTGCAATGTGTCTACTCATATTGCAATGGATACAGGAGGTCACACATGCTGGATATAAGCTCTGTAACTAGAGTTACAGGGGTCTATACTATTTCAGAAAATTTTATTTTTTAAAACAAATTCTTTAGCTAGCATGCAAACCAACCGGTTGATTCATTATGGCATTTTATACAAACACATCATATCCCTAGCTCTCCCCCACCCTCCCTCCTGGTCCCCTTCAACCCAGAAGAGGGATTCTAACCAAGAGATAGTAGCTAAAAAGATAACCTTAGACCACATCCTAAACATGTGACTTACCTGGTTTTGCATGCTTTAAAGTAATATTGGAGACAGTTTGGGAGATTATTTAAATATACAACGTATGTAGCCAAATAAAGAATATTAAAGAAGAAGGTATGGTGACAGAAAAATGTTCATAATACAATGTGAAGGAAAATAACAGGGCAGAAATGCGTGATTGTGGTATGTCAGTCATATGGGGAAATATGCATGCATATATATGCACTTTAAAACTGTGAAAGGATATACAGCTACACTCACATGTGTCTCTTAAATATCAACATTAACGAGTTGTTGTCACTGATAGAAACTTGTGCTTTCATTTTATCCAATGGACAGCATTGTTTCTCTCCTATTCAATTTTTATGTTGTTTCAAGAGTCCATACTATTAATATTTCATGGTAGAAAAGAAGATGACAAAGAAGAAATGACAGAGTTCACTACTGATTTAATTTGGTTTTTCCTTTAGCTCCCCCAAAGAAGACCACCATTCACAAAAATAGTCCTGGCTGTCCCACGCTGCTTCTTGCCTCAATGATATTTTTCCTGCTGTTGGCAATCTTGTCCTCTGTTGCTTTGAACAGTAAGTATGTCCATGGAGTAAGCAAGCAACGCCTATCTTGTAGGAAGAGAGACACCCATTAGAAACAGATAATTATCAGTGGTTTTCTCAAGAAACCTGAGACTGATGCTTTCCCTGGGGAGGTAGATGGCATTGGGAATTTTGCTCTGTCTCAGAACAACTCTTCTGTAAAGTCATTCTTTCTCCCTGGAGAAACAGGTGTGTTTGTTGGTATGATAGAGTGAAACCCTGGGCTTGTGTGTTAGGCTCCAGTACTGAGGACCGGTCTGTGCTTCCCAGCAGCGTTTAGAAGCCAGCCCCATGGACACACAGGCACTCATATTTTGGAATGAGTAGCAAGAGAAAAGAGATGGGTGAAGCGATTCCAGGGGCAGAACTCCTAATTATTTATTCCTGCTCCAGACTGCGTGAGATCAAAGCCAATTTAGCAAACAGGTGGCTTTCAGCAAAGAAAAAAATAAAGGCAAGGCACAGCAGAGGCAGGTAGATCTCTGTGAGTTCCAGGCCAGCCAGGGTTATATAGTGAGACCTCGTCTACAAATAAAAGTGCAAAATTAGTATATTTTTGTGTATTTGAGCTTATCTTTCCCCTCAATAACTGGTAATGTCCACTTAGGGTGTGATACACAGTGTGTTAGAGTCCAGAATAACAGCCCCTGTTCTAAAAAACTTTAGAGTGACCGAGTGAAGCTACTTTTACAAAATTGTACAGGAAGTGTTGTGCAGGCTGGGTGTAAGCACAGGGGGCTGAGGTAGGCTCGGGGGAGGTGACATCTGGACCTGTGTGGAATAGCAGTGTCCTGGAAGTGTGAGAGCATAAGAAAATATGGGGAAAACTAAGCAAGCTTGTCTAGAACACATAGCCCCAAGGGGAGAAGAAATGGAGCGATGTGTGGTAGACATAAACAGGACTGATGGACCCGGGAAGCAAAGCCACTCCAACACCCGGACTTGGTAGACTCAGCTGCGATGAGCGTGTTGACACAGGAAGACAATACAGGGCAAGGGGCAGGTTTAGGATAGAAGATGTTGATTTGACTTGTGAGTGTGTTGAGTTTATCTTCAAGTGTCGTGTTTAGTGAGCACACCCTGGTCTGGGTGTCAGGGGGGAAGGTCTGAGGTCTCCCAGACCTTCACATTGGGTAGCAGGTGAGACCGTGGGCCTCACTTGGCGGAAGGAAGCATGAGAAGGAAGGATAATGGAGCAGTGGGGAATGTTGTGTTTGTAAAGGGGTGGATGGAGGGAGAGGAGATTATAAGAGACAGTAAGAAGTGGAGGCGAGGAAGGTGAGGCACAACAGAGCAGAGTCCCAAGGGCTGAGGAGGGAGAGAACTGGGGTCAAGTTAAAAAAAACCACGGCCCACTTTGTAGCCTAGACTGGATTTGAACTTGATACACAGAGTTCAGGCTTGTTTGGAATTTGCAATCCTCCTGTCTCCCCCCTCCCCAGGCGGGGATTATGTGTAGGCGCTATCATGTTTGGCTCAAGGGTGGTTTTAGTGAAATGAGAACAACAGGCAGGATGTGGTGGGTCAAAGGGCAATAGGTGTAGTCAGGGAAGGGAAAAGCAGTCAGTTAAAAAAAAAAGTTCATTGCAAATCACAGACAAAAAGTATTTCCATCTTCCTTATTTTAAAAGTACATTTCTATGGTTTGAGAATTTCATACAATGTATTCTGGTCATATTCACCCACATCCTTTCCCCCTGTTCCTCCCAGATCCACCCCAGCCCCCTATCTCCCTGACTTGTATCTAGGAGTCGTTTCAAATTGCGATCGATCACTATGCTGGTTTGGTTCATTAAAGTGATAGCCAAGAGTGAGGGTTCAGGCCTAGTTCTCTGGGGGGAAGGCGAGAAAACTGTGTGAGATGAGTCAGGGCTGCACAGCTAGACCCTGCCTCAAAGAACCAAACGCCAGGAAACGCCAGGCAGTGGTGGCTCACACCTTCCATCCCAGCACTCAGGAAGTAGAGGCAGGTGGATCTCTGTGCGTTTGAGACCAGCATGCTCTAGAGAGTGAGTTCCAGGACAGCCAGGAACCCTGTTTTGTAAAACCAACCAACCAACAAACTGACCGACCAAACGAACAAAAAGTGTGTGTGTGGAAGACATGAGTGAGGAGTAAAATTACAGTGCTACCAGGAAAATGACTATCTTTCGTTCTTTTTTCCAGTTTTATTTCAATTATATTCTGATCTTCTTGAAGAAAAAAATACTATAGAACAACTGAATCACACAAGATTGGATTGTATGAAAAACAACTCATCTAAGGAAGGTAAAACTGAATGTGCCTTGAATCCAGTTGTCAAATGCAGAGTGTAAACACCCTACATATAAGTATTTCCAGGACACATTAAGTCTTGGATTATTAGCCATTAGACCTAGAGATGTATTATTTAGGAATTCTTTTTTTAAAACATTTTTTTAAAATTTATTTTTCTTATTTTACATATTGATCCCAGTCCCCTCTCCCTCCCTCTCTTCCTCTCATCTAACCCTCCCATGCTCCCCCACCCTCCCCTCCCATTTCTCTCACCCCCCCCCCATTCCACATGTAGGGTGATGCCTTCCAGGAGGGGTCATCTAAATCTGTCAAGTCAATTGGAGTAGGGTCTAGGCCCTCCCTCCTGCCTCTAACTTAAGGGAGTGTCCCTCCATGGGGAATGTGCTCCCAAAGTCCTTTTGTGCACATGGAATACATCCTGGTTCCGCTGTCAGATGTCCCTTAGACTGCCCAGGCCTTCTAACTGAGACCCATGTTCAGGGGGTCTGGGTCAGTCCCATGCTGGATTCCCAGCTTTCAGTCTGGGGGCCTGTTAGCTCCTCCTTGTCCAGGTCAGCTGTCTCTGTGAGTTTCTGCAGCGTGGTCTTGTCCTCCCTCTCTGCATCTGGATTCCAGTTCAGCTCAGTGTTTAGTTGTTATTTAGGAATTCTTATGCATTTGATTTGTTTTTTCTATCCATTAATTATTGTCCTTAGTCACGTGTATCTGCATGTACCGGCAAACATTTATTGTATTATGATTTGACACTTTTGTGTTTTCTGCCTTTGTGCATTTGGACTACTTCCCATTGGTCCTGTGTTTTTGGCATATCACTGTCAACAGTTTGCTTCCTAACTTCCGGGATTTAGAAAGCCTCTGTCCTAGACTCTCGATGGATAGTCTCCATCCTCATCTCAGCCATTTCACTGAGAAGCCCTGAATCCTTTTATTGAAGAATAGTGTCCTACAAGTTTTGACATTCCGTATTTTCATTTTTGTTCAGTTCAGTTTTATTTTGAGATAGAGTCCTACACAGCTCAGGCTGGCCCCAAACTCATTATGTAGCTGAAGGTGACATTAAACGTTGAATCCTCCTGCCCCCACCTCCCTAATCCTGGGATCATAAGTGTTCCCTGCTCCAGTTGGTTTTATGATGTGCTGTGGATGGGACACAGGGCTTCTTATTCATTAGGCAAACACTCTAACTGAGCCTCACCCAGCCCAGTTAAATGTGTTTTTAAAATAGACTTTGATGTTTTGACACCTATGTTACTTAGAAGTGTATTAATTAGTTCTAAGATTTTTTTGTATGTTTTATAGTATTTGCTGACATATGATTTATTTCCACCATTCCCTTAACACTCTTTCTTTCTGTTTTTCGGAGTGGTCCTCTCTCTCTGAGTGCCTCTTTTCTCCTTTCCCATGTGTCACTTTATACTTCACAAATCTTGGTCCTGTGTTATCTCATATATACCCATTTGGGATCATAACATGAGGCTATATTTATTTTATCTGTGTATTTCCCTTTTGTTAAGTTGGTATTTTTTATGGTCTTATTTGACAGTTCACTGATTTGTCTGTTTCCTCCCTCTGCTATTGGCTCCATTTATTGTAAATTGAAAAGGTTATTACATTTTTTTCAAGTAAAAAAATTCCATTTTGTTTTTTTTTTACATCTGCTTTTTTGCTGCTTTTTATATTTTCAAAGATGTTTGTATCTTCTCACTGAAGCCTTTAAAATTATGTTTTCTATTTTTGATTATGATTACATAATTTCCCCTTTCCCGTTCCTGAATCCAAACCCTCCCATTTACTCCTTGCTTTCAAGTTAATGGCCTCTTTTTAAAAAAATAATTGTTGCTACATATGTACATGTGTACATCATATACATCCATCTATCTATCTATCTATCTATCTATCTATCTATCTATCTATCTATCTACCTACCTATCTATCTATTCCCAAAGGCTCTCCTTGAAGAAAAATTAAGTACACTAGTATAACCTGCTCATTATGTAGAATGCTAGCTGTATGTGTGTTTTCAGGGCTGACCATTTGGTATTGGATAACCAGTGGGTGTGCTCTTCCCTGGGGAGGACCACATCTCCCTCTCAGCATTCCTTAGTTGCCTGTAGTTCTTTGTGTAGGGATGAGGCCTTGTAGACTCCCTGCCTCACACCCCATTCATGTTAGCATGTCTATTGTTGTTGTCCTTGTTCAGCTCATGTTTGGGCAGTATTGGTGGTGAGACTTTATGGGTGTACATCCTGACATTCTTAGGAGACACAGTCTTTGATCAAAGGCTGCCATTATTCTCTTTTAATCGCCTGCCCTTTCCCACCAAGACCCTTCCTTTTTCCAAGACCCCTTCCTACTTCTTCCTCTTAATTGAATGTCTTGCTTTCTGTGACTCACTGCATTGAGGGAGGATTTCTTGCATGAGCATGCATGGTTAGGGGTTCTTTATTTGAGTGATAGTGAAAGACCCTCAGATCGAGGACCTTCATGCTCTGACTCAGGAAAGGCGACACCCCAAATCACTCACAAGAAGCGGTCTTGATGCAAACAGCATGAGGACTTTTTTATTTCAAGTGCACTGGGGTCCACAGTCATACACCACACAGGGGTAGAGGACTGAGGACCCCAAGTGCAGAAC
Source organism: Phodopus roborovskii (assembly GCF_943737965.1). NCBI lineage: Eukaryota > Metazoa > Chordata > Mammalia > Rodentia > Cricetidae > Phodopus > Phodopus roborovskii. The sequence continues at coordinate 202,060 of NW_026126638.1, forward strand.
TGAGACAGCTTTTATAGAGTTTACAACAAAGCGTGCACATCGCAAACCAATCATCCTAAGTATCAAGAGCCTGCACTGAATTTAAACCATTCAAGCCCGCACTTTATAGACCAATCAGTTTTCTATAGCCCCAGAGGTCTGCATTTGCACAGGCTCCTGGGTGGGGTGACAAATGACAGTTAAGATAGGTCACTGGGGTGGGGGTTTCACAAGAAGTTTACTGATGTCGGATAAGCTGTTAGTCAGTTCATTTCCCATTATCTTACTATGCCAGGATCACGTACTCAAGGGCCTGTCTGTCGTAAGCGGCAAGGAAGGTGGCCTTTTGCCTATTTACTGGCAGAGGACAGGGTCTGGAATTTGAGGTTTTTAGGGCTTCTTAGGTAGTATTTCGAAACTTCTAGCTTCCTGGGGTCATTGGAGAGTTAGGCTGTATTTTCCATCCTTTCAATAGCAGTGTATCCACGGCTATACCACTGAAGAACAAGACTTCGTCATTCTGCAACCTTTAACTGCTGAGGTCCTGTAGGAAGGGTATGATGGACTCAGTTTCAGGTGGGTCACCACCACTGTGATTGTAATGTGCAACAACCACGTTATGTCCAGAAGAGAACACTCCTTCCCATCATTTGGCTCTTATATTATTTCTTCTCCCTCTTCCTTGATGTTTCACTTCTTGTTTTGTTTCGTTTGAGAATTTCTTGGTTCTTGGTATGATCACTTTCTTCTGAGCACCGTCTTATGCAATATTTATACACTGTGCTTTGCATTTAATCTCCTTCCTCCCGGATAGACAAAGTCTGGAGCTGTTGCCCAAAGGACTGGAAGCCATCTAGTTCCCACTGCTACTTCATTCCCACTGCCTCGGCAAACTGGAGCGAGAGTGAGGAGAAGTGCTCCAGCATGGGCGCTCATCTGATGGTGGTCCACAGCAAGGAAGAGCAGGTGCATTGTGGGAGGGAGTGGCGCCTGGGGCCTGCCTGGTGTCTGCCTCCTCATTTTACTGAGAGGGAGTTTTGCGGACATGGAAGTTGGTGATGTGGCAGAAGGCTTTCCATCCAATAGCCGGAAAGGTAGCTTCAGCCTTGGCATTCTACACCTTGCTCCTGCTTCAGTGGAGCTAAACAGCCCACAAGGAACCATGGCAACAGACATGCCAGGCCTGAGGGTGGAGGGAAGGATGAAATGTTTCTGCCTGAAAGACCAGTGTGCCATCCCAGCCCTCTAATGCTTCCTGTAGTAGCAACTGCCTAACAGAGGAGGGCGCAGAGCTGACTAGGGAAATGGGATGGAATCAGCAGTCACAGCCAGCCATCAGAAAGGAAATATCCGAAGTTATGAATGGAGAATGATTCATCTGCAAAATTCTGTCATGTACAACTTTCAAGAACGGTCTTGGGGAAGAAAAGAGGGGAGTGAGTCTGAGATGAGAATTATTATGATCATGGCAGAGACTGTTTCCAGTCACATGGAAATCAGGCCTATGGGTGATGACTTTGTGTCCTGGTCAGATGGGGACGATGGCCCTCCTGGGGGTGGGGGTGGCCCTTCTGGTCTTTGATCCTTTCTTTGTCTTCTCATCTCTGTGTGACCAGAAAAAAGTATCACAGAGTACCTCTAAAATGTACAATTATTGTGTATGAATCTAAAATTTGAAAACTGTTTAAGGGTTGGAGAGATGAACTATGTTTGATTATTATATATTTGCATATGTGCATCACACTGAACCTATAATTTTATGTTGTTATAATAATTTTTAAAAGAGTGTATAAAACTTCTATAAAAGAAACAGCAGCCCTCCATCCAGGCTGAATACTTCATCTTTCCTTCCTTTAGGATTTCATCACCAAGATCCTGAATGTTCATGATGCTTATTTTATCGGGCTTTCGGATCCAGGTCATCGGCAGTGGCGATGGGTTGATCAGACACCATACAATGAAAGTGCCACGTGAGTCTAGAGTTACCTAGAGGAGGCCTGGGTGCTGTGGCATGAGAAGACTTTAGGGTGTTCCAGCTGTTGGTTGTGAAACTAAAGCAGCTCAGTCCTGGTGTGGCTGCTGGGGATGGAGTTACTTTTAGCCCCATGTACTCAACACAGGAGTCCTGTGAGACATGTGTTGTTGATGCTCAAGAAGAGATGAGGAAATTGAGTTTGAAGAGTGTGGAATGATAGGTACCCGGTGTACACAGTCTAGGTGCTTACACGTAGGTGTGTTTTGTTATGATTTCAGGCACTCATCTCTATTTTAGAAACTAGGATCCATTTTTACTTTTGTTTGTGTGTGTGCATGTGTATCTCTGTGTGTGCCATGTGTATGTAGGTGCCCATGGAACCCATGAGAGGTTGTTGGATCACCTGGAGCAGGGGTCACAGGTGGTATGGCCACGCCAATATGAGTGCTGGAAACAGAACTCTCACATTTTCTGGAAAAGTAGCAAGCATTCTTAATTTTTGAACCATCTCTTCAGCTTTTATTTATATCTTCATGACAAAAATTAATGTCAAGATCATAACTGATTATTTTTCACAAATCAAAAGCCCCAATCTGATATTGTTGTGTTTTATATTTATGTAATTATTTAAAAACTCGAATATCTTAGTATTTTCCCATATTTTATCCTGATTTCTGTTTTGAGAAATAGTTAGTGATGGTATTGTTGTTCTCAGTTTTCAGAGAAGAAAAGTAGGAATCCAGGATATTAAATTACTTGTCCTAGATGACAGAATAATTAGTTCGTCTACATATTTTAACTAGTTCTCCAGTTTCTAAAGTAATACTGTTCTAAAAATGAAAAAACTTTATTAAAACATGAGAAGGAGAGACCTTTTCAGCTTGTAAATAAGCACCTATGGAATGACAGCCCCAGATACCAAGACCTAGGGATGAAGTAGCCTCTGGGATGTGTCCTGGGAGAACAGTTAAGTGACAAGCTAAGAGAACTTTGAATGTGGTGGGCTGTGTTTTCCAGGGAAATGTCAGATATGGGTGGTGGAGAATGGCTGCTTTGCACACACTTGAATCTGATTTCCACAAATTCCAGCCTCATCCTCAGACTTGCTTACTGTGCCTTCTCTTTCCCAGCATTGCTGTAGGAAACACCCTGATGACCTTTCCTCCCTTTCAGGTTCTGGCACCCAGGTGATCCCAACAACGACAAGGAACAATGTGTTATAGTAAATCATCCACGTTCTAGTTGGGGCTGGAATGACATCCCTTGCAGTGTGAAACAGAAGTCAGTTTGTCAGATGAAGAAAATATACGTATGAAAAACCATTCTCCATGGACATGTGATTGCATTTTTATCTGCCATTACATAGACACCTGCCAAGTTTTAGGCATACCTATTTAGGCATAGGTATACCTATGATAATACCGCTCCACGAATATACTTACTTATTCATCCTTTACTTTCTTATATAATGAGAATATACCAGACACTATACAGGATCCCCTTTGTGCATATGTGGAAGCACACCAGCTTCTCTGTCCATTCTTAGATTCCTAAAGCCTTAATTGATGATAGAACTGTGTGGTGTGGTTCCTCTACTCATTTCTCTCTCTCTCTCTCTCAGCTCCTGTCGTTGGATTTATTGATGTATAATTGGCAAATAAATTATATATATATATATACTAATATTATATTGTCTTTATTTGATAAGGAAATGCATTGTGCAGTGGCTACCACAATCAGGTTAACAACACCTTCTATTACATGACATAGTTGCCTGTTTTGTGTTTATGGTGTTAGATCATTTAAGATCTTCCTAAGCACCTTCAGACAGACAGGGCGACATTGTTACCTACTGTCACTTTGATCCTCAGTGCTTACTCAAATTTTCTTTTAATTAAGTGCTACCTTGTTAAAAATTAATCTTTATCAATTTTGATGGTATCCATAGCTTTCCTCCACCTGTGGAAACAAAAGCAAAACCTCTTCCCCAATTTAACACATGTCCTGGTTTACATTTGGAGGTCAACACATCTTTAAAATATAGAGGCTGATTTTTCTTTTGTTTATGTTTTCTCCCTGTAGATTTATTTTTTATTTAAATTAGAAATGATCTTATTTCATATATCAATCCCAGTTCCCTCTCCCTCCCATTCTCCCATGCCTCCCACTGACCCCCCATCCCATCCCTCTTCTGCTCCATAGAAGGTGAAGTCTTCTATGGGGGATCATCATACTCTGTCACATCATTTGGGGCAGGACCTAAGCCCTACCCATGTGTCTAGGCAATGAGAGTATCCCTCTATGGGGAATGGACTTCCAATGTCCATTCGCACACTAGGTATAAATGCTGTTCCATTACCAGGGTCCCCATAGATTGCCCAGGCCTCCTAACTGACACCCACGTTCAGGGGGTCTGGGTCAGTCCTATGAAGGTTTTCCAGTTATCAGTCTGGGGTCCATGAGCTCCTCCTTGTTCAGGTCAGCTGTTTCTGTGGGTTTCCCTAACATGATCTTGACCATTTGCTCATCACTCCTCCCTCTCCACAACTAGATTTCAGGAATTCAGCTCAGTGCTTAGGTGTGGGTCTCTGCTTCTGTTTCCATTAGCTACTGGATGAAGGCTCTGTGATGGCATATAAGGTAGCTTGTTACGAGTGGTGTTTTTCCACCAGCCTGGTCTCATTGCCATGCCAGCCCCAAATAACACACAGAGACACTGTATTAGATATAAAGCTGTTGGCCTGTTACTAGCATTTCTTATTGACTAGCTCTGTCTTAAATATTAACCCATTTCTATTAATCTAAGTATCTCCACATGGTCTTATGTTACTGGAGAGAGGGTCCGGGATTCAGCTCTCTTGGTCCTACATGTTGAATATCTTCCTACCTCTTCCCAAAACCTACTTGTCTCCTAGTCCTGCCTATCTTGCTTTCCTATTGGCCAACAGGGCCTTATTCATTAACCAATAAGAGAAACATTTACAGAATGACATCTCCCATCATCTCCTCTTTTCTGTCTAAAACATAGCAAAATATATAACAAAACAGTTATCAGATAAGAACCACAGTTAACAATATTTAGCCCATTAACATTTAGCAAGATTTACAGAAAATATTTCATCATCTATCCTATCTTTGTGAGTCTAAAGTTCTATATGTAACTTCTCTTTAATCCTAAGGAAAAGTATAACCATAACTATCTGTCTTCAACTCCATCAAAGACCACAGAAGGATAATATATAAACTCTAGAAATGACAGAGACATCTTGCTACCTGGTCAGTCACCTGAAGTTCTTCTGTAATGTTCCATCTTCAGCCCATAGGCCATAGTGTGTCTGGCAGACTCCTCAGCAAAGCAACAAATTTTAAAATGTCCCACCTGTGTTGGCAGTTTGTCAGTCACTTTTCTCTGTGTCCTGCAGACTGTCTGGCAGACTCTTCCATGAAGCAGGAACCCTGTAGCAATGCCCACCTTGTATCAGCAGTCACTTTCCTGTGGGTCTTGCATGTCTACTTTATATAGCATAAAGTCAAACAGTCCAGTATTTTGCCCAAATGGCTAATCTTGCTATATTGAAAGCAAACTCCATAATGAAGTTCTTTTATGTTCATCTTCCTTTCTGACACAGGTGGTGTTGCTAGGAAGAGTTGTGCCTCACTGTTAAGAAAAATCCTAAACCATTTTAAATGCCATATTCTGTAGGTCTTTGAAAGATTTGAAGAATGCATATTCATCTCAAATATATCTCAATATATCTAGAAAACCTAACTCACTTAACTATAAGTTTTGACTATTATAGGTATACTAAATTATACATTTTATATGAGTTTTATAAACACAATACCTAAACAAGAGGAGAAATAGACATATCATAAAATTGACCTTAAATTTGTATCAATAAATGAAAATCCATTCCAAAACCAAATATTTATATATCTATACCTTTTTTTTTTACCTTTAAAGAGAGATTGGTTGTAGTAATTTAAAACCAACCCCATATAAATGAAAACAAACATTTATACACAATATTTGGGAATTTAGGTGTTGTTCTTTCCAAACTGCTTCCTGATGGTAGGGGGCACTGTCATGGAGAAGCCTAAGAAGATGCAGAAATCCTGGCTGTAGTGGTCTGCAAGGCTGCCTTTTCCCAGCTGTTTTGAATGTTGGATCACCCGGAACATTGCTTCAGAGGGTCTTGTTTGATCAAACCATGTTAGTTTGGAATAATCCACAGTTTTTTATTTTCTGTGGAAACAAAAATACAAATTCTTTTCCCCAGTAACTTGTCCTTAGACTTAAATTTGGAAGTCAAAGCATTTTTAAAATATATAAATTGGATTAATTTAGCAGCATTTCTTTTAACAATTGTTGCTATTTCCTCAGCAGTCAAATAATACAAAGACAACACAATACCATATAGTATCCAGAATCTTTTTTGTGCTTTCCATCTTTATGTGGCTTTTTTATAATTCTATTTTTTTAACTTTTATTTTTACATTTTTTGAGGCAGGGTTTTTACTTTGTCTTAAATATTAACCCATTCTATTAATCTAAGTATTTTCACTTGGTCTTACCTTACTGGAAAGAGGGCCTGGACCTCTGCTTTCTTGGTCTTACATGTTGACTCCTCCTACCTCTTCCCCAAACTTCCTTGTCTCCTAGTCCTTCCTATCTTGCTTTCTTATTGGCCAACAGGGCTTTATTCATTAACCAATAAGAGAAACATATTTACAGAATGACATCTTCCATTAGTAGCCATCAATCTCATTATAGAGGAAGGGCATTTAAGTTAGCCTGTCTACTATTGCTTAGATTGTTAGTTGGGTTCATCTAACATATCTCTGGATATTTCCCTGGTGCCAGATTTCTCTTTAAACCTATAATGGCTCCCTCTATTATGATATCTCTTTTTTTGCTCTCCTCTATTCTTCCCCTGACTCAATCTTCCTGCTCCCTCATGTCTCTCCTCTTCTCCCCTTCTCTTTCTCCTAACTCTCTCCCCTCCCACTGTGCTCTCAGTTTGCTCAGGAGATCTTGTCCCTTTCCCCTTCTCCAGGGGACCATGTATGTCTCTCTTAGGGTCCTCCTTGTATCCTACCTTCTCTGGAGGTGTGTATTATATGCTGGTAATCCTTTGCTCTATGTCTAATATCCATATATGAGTGAGTACATACCATGCTTATCTTTATATGACTGGGTTACCTTACTCAGAATGGTTTCTTCTAGTTTCATCCATTTGCCTGTGAATTTCAAGATTCCATTTTTTTTCCCACTGTATAAATGTACTCCATTGTATAAATGTACCACATTTTTTTTCAATCCATTCTTCAGTTGAGGGGCATCTAGGTTGCTTCCAGGTTCTGGCTTTTACAAATAATAATTCAGCTGTTTTTTCTATACTCCAATGTCTTTCTGCAGTTGTTGTTCCTGTCTTACTAGCATTCAGAAAATTCAAAGTTAATAAAGCACTATGAAATCTATTTCTGGGGTTCTATATCATCCCTTTTGTTTATTTGGCATATCCTTTAGAGTTAAATTTGATCTTTTTATAACTGCTTGCCCTGTAGGATTGTGTGGTATATTTGTAATATGCTTTAAATTATAATAAGCAAAAAACTGTTTCATTTTCTTAGAGACATATGCTGGAGCATTGTCTGTCTTTATTTGTACAAGTATACCCATGATGGGCATGACTTCTAGCAAATGTATAATTACCAAATCATCCCATTGAAAACCTGAATAGGTGTCAATGATGTGGTGTATATATTGTAATTTTCAAAATTCTATAAAATGGAACCCATCCATGTGCTAGATTCCATTCCTTTGAGTACCCTTCAGGTTACTTCCCGCAGGTAGTGGTGTTTGCTTATATAAGCAACAAGTAGGGCATTTCCTTATAATTTCTTTGGCTTGTTACCAAGTGATGGAAAAATCTTTTTTTGAACCTTTGTTATTGAAATGATGTTTTTTAAATGGAATTCTGAGGTGTTTAGCACAGTTCCTATCAATAGCTGATCAATTTCATCATTGTGCTAGAGGGCCTGGCAGGTTTGTATGGGATCAGATATGTGTTATGTATATGGGATGATTCTTATTCCTGATTATGCCTTGTAATTGAATAAATAATAAAGTCAATTCTTTATCATCTGGTATAAATTCAATGGTTTCAATACTCAAAATAACTGCATATTTTGAATCTGTAACTATACTGAGAAGTTCTTCATGATCCATTACCACCATGAGAATAGCATATAATTCTGCCTTTTGGAGAGAAGTATAAGGACTTATAATGCATGGGAATTATGATTCACTGTAGTACCCGTGCTATAATCTGTTCCATGAATTGGGTGAAGGCCTAGAGATTGAAATAAGAGACAAGACAGAGGGTCATTTGTTGAATGGCAGTGTCGGAATGCCAAATGCTGTTTATTGAGGGGATGGAGTGGGCTTTTATACTGATTTGCAGCAGAGTGGAAAATAACAGGATTTTCAGGCTTAGCTTCTCCCCACCAGGTGTGTGTTAGCAAAACAGGAAGAGTACCAATGACAACTTCAGGGGGCAGGAAGAGTACCAATAACAGCTCTGGGGCAAGAAGTTCTGGCCAACAGCTTAAGGCTTGCTCAAGGTACCCCGAGGATCCATTCAGGGCCCTACAATTCACTAGACTCAGTATAGGTCAAGTGAGGTTTATTTGGGGAGAATGCACTTACACAGGAAACAGATGACCGCCATAGGTTCCTGTTCCATGGATGCCACCCTACCATCTTGATGCTCTCTGAAACCCGATCAGGAAGCTAGAGCAAACTGGGGTCCAGGATCCCAGAGGTAGCCTTCCCCGGCCATGTCCACACCTGTGACCATGTCCAAACAGGTATGGTCAGTTTAACAGGTGCGGGAGGGATGGATATCTAACTACAGATTTAGATTCACCTTATTTAAATTTTCTGGTTTGTAACCTGCCTTTCCTGATTTATTTGCACCAGTATAAAATGTAGGGGCTCCAGTTATTGGTGTTTTCTGTACAATGCAATAAAGGATCTAGTTAATTCTCTTTATAAGTTTAATTGTCTTTCTTTTGGGGGTAATTTTTAATCTCTCCCCCAAAACTACTACAGGTTCTTTGCCAGGGTTCACTTTCTACCCATAATTTGTCAATTTCATCATTAGTAAAAGATCCTATAATTTCTTATGGATCTGTTGCTGCTGATTTTCTTAATTTTCTTTTTAGAATCAACTCAGAGATCTTTCCCACATAAGTTTTAATTTTTGACTTGGTTTGTGTGGTTAAAAGATCCATTCTATGGATAATATTTTCCTCTGAATTAAGATTCCTGTAGGGGAAAGTGATAGGGATAGAATGCAGTTAAGCTTTGGATCCACACAATCCACATGCACAATCTAGAATTTGTTTTCCACTAACACCAACTCTCTATCAGCTTCAGCTGTTAATTGCCTGGGACTATTTAAGTCCTTGCCACCATCTAAGGTTTTGTTTAAATTAATCAGTTGAGCAGGTTTTATTCCAATAATGTGCCATAGATGGGAAATGTCTCCTAGCAATCTTTGAAAGCCAATAAGAGTCTGAAAATGATCTTTCCCAATTTGCACCTTTTAGGGTCTAAATTTGTAAACCTATTTTATACCTTAAGTAATTAATAGAATCTCTTTGTATTTTTTTCAGGAGCAATTTGTAATCCCCAACAAGGCTAAATTTTCTTTACTTTTTTGATTCTTTCTAAAGTATCTACATTTGAATCAGATAATAAAAGTCGTCCATGTAATGGTAAACTATAGATTGAGGAAATTGCTTACATATTGTTTTCAATATTGGCACAGGGTGGGGCTATTTAACAGTCCTCATGGGGCAATCTTCCATTGATATTTCTTAGCAGGCTGAGAATTACTGTAAGTAGTCACTGTGAATGCAAACTTTTCTTTGTCCCTTTCTTGTAATGGTATATTAAAAAAATCTTTTAAATCAGTAAGTGTGAGAGGCCATCCTTTAGGAAACAGAGAAGGTAAAGGAATACCAGAATGTAAAGAGCCCATTGGTTGAATCACCTTATTAATAGCTCTTAGATTTGTTACCATTCTCCATTTTCCAGATTTCTCTTTAATAACAAATACAGGAAAATTCCAAGGGATGGTTGATTCCTCAAAATGCTGAGCATTTAGTTGTTCCTGAACCAGCTCTTCTAAAGCCAGCAGTTTCTCTGTCGTTAGAGGCCATTGCGCAACCCATACAGGTTTGTCTGATAGTCATTTTAAAGGTAGGGCTGTTGGTGCCTTTGAAAGATTAGCAACTGCTGTGTTCTTGTACTATCTGAATGGTTGGTGATTTTTCTTTTACCAATAAATTTTCCAGAACCATATGTTAATTATGGTTTGTTTTTAATATTTGTGGAATGTTTTTCTGAGTATTCCATTGCTGTAATAAATCACATCTCCACAAATTCATTACAATATTAGCAACATATGGCTTTAATATTCCTCTCTGTCCTTCTGGCCCTATACATTCGAACCATTTTGTGCTCTGTTTTTATCTGAGATAAAGTTCCAATCCCTAAAAGTTGAACATTTACTTCCTAAAGAGGCCAATTTGAATGCCAAGATTCTTGGGATATATAATTGTTATGTCTTCACCTGTGCCTACTTGACCTTCAATTTATTTGTAATTTTAATTTTGGTCTCTGCTCATTTATAGAAGTTTGCGATTTTTACTTTTTTTTTGTTTTCTCTTTTATAGCTCTTCTATCATCCAGAGCAGCATGATTTCCTACAATAGATATTGAGCTCTTTGCTCTGGAAAGTAATTTCCACAGTGATAGGAAAGGACTGACCTAAGGGCCTTCAAGAGGCCATTCATGGAGTTTCCTGATGGCAAAGCATTGCCTTGATAATCTCTTGCTGACCTACATGTTTTAGTCCAATGCCTGCCTTTGATATACCTTTTGCATAATCCAGAATGGAGGTGCATTCTGTTTGAATTATACTTATAAAAAGTATTGTTTCTAGAAATGCTCTGCTTACGATCCCTTTTTAGGTGAACTGTTTGCCACAATTAAAACATTTGACAATTTGATTTTTCTTTAAACCTCTTGAAATCACCTCTGCTATCCATGTATCATCATCATGGTCATGAGCTTCAATATTAATTGTATCTTGGATCCAATCCTCCAAAAGTTCTGTCCTTGCTTTTAAAGTTCTAGTTATTCTTTTGCATTGGGCGCTAGCATTTTCAAAAGCCATTGTTTCACTTATTATTTTTCTAGCTTCTGACCAAAATTTGTTTTATTAAGGTCTCCAAGAATAAAGAAGAATGTTACTTAAAAAAGGATAAAACTGTAGGCCCATAGTGAAATATTCTCATAGGATAAGAAAGCCTGAGAAAGGATGGAGGAGTGATCAAATAGAGGTGAGTCTTTGGGATACTTCCCTGCCTACTAAGTGTGGTGGGCCCAGTTTTCAGGAGAAATGCAGAGATTCAAGTGGAGGAGAAACTGCATGCCTAGTGGGGGGAGGAGAAATTTGGGTGCACATAACCTTGGTTTCAACAAAGTTTACTGCCTGTTGCCTCTGTCCCCTTTCAAAGTATTACTGTGAGAATTGCCCTTGTCCTTTTCACTTAGACGAACCCAGTAGCAACCAGGAATTTTGTGTTGTGCTAAACTATCACCCAAACATTAAAGATGGGGCTGGAGGGACATCCCTGTGATGGTTATCAGAGGTCAGCTTGTGAGATGATGCGGCAGCACTTATGAATCAAACATTTTCTATGGACACAAGACTTGGTTGGAGTGGAATCCATAATTATGGAGATAGCTTGAGCACTTCCTTATTTGGCCCTAGGAATCAAACATAGGCTCTTGGAATTGAAATCAGTAAACCAGGGTTTTAGCTCTCTCTCTCTCTCTCTCTCTCTCTCTCTCTCTCTCTGTGTGTGTGTGTGTGTGTCTCTGTCTCTTCACGGTGTCTCACTGTGTAGCTTTGGGCATCCTAGAAGTCACTATGCAGACCAGGCTGGTCTCATGCTCACAGAGATCCTCCTGCCTTTCCTTCCAGAGTGCTGGAATTAAAGGCTTTTGATGCTGTACCAGACTCCTAGTAAATTCTCAATGTCTGCAGAATTTTAGGGAGCTGGGTCACAGATTCTTCCATTTATGAGAACACTGGCTCACATCTGTACTTATTCATTCATTTTCTCTTTCATGAAAAAGCATTTTCTCCACATCAGCCCTCACGTTAGAGACCCCTTTGTGCACACACAGAAAGCACATGTGTCTCTCTGCTAAGGTCTGTCTGTCTGATAAGATTTTACTCACTGATGGGATGATGTGTTCTGTCCCCTATTTGATGGCTGTCTTTCTCTTTGGCTTCGTTGATGTATAATTGACAATAAACTTTTGTATACTTAAGATACCAGATGTGATGATCTGTTGTACCTATATACTAGGAAATGATTACAGGTTAATTAACACATCCCTTACTAAAGACAGTGGCCATTTATTTGTGGTGAGATATTGGTTATGATTTATTAAAGCTTTCCTGGGGATTCAGAAAGCAAAGTCAGCCACAGGCCATAGAGGCCCGGCACATGCCTTTAATCTTAGCAGCCAGAAGATAGGAGTCGGTGGTACACACCTTTAATCCTAGGACTCAGGATTAAGAGGTAGCTGGATCTCTGTAAGTCTAAGGCCACTGAGATCTTCACAAGAGTGAATCAGTCTAAAAGAGAATTATAGCTCACATCTTTAATCCCAACATTAGGGAAGTATAGAAGACAGAAGCAAGGCCCCAGAGAGGCATTCATTCCCCAGATGCACTGAGGAGAGGTAGCAGTTTGAGACTTGGCCCTTTCAGCCTGAGCTAGAGAGCTAGTGGCCGGCTGCTTTGCTTTTCTGATATTTAGCTTGAAGCTTGAACTCCAATATCAGTGTCTGGGTGTTTTATTTTTCATGTTACATTTATTATGTTTGTGTAGTAAGAACACTTTAGGTCTTCCTGAACAAATTTATATCACGCTGTAATATTATTGACTGTTGTCACCGTGATGCTCACGGGATCTCCAGAACTTCTCTTTGATCTGAAATGTTCAGTGTGCCACCATCGCCCATTTCTCCCAACACCCAGGTCCTTGAAATTGCTACTGTACTTTTTTCCTGTGAGATTTACTTGTGAAGATTCCACACACAAGCGGGATGTACACATGGCGATCACAACGTGACCTCAAGAGTTCCTGCCACTGAGCCTTTCATTAGCTGCCTATTTCCTGACCATATCCAAATCTCAAGTTATTTTTATGCAGCTTTCAGTTTCATGTGTTGTAAGATTTACAAGTTCACTTCCCAGAGAACAATTTACATAATAATTCCGGGGGAGACTTTTTCCCCCCTGATGTGGTTTCTCTGTGTAGTTCTGGCTGTCCCGGAACTCACTCTGCAGACCTAGCTAGTCTTGAACTCAGAGATCTGACTCCCAAGGTCTGGGATTAAAAGTGTGGGCCATCATTGCCTGACTTCTGGGGGGAGGGATGTGTTTATTAAAGTATTTTTACAGCAGAGGTGGGAAGGAGGAAGAAGAAAATTTCATTTCACTAGGTACCTCTGATGGCACAGTGCAGTGCTCTTGAACTGTAGCATCACCTGGTACTCAGGGCTGAATGGCTTCCCTCTGCTTTGTGTTTCCTGTGCCTCTTTAATTTTCTTGAGCACCTTTAAATAAACAGACAAGTCAAAAAATTAAATAAGGGCTGTGCTTACAGAGTGATACTAAACTAAAATCTGCCCAGGTGAGCCCTGGGCAGATCAATGAATAGGTCTGTAATCAGGAAACAAGTGTCACTTTTGTTCCCGAACATGGAGCAGAGGTGGCAGGAGAAAAGCAATCTGTGGTTTGTAATTTAAGCCACACTGGAGCAACAGTGAACTGTTTTAATCCAGCCTATCCCAGACAATCCCCACAATGCCAGGGCAGGGAAGTTTCCCTCTGGACCAAGAGGGCTGTTTGTATTCTCAGAGGCAAAGACTCAGGAGCCAGGAGGATCCTAGCCACCTGAGTCACCTCAGTAGCCCAGTCTCCTGCCATTCCCTGAGCCACCCCAGTAGGCCAGTCTTCTGTCATCTGGAGCAGGTGCCTCCAGGCAGAAGCTGTTTTCAGTGTGTATGTGACGGGTGGGGGGGGGTGGGCAGTTGCTACACCGGGCTGAAATGATCCGAGCTTGTGTTTAACTGCAGATGATGTCTTGTTTTTGCTCTGACACTTGCTAGAACAAACCCAGGGTAAAGGACAAAGCCTCCAAAGGGAGGCTAGGACAGTGGCGTTAGAGAATGTCTAAGCTCCTAGGCCCACTTCTCTGGAAAAATCTGTGGGAGGGGCTGGGCCATGCTTTCCTTTACTGTTACTCAACTTCCAAGACATGTTTACCCAGACTCACTGTTATTACTTGTGCACTGGTATCCGAACAGTTGAACTGCTGTGCTTTGGGGAGGCCTCTGCAACCCTAGCGACCTTCCTCGGCAGCTAATTTGCACATTTTGTAGAATAACCAGTATTTCCAAGCCTCCTGTGAGAGTCAGGGGTCAGATACTGGAACTTGACTTTGTTTTTTTTGCATAGCCTGAGTTTGACTTGATGCCTGAAAGAGAATCCCGCAAGCGAAAGCTGTTCAGACCACAGGCCAAATGAGCAGCGTTGCACAAGGAGATGGGAAAGTGGGCGACCTCCTTTGTATCCAATGCCAACGTAGTGAGGAGGAGGGAAGACCCCAGTAGCACTGCCAGCTCCTGGAGCTGGGGCTTCTTTTCCAGCTCCCCAGCACCTCAGGAAGGCCACTGGGGGAAGATAGAGCGTGAGGCTGCCACCATACCAGAGCCTCTGTCCTGGATGACACCAAACAAAGTCCTGTGGGAGCAGGGAGAGTGGGGAACCAGGTGGAGAAAGCCATGGCCACCCCGCCCGCCCCCCCCCGTCTCCCCTCCCTCCGCGGAACTCAGATCTTCTGGTCTGTGTAGTACATGGTTTCTCATTGTAGGTCACAATCCCTGGGAGGGTCAAATGACCCTTTCACAAGGGTCGCTTAAGACCATTGGAAAACGCAGATATTTACATTTCGATTCATAACAGTAGCAAAATTACAGTTAGGAATTATCAACGAAAGTAATTTTATGGTTGGGGTTCACCACAACACGGGGAGCTGTATTAATGGGCAGCAGCTGAGCAGAGGAGGACGCCAGCTCCTGCGTGCCTGAAGCACTTACCTGTGGGCAGGCCTGGCTCCTGCAGCCAGTGTGTACCTGCTCTCGCTTACACCTGTAGCAGCTTCAGAGACTGTGTACATTGCCCCTCACCCAGCTGGCCCTCTGCACCCAGCTCAGGGCTTGCAGGATCAGGCGGCCCGACAGCCTTTCCGGGCTGGAGTAGGTCTGAGCATTGAGTCGGATCTAGTGCCTTCCATCTGCTGCTGCGGTGCTCAAAGTACAGCCCCACCCCGTGCCCCCTTCAGATCCTAGTCTTTGCAAGGCCTGCCAGCCCTGGCTTCACCACACTTAGCAGATGCGTCCCAATACCCAGCTGCCGAGTACTTAATTAGCAGACGCTGCATTCTCCAAACCCTAACTTTCACCATTTGTTCTTTAAAACTTTCTGGTTCTTCATAGAAATTCTCAATATTGATTTTTATGGCACATTGAACATACTTTACTTCAAATTGCAAATCTAAAAAAAAAATCAACTCCATGTATTTTGAGTTCCATGCACTTACTATTTCTTTGGGATATATAAATATATATCTTCAAATTGTGGTTGCATTCGTTAACTGTGAACTATTGCATGAAGAGTCTGATGGCCTCTTAATCTTTTATCAGAATGGAGTGACTTCTGCTTCCCAAGACAGCAGAGAACTCCAGCACTGTTCAGCCACCTGAATCCATTTTCACAAGCTTAGCTGATTCAAGTTGAACTGCTGGATCTGGGACTGCCCGTCAGTTTTGGTTGGCCTTTGTGTCTAGGCTGTAAGGATCCAATTCAACCTTAGGGCAAAGATGATAGCAATTAGTGAGGTTACTTGAGATCAAATGATTGTTTTTTTCCTCAAAGGGTTTTAAATAAATAAATAAATAAATAAATAAAGAGATGCTTTTTGGGGGAGGCAAGACCAGCTCATACTGTTTATATTAAGGAGTTAAAATGTTAAAAAAGTACTATTTATAATTTTTGTTTTGAAATATTTATGAAAGAACATCCATCAGTGAGTCCAGAGCTTACATTGGAACCTGAAATGGGTCTGTGAGCCCTGCGAGCTTAGGAACATCATCCTGATTGGTTTACGATTCTCACACCATAGCTACTGTTTTACTGCTCTCTGATAAGGGCAAGGAAGGACAACCAAAGCCACATATCAAACTGTTCTTCTTCCTGTTGTGTCGTGTCTGTCTTTCCACACCATTCATCATATGAGCCAGCAGGACAAATCAGGCTGCAAAGCCCTGCACAGGGCTCAAGGATTGAGGACCCGGCTTTACATCTAACCGCCTGGAAAGGCTCCAGGGTTTTCCGTTCACCTGCACACTGGTCTTGAACCTACCCACCATTCTGCCCATCTCTTGGGGCTTCCATTCCTCCTTACCACTCACTTTGTTCTGTTTGGTATTATATTTTAACCAAGCTGTTCTTGTGTTGGAGTTTGTTCTACCTGCCCATCACTCTTTATAGGGAGGTGTGCTATCATACTCTAGAAACTTAGGACAGAAGGCTGGAAGGAAGCAGACAGTGGCCACAGCGTTGCCAGTGGGCAAGGGCACACAGCACAGGCAGGGCTCACACAGATGAGGAAAAGCAAAAGAAGCTTAAGCTGCTTTGCTGGTGCCGCTGAGGAGAACATTTTCTCTGCACAGCCAGATGACTCAGTCTTTCAGCTTGCATCTCTTCCTCCCTGAGGAAGAGACTGGAAAACATGATAATGTCCTATAACCACTTCCTCCTTTTCTCCTTATGACTGAATCATCCATGCACTCACACCAGCCATGATCGAATTGTTTTGGATTAAAAAAAAAGTTATTTAAAGTCTATTTAAAAATTTTAAAAAGTCAGACATGAAAGACAGAAGTTGAGAGAGATACCAGAAGGTGGAAAGATATCCCCTGCTCATGGGTTAACAGGGTGAATGTGAAAATGGGTTGGGTATAGAAGGTGATGCTCAGACTCGGGTATCTCTTTTAGATAAATATTGGGTCTGGTTGGAAAGGGTGTGGTTTAGATGGGATATGGGTAGATTAACTTATCTTCTTGTGAATTATCTTAGTAATTATAGTTATATACAACTTACATTGTTATAGATTCTTATGTGTTGTAACTTATGTAAAATCAAGTTTCTGTTCCTTTCTTAGATAATTTGTATATTATGTCTTGTCATATTGTGTAAGATCTTTCTGTTTATGACGTTTTATGCACAATATCCTTATCATATTCTATGTATGTATACTTTTACATATGTTCAAGACATTTTGTATATTGATACAATTTAGAATATTTTTATCATGTTGCACTATACAGTTCTACCTCTGGTGAAGACATTTCAATTCTACCTCTGTTTTAGAGATTTACATGTATATGATGGGAGATGTCATTCTGTAAATATGATTCTCTTATTTGTTAATAAATAAAACCTTGTTGGCCAATAGGAAAGCAAGATAGGCAGGACTAGGAGACAAGGAGATGTAGTAGAAAAATTCAAGATGTAGAGACTTGAGAGAGAAGCAGTCCAGACCCTCTCTCCGGTAAGATAAGACCACATGGAAACAGATTAATAGAAATGGGTTAATATTTAAGACAGAGCTAGCCAATAAGAAACACTAGTACAGGCCAACAGCTTTATATCTAATACAGTGTCTCTGTGTGTTATTTGGGGCTGACGTGGCTCTGGGACCAGGATGGCAGGAAAGCTGCTCATAGCATATACATATATGTATATATATATATATATGTATATAGTTATATTGCTAAAATCATTGTCCTTGCTAATTACTTAGGGAAGTTTCAACCATTCGTATAGCTAGGTTCCTGAGTATTACAGATTATCTTCACCCATGTTGCTTATACCTATGAGATTAGTCAGTTATAGATATTAGATCTTCAAACACTTCATAGATCTGCAGAACATGATATTTAAATGTTTTAATATTAGTACTCTGTTGATATGAGACACTATTGCTCCTGATAGCATCAAGCATTTCCCAAGAATATATTGGGCACTAATGTCACTCCTTCTGGAGTCCATCCTCACCCAGCTAATGGTCTCTTGGGCAAAGAACTGCCCCCACCTCGACCACTGACTTTGGACACACTGTCCTGCTGTGCTTGCAGGAGACAAACATAGAAGATTGCTAAAACTTGCCAAGTCAGGGTAAGATAGCCTTTCTACCTCCCTGCTTCTGTAGTGGTCTGTCAGATACTCTAGACTTTAGCCAAAACTGGTTGCCTGATGTTGCTGAGAGACTTTAGGTGACTGTCCAGGTAGCCTGCTGTTTCTGTCTTCACCACACCTTTTGGAAGCTGCTCGCCTGCACTTCCTGCCCACTCTACTATTGTTATCTTCCTTCTCAGGCCTTTGATGAGGTTGAAGATTAGACTGTCACAATTATTGTTCTCTCTCCCTAGATAGAAATATTAGGTACAAGACTTAAACTTTCCAGCTTAGGACAACTTTATAGTAATTTCTATAGAATTGGATATGTAGGTGTTATGTTTGCATGTTCTTAATTTTCCTTTTCCTAGAGTATACTTGATATTTACTATCCTTGTATATAGTTTTGTTTCAGGCCTAAATCTTTTATTTAGACTAAAAGCAGAATTGTAGTGAGATGTCCACCCCACCCATACCTGTTGCACTGACCATGCCCATTGGGGAGTGGAGACAGGATACAAGTTAAAGAACCTAGGTTTTGGAAATTTTGTTGCCTTGTTCACATTTCCATAGGCAAAATATTGATTCATTGTCTGTACCAGAGTGTGCTTGGCCAGACCACAGACCACAGACTAAGTTCTATACAGAAGGAAAACCTTTTCTTTTGTCTACATGACTGTCATACTATATATTTCTACTCTTGTTTAAGGTTTTTATGTTTATAGAGCTCATTTAAAACTGTATAGTTAAAATACAAATTAATAGTCATCTATAATAGTCAAGCTTATAGTGTTAGATTTTCTAGATATGCAGAGATATATTTCAGATGGATAGGTAATCTTCAGACACTTCAAAGACCTACAGAATATGGCATTTAAAATGTTTTGAGAACTTAGACTTTTCTCAACAGTGAATCACGTCTATTCCTGGCAGCATCAATTGCTTCAAGAAGATGATGGACATGGAAGAACCTCCTTATGGAGTTTGCTTTCAATGTGGCAAGACTAGCCATTTGGGCAAGAAGCTGCTTTTGCCTGGACTGCGTGATAATATGTTATATAATCTGAACAAGCATGGCACACAGAAAAGTGACTGCTGAACTTGCCAAAACAAGATGGGACTGTCCTTCAGGGTTCCTGCTTCATGGAAGAGTCTGTAAGGCAAGCTGTAGGAAACAGAGAAAAATAACGGACAATACAGGTGGGACAGTTTCAAGTTTTCTGCTTCACCGAAAAGTCTTTGAGATATGCTAGGCCTGTAGGCCAAAGGTGGATGCCTCAATATTGCAGAGGAACCTTGGGGGACTGTACAGGCAGGCAGCTGTTTCTGTCTGTCATTTCTCACTTTTTTTTTTGGAAGTCACTTTCTTGCATATTGCTTACTCAGGCAACAATATCATTTCCTTCTCTGGTCTCTGATGGAGTTGAAGACTTTCTAGTTTTAGTTTTCTTTGTTATCAGATTCAGAAAAGAAATTCACTGGAGAAATGTATCATGTTTAAGGTTTAGAGACATAAAAAGAGTTTTGGTAATGCAAGTTAGGATAGAAAGTAAATTAGGTACAACGTTTTGGACTCACCATGATAGGACAGATACAGAGTATTTTCTCTCAGTTTGTCAATTGTTAATGGACTAGAGAATGTTGATGTATTTATTGCCTGTATATATTATCCATAGTTATTGTACTTACTGTATATAGTTTTTCTTATATTAGTTATAACCTTTTTTATTTTTAGACAAAATGGGGAAATGTGGTGAAATCTTGTTTATATTCTGACAAATAAAGCTTGCCTGAAGATCAGAGTTAACCATAGAGGTCTGGAGGTCTGTACAGACAAACAGGAAGTGAGATGGCTGGGTGGAGAGGGGAGAAGACAAGAACTCGGCCCCTCTTCAGTCTGAGGATTTCACAGAGCTCTAGTGGCTAGCAGCCCTGCTTTCCTGACCTTTCAGCTTTCAGCCCTTAATATATGACTCCAGGCTTATTATTAAGACCTATTAGAACTTGTGCTATATTAACTTTCTTCTATAAATACAGAAGACCCAGGATAACAAAAACAATCTTAAATAACAACGACAAAAACAAAACAAAACAAACAAAAAGACCTGCAGGGAACATCACCCAAGATGTCAGTTATACCACAGAGATATAATGATAGAGGCAATATAGTACTGGCATAAACACAGGCTAAAAATAACTCACCTTGGTTTTGACAAACACACCAGCAACACAGGTTTGAGAAAAGATATCATCTTTAACACATGGTGCTGGTCAAACTGGATAGCTATATGCAGAAGAACAAAACCAGACTTTTAGTACTGATCTTGCACAAAACTCAACCCCAAATGGATCAAGGATCTTAACATAAGACCTGGGGTTCTGAGTCTGATAGGGCAGAAAGTGGGGGCATACTTGACTTCAATGGCAC
The DNA here is from genome assembly GCF_943737965.1 of Phodopus roborovskii. Taxonomy (NCBI): domain Eukaryota; kingdom Metazoa; phylum Chordata; class Mammalia; order Rodentia; family Cricetidae; genus Phodopus; species Phodopus roborovskii. The sequence goes on from NW_026126638.1 coordinate 222,843, forward strand.
AGGAAATGACATTCTGAACAGAACTCCAATAGTACAAGCATTATGACCATCAATTAATTAAATTAATACATGGGACCTCGTGAAACTAAAGGCATCTGTACAACAAAGGCAGTCCATGGCATGAGAAAAAATCCTCTACCAGCTATATATCTGACAGAGTTAATATCTAGAATACACAAAGAGAAAAAGGAAAGCACTCCTCCCAAAAGAGAAAGGAATGAACAATTCAAAAAAAAAAAAAAAAAGTTAAGAAAACAACTTTTAAAACATCCTTAGCCAAGCAATTAAAGAGTTCTTTGAGATTTTTATGTCATTGCAGTCAGAATGACTAATGCAAAAGAAAACAAAACCAAGGAAACAAGGCAGCAACACATGCTGGGTTTGATGTGGGAAAAGGGGAACACTAATCCATTGCCAGTGGGAGTGGAAACTGGAGAAATGGCTGTAAATATCGTTGTTCTTCAGAAAGCTAAAAATAATATCTAGCACATGATCAAGCTATGCCACTCTTGGGCATTTACCCAAAGGACTCCTCCCAATCTAGAGACACTTGATCCTCTGTGTTCACAATGGCCTGGAATATGAATAATGAAAATGTATATTTACACAATGGAATATTATTCAACTGTTAAGAAAGATGAAATTTGCAGGTGAATGAATGGAACTGGAAACAGTCATTATGAATGAGGTAATCCAGACCCAGAAAGACAAATGTGCATTTTTCTTCAGTTGTGGGTGTTAGCTTCGAATCTTAGATATGTTTTATTTGTTACACGCATAGAGGTCAGGAAATTCCCAAGGGACGAGGAAGAGGCCTCTAAAAGGATGAGCAATAGACTGCAGTGATATAAAGAGTTAAAAGAGAATAATGAAACAGGAAGAGTTATATTGGTTAAGGGAGAGGAGGATAGAGTAATTTAGGATGGATAAATAATATTAAAGACCTTTTGAAAAAGTCATATGAAAACATATTGCCATATAGGATTTCTAAAACACACACACACACACACACACACACACACACACACACACGTTAAAATGGAGTTATCCTGTAATATGGCAACAATGTCCCTACCAAACGGAGGCTAGCAAATAAAAACCCAGAGCCAGGAATTTATTACTTGTTTTGTACTTGTAGGTCTCATAGACTTCCAAACAGTATAGGCTATTGCTATCATTCTTGATTACTCTTCAGAATGCTCTTTTTAGTTTTAATTTACTGTATTATTTTTAAAAAGTCTCTTGTATTATTCGTTGCATGTGGTATAATTACATAGGACATTTTCATATACCTATACAATACACTCTGAGCTCATTTCCCGCATACTCCCTGGCTATGAATCCTGGGAGCTACAGTTATGATTAACCTGGAAAGGCAGTGTCACGGGTGCAATAGTGGCTGGTACATCACGGGAGCAACAATGATGTTCTCATTAGATTTAAGTTTTGCGCTATAAGATGAAACACATCCCTGGCACCATTATTGGGCTAAGAACCTATGGCTAGACATATCACAGGCCACAGGGGAGAATTTATTACTGTTATTTAGCTAGAGGGACATAGTATACTGACTCTTGAAACTCATCATTAAGCCCTAAGATCAATGCATCTCTCAATACCTCTCCTGAGAAGCTTCAGTTTGCTACAGATGATGATTAACACAGAGAGCCACAACTGGCGAAGGTCCAGACATTAAGCAGAATGTTCACCCCTAAATGGGGCATCCATACCACAACTCCTTTCCCTACAGAGCTCTGGGAACACTGTGGAAGAAGGAACAGGAGTTTTTAATAGCCAAAGTGATGAATATATGGACTCACAGTGGTTATTACACAGCACACAAGCCCAAGTCATACCAGATCCTATCATGGGAGAAACCCTGTCTCTAGGTTGTTTCCAGGTTCTAGCTTTTATAAAATAATGCTGCTATAAACATAGTTGAGCAAGTGTCCTCGCGGTATGATTGAGCATCCTTTGGGGGTATATGCCGAAGATTCTTCCAGGGATTCGTATGTCTCCCCTTCATTTTGACTGGTACAAGTTGGAGTCTCAAAAATATTTAAATTTTTATTTCCCTTATGGGTAAATATTTTGAACACATTTTAAGGTATCATTGGCCATCTATATTTCTTCCTTTGAGAACTCTCTGATCAGTTCATGAGCCCTGTTGAAAAAGATTCCCCCCCCCCAATTCTGTAGGCTGTCTCTTCACCCTGCTAATTGTTTCTTTTGCTGTTTATGCTGCATTTTTTTCGTTTATGCCCTCACTTCTTCCAAGTTAACACTTCAGGGAGGCTAAGTGGCAGCTCTTTAGGGCTCAGGAGTAGAAATCACAGCACAAGATGGGAAAAGGAGGCTTCATTGTAGAGGTTGTCTTAGACCACGTGTCAGAATCTCAACTCTGTGAGGAGTTTGACTTCTCTAATGGCCTGGTTCCTCTTTTCCATTCCTTCCTGTTTTCTTCTCTCCCCGTCTGAGTTCTTGGTATTGCTATGATTGTATAATTGTCCTGCGTGTATTCTCTGTCTGTGTTCTCCCTTTGTAGGGCAGGGGATTGGACCTCAAGCTACATGCTCAGGGAAGCTGTTACTGCCCCTCATCCCTAGCTGTATCAGGATAATTTGCTCCCACTTTTGTTCAGGACCTGTTTTAAAGAAGGGATGGCACACATCTTCTGAGAGCAGGGGAAGATTTCTTCTCAACATGTATTCAGAAAACATTTATATTAACACGAACCTCAAAAACAAATTTGATTCCTCAGACATCAAAGCAGACCCTCCTCCAGGTAAGAAAGCATTTTCTGATGCTCCTAGCTAGTGATGAAGGACGAAGACAGATAATCTTAGTTGCTGGCTGTGTTTCTGGGTCACTGGAGTCTTAACCAAGTGTTCTGCCTTTAGACAGATGTGAAAGGTTGTGGGACTGTACAATGGAAAAGAGAAGGTGTTGTCTTTACTTTTACCATCTTGAGAAAATCACACCATCAATGTTATTGTATCTTATGTGTAAAAACACATAAATATGTATAACAAATTGCTTCAAAAATTAAATTATGGTTTAGTGATTTCCCCTTCTCTATTTTGTAACATGTTGTAGCCTGTTTGGCATCTAAGTGTTGAGTAGCCTTTTTCACTCATCTCCCTCCAGTGATGAGGACAGAACCTTGGACCTCACAAGAGGTTGGAAAGTATTGTAACTCTTTCAGAAGTGGTGACTTTATCATAAAATGTAACTTATTGACTGTGAATACTTTGAAGTTAGAAGCAAGCTGGAAGACTTTAAAAGTCCATAATGGAGTACTATGCAATCATTATAAAAATGATAAAGAAGACATGATGGTATAAAAAATGTTCATCCAGATGTTCAGGCACATGTTTGTAATCACTAAATTCAGGAGGCTGAGACAAGATGGGAGGGATTGTTGTGGGTTTGAGGTCACCTTGGATTACACAATGAATTCAAGGTCTGTAGCAAGACTCTGTATCAAAAATAAAAAAAAATCATAAAGGAAAAAATCATGTCAAAAAATGATAGTCAGGAATCAATATTTATGATGTGGAAATCAGTTGTGGAAAATAAAATTAAACTTGTTGGAACGATACATACCAGAATACTGACAACAATCATTCTCAATGTCAGGAATGGGTGATTTTACACTTACTGTAATGCTTTTATAATTAACATGATTTTTTTCCTATTTGCATTTTCCTATTATTTCAAACATCATGTTATTAGTGTTTATCATGCACAAAAAGAGAGGAGAGGGAGGAAGATGAGGAAAAAGGAACAGAACTGAAGACATGAATTTGTTTCATTTTTCAGATCCTCAAAAGAAGACCACATCTCATGAAAGCTGTCATGGATTCTTCAGGGTCCTCCTCACCTCATCCACAATATATTTCCTGCTGTTGACAATCTTATTCTCCACTGCTGTGATCAGTAAGTATGCCCGTGGGACAAGTAAACTAAGGGGAGGAAAGGGACCCATTAGACAGATGCTTTCCCTGGGGAGGCAGATGACGCTGGGAATTTTGCTCTGTCTCAGAACAACTCTTCTGTAAAGTCATTCCTTCTCCCTGGAGAAACAGGTGTGTTTGTTGGTGTGACAGAGTGAAACCCTGGGCTTGTGTGTTAGACTCCAGTACTGAGGACGGGTCTGTGTTTCCTCAGCAGCGTCTAGAAGCCAGCCCCATTGGATGTGTAGATACTTATATTTGGACTGAGCAGGGTGATGAGAAGATATGGCCAGAGATATTCCAGGGACAGAGCTCAAGTGAATTTCCTTCTAACCATTTACTTTTTGTTTCAGATTGTATGAGACCTGAAAGCTAGTTCAGAAAATAGTGGATTTCTCTGTAAATGGCTATCAATTTATGAAAAATTAAAAAGCAGAAATTATATTTTTTGTAGGTATTATATTCATTCATTCAATAATTAATGATATTCATTTCCTATATATTAGGCAGCATATCAGAGAGTCCAGAAAGTGCTACCATCCCCAGTGTCGAGAAATTTAGACAACAGTCAAGTGAGTTAGTGCTTAAGAAATTGCATGGGAAATGCTATGCAGATGGGAAGGAAGAAGTAAACACAGGGAGCTCAGAAAAGCTTGGAGCAGATGACATCTAGACCTGTGTGTGACTTCAGTGTTGTAGACATGAGGGATCATGAAAAATATGGGCTAATATAGTGATGCATTACTTTAATGTATATTGCTATGTGAAATTGTAGAGGACATACAAAACTAGACTCATATCATAAAGTAGTACATCCCATATTACATGGGTGTCCCTCTAAATGTTATTTTATTTAGTAGACTTAGTAGGTTAGTTGAGCTTTTTATTTAAATCTTGCTTGGTAGCTTTACTGAGACTGGGTTCTCTTGGAAGATTCCCTCCGTCCTAGGTGAACTTACTCCTTCTCAGCTCAACTTCCCATGCCAATTGCAAACTTCCAGGCAAGATGTGGCAGGAAGCCAAGCTCAACATGGAGCAAACATACATTTGCTTTTGTGTATTTTAGTGGCCAAAGAAAGTCTTAAAGGCAGCTCAGATGAGGTAATGTAGAAGTAGACCTTGTTTCTTGAGTAGGGATATTCATATCAGGAAGGTTAAAAAGTGTGTCTGGTTTTTCAATGTGCCACAATCATGAGGATTCAATGAAGAATCAGAAGCAAAACATACTAAATTAAAAGTGACTTAGAGAAGTGTGCTCTCACAGAGGTTTGGGAAGGAAAACAGGTGAAAATTAGGAAGCTGATTCAGAACCTATTTGATCAGTACTTGGGGTTTGATCCAAGTGCTGATGATTACAGGAGGGGAGAGAAACTTGATGGAAAGGAGGTGAAGTTTTGATTAATATTTATGGCTGAGGATTAGGGAAACACATAGGAGTGAGGCCTGGTTTAATATTCTGACTTCATGAAGTCAGAAGTCATGAAGTTATTACAAGACAAGAAGGTAAGGAACAGGTTTGGGTGGAATACGATGATCGAAGTTTTGTTTATGTTCACCTGAATCTCAGATGCACAGATTCTATTCGAATGACATTAACATGTTTTAGGAAAGAGGTGTGCATTTTAGAAGACCTTTGCTTATAGGCAACAGATAACAACAACAACAACAACAAGACTACAAAAACAAAACAACAATGCTTAGTTCCCACCCCCACCCCAACAACCCAGGGAAATACAATATCACTAAGCAAGAGGAATTTGGAGAAAAAGGGGTTATAGATGGAACTGGGTGCAATATTTCATTGTAAGAGAGGTGGGTGGAGAAGGAAACATGCAGGAAGGAGCTCAGGAAATAGCATCAACAGGGCCAGGCAAAGCTGGAGGGAGCCACGGTCTCCTCACAGTTAAGGAGGAAGAGAAGTCAAGTGAGAAGTCCCACAGGAAGGTGTACAAGAGCGGCATTGATATCTATTTCAGGAACAGTTTGGTAAATTAGCAGATGTGAAAGCCAGACTCTAGTGACTCAAGGAACAAGTGGGACATGAGGCAGAGAAAAAAGAAAATTGTATTTCTAGAGGAAAGGTGAGTTAGTTTTAAGTGAGGAGCACCGTGAATGTGTAGGGACACTGGGAGTCAGGGCTAGCTGGGGTGGAGGGAGGGACAGGAAAGAAGAGGGTGGAAACAAGGTCCTTTAGATCAGTGTCAGACTCTTTATGACTTCATGCTCAGGTAACCTGGAATTAGCTCATTTCTCCCTCACCTTTCCTGGGATACCCACATACTTAATAGAACTTGTCTCCTAAGATGTAGTCTTTAGTAATTTAGTTTTTAAATGTTGAAGACTATCCAGGGTCATGATCTGTCCTGTCCTTTTCCTGGAGATATCTGTGTCATAACGGGGTTATATTGGCTGTGGGTTGATGGCAAATTGCCTTTTTTGTGGTAAGGTATTGTGTAGCCAAGGATAGACATAAACTAAGTAGATAACCAAGTAACTAAACCAACCAACCAACCAACCAACTACACTAACTTGTATAGTTAGGGATGACCTGAAACTTCTGATCTTCATCATTGTAACTTCCAAGTGCTAGGACCACAGCCACCACACTATAGTGATGGGAAATCTTTCCCAGACAGGCTCTAACTACTCAGGTAGTTAACATTTATAGGTTTTGCTTCTACAAAGAATGTAAGACAATAAAAGTAAAGAATTGAGTCTTAGTACTTTCAGGAAAATGAAGTGTTTTTATTCTGTTTTACAGCTTTGTTTAAAAAATATTCTCAGCTTCTTGAAGAAAAAGCAATCAGAAAAGAACTGAATTATACTGGATTGGAATGTACAAAGCAGCATTCATTCTTGAAAGGTAATGCCTGGAATCTGCATTTCCAGCATAATTCTTGGGTAGATCCATCCCCCAGTAATGGGAGCTATGGTAACATGTTCAGATCAGATGCTCAGGGAGTCTGTTCTAGAGGTCTCCAATGAGGCATAATTGGGATGTATGACAACCTATTGACAATGAAGGAGAGTTTCAGGGACTGAGAGCCAATGCTGGGCTGAGTGAAGTTTATTAGAAACAGAAAGGAGCTCCAGAGAGAATAAAGCAACCTGATGGTGTGAATGTGAGCATCTCTAGGGTGTTATGCTCAAGGGGTGTGTTTAAGGTTTTATTGTTTAATTAAAATACCTATACATGCATGTGCTTGTGTGTGGATTTGTGCATGTGAGTACAATGCCTGAAGAAGGCAGAAGAGGGCGCCAGATTCCTGGAGCTGGAGTTGTATGTAGTTGTCAGCCACAGGTGTGGGCGCTGGGAACTAACTCCAGTCCTCTGTGAGAGCTGTGCACACCCTTAACCACTGGGCCTTCTCTGTAGTCCCTCAAGATTCTCTCTCTCTCTCTCTCTCTCTCTCTCTCTCTCTATATATATATATATATATATATATATATGTATATACACACACACACACACACACACACATATATATATATGATGCTGTTGCTTTTTTAGTTACAGTGTCTAAAAGTGTAATTTTTTTCAAAATTTGAATACAGAATTTGTTTTTCTTGTAAACTAAGCTGGAAGGTGGATGTATGAAGGTGTATTGCTTAGATTTAGAAACGAGAAGGGAGTGCTTAAGGCTATCCCTTACTTTGCCTCTAGTAAGCAAAGTGTCTTTGACATCTATAAGTGAGATGTCTTTGGAATATACCATCTGGCCCTAAATAGGCAGTATCTTTACTGTCTGTGACAAGAGATCTTTTGCAGAAGACTGTTTGAGCTTGTCTAGGGTTTCCAGCCCTTCTGAGCACATCTCTCCATCTCTTCACTCAGCCGTATCCTTTGCTGTAAAGAAGCCTGCAGTCCTATTCATGGAATCTTTGCCTGTGACTACATCTTGAAATGTTTCTCTATGGTTTTTTCCCCCTCTAACAATTTCAGGATTCCAGGCCTCACAGCAAGATGTTTAACCCATTTAGACTCATTGTAGAGTCATTTTATATTCAGAATGGCTGTGGATCTAGCTTCATTCTTCTGCATGTTGGTAACTAGTTTTCCCAGAACAATTTGTTGAAGAGCCTATCTTCCTCCACTGTTTATGTTTGGTGAAAAGTCAGGTGGCCGTAGCCGTGTGGGTTTGTGTCTGTGGTTCTCTTTTGTGTTTATTGATCAATGTGTCTCCTTTTGTGCTGGTACTGTACCCTATAGTGTAGCCTGAAGTCAGGCATGGTGATACCTCCAACTTTATTCTTTTTCCTTCAGGGTTGCTTTGACTATCCAGGGTCTTTCATGCTGCTATCTGACTTTTGAGATTGTTTTGCCTATTTATCTTATGAAAAATCTTGGAATTGTTTTTTGGTAGGGATTGCATTCATCTGTAGGCATTTAGGATCTTTATAGGAGACTTTATTTTTCTATTTCATTTCAGTTTTTCCCCCTTGAGGGTTCACGGATATCTCTGTTGCTTTCAGGATTCAATGTAATACCCTGGAAAACTTAGAATATGATTTTCAGATATAAAATTGTTTATTGTAATATATTTAACACACATTTATCACCACTAATGAAAAATATCTGTCTGCTAATTCTGAAATTTTACTGCCTTGGCTAATGACATGTATGTATGTATGTATGTATGTATGTATGTATTCTTTTTATGTAGCAAACTTTCTGGTTCTTGGTGTGATGAGTTCAATTCTTTGGAGACCCAGGCTATTTAACATTATGTCTTTAGTGTCTGAGTGCCCTTTACACTGTGTTCCTGACATCACCCCAGTAGGACAAAGGGGTCTTGCCATTAGTGCAGATGGATGTAAACTGGGGTTGCTTGGCACCTGACGGGGAGAGGCTCCTTGTTACATCTGGAGAAGTGGGAGTCCCAACTCCCATGTGGTCTCTGCACACAACAACTTTTAAATGACTTAATGACATTGACTCACATCTCCTTCCTCCCGGATAGACAAAGTCTGGAGCTGTTGCCCAAAGGACTGGAAGCCGTTTAGTTCCCACTGCTACTTCATTCCCACTGCCTGGGCAAACTGGAGCGAGAGTGAGGAGAAGTGCTCCAGCATGGGCGCTCATCTGATGGTGGTCCACAGCAAGGAAGAGCAGGTGCATTGTGGGAGGGAGTGGCGCCTGTGTTCTGCCTGGTGTCTGCCTCATTTTACTGAGAGGGAGTTTTGCGGACATGGGAGTTGGTGATGTGGCAGAAGGCTTTCCATCAATCAGCCGGAAAGGTAGCTTCAGCCTTGGCATTCTACACCTTGCTCCTGCTTCAGTGGAGCTAAACAGCCCACAAGGAACCATGGCAACAGACATGCCAGGCCTGAGGGTGGAGGGAAGGATGAAATGTTTCTGCCTGAAAGACCAGTGTGCCATCCCAGCCCTCTAATGCTTCCTGTAGTAGCAACTGCCTAACAGAGGAGGGCGCAGAGCTGACTAGGGAAATGGGATGGAATCAGCAGTCACAGCCAGCCATCAGAAAGGAAATATCCGAAGTGGAGAGTGATTCATCTGCAAAATTCTGTCATGTACAACTTTCAAGAACGGTCTTGGGGAAGAAAAGAGGGGAGTGAGTCTGAGATGAGAATTATTATGATCAGGGCAGAGACTGTTTCCAGTGACATGGAAATCAGGCCTATGGGTGATGACTTTGTGTCCTGGTCAGATGGGGACGATGGCCCTCCTGGGGGTGGGAGTGGCCCTTCTAGTCCTTGATCCTTTCTTTGTCTTCTCATCTCTGTGTGACCAGAAAAAGTATCACAGAGTACCTCTAAAATGTACAATTATTGTGTATGAATCTAAAATTTGAAAACTGTTTAAGGGTCGGAGAGATGAACTGTTTGATTATTATATATTTGCATATGTGCATCACACCGAACCTATAATTTTATGTTGTTATAATAATTTTTAAAAGAGCATATAAAACTTCTATAACAGAAACAGCAGCCCTCCATCCAGGCTGAATGCTTCATCTTTCCTTCCTCTTAGGATTCCATCACCAAGATCCTGAATGTTCATGATGCTTATTTTATCGGGCTTTCGGATCCAGGTCATCGGCAGTGGCGATGGGTTGATCAGACACCATACAATGAAAGTGCCACGTGAGTCTAGAGTTACCTAGAGAGGCCTGTGTGCTGTGGCATGAGGAGACTTTAGGGTGTTGCAGCTGTTGGTTGTGAAACTAAAGCAGCTCAGTCCTGGTGTGGCTGCTGGGGATGGAGTTACTTTTAGCCCCATGTACTCAACACAGGAGTCCTGTGAGACACGGGTTACTGATGCTCCAGGTAGAGATGAGTGTGAAGAGTGTAGAATGATAAGTACCCAGGGTACACAATCTAGGTGCTTATACCTAGGTGTGTTTTGTTACACTTTCAGGCACTCATCTCTATTTTAGAAACTAGGATCCATTTTTACTTTTGTTTGTGTGTGCATGTGTACCTCTGTGTGTGCCATGTGTATGGTGGTGCCCATGGAGCCCATAAAAGGTTGTTGGGTCACCTGGAGCTGGGGTTACAGGTGGTATGACCACGCCAATATGGGTGAAGGTATCTCTCATGTTTTCTGGAAAAGCAGCAAGCACTCTTAATGTGTGAGCCATATCTCCAGGTTTCATTCATATCTTTTCTTCTTCTTTCTTTTTATTTATTTTTTAAAAGTCTTTTCTCATTTTACCAATCTCAGTTCCCACTCCCTCTTCTCCTCCTATACCCTCACTCATTCCTCAGAGAGAGTTAAGGCTTCCAGTCAACAAAGTCTGGCACATCGTTTTGAGGCAGGACCAAGCCCTTCCCCCTATATCTAGGCTGAGTAGGGTACCCCTCCAAAGAGAATGTGCTCTAAAAACGCCAGTTCAAGCATTAGAGATACCTCCTGCTTCCTCTGGCAGTGGCCACACAGACTGCCCAAGCAACAGAACTGTCACCCATTCAGAGGGCCTAGTTTGGTCCTATGCAGGTTCCAGTCCAGAGTCAGTGAGCTCCTACTAGCTCACTCAGCTTTTTCTGTGGGTATCTCCATCATGGTCTTGACTCCTTTGCTCATATTATCACTCCTTCCTCTCTTTAACTAGACTCTGGGAGCTCTGACCAGATTTTCAGGCAAATTGATGGAACTAGAAAAAAACCATCCTGAGTGAGGTAACCCAGACCCAGAAAGACACACACAGTATGTACTCATTCATAAGTGGATATTAGACATAAAGCAAAGGATAACCAGCCTATAGTATATGACCCCAGAGAAGCTAGGTAACAAGGAAAATCCTAAGAGAGACATATATGGATCCCCTCCCCCCAGGAAGGGGAAATAGACTATATCTCTTGAGAAAACTGGGAATATGAGCTGGGGGAGAAGGGAGGGGAAATGGGAGAAGGAGAGGAGGGAGAAAACCATGAGGAAATGTGTTGGTTGAGATAGGGGAAGGACAGAGAGGGAGAGCAAGGAAAGAGATGTCCTGATTGAGGGAGCCATTGTGGGTCTATCGAGAAGCCTGGCACTAGGGAAATTTCCAGGAATCCACAAGGATGACCCCAGCTAATAACCCCAAGCAATAGTGTAGAGGGTACCTGAACTGGCCTTCCCCTGTAATCAGATTGATGACTGTCTTAATTGTCAGCATAGAACCTTCAGCCAGCAACTGAAGGAAGCAGACATAGAGATTCATTTGTATCTTTATAACAAAAATTAATGTCAAGATAATAACTGATATTGTGTTTTGTGTTTATGTAATTATTTTAAAACTCTAATATCTTAGTATTTTCCCATATTGTATCCTGACTTCTGTTGTGAGAAGTAGGTAGTGATGGTATTGTTGTTCTCAGTTTTCAGAGAAGAAAAGTAGGAATCTAGGATATTACTTGTCCTAGATGACAGAAATTATTAGATCGTCTACACATTTTAACTAGTTCTCCAGTTTCTAAAGTAATACTGTTGTAAAAATGAAAAAAAAAACTTTATTAAAACATGAGAAGGAGAGGCCTTTTCAGCTTGTAAATAAGCACCTATGAAATGATAGCCCCAGGTACCGAGACCTAGGGATGAAGTAGCCTCTGGGATGTGTCCTGGGAGAACAGTTAAGTGACAAGCTAAGAGAACTTTGAATGTGGTGGGCTGTGTTTTCCAGGGAAATGTCAGATATGGGTGGTGGAGAATGGCTGCTTTGCACACACTTGAATCTGATTTCCACAAATTCCAGCCTCATCCTCAGACTTGCTTACTGTGCCTTCTCTTTCCCAGCATTGCTGTAGGAAACACCCTGATGACCTTTCCTCCCTTTCAGGTTCTGGCACCCAGGTGAGCCCAACAACGACAAGGAACAATGTGTTATAGTAAGTCATCCACGTTCTAGTTGGGGCTGGAATGACACCCCTTGCAGTGTGAAACAGAAGTCAGTTTGTCAGATGAAGAAAATATACTTATGAAAAACCATTCTCCATGGACATGTGATTGCATTTTTATCTGCCATTACATAGATACCTGCCAAGTTTTAGGCATACCTATTTAGGCATAGGTATACCTATGATAATACTGCTCCACGAATATACTTACTTATTCATCCTTTACTTTCTTATATAATGAGAATTTCCCATATACCAGACACTATACAGGATCCCCTTTGTGCATATGTGGAAGCACACCAGCTTCTCTGTCCATTCTTAGATTCCTAAAGCCTTAATTGATGATAGAACTGTGTGGTGTGGTCCCTCTACCCATTTCTCTCTGTCTTTTCCCCCTGTTACTGGACTTATTGATGTATAACTGACAAATAAATCATGTATATTTATGTTACACTGTCTTGACTTGATATGGAAATGCTGGGCAATGGCTACCATGACCAGGTTAACAACACCCTCTATTACCTTTCATAGTTGCCTGTTTTGTGTGTGTGGTGTTAGGACATTTAAGATCTTTCCAAGCACCTTCAGACAGACAGGGTGACATTGTTACCTACTGTCACTTTGATCCTCAGTGCTTACTCACATTTTCTCAGGCAGTTTGTGCCCTTCCTACAGCAATTTCATGTCTCCAATACCTGTACTACCAGCAGCCATTCAGGATCTCGGTCCTCATGGCTAGTGTGTGGGGGACTCTGGGTACTAAGAGGCTGATGAGGGCCTCTAAAGCGTGGCTAATCCTGGGCTGGGCGGCCTTCATCAACAGGAAGTTTTAGAAGACGATAGCCAACCTTTTGGCACCCCCCGTGATTCTTGGTGTCTCACCTTGGTGCCTGCCACATGAGGGACAGCCTCTGCCCTGTAGATGGACACTGAGGAGACCCACATGTCCCATCGAAGCCTGTATGCTGCTTAACACTTTTGAGGCCCTTTCAACTCTTTATCATGAATATTTTGAAACAGAAGTTGACTGGATGGTGTCATTGTTACTCAAATGATTACTGTCTATATTAATGGTAGTTGGCATTTAGATGATTTGACATATGTGTCTATATGTATATATATGCAAAGTGATGTGGGATAATGCTCTCGTAACTGTAAAGATTTGTCACTTGTATTGGTTTAATTAAAAGCTGATTGGCCAATAGCTAGGTTGGAAGTACAGGTGGGGTGACCAGACTAGAAGAATTCTGGGAAGAGGAAAGGCGGAGACGCAGTTGCCAGCCAGACCCAGAGGAAGCAGGATGCCTCACTGAGGAAATGTACCGAGCCATGTGGCTAAACGTAGATAAGGATTATGGGTTAAATTAAGTTTGTAAGAGTTTGTTAGTAATAAACCTGAGCAACAGGCCAAACGGTTTATAATTAATAAAAGCCTCTGCGTGTTTATTTGGGACTAAACAGTTGCATGACTAAGTGGGACAGAAATTTTGGTCTACCTGCAGCACCCAAACATTTGCCAAGAATTTCGACATAAAACCTGACAAAAGCTTGAAAAGGGATTCTGAACACAGAAGAACAGGACAGAGCACAGCTTCCTGGTAGCAGCATTTTCTCGAGTAGGCTGTTTACTAGAGGCAAGCAGAGGCGTGGCCCCGTTAGGAGAGGCTTCCTGATCGAACATTACTGGCAAAAACCGCAGGGCTCTTTTAAGAGGCCCTGCTGCTACATTCACACCACAAGGGCATTTGCTCAGCTATGTTCACAGCAGCATTATTATAATAGCCAGATCTTGGAAACAGCCTAGATGCCCCTCAACTGAAGAATGGATAAAGGAAATGTGTTATATTTACACAGTAGAGTACTACTCAACCATAAGAAACAATGACATCCTCAGATTTACAGGCAAATGAACAGAACTAGAAAAAAACATCCTAAGTGAGGTAACCCCAAACCAGAAAGACAAATATAGAATGTACTCACTCGTAAGTGGATACCAGACAGGAAGCAAAAGTTACCCAGCCTACAATCTATAATCCCAGAGAAGCTTGAACCCTCTTCCAGAAACACATGGAAGCAGATGCAGAAATCCAACTAACCAATGGGCAGAGCTCCTGGAGTACAATAGAAGTGAGGGAGGAGCAAACATGAACAAAGGAGCCAAGACCATGATGGGCAAACCCACAGAATCAGCTGACCTGAGCTAGTGAGAGATCACTGACTCAGGTCTGACAAATGGGGAACCTGCATAAGACCAAACTAGACTCCCTTAATATAGGTGACAATGGTGTGATTGGGGCAACATATGAGGCCACTGGAAGTGGGTTCAAGTCCTAAAACTAATGCACAAATTGACTTAGTGGAGCCTGTTCTATATGGAGAGATTTCTTGCCCAGCCTAGACACAGGGGCATGGGGGGGTGGTGGAGAGGTGCCTTGGTCCTGCCTCAATGAGATGATGGGACAGACTTAGAAGACTTCCTATGGGAGGCCTTACCCTCTCAGTAGAGCAGAAGGGGGAAGGGGAGAGTGGAGGGAGTGGGAGGAGAGGAGGGAGGGGCAACTTGGTTTGGAATGTAAAAAATAAATTATTGAGAGAGAGAGAGAGAGAGAGAGAGAGAGAGAGGCCCCTGCTGCCAAACACTTAAATGATGTTTATGAGCAACTGGCAGCATGCTTCTTCATAGTGACACGGACCTAGAAACTCTCCAGAGTTGTGGCAATAACCATGGATCCACCAGTACCTCCATCATGAAGCTAGACTCTCAGGAAGCCAGGGAATGTGGCAGAGCCAGCTGCTGCTTTATCCTAGCCATGCTGGCCTAGCCTAGCAGATTGAAGACTCATGTGGTCAGAAAATGATAGAGATATACAGTAAAGACTGATTCAGATGAAAAAACAAACCTCTAAAGGGTTTACAGTGTGTTTAAAAATATACATAGGCTTGGGAGAGAAAAGAAGGATAGAGAAAGTTCTTAAAAAAGAACTAGAGTAGTTGTGTGTGATAGCTCATGTCTTTAATCCCAGCACTAAGGAGGCAAAGGCAGACAGATGTCTGTGGTTTCAAGGCCAGCCTGGGGTACAGAGTGAGTCCCAGGACAGCCAAAGGTACACAGAAAAACCATGTTTCAAAAAACCAAAAAATAAAAAAGAGAGTAACAAAAAATAAAAGCCATAAAATGATGGAAAATACGGAGAGTCTGGATACTGCATGTTACTGTGTTGTCTCTGGATTGTTTGAACCCTGAGGAAGGGGCAGCAGCTGCTAAAAGACTTGTGGCTATAGATGCTGCTGGATTAATACAACCTATACATTTAAAAACTGCCTGCCTCGACTTCAAAATTTAAGTGAAAATATATGTTACTTTGGAGAAGAGGTTTTGCTTTTGTTTCCACAGGAAATGAGAGGCTATAGATTCATTCTTGTTCAAGAAAAATAAGGTTTGATCTAGAAAGAACTCCTGAAAAATTTCCAAAGGGAATAAATGGGCTAAATGATCCAACATTTCAGAACGCCTCTTTTTTTCTGAGTTCTGTATCCAGAACAGCTTCAAGGCTGCTGACTTGAAGATGATCCAATACTCCAGGCAGGACTTGACCATAATCCTAAATTTTCTTTGGGTCCCCATAAGATTACCACTGCCCCCCAATCAGCAGGAAGTAGCCTAGAAAACTATGTTCACATCCCCCAAGTGGATTATGGATGTTTGTCTTTGTTTAGCATGTTGGTTACAAGTTGTTAATGGATAATGGATGGTCAAGAAAAAAGCTAAGCAAAGGAGATGAGATTCAGGGTTCTTGTGAAAAGAAGAAAGGGGGAAATGATGTGGGATGATGCTCTTGTTCACTGTAAAGATTTGTTATTCAGAGTGGTTTAATAAAAATGCTGATTGCCAAGTAGCCAGGCAGGAAGTATAGTCAGAACGACCAGACTAGGAGAATTCTGCGAAGAGGAAAGGCAGAGATACAGATGCCAAGTAGACACAGAGGAAGCAGGATGAGAATGCCTCACTGAGGAAATGTACCAAGCCATGTGGCTAAACATAGGTAAGAATATGTTATAAGAGTTTGTTAGTAATAAGCCTGAGTGATAGGCCAAACTTTTATAATTAATATAAGCTTGTGTGTGTTTATTTAGGACTGAATGGCTGTAGGACCAGGCAGGACAGAAACTTCTGTCTACACACATTACTTGATAGGGCATTTGAGAGATACTTAGATTCATAACACGTCAGGCAATATTTCAGCATATATCATCTGAAATTGTCATTGCACAGCAAAACAATACCATTATTACTCTTGGAACATTTAACAACTCTTTTCTTAGCCATCTCCAAAATGTTTCTTATGTCTGTTCTAGTAAGCCATGGCCAAAACCATTTCATTGACTAATTAAATTTATTCTACAGGTTCAGGCCATGCTTTCACAAGACCAATAAACCAACCACCAACCCTTAAAAAGAATTTAGAGGAGTCCATTGCTAGTAAAGTTAGGTTAAGATGTTTTTGTTAATGGCTTTGATGTAGAAACCCTTTGGGAACAATTTACAGTTTAGGAAGGTACACTTTTGCTTGTTGAGCAAGGGACTTATTGAGGTCAGGGAACCAGAATGATAGCAGCCTGACTAATGCTGGCTGAAGTACCTCTCTTGCTAAAGGCAATGATTAATTTCTTGTACTGATTTTTGTCCTCAGATTCCTAACAAAAAATTGTTGTTGAGTGGGTGTGTACTCTGAAGATTTAAAATAGAAATGACTGATTTTTTTAAACATGAAAGTTTATATTTCTGATCCTAAAATTTTAAAAATAAGATTACCTTTTGAGATAAATCATAAAATAATTGATCTTTTTTTTTTTTTTTTTTTGTAACTCGAAATGCAGCTTGCCAATAAAAGAACTGGTTGAGAAAAATACCTTGTTTGCTTACACTTTGTTATTCTGTAACAAGTTGCTTAGATGTGAATGTATGTGGATCCATTGGAATAATTTGTTTGGAATAATTTGTTTTTTAACTGTAATACATAAATATTTAATCATGTAAAGGAAATGGGGATCATGCTGTGTTTTACTCATATTCATTGTAATCATTCACTCAAAGAAAAAGAATATAACCACATTGTAATGTTTATATTGCTTGAAAGATTTTGCTGGGGTTTAAAAGCTGTAAGGAAAAAAAATAAAGGTGGTAAAAGGAAAACAACAGGGAAGAAGGAGGAAAACAACAGGGTAGAAGAAAAGAATAGAGAGGAGCAGCAGATGAGAAAAAGAAAGTAAACATGAAGTTCTGTGTGCGTAGGTCATTCCGCAGACTCCGTGCCTCCTCCTCAGTATCTGAGCTGCCGAGGTTCCCTGCTGAGGTAGTGACGATGACTTTAATATTCTGATTTCATAAACTCAGAAGTCATGAAGTTATCTGAAGATGAATAAGATGTGTAGGAGGTTCTTTTGGTTGGAATACGATGATTTAAATTTGTTTATGTTTACCTAAACCTCAGATTCATAGATTTAGCTGGATTCATATTTAGCATATTTTAGGAAAGAGGTACATTTTAGCAGATCTTTGCAGCAGATATAACAACAACAAAAAAAAAGATCAAAAACCAAAACAAGCCCTCCCAGCCCCCAACCACCCAGGCAAATGCAGTATCATTAAGGGAGAGGGATTTGGAGGAGATAAAGATGGAACCGGGTGAGTGTTTCATTGTACGAAAGGCAGATGTAGAAGGAAACAGGTGGAAGAGAGCAAGGAAACAGAAGCAAGCAGGACCAGGCAAAATTGAGGAAGCCATCATCTTCCAACAGGAGGAAGAGAGCCAGCAGGCTTGGGTAATGTGCCAAGTCTCACCAAAGATGGCTGCTGTGTGGACAGGAGGAGCAGCTGATGGTCGATTTCATACACAGTTTGGTAAATTAGCAGACGTGAAAGCCAGACTCTAGGGACTCAAGGAACAGTGAGGCAGAGGTGAGGCAGAGAAAAAATAAAATTGTATTTCTAGAGGAAAGGTGTGTAACGTGTACGGGGTTTTCCGCCCGCCGCCTGGTCTTGTCCCGCCGCCAAGCCAGCCCCAAATAACACACAGAGACTCTGTATTTGATATTATACTGTTGGCCAGGTGCTAGTTTCTAATCGGCTAGCTCTGTCTTAATTATTAACCCATTTCTGCTGATCTATGTATTTTCACATGGCCTTCTCTTACCGGGGAGGTGGCTGGCGTCCAGCTCTCTCCAGACCCTCCATCTTGGCTCCTCCTTACTACTTCCTATTTCCTCCTTGTCTCCTAGTCCATCCTATCTTCCTTTCCTATTGGCCAACAGTGCTTTATTATTAACCAGTATGAGAAACATATATACATAATGGCATCTCCCATCAAAGGTGACTTAGTTTTAAGTGAGGAGCACCGTGAATGTGTGAGGACACTGGGAAGTCAGGGCTAGCTGGGGTGGAGGGCTCTTTATGACTTTGTGCTCAGGTAACCTGGAATTAGCTTATTTCTCCCTCACCTTCTGGGCTATGCACATACTTAATAGAACTTGTCACCTAAGATGTAGTCTTTAATGTCCTCTCCATTAAATATTGAAGAGTCCTCAGGGTCATGATCTGTCCTGTGTCCTGTCCTTCCAGCTCTTCCTGGGGATATCTGTGGTCATAAATCTCTAGGAGTGGGATTATACTGGTTGTTGGGTGATGGAATTGTTATTATTATTATTATTATTTTGTGTGTGGTAGGGTCTCATGTAGCTCAGGCTAGCTACAAGTTAACTAACAAACCAACTACACTAACTTGTATAGTTAGGGATGACCCGAAACTTCTGATCTTCCTCATTGTAACTCCCAAGTGCTAGGACCACAGCCACCACACTATAATGATGGGCTCTAACTACTCAGGTAATTGGACAATTATAGGATTGGTTTCTAGAATGTAAGAAGGTAAAGTAAGAAGTGGAGTCTTAGTACTTTCAGGAAAATGAAGTGTTTTTATTCTGTTTTACAGCTTTGTTTAAAAAATATTCTCAGCTTCTTGAAGAAAAAGCAATCAGAAAAGAACTGAACTATACTGGATTGGTGTGTACAAAGAGGCATTCAGTCTCAAAAAGTCATACTACATGTGCCTGGAATCAGCACTTCCAATACGATTCTCGGGTAGACGCATCAGCAATGGACACCTTGGGGACACAACTTCATACCGCACACTTAGTACCAGCTGCCTGGGGAGTCCTTTTTAGAGGTCTCCAACCAGGTACAATTGGGACATAGTTTCAGGGACTGAGAGCCAATGCCCGGCTGAGTGAAGTTTATTAGAAACAGAAAGGAGCTCCAGAGAGAATAAAGCAAACCTGGTGGTGTGAATGTGGGCATCTCTAGGGGTGTGTTTAAGATTTTATTGTTTAATTAAAATACCTATACATGTGGGAAGCCACAGCCCCAAGGTGGTGCCTGGCTGGATACCAGGTAGTCCAAGCTTAGCTGTAAACAAGCCAGCCCCAAGGTGGAGCCTGGCTGGATGCCAGGTAGTAACTGGTTGTAAACAAGCCTTATTTGGAAGTGCTTGATGGATCTGGTGTGCTTCCTCCTTCTGTGGCCTATCCGGGATTGCCAGGTGGCATGAGCTGATTGGGCAGTGAGCACATATTTAAGGGCTTGCTGGGGCTGGGAGGAGCAGAAGAAGATTGTTCAAGGTTCCTGAATAAACTGCTTAAAGAAGAGTCTGAGCATTGCATCTTCCTTGCTGGTCAAGGTGGTTGTGACAAGTGTTGGCCCATACGGGGAAACCTCTCATCGAAAGACTCAGAACTTTCTGCAGTCAGGGTAAGTGCACTGGTAGTTCCAGGTTAAAGTGGGACAAAAGCGGGTGTTTGCTCTTCTCTGTAAACAAAGAGGGAGTGAGAAAAGTTCTCGGCGCTTCAAACCAAAGTAAAAGCTTAAAAGGAAACTTTGCTAGTTTAGCAATGGGCGCTTCTCAATCGCACCCAGTTTTGTTTTGTTTTTTGTTTTTGTTTTTTTTTGCTCTGAATGAGCTGCTTCGTTCAAAGAATTTAAAGATTAAGAAGAGCACTCTAGAGAGATTCCTCGGGGAGGTTGAGATGGTTGCTCCCTGGTACACTGTTTCTGGTAATTTAACCGTCAGTTGCTGGGACAAGCTTGGCAAAGACCTAGACTTTGCCTGGGAACAGGGAACGTTGAGACCAGGGACAAGACCAATGTGGAGGCTTGTTCGCAGCTGCCTAGAGGATCAAAGGTGCTGCAGGGCTGTCGAAAAGGGGCACGAAGTGTTAGAACAGTTGAAAGAAGAGTGCTCCATGAAGTCAGAAAAGGAAAGCTCCGGGGAAAGTCTAGAGGAAAGTAGCTCAGAATCAGAGGAGGAACTAGAACCACCCCCTCTTCCATACAATGAAACTTCTTTGTTAGATGATCCTGGAGGGCTGTCTTTCTGCCCAGAGGTCTGGAAGGAGGTTAAACATGAATTTTGTTCCAAGCCTCGTTCCCCTAGACAGGGCTTGGGTTTTTCCTAGGGGCCGTTGAGGACATTATTCCCATTACCTGGAATACAGAGGAGCCAGTCTGGGTACCTCAATGGCCTCTCTCCTCTGAAAAACTTGCTGCAGCTAAATCTTTAGTTCAAGAACAATTAAAATTAGGACATATTCAGCCTTCTGTTTTACCCTGGAATACACCCGTTTTTGTGATAAAGAAAAAGTCGGGGAAATGGAGGTTGTTGCATGATTTAAGAGCCATAAATAAGCAAATGCAAGTTATGGTGCCTGTGCAGCGTGGCTTACCTTTCTTTACTGTCAGCTTTACCCAAGGATTGGTCCCTTATAGCGGTGGACATTAAGGATTGTTTCTTTTCCACCCCATTGTGTGCTAAAGATAGTGTTAGATTTGCTTTTACCTTGCCTTCTGTTAACCATGAAGAACCTGATCTGCGCTACGAATGGGTAGTGCTGCTGCAGGGCATGGCTAATAGCCCCACTATGTGTCAGCTTTTTGTAAGTCATACCATTGTTCCCATTAGAGAAAGATATCCTGAGATGCGATGTGTTCACTATATGGATGACATTTTAATGGCCAGTAAAGATTTGATATTACTATACAAGGCATATGGAGAGTTGGTAAAGATCTTAGAGAACAAAGGGCTATATATAGCCCCAGAAAAGGTATACCAGGGCAATATTATTGATTACTTGGGAGCTAAGATATATAAGGACCACATAGTGCTTCAGAAAATTACTTTTAAGATTAGATATCTTGCAAACCTTAAATGATTTTCAAAAATTGTTAGGAGATATAAATTGGATTCGGCCATTTTTGAAGCTTTCCAATCAAGAATTGAGACCCTCATGATATATTAATTGGCAACCCTGATTTAATTTCTCCTCGGGCATTAACTGATGAGGCCCGAGTGGCATTGCAAAAGGTCTTTAATGTGGTGCATTTGGCTTTGTATACTGACAACTGTGTGTCAACCCTCAGGAGTACTGTGGCAGGGGGCACCGTTACAGTGGATCCATCCCAAAAGCTCAGTGACTAAGTCTGTAGAGCATTATCCGACCAGCGTTGCTAGTCTAGCTCTGATGGGGATCCAGCAATGTTTACAATTTTTTGGATGTCAGCCTGAAATGCTTATTACCCCATATTCTGCTGCCCAAATAAAAGTTTTAATTGCCTCATTAGATGAATGGGCTATTTTAAAATGTAGTTTTGATGGAGATATTGATAACCACTATCCCAAGCATCCCATTTTGAGCTTTTTTAAGGAACATCCTGTTATTTTCCCAAAAGTTACCCGTAAAGTACCCATTGAGGGTGCAGTAACCATTTTTATGGATGGGTCTAAGACTGGGTGCGGCACGTATGTAATTGTAGAAGCTGCCCCAATTATTTGTCGGTTTATGCCAGGCTCGCCTCAAATAATGGAGTTTCAAATAGTGTTAGAGGTTTTTAGAAAAGTTTCTGAAGCCTTCGATTTAATTTCTGGTTTCAATTATGTTGTTAATTTGGTTAAAGATTTGGAGGTAGCTGGAAAAATACTACTAGCCCTATTCAGCCACATGTAACCCAGCTACAAGAGATCATTTGGAAACGTTTGCAACCCTTTTATATCCAACACATTAGAGCTCATACTGGATTGCCTGAACCAATTAGTGAGAAAAATGAATTAGTGGAAAAGTGTACCCGGATGCATTTTATATTTGCCTCCCTCCCAATTGATAGAGCTCAGCAATTTCATTCTCAATTTCATGTTAATTCAAAGACCTTGCAGCATCGCTTCGGGATATCCAGCGCAGCCACTCCTGATATAGTTAAGGCTTGTAAAAATTGTGTAGTGTATTTACAGCCACCTACTTGGGGGGTTAATCCCAAAGGATTGGCCCCTCTTAGAATATGGCAGATGGATGTTACTCATATCGCTGAATTTGGCACATTAAGGCATGTGCATGTCTCTGTGGATACATGCTCAGGAGTGATACATGCTACTCCTTTAAATGGAGAAAAGGCACAAAATGTAATTACAACTGCTTAGAAGCTTGGGCTACGTGGGGTATGCTGCAGCAATTAAAGACTGATAATGGACCAGCATATACTGCTGCATCTTTCTCTGCATTTTGCAAGCAAATGCAGATAGATTTGAGACATGGTCTTTCCTACAACCCACAAAGTCAAGGCATTGTTGAATGAGCTCACCGAACTTTGAAGGAATGCTTAATAAAACAAAAAGGGGGAATAGGCCAAGGTCGCAACCCCCAAAGAGAGAATATTTCTAGCTCTACTGACTCTTAATTTTTTTCAATTGGATGTGAATGGGCGCTCAGCTGCTGATTGCCATCACAGTGTCCTCCCCGTTGATAAGGGATTTGTAAAATGGAAAGATGTCATTTCTGGACTATGGAAGGGTCCTGACCCTGTGTTATCATGGGCGAGAGGGTCTGTTTGTGTTTACCCACAGGATCAGTCAGAACCTTTGTGGATTCCTGAAAGACTGACCAGGAGAGTTCCTGCCTCTGTAGATGGTGAGGTCCACAAGCAGATTGATGCACCTGATGCTGACGATCATGATGATGGTCCTGGTCGATGAGATGGAGGCAGATCCACGATGGGGGATCCTGTCAGTGTTTCCTAAACCCATGCCAATTAGGCATTATGCCCAAGTTTTTCCCAGATTTTTTTAGTAGCAATTTAAGTTTAAATTTACCCTTTTTGCCTTTAGATAAGGATATTAGTCCTGTAGAGGGAAATGTTAGTTTTGCGCTGGGAGGGATGCTTATCCTAGTCAGTCTCATTGCTTTATGGCGTATCTGCAGGATGAGAGTTACACAGCGGAGAAGTAATGCCACGATTGCACAAGCCTTCACAGTTCTGGAGGTAGGGCAATCACCTCAGGCTTGGTTAACTGTGCTTAAAAGCTAAGCAGTCATCACGCTCAGGATGCCAGACGAAGTACTGTACTTGAGGCCAGCTATTAGCGGCTTCATGGAGGGCAAGTCTGATTGCATATGGGTTGGTATCGTAATCCCATCTCTGAGAAAAGATACCGGACGGGTGTGGCACCAGCTTGGCTGATAACTGGGCGCGGGGCCATTACAATGTCCCTTGTTCATCAGAGATCAGACCTCTACCCTTGCCTGTTGCATTTTAAACAAAAAAGGGGGATCTGTGGGAAGCCACAGCCCCAAGGTGGAGCCTGGCTGGATGCCAGGTAGTAACTGGTTGTAAACAAGCCTTATTTGGAAGTGCTTGATGGATCTGGTGTGCTTCCTCCTTCTGTGGCCTATCCGGGATTGCCAGGTGGCATGAGCTGATTGGGCAGTGAGCACATATTTAAGGGCTTGCTGGGGCTGGGAGGAGCAGAAGAAGATTGTTCAAGGTTCCTGAATAAACTGCTTAAAGAAGAGTCTGAGCGTTGCGTCTTCCTTGCTGGTCGAGGTGGTCGTGACAATACATGCATGTGCTTGTGTGTAGAGTAGTGCCTGCGAAGGTCAGAAGAGGGTGTCCGATCCCTGGAGCTGGAGTTATATATGGTTGTGAGTCAAAGGTTGCTGGAAGCTGAGCTCCCGTCTTCTTCCAGAGCAGTACACACCCTTAACCACTGAGCTATTTCTGTAGTTCCTCAAGTGTCTTTATAAGTGTGTGTGTGTGTGTGTGTGTGTGTTCCTTCTCAGTTACAGTGTTTACAGAGTGTGATTTACTCAAGATTTTTATTCATTTTGTTTTGTTTTGTTTTTTCAAGACAGGGTTTCACTGCCTTGGCTGTCCTGGAACTAGCTTTGTAGACCAGGCTGGCTTAGAGCTCACAGAGGTCTACGTGTCTGTGCCTCCCAGGTACTGGGATTAAAGACTGTGTCATCACTGCCCAGCAATATATAAAGTATGCTTTCAACCCTAATCATCTGGTTTGTCTAGGTGACTTTCACTGGCCCATAGAATGAGAATGAATCTGATTCTCTAAATACAGGAGGCTACAAGGAGCTGCCATTCTTTATGACCTGGCTCCCAAATGGTAAGTGTGGAAAAAGACTGAACAGAATGACAGCGGTCCATAGCCAGACCCCTAGGGCACACACACATGAGAAACATTTGTTGTTGGAAGCTATTTGAATATTGTGTGTGGATCATTCTAGTGTATGTGAGATATGATAACTTTAGAAATACGTTTTTCTGAGAAGGTAAAACCCCTGAGCATCTGTGACTGGAGTGAAGTGGTATGTAGAAATATTTATGCACCTGGAAATACTTGATAGGTTTAATAATTATACTTTATTTGCGTATTCTCCGTCATACCCGGTTTCCTTTCCTGGCAGCACCTCAGTTACTAAGAAAGTTACTGAATAAAGAATGGCGTAGGAAGGGCAAGGCAGGTGTCTGTGGAAGGGCAGGTGTGGGGCAGCAATGGGCTGTCTGAGGGTGTGAAAATCCAAGCTGGGTGGTCGTGCAGCTCTGGCTTGAGAGCAGAACTGGAGTCCAAGTAGTGAGGGGATTGTCAGCAGGCTGGAGAGAAAGTGTCTGGGTCAGGAGAGTCCATGAGCAGCAGTCTGGTTGAAACATCAGAGCCTGAGAAGTGAGGAGGGCGGCTGTTCTATGGAATGAATGGTCCCTCTGTGCTCAAGGATGGTGAGGAAAGTATCAACTCATTAGACCACTTCCTGCGGGGAGTCAGAGCTCCAAACAGGTGAGCAGAGGGTCCTCGTGGAGTAACTGGACATTTGCAAGGGTGGGGAGGGTACCAGCACATAATGGGTTGGGATTTCAGAGGCACAGAAGGAACTTCCTTGCAGAGTGTAGTTCAGGCATGGGTAAAGAGTGTGTGTACAGTAGGTGTCAAGGTGGGCCCTATGATTCCTGCAGCAAGGTGTCTGTCCCTGAGGGGGAGCATCCAGCTGAAGGAGGAAGGCAGCAGTGCAGGGGACACAGGCTTGACCTGAGGGCTGGAGCCCATCCTGCAGGGCAGGTGTCTTAGTGGAGGTCGTGAGAGGGCGATGGGCAGCATCCAGGAGATTATCACTTGAGAGCCTGCGATAGAGATGATGAACACAGATGTTTTCAGCCACAGATGTAGGTTCAAAATGCTGAAATTGGGGAAACAAAATGAAGGATGTGGTGGCATTATGTTAGAATGGGGTTAATAGTGTGAACCCATGGTTGTTAGTGTGTTTGGATACAAACTGGAGAGAAAAACCTGGAGACACAAACACCGTGTGTGTGTGTGTGTGTGTGTGTGTGTGTGTGTGTGTGTGCGTGTGTGCGCGTGCGCACGTGCACATCCCGTTTGCTTGCTGTATGAACATGGAAGTAGCTAGAGAAGATTTCAAGAAGGGAAGTGTCTGGACGAGCCCAAGGGTGAGCATGTGAGTACGAGCTGGAAGACATCTGCACAAGGAATCCCACTTTTAGCAACCAGTTAAAGTTTCCCCTCACATATATTGTGATCTCTTAATTCTCCCAGCTGTTTCCAACAGTGCAGTGGACCCATGAAGCTCGTGCTGAGCAGTGCAGGGATCCAGGGAAGAGAGGCATGAGGAGAGGCACAGCCTGCGCCCATTGCTGCCAGCCAGAACTATTTCTGGATGTGGCCAGTAACACAGTGAGGGGAGAGTCCCTGTGCAGTGAGTTATGATCTGCTTAGGGAAGCAGAGAGCTCAGGGGAGCAGCTCCAGAAGCAACAGTGTGTGAGTGTTGCCTTCCCCTGCTGAAGGCAGCCGAGGGGGATGGGAGAGCCCACATGATGGTGAGGGGCTAATGGTTGTCTAGAATGTTGTGCCAGAACTTGCCTTTTAGTCAAAATGGATGCTGTCATGCCTTAAGTGTTTGCTCATGTTGTCTGTTTCATCTGAAACAACATTTGCATATAAAAGTGCATGAGTTTATGTTTGCCGCAGTGTCTTAAGACAGAGTTCCCTAATGGCATGGTTCCTCTTCCCTCCTTCCTGTGTCTTTCCTTCCCACTTTAAGTTCCATCTTTATAGTGTTTGCATATCGCATTGACTGGGCTTGAGCACTACAATCCTTTTTTCTTGTTTTAAGATTTTTTTTTTTTCATCTCTGTATATGGCCCTATTGACTCCGTGCTGTGGTATCTCGTTCTCATGTGGTAAATCTTAGAGGGAAGTCCTTCTTCTCTTATAAAGTTGTGTGATTGCCGCGTTTGGTTCCCACATACCACAAGTTTTAGGGAGGAGGCGAGGTGTGTTTTCTGAGGGAGGCAGGCCTTTTTTTGATATGGCTTCAGAAATCATGTATGCAGAAGTGAAGTTCAAGAATGAATCCAACTCCCCAGGCACCGACTCAAATTCTGCTGCAGGTAAAAAACAGTTCAGATTTAATGTAGTGGGAAGGATAAAGGAAGGGTCATTAATAAGCTTTGGGTGACGTTGGTTACTAATTCTCTGAGTGCTCATGTCTGGGATTTTACTGGAGTCACAGAGGATTGAATTGTTTGTAGAGTGACTTTAATAGCTGTAGAGTTGTCTGGTGGGAAGAAAAGCTTTCTATTTTTTGCTTTTTCCATTTACTGAAATTGTATCGTCTTCTATATAGCATTTCCTGCTACATAAAAATTAATGTAAAATGAAATCATACTTTTCAACATTGAGCTTTCCCTTCCATGCTTGACAGTATATTGTAACGTTGTGAAAACTGCTTCTGTGTTTGGAGCTTTTATCTCGAAGAAACTTTTTCTTTCATAGGAAAGATCAAAGCACAGCTTCTCCCTCAGTAGAGAGTTGCTCTGTCACTGAACTACACCTTCACCTAGCAAAGGGTTCCCAGCCCTGATTGAACTTACGCTAAAGAAGTTGAACATGATTAGAAATATTTATCTCTTACTGTATATGTATCTTTAGTGTTTTGACAGTCTGGGATTTATTTGAATACATAGTGCTGCAACCACATTACAGGACACCAAGAAAACATGCGATATGAAAATGTACTTACAATACTGTATCAGAGAAAAGTCATAGGCCAGACAGGAGTATTTATGTTGTTTTGCCATGTGGGAAAACATACTATATGTGCATCCTTTAAAATTTGCTTAAAAGGCCAGTGTGGTGTAATTCTAGCACTCTGGAGGCCTAGGCAGGAGGACCACAGAGGATTTGAGGCCAGCCTGGTCTACATAATAAGTTCCAGAACAGCCTGTTCTACGTAGTGAAATCCTAGCTCATTACACCTCCCACCACTACCAAAAACAAAACTAACAAACAAAAACAAAACTTGCTGAAAGATTTGATCAAAGTGTTTTTGTGAAAATATAATATATTCAAATTATTTTTTCAGATCTCAGAATGTTAATACCAGTCATTTCAATGGTGCATGTGCTCTTATGTATTTTATAATGTTTTTACAATGGACATTATTTTTCTGTCATTTTAAGTGTCCACACTGTTAGTAATTCTGTGATATGGAGGAGAAGGGAGGAAAGACAGGATGGAGGATGGGACATTGTACTCATGAAATACATGTGGCTGTCCTTCTAGCTCCCGAAGTGAAGCCCACCCCTCATCTAAGTAAGCCTGCTGGCCCCACGCTGCTTTTTACATCTTTGATGGCACTTTTCCTGCTGTTGGCTATCTCATTCTTAGTTGCTTTTATCTGTAAGTATCCCAAACGAACCACTAGGCAATGTTTGCCTTAGGGGGAGGGAGGTTCCACTGTAGCACTTGGCATTTAACAGAATATGAAGAAGAAATATTCTTTGAGAAAAAATAATTCAAGAGATTATGTTGTGACTTTTACTTTGTCCTTGGATTTAGCTATTGTCTTAGGAAAACAATGGAATCCATTCTCATTGGAAAAACTGAAGTGCATTTATGAGTGTATGTGGCATTGTGGAGTGAACTCTGTGAGGTGTTGTCTTTGTTAGAGTGGAAGGGCAAATCTATATTTTCTCATGGGATTGAGAAGTCAAGCTGGATGTGTATACAAGCTGTGTTTGTATACAAATTGTGTGTGTATACAAGCTGTATGTGTATATAAGCTGTATGTATATAGTATATACAGTCTTTGTGTGTGTATGCAAGGTGGATATGTTTGCAAGTTGCATATGTATATAAGCTGTGTGTGTATACAAATTGTGTGTATATACAAGCTGTATGTGTATATAAGCTGCATGTATATAGTATATACTATCTGTGTGTGTGTGTGTATACAAGCTGTGTGTGTATACAAACAGTATGTGTGTACAAGCTGTGTGCATATATAAGCTGTGTGTGTATAAAAGCAGTGTGTGTATACAAGCTGTGTGTGTATATAAGCTGTGCGAATATACAAACTGTGTGTGTATTCGAGCTGTATGTGTGTACTGGCAGGAGCCATGAGAGATACAGCAGGTGCTAACTAGTGTTTAATAGATTGACCCACAAGATGCATGATTCCTGATGGGGTCACCCTACTTGGCAAGGCTGTGGGGTTACTGGCTGTGGAAACAGGCTCTTGCCTGTAATTTCTTTCATGAGTCACTTCATTCTTCCCCAAGAACTTCCTTTCTTCCCCAAGAATAGCTTTGGGTCTTTCCCACTGCTTGTGTATTCACCTCATGAGAATATTCCATCCACTGGCACATGTATCTGTGGGTGGTCTAGAACATGACTTTCCATTTAACTATATAGTTTTGATATCTAGAATATATACTGGGACATGCTTCATAACCAGAACTATTTGTCCCACAAGGTCTGTGGACTCTGAACAGCCTGCCTTGTTCTCTTACTTAGATTAACTGCACACAATAGATCACTTTCACCTCAGAGCAAGTTCAAACTAGACTAAAAGGCCTTTTATAAATAGATCATAAGTTTAAACCCTTACAGCTATGTCAGAGCTGCAGATGTCCAACCAAGGTTACTAAGAAAAGCATGCCAATTCTTCACTTGCCTGTCTACTAACAATGGATCTGTGTCTCAAAATTGTCATTGGGCACTGTGCCCCTTCCTGTCTGGTCATAGATTTGCTCCCATGGCCTTGGACCCTTGCATTGCCATGGTAATCACTTGCTCTAGGAATGTGCTTTTGACCAATAAGAGGTCTGCTCCTTCTTCTCCCTGATCTCTCAGCATTTTCCTCTATATATGACTCCGGGTTTTTATTACTTAGACCAATTAAGAACTCCATTTATATTTTAGCACCCAATGTGGGGTACGAACCCTGAGATCTGAGATTGAGTCTCATGCCCTACTGACTGTGCTGTTCCTGCCCAGGCATCTCACTTCCTGTCTGTGTCCAGCCATCTTACTTCCTCCCCTCCACCCCCCAGCCATCTCCCTTCCTGTATGTCTATACAGACCTCCAGACCTGTATGGTTAGCTAGTGGCAAACTCCATTATCTGATCTTCAGGCAGGCTTTATTTGTACAAGCAAGATATCACCACATGGAAGCTAGAAGAAGAATAACGGAGAAGTTAGAAGTAGAACAGGGTTATCAGAGTAGAAAAAGAACAGTAAAGAACACATGAAATAAAGAGCATGACCCTCAGATTGTGTGCGAAATTACTATAGAAATCTTTTACCCCCTCCTTTGCTTCTGAGAAGCGTATCACCTTTGAAACCCTGGGCAGGGGCTGGAGTAGGTCTTATAGCACTTACAGTATACAAACAGTATATGTATATAAGCTGTGTGTGTATATAAGCTGTGTGTGTTTACAAGCTGTGTGTGTATACAGGCTGTGTGTGTATTCAGGCTGTGTGTGTTTATAAGCTGTGTGTGTGTGTGTGTATATATATATATAAGCTGTGTGTATACAAGCTGTGTGTGTATACAAACTGTATGTGTATAGAAGCTGTATGTGTATACAAGCTGTGTGTGAATAGGGCTTCTTCATCTTGGGATGAGCATGTGGACAAGGAGGAGCTAGTGTTCTTCAGCTAATTCCTAATTGCTTCTGTCTTGCCCAAGATTATGTGAAACCTAGAAGCCAACCGAGAAAGCAGGTGGATTTCTGTTCATCAAAGATTTGAGAATATCTGAAAAATTCAAAATGCATGCAAACTCGTATATTTAGAATGTTTGGTCAGTATCAAGTAGTGGCCATTTACTCTACATCGTGAGGTGAGTCTGACAGAGTCCAGGAAGTGCAGGGACTCCGCTCTCCAGAATCTTAGAGAAAAGCCACTGAGCCAGTGCCAGCCGGGTGCAGCGGCATACTCCTATTATCCCAGCTACCTAGGATGTTGAGATGGGGGACAGCAAGTGTGGAGATAGCCTGGACTGTGTGAAAACTCTGTGTCTAAAAAAATGAAGAAAAAATGGGCTAGTGTCTGCAACACTGTCCAGGAAGTTTTGTGGTGACAGATTTCCTAGAAGAGGTAACATCTAGAACTGTGTGTCAAGAATGTCAAAGAGGGGTGAGACAGAAGCACGAGCGGCTGAAGCTCACAGTGCTAAGTAAAGAAGAAATGACATTTCTCTAGGCAGACATAGCAGGGTACAGAGCCTATGTTGTGCCCCTTTATGAAAAACTTAGTTTTTACCCCTAAATAATGTTTTTATCAAGTATGTTTTCTGGTTAATAAATTAGCATAAACTTAATGAGGCAAGACAATGACTTATTAATCTTATGCTTTCATGGCATGGCAATTTAGGCCAGTCTGTATCGACTGGTTCCTCTGGTCCTAGCTGAACTTAGGCATTTGTATGTGGTCAGTTACGAGTCCAGGCACCTCAGCTTCCCAGAGGAGGAGGCCAGCTTTAGTGACTAACAGTACGGCCCGTCTTTATATGGTCCCTTAGGATGGCCTGGGCTTGTTTACATAGCAGATTTCAGACTTCCAAGATTGAAGGTGACCATGAGCCAGGTTTCTCAAAAAAAATTAACATGAGGACTGGAGAGATGGCTCAGAGGTTAAGAGCATTGTTATTCTTCCAGAGTTCAATTCCCAGCAACCACATGGTGACTCACAATTATCTGTAATGAGATCTGGTACCCTCTTCTGGCCTGTAGGCATATATACAGGCGCAATACTGTATATATAATAAATAAATCTTTAAAAACTTAACTTACTAGTAGATCAGAGTTGATTTTTCACATTCTCTTGGCCAAAAGAAGTCTCGGAGGCATCTCACACAGAAGACTTCATCTCTTTTCTTTTGTGTTGTTATCTGGGAAAATTTCAAAATCACATTGCAGTGGTGTGTGGATACAGAAGTTAAAAATTGTGGTCATTTTTTGCAAAGTGTCACAGCCATGGAGAACCATTGCAACATTTCAAATAGAGAATTGATGTAGCTAAATTTAGGTCATAGACAGTGCTTTGCAGGAATCTGAAAATAGAGTCATTAGGACAAAGAGAGAAATGAGAAGGCCAACTTATAACCTGATAATGAGATAAGTAAAAAACACAAGAGGAAAAGGTTTCAATGGTAAAGAGCGTAGGACCAAGGAAATAGATGCTTGATGAATACCGAGATCCAGGGATTAAGGGGTCCAAGAAGTACAGTGTGACCTTAACATTCTGATAATGTAAACTCAGCAACCATAAAGCTATTCAAAGAGGTAGACAATGTACGAGAAGTCATAGGTTTAAGTTGGTTGTGTTGATTTGAGATTTGGGCATATTGAGTCAAACCTAACATGTTTGTGTTTAGGGAGCACAAAATCCCACACATATAGGCAGCAGGCAAGGCTGTAGCAATACATGACATCACTCGGAAAGGTTTTGCTCGAGGAGGAAACATAATAACAAGACTGTAAGTGTGACATTTTAAAGGGGTGGTTGGAGGGAGAAGAGATTATATGAGTCAACGAGTCAAAGAAAAAAAGAAAGAAAAGAAAAGAAAAGGGAGGCAAAACCAGGACAGAGCAATGTCTTGATTGCTGATGAGTGAGTGCCCTGGGATATTACTGCTAATCCAAATTCGGTGTTAGTGAAAAGGAGGGAGAAAAAGTGGTGGGGTGAGGAGGGTAAAGACACAGGGAGGAAACTAAGAAGAAATTCAGTTCCAGACAGAAGCCAGTCAGCTTTAAACCTGGAGAGAGCGAGAACAATTGCCTGGAGGAGTAAGTTGTTCAAAATAAAGAGAGTTTAAGGAAGAAAACAATGCTCCAAAGATAATGTTGGGTTCTTTCGTATTTCACATTCCAAAATAAACCTAGAGACCCTCAGAATTAGCGAGCCCCCTTTCCTCACAAAGCCAAGGCAGTTTACATCCTTGAATATGAGTATCTATGCACGCTTCACCTCCCCCAAGAGTTAGCATTACATCTTACATTAAGCATTTGAAAGGCATGGCTCATTCCCTTTAGAGTCACGACAATGGGTCCATCTTGCTTTTTAAATTACTGGTCCTTCTATGAATCCTGGAGGTACCTGTGGTTTCAAAATAGGAAGACAAGGACAGTAGGGTGATGGGAATCCCAGTCAGGCTCTGTCTGCTTAGGTAATCAGGACTTAATAGATCTGTGTACCAGTAAGTAGAAAGCCATAATTCTTTCATGAAAATGAGTGGTTTTTTGGTTGTTTTTTTTTGTTTTGTTTTACAGTTTATTTTCAAAAGTACTCTCAACTTCTTGAAGAAAATAATGCTTTAAGAGGTCTAAATTACACAGAGTTGAGCTGCACAAAAGACCATTCACTCAAAAAAGGTAACAGTTAATGTGCCTAAGAATTTGGTTGCTAGCTATAGAATATAATGGTTGCACATAGATTTATTTCTTCCTTCCTCCCTCCCTCTTTCCCTCCCCCTCCCTCTTTTCTTCCCCCTCTCTCCCTCCCTGCTTCCCTCCCTCCCTCCTTCTTCTTCTCTCATACATTACATCAGAATTGCAGTTTTCCTTCCCTCCACTCTTCCCAGTTCTATTCCCCATCTCCCTTCTCCCCCAGATCCACTCCTCCATTCCCTCCCAAAAGGGGCAGGTCTCTCAGGGATATCAACTGACACATGGAATAACAGGTTACAGTAAGACTAGGCACAGACCCTCATATCAAGGCTGACCAAGCAACCCAGTAGGAGGAAAAGGTTCAGAGACATGCCCTCTCCCATTGTTAGGAATTCTACAAGAACACCAAGCTACACAACCAGAACATGTATGCAATATGGTATCCTCCACTTCTCTGGCTCCTACAATCCTTCCTCCCCCTCGTCTGTGGGGTTTGTTGAAGGTATTGCATCACGGGTGTGGGTCCACTCCAGTCCATTGAGAGAAAACTGAGACACTTTAAGAATAAATTTAGTGGTTGCAGCTGCAGGGGACTTCCAGGAACTGACACACATTTCCCTACGTCCGGGGCATTTTTACTTTTCTCTATATTTTGCACTTTAGCCAGTTGATTACCATATCTCAGAACAACTTGAATGAGGCTTCCAAAAAGACAATGGCATGTGCAAAGACTTGACTCATAGGCACCACAGTTTTCTGGGTTTCCTGAACCAAGTTTTTTTTCTCCTTGGGAAATTCCTAAACAAGTTTCACATGGGGGAGCAAAAAGTATTCCCCTTAATCCAAAGGATGGATTAAGCTAGGTACTAGCTCTCCAGAGCTAGGCCAGGTGCACTGAGCAGATGGTTAGTATAGCAGTGGCCAGCAGGATACAGGGTTCCCCAAGCTCAGTCTGATGTTTGGCTGTGTGTCTCTGCATCTGCTCCCATCAGTTGCTGGATGAAACCTCTCTGATGACAATTGGGCTAGCCACTGATCTATGAGTATAGCAGAGTATCATTAGGAATACTTTTATTGACTCTTGTGTTTGTTTTTATTGTTTTTCTGTTTGATTCTACTCTAAGTCTCTGAGCCAGTCAGCTTCAGGTTCTTGGCTGTGTCTTGGGCCTCAAGCTGGACCAGTCTTACAAGTTTTGTGCCACCTTTACCCCAGCACATCTTGCAGACAGGATAAATTGTAGATTGAAGGTTTTGAGGTTGGGTTGGAGTCCCAGTCTTACCGCTATAAGTCTTAGCCTGGTTACAGAAGACAGCTGGTTCTGGCTGCATATCAACCATTTCTAGAAGTCTTTGCTAGGATCACCCTCATAGATTACAGGGAGTCTCCAGTGCAGTACAGGTAGGTTTCCATACCACCCCACCCCATTCCAGTCACCACTCTCAGTGATCCCTTCCACCACCTCCACACATTGATCCCTCCTGTTCCCATATCCATCCACCCACCCCAAAATCTATTCTATTTCCCCTTCCCAGAGAGAGCCCCCTGACAGGTAGCCTCTCTGGGTCTATGGATTGATTGTAGCATGATTATCCTTGAATCAACAGCTAATATCCACTTATAGGTGAGTACATGCCATGTTTGTCTTTTCTGGATCTGGGTTATCTCACTCAGGATGCTTTTTTCTAGTTCCATTCATTTGCCTGAAAATTTCACAATGTCATTAAAAAAAAAAAAAAAAACTGCTGAGTAATACCCACTGTGTAAATGTACCACACTTTATCGGTTTTTCTGAGAAACATCTAGGTTGTTTCTAGTTTCTGATTATTATGAATAAAACTGCATGGGCATAGTTTAGCAAGTGTCTTTGTGGTAGGATGGAGTGTCTTTTGCCCAAGAGTTGTATAGTTGAGTCTTGAGGTAGGTTGATTCCTAACTTTCTGAGGAACCACCAGGTTGATTTCTATAGTGTCTGTACAAGTTTGCACTCACACCAGCACTGAAGGAGTGTACATCCTCAACAGCTGTCACTTGCGTTTTTGATTTCAGCCATTCTGACAGGTCTAAGATGGAATCCCAAAGTAGTTTTTATTTGCATTTCCCTTTATGGCTAAGGGACTTTTCACTCACACACACACACACACACACACACACACACACACACATTTTTATTTTACATATTGATCCCAGTTCCCTCTCCCTCCCTCCCATACCCCCCACCCCTCCCATCCCATTCCTCCCCCCCACTCCACAGGGAGGGTGATGCCTTCAAGGAGGGTGTTTTAATTATTATGTGGCGAGGGAACTTTTTTTTTTTTGGTCCAGTCTATTTGGTGTTCCGTATGCTTCTTGTACTTTCATAGGCATGTCCTTCTTCAGATTGGGAAAGTTTTCTTCAATGATTTTTTTTTGAATATGTTTTCTGCACCTTTGTTCTGGGCTTCTTCGCCTTCTTCTATGCCTGTTATTCTTAGGTTTGGCCTTTTGACGTTGTCTCACATTTCCTGGATGCTTTGTGTTAAGGATTTGTTAGATTTAATTATTCTTCTCCTTCTTCTATGCCTATTATTCTTATGTTTTTGGTTGTGAGCCTAGCCTTTAGCGGCTGAGCCATCTCTCCAGCCCATATGTCTATTATTCTTAGGTTTGGCCTTTTCACTGTGTCCCACATTTCCTGGATGTTTTCTGTTAAGGATTTGTTAGATTTAAGATTTTTCTTTGGTCGATAAATCTATTTCCTTTAGTTTATCTTCAGAGCCTGAGATTCTTTTTTCAATCTCTTGTATTCTATTGGTTATGTTTGCATCTGTAGTTCCTGATTAATGTGGTTTAATAAGGATTAGGAAAAACAAATAGGCTAAATAGATGTTTATTCAGGGAGAAATAACTTACAACAGAGACAGATGAACACCAGCAGGTCCCTGGTCCCAAGGATGCCTCCAGATGCTCTTCTGTCCCCGTGCTGCAAGCAAGAGAGCTCCAAGGCCCCTTCCCCAGACCCAGTTCCCCCAGGTAACATCTGCCCCTATGTCCACCCCCAATGGGTGTGGTCAGTGCCACAGGAGTGGACAAAGTGAATATCTCACTACACCTGACTTTTTACCCAGTTTTTCTATTTCTAGCAATCCCTCAGTTTGTGTTTTCTTTATTGTCTCTATTTCAGTTTTCAGGTCTTGAACTGTTTGAATTGTTTCCTTTATCTGTTTGATTGTTTTTTCTTGGCTTTCCTTACTTTCTTTAAGAGATTTGTTCATTTCTTGCATTTTTTGTTTGGTCTTTAAGGAACATTTCTTTAACTGTTTCTTAGCCATTTGAGATTCCTCTATTGAGAATTCTCTGTTTAGCTCTATATCTCATTTTTTCTTTTTTTTATTTATAATATTTTTATTTAATTTTATATAACAAAGTCCAATTAAATGAAAACAAACATTTATACACAATATTTGGGAATTGGGGCGTCGTTCTTTCCAAACTACTTCCTGCCGGTAAGGGGCGCTATCTTGGGGGATTCAAAGAAGATTCAGATATCCTGGCTGTAGTCTGTAGGGCTGTTTTGTCCAGCTGTTTGGAATGTAGGATCAGCTTGTACTCTGTTTCAGGCAGTCTGGCGTGATCAAACCACATTAGTCTGGAAGGAAGCCACATCTATTCATTTTCTGTGGAAACAAAAATAGAAATCCTTTTCCCCAGTAACTTGTTCTTCAACTTAAATTTTGGAGTCAAAGCATTTTTTTTTTTAATTTATTATTTTACATGTCGATCCCAGTTTCCTCTCCCTCCCTCCCCTCCAACCCTCCCTTCCTCCTTCCCTCCCTTTTACCCTCTCTGCCCTCTCACATGCACTCTAAACACCCTCCCCTCCCATCCCCCCACCACAATTCCATATGTAGGGGAATGCCATCCAGTTGGGGTCATGTAGATGTGACAGGTCCTGTGAAGTAGGGACTAGGGCTTCTCTCCTGTCTCTAGAATAAGGCAGTTATCCCTCCATGGGGGATATGTTTGCAAAGTCCTTTTGTGCACCAGGGATACATCCTGGCTCCACTGTCTGAGGTCTCTTAGACTGCTCAGACCTTCTGGCTGAGACCCATATTCAGGGGGGCCCGAGTCAGTCCCCTGCTGGCTTCCCAGCTATCAGTCTAGTGGCCCTTAGCTCTATGTACTTCTCCACATGGTCTTGTCCTCTCCATCTGCTTCTGGGTTCTAGTTCGACTCAGTGTTTATGTATGGGTGTTTGCTCCTATTTTCAACAGGCATTAGTTGAGGGCTCCATAGAGAAGTTAGTTGTTGATCTCACTCTCCGGGAAGGGCATTTATGGTAGCCTTTCCATGGAAGCTGAGATTGTTAGTTGGGAGCAGTCTTGTAGTTCTCTCGACCTTTCTTTGTGTTCAACTTTATCTTCAAACCAATATTGGCTCCCTCTTTTATGTTCTCTCTCTGTCTCTGTCTCTCTCTCTCTCTCTCTCTCTCTCTCTCTCTCCTGTCTTCCATTCCTAACCAGGCTCAATCCTCCTGGTCGCACATGCCTTCCTCTCCTCCCCCTCATTTTCTCCTACTTCTCTCTCCATTCGCTGTCCTCCCCCACTTCACCTGAGCTCTGGGGGACTTGTCCCTTCCCAGTTCTGTGAGGGACTTTATATGAATCTCTTAAAATACACCTTGTATCCTATTCCTCTGGTGATGTGAATTATAGGCTGGTGATCATTTGATCTAGTTCTAAAATCCATATATGAGTGAGTACATACTGTGTTTCTCTTTTTGTGAGTGGGTTACCTCATTCAGGATGGTTTCTTCAAGTGCCATCTACTTGTCTGCGAATTTCAAGATACCATTATTTTTTTCTGCAGAGTAGTATTCCATTATGTAGATGTGCCACATCTTCATTAACCATTCTTCAATTGAGGGGCATCTAGGTTGCTTCCAGGTTCTTGCTATTACAAATAGTGCTGCTATGAACATAGTTGAACAGATGTCTTTGTTGCATGGATGTGAATCCTTTGGGTATATGCCTAAGAGGGGGATTGCCGGGTCCTGTGGTAAACTAATTCCCATTTTCCTGAGGAACCGCCATACTGATCTCCAAAATGGCTGTATGAGTTTGCACTCCCACCAGCAGTGGAGGAGTGTTCCACTTTCTCCACATCCTCTCCAACATAAGTCATCACTGGTGTTTCTAATTTTAGCCATTCTGGCAGGGGTAAGATGGTATGTCAAAGTTGCTTTGATTTGCATTT
This sequence comes from Phodopus roborovskii, assembly GCF_943737965.1. Lineage (NCBI taxonomy): Eukaryota > Metazoa > Chordata > Mammalia > Rodentia > Cricetidae > Phodopus > Phodopus roborovskii. The sequence goes on from NW_026126638.1 coordinate 261,447, forward strand.
CCCTGATAGCTAAGGATGTGGAGCATTTTCTTAAGTGTCTTTCAGCCTTTTTGATTTCCTCCATTGAGAATTCTTTCTTCAGTTCTGTACCCCAGTTTTTAATAGGGTTATTTGGTGTTTTGTTGACTAGTTTCCCGAGTTCTTTGTGTATTTTGGAGATCAGCCCTTTGTCGGATATAGGATTAGTGAAAATCTTTTCCCAGTCAGTGGGCTGCCGTTTGGTCTTGTCAACTGTGTCCTTTGCCTTACAGAAGCTTCTAAGTTTGAAGAGGTCCCATTTATTAATTGTTTCTTTCAGTGTCTGTGCCCCTGGAGTTATGTTCAAGAAGCGGTCTCCTATACCAATTTGTTCAAGGGTACCTCCTACTTTCTCTTCTAAGAGGTTCAATGTGGCTGGATTGATGTTGAGGTCTTTGATCCATTTGGACTTGAGTTTTGTGCATGGCGACAGACATGGGTTTATCTACAGTCTTCTACACACCCTCATCCAATTGTGCCAGCACCATTTGTTGAAGATGCTGTCTTTGCCCCATTGTATAATTTTAGCTGTTTTGTCGAAAATCAGGTGTTCATAGGTGTGTGGATTAATATCAGGATTTTCAATTCGATTGGTCTACCTGTCTATTTTTATGCCAATACCAGGCTGTTTTCAGAACTATAGCTCTGTAGTAGAGCTTAAAGTCAGGAATGGTGATGCCTCCTGACGTTCTTTTATTGTATAGGGCTGTTTTGGCTATCCTGGGTCTTTTGTTTTTCCATATAAAGTTGATTATTATCCTTTCAAGGTCGGTGAAAAATTGTGGTGGGATTTTAATGGGGATTGCATTGAATATGTAGATTGCTTTTGGTAAGATTGCCATTTTTACTATGTTTATCCTACCTAACCAAGAGCATGGGAGATCTTTCCATTTTCTGGTATCTTCTTTAATTTCTTTCTTTAGAGTCACAAAGTTCTTATTATATAGGTCTTTTACTTGTTTGGTAAGCGTTACACCAAGATATTTTATGTTGCTTGTGGCTATTGTAAAGGGTGATGTTTCTCTGATTTCTTTCTCTGTCTCTTTGTCGTCTGAAAAAAATAGGGCTACTGATTTTTTTGAGTTTATCTTGTATCCTGCTAGTTTGCTGAAGGTGTTTATCAGCTGTAGGAGTTCCCTGGTAGAGTTTATTGGGTCGCTTATGTAAACTATCATATCATCTGCAAATAGAGACAGTTTGACTTCCTCCTTTCCAATTTGGATGCCCTTGATCTCCTTTTGTTGTCTTATAGCATTAGCTAGAACTTCTAGTACGATATTGAAGAGATATGGAGAGAGAGGACAGCCTTGTCTTGTTCCTGATTTTAGAGGAATTGGCTTAAGTTTCTCTCCATTCAGTTTGATGTTGGCAGTTGGTTTGCTGTATATTGCTCTTATTATGTTTAGGTATGTTCCTGTTATCCAATACCTGTATCTCCAATACCTTTATCATGAAAGGGTGTTGAATTTTGTCGAAGGCTTTTTCCGCATCTAGGGAGATAATCATACGGTTTTTCTTTTTCAGTTTGTTTATATGGTGGATCACGTTGATAGATTTTCGTATGTTAAACCATCCCTGCAATCCAGGGATGAAGCCTACTTGATCATGGTGGATGATTTCTCTGATGTATTCTTGAATTCGGTTTGCCAGTATTTTATTGAGTATTTTTGCATCGATGTTCATCAGGGATATTGGTCTGTAGTTTTCTTTCTTAGTTGTGTTTTTGTGAGGTTTGGGTACCAAAGTTATTGTGGCCTCATAAAAAGAGTTTGGCAATAAACCTTCTGTTTCTATCTTGTGGAACAGTTTGAGGAGTAGTGGTATTAGTTCTTCCTTGAATGTCTGGTAGAATTCTGCACTGAATCCATCTGGCCCTGGACTTTTTTTCGTTGGAAGGCTTTTGATGACTGCTTCTATTTCATTGCGGGTTATAGGTCTATTTAAGTTGTTTGTCTGTTCTTGATTTAATTTTGGTAAGTGATAGTTATCCAGAAACTTGTCCATTTCCTTTGAATTTTCAATTTTTGTGGAATACAGATTTTCAAAGTATGACCTGAAAATTGTCTGGATTTCCTCTGTGTCTGTTGTTATGTTCCCCATTTCGTTTCTGATTTTGTTAATTTGCATGTTCTGTCTCTGCTTTTTCGTTAATTTGGATAAAGGTTTGTCTATCTTGTTGATTTTCTCAAAAAAACCAACTCTTTGTTGCATTGATTTTTTGTATTGTTTTCCTGGTTTCTATTTTGTTGATTTCAGCCCTCAAGTTGATTATTTCCTGGCGTCTACTCCTGCGGGGTGAATTTGCTTCTCTCTGTTCTAAGGTTTTCAGTTGGGCTGTTAATTCTTTTATGTGACTATCCTCTGTTTTCTTCATATGGACACTTAGTGCAATGAACTTCCCTCGTAGCACTGCTTTCAAGGTGTCCCATAAGTTCGGGTATGTTGTATCCTCATTCTCGTTGAATATTAGAAAGTCTTTAATTTCTTTCTTTATTTCTTCTTTGACCCAGGTGTGGTGCAATTGCATATTGTTAAGTTTCAATGAGTTTGTAGGTTTTCTGCTATTTGTGTTGTTGTTGAATTCCAATTTTAAATCATGGTGGTCCGATAAGATACAGGGGACTATTCCTATACTCTTGTATCTGTTGAGGTTTGTTATGTCTCCTAGTATGTGGTCGATTTTAGAGAAGGTTCCATGTGGAGCAGAGAAGAAGGTATAGTCTTTTGTCTTTGGATGGAATGTTCTATAGATGTCTGTTAACCCCAGTTGAGACATAACTTCTGTTAATTCTTTTGTTTCTTTGTTGAGTTTCTGATTTGTGGTCCTGTCTAGTGTTGAGAGTGGTGTATTGAAGTCTCCCACTATAAGTGTGTGAGGTTTTATATGAGCTTTGAGTTTTACTAGTGTTTCTTTTACGAATGTGGGTGACTTTGTATTAGGGGCATAGATGTTCAGAATTGAGACTTTGTGTTGATGGATTTCTCCTGAGATGAATATGAAATGACCGTCTTCATCTCTTTTGACTAATTTGGTTTGAAGTCTAACTTGTTAGATATTAGGATAGCTACGCCTGCTTGCTTCTTATTTCCATTTGATTGGAAAATCTTTTCCCAACCCTTTACCCTGAGGTAATGTCTATCTTTGGAGCTAAGGTGTGTTTCTTGTATGCAGCAGAAGGATGGATTCTGTCTTCGTATCCATTCTGTTAGCCTGTGTCTTTTTATAGGTGAGTTAAGACCATTAATGTTGAGGGTGAGTAAGGTCCATTGATTGTTGATGCTTGTTTGATTTAGGTTTGTTGTTGGCAGTGGTATTGTGAATATATTTGTTCTGCTTCACCCTAGGTTTCTGGTGTAGTTGGATTATCTGTTGCCTACATCTTTGTGGGCGTAGTTACCTTCCTTGGGTTGGAGTTTTCCTTCCAATACTTTCTGTAGGGCTGGATTTGTAGATACATATTGGGAAAATCTGGTTTTGTCATTAAATATCTTGTTCTCTCCATCTATATTGATTGAGAGTTTTGCTGGATATAGTAGCCCAGGCTGGCATCCGTGTTCTCTTAATACTTTTAGAACATCTATCCAGGACCTTCTGGCCTTGAGGGTTTCCATGGAGAAGTCAGGTGTAATTTTGATAGGTCTGCCTTTATATGTTACCTGTCCTTTTTCCTTCGCTGCTCTTAATATTCTTTCTTTATTCTGTATGCTAGCTGTCTTGATTATTATATGTGGAGGGGTCTTTTTCTTTGATCCAGCCTATTTGGGGTTCGGTATGCTTCTTGTACTTTCATGGGCATGTCCTTCTTCAGATTTGGAAAGTTTTCCTCGATGATTTTGTTGAATATGTTTTCAGCACCTTTGAGCTGGACTTCCTCACGTTCATCTATGCCTATTATTCTTAGGTTTGGCCTTTTCATGGTGTCCCACATTTCCTGGATGTTTTGTGTTAATGATTTGTTGGATTTATGATTTTCTTTGGTCGATGAATCTATTTCTTCTAGTTTATCTTCTGCGCCTGAGATTCTCTCTTCCATCTCTTGAATTCTATTGGTTATGCTTGTGTCCGTGGTTTCCGATTTTTTTGCCCAGCTTTTCAATTTCCAGCCTTCCTTCCGTTTGTGTTGCCTTTATTCTCTCAATTTCAGTTTTCAAGTCTTGAACCGCTTCCTTCACCTGGTTGATTGTTTTTTCTTGGCTTTCTGTACTTTCCTTAAGGAATTTGTTCATTTCTTCCACTTTTTTGTTTGTTTTTTCCTCCATTTCTTTAAGGGATTTACTCACATCTTCTTTGAGGGCCTCTATCATTTTTATGATGGTGATTTTTAAGTCGTACCCTTCTGCTTCCTCTGCTTTGTTGTTGTGTTCCATTCTAGTTGGTGTAGATTCTCTAGATTCTGGTGGTGTCATGTTTGTCTTTCTGTTGTTAGGTGTTCTCTTGTATTGCCTTCTTCCCATAGTTTCTTCCAGTAGGTGTTGGTGGTGTCTCTTCCCTCTCTCTATGGTACTTCCCCGATGGGCTTATGTGGATCTGAGATTCAATATCTGTAGCTCTGTGTGGTCCAAGCTCTCTAGGAGGTTTCTCTGCACTCAGGGATTCAGGGATGGGGTCAAGGATGAGGATCCAGAAGAAGATGCCAGCAGGTACTCACAGTGGTCCTCTGGCCAATAGCTCTGGCCAATAGCTCTGGCCAATAGCCAGCAGAAGATCTTGCCTGCAGGAACTCCGAGTGGACCCGCAGAGATAGGCAGATCTCTGGGAGGGGCCCGGGACTCCAGCAGAGGACTGGAGGCGGGGTCAGAGACCAAGCCGGTGGAAATTGCAGGTGGTCCTGAGTGGATAGTCAGGTCTCCTTTGTATGGAGTTGCTCCAAGAAGTCTCTCTCCAGTAGGGTGGACTGTTGGCTCCACCCTCTGTCCCAGTGCTCAACCAGAGCAGCAGGACCGTAGGTGGGGTAGGGCACAGGTTAGGGGGGGTAGGCTGGAGGTGGGGAAGGGTGGGGGTGTATCAGAGCTCCAAGGGTGCTCTCGATGGGGACCAGAGGCAGGAGCAGCAGGATCAGGGGCCAATCCAGGGAGTTCAGGCAGGGGAGGGGGGAAAAGAGGTTGTAGGGGACAGGCAGCCCCAATTGGGCCCAGACTCACCTCTGGCCAATAGCCGGTGAAAGAGGATGAGGGCTGGGCTGGAACTTGAGAAGGTTTTGCAGGGTAGTGGGATCTCACTGGAAACTGGCACTCTCCCGCTGAGACCTCGTTCTTTGGCAGGGGCCCGGATTTGGGGGTCAAGGATCTTGCCCGCAGGAACTCCGAGTGGCTCTATATCTCATTTTAAAATTGGATTTTTTGTTTTGTTGATATCTAGTTTCTTGAGTTCTTCATATATTTTGAGATTAGCCCTGGGTCAGACCTGTAGCTGGTAAAAACCCTCTCCTATTCTGTAGGCTGCCATTTTGTTCTATTGATGGTGTCTTTTGCCTTACAGAAACTTTTCAGTTCCACAAGGTCCTGTTTATTGATTGATTGCTGATCTCAGTGCCTGTACTGTTGGCATTCTGTTCAAGAAGTTGTTTCCTGTACCAGTGCATTCAAGGCCATTTCCTACTTTCTCTTCTACCAGGTTTAGTGTCTGGTTTAAAGTTGAGGTGTTTGATTTATGATGGAGTCCACAGGATTCTGCAGTAGATTACAGCTGATATTTAGAAGGCCAGCCCACCAGAGATACACTATCTGGTGGAGGAAAAACTCATACGCAAGGCCTACAAGGAATACTGCCTTTTGAATAGCTGGCTCGTCTACCTCTAATTTTCAACACCCCCCCCAAACCCCAGCCTTTAACAGCTACGAGACTTGTCCCACAGCAGTGTATTCCTCATTTCTCTGGCACAATTATTCCAATTATTCCTGTGTACTGATAGAAGGATGACTTCTCCCTACACTGTGCAATTCTGGTGATTAAAATAAGTCACACAGTCAAGCTTTTGTTCCACATTACAACAAAAACTCAGAAGCCTATTCGTTATAATTATCTTACTGACGGGACAATTTGGCCAGATGACGTGTCCTCGCAGATGGACCACAAACGGGACTTCCACAGATAATGCTCAAGGATGGAATTACAGTATACCTGGATTTGTTGAATCAAAACCTTTTGGAGATTAAGGAGAACAAAATTACCCTGGTTTCACCCTGCCTGCTGATAGCCGAGCCACAGCGCTTCCTTGCTTTGACCCCAGAAGGCTATTAACACGCACATTGTATTTATTTTCACCTCCGTCTATTGATGCAAGATTTCAGCTTAGGAAACTGTTTATGTTTTAGCCCTGCGATTTGTGTGATTAACAGGAAAGATTTGTTAACTGACTGAGCATCTCCAGAGAGGGGCAGCTTTCTCACCCAGTTACTGTGGGAAGTGAGCCATGCAGATGACCAGAATGGCAGGGAGGTGTACGGCTCTGCCTTGTACAAAGTAGCCAACAGGCCGCCTCTTTGTTATAACTACACATAGAGTAGAAGATGAATTTTTAGTTCTAAAAAACTTTCTGTAGTAGACTAGGCTGTTCTCGAACTCACAGACAACCACCTGCCTCAGCCTCCCAAGTGCTGGGATTAAAGCATGCACTACCACCCAAGGCCAGAGCCTTTATCCAGAAGCTGATGGAAACAGAAGCAGACACCCACAGTGAAACACTGAGCTGAACTCCTGGAATCCAGTTGCAGAGAGGGGGGATGATAAAAGGGGTCAAGACCAGACTACAAAAAACCAGAGACAGCTGACCTGAACGAGGGGGAGGTCATGAACCCCCAGACTGATAGCTGGGAAACCAGCATTGGACCAACCCAGACCCCTTGTACATGGGTCTACGTTAGAAGGCCTGGACAGTCTATTGGACCTCTGACAGTGGAACTAGGATGTATCCCTGATACACGAAAGGACTTTGGGAGCACATTCCCCATGGAGGGATACTCCCTTAGCCTAGAGTCAGGAGGGAGGGCCTAGACCCTACTCCAAATGACTTGACAGATTTTGATGACCCCTCCTGGAAGGCGTCACCCTCCCAGTGGAGTGGGTGGGGAATGGGATGGGAATGGGGGGTCAGGGAGCATGGGAGGATGGGAGGGAGAGGGAACTGGGATCAATAGTAAAATAAGGAAGAAAGAAGAAAAAAAAAAAAAGACTCTGTCAGCTAGCATTTGGTGAATATGCTGATGCGAATCAATGCTATTTGCCTCCCCTTCAGTATACGCAGGTTGCCATGGTTATTCACTGACACCACTTCCCAAAGGCAGCTGCACACTCAGAGCTGGGATAAAAAGGAGGTTTGCCTTTTTTGAGTTTTATTTATCACAAAATTTTAGCTTATACATTTAGTCACACTTAAGAACTGTAGAATGGTGTCCAAATTCTTTGCTTTCTCCTTATATTTCTCTTTCACTTAGTTTCTCTTCTTTGAGAAACTTCACTTTACAATAAGCCAAAGCTTTTTACAGCCACAGAGGCAACCCTGGGCCTTAAAAAAAGCTGCCGAGTTATTGCTCCGTGTGTCTCTTATTGAATCTACGAAGACTGGCTTGTGACCCTGAGAAATAGCCTTGTAAGCTTTTTAATGTCAGAGAATTGCTGTTGTGTGTGTAAATAAACTGTAGATCTTTGAAACTCAAGGAAGAACAGTAAAGTGTCTGGCCTTGGGCTTCTTTTAGTCAGAAGACTTTTAATGACTGCTCCTATTTCCATTATAGGTCTATCTGATCTTGATTTAATTTTGGTAAGTGGTATATATTGAGAAAATTATCCATTTCTTTTTTGATTTTTCAATTTTGTGAAGTACAGATTTTTAAAGGGATTTATTCATTTTCTGTCTAAGGACCGCTATCATCTTAATAAAGTTGGATCTAAGGTCTTTTTGCTGTACTTTAACTGTGTTGAAATATTCAGGACTTGCTGTAGTAGGATAGCTGGGCTCTGGTCATGACATATCACCCTGGCTGTTGTTGATTGTGCTCTTACCCTGACATCCGGGCTTGGGTATGGGATGGCTATAGGTCTAAGCGCTGATTTCTAAGTTTGTGTATGTTTGGAGGGTGTTTTGTTCCTGGGGTCACTTTCCTCTCTGGCCTTTTTGGTCTGTGTGACTTATGGTTGAGTAGGGGTCTCCTTCAGAGTTGGGGGCTGGAACATGGTAAGGAGGGGAGGGGGCATTTGTGCACCCCTCGTGTCTGGGGTGCATAAGGACAGTGGAGGATGTCCTTGAGCGGGCATCTATCTGGAGTGGCCCTCATGGCCTCTGGTCCAGCAGTTGAGTCTCTGCCTGACTTCCTGTCCATTCTTCTGGCTGGTGTGGCCTGCACTTGTGTAGGGATGTCTACTTGAGCTGTGTGACATTTCTGATAGATTCCCAGGTGGCACTACTGAAAAGTGGAGCCCTCATGTACTTTCACATCAGACCGAGGAATTTGATATTGTATGAGTCCATTTGTCCACACAAGTCTTATTTGTGGAAGGGGTTCTGTAGCGAGTACGGTTTTTCCGCCTGCCGCCGCCCGGTCTTGTCCTGCCGCCGCGCCAACCCCAAATAATACACAGAGACTCTGTATTTGGTACAATACTGTTGGCCTGGATACTTGTTTCTTATCGGCTAGCTCTGCCTTTAATTATGAACCCATTTCTGCTGATCTATGTATTTTAACATGGCCTTCTTTTACCGGGGAGGCGGCTGGCATCCAGCTCTCTCCAGACTCTCCATTTTGACTCCTCCTTCCTACTTCCTATTTCCTCCTTGTCTCCTAGTCCCTCCTATCTTCCTTTCCTATTGGCCAACAGTGCCAATATTATTATTATAATAATATTATTAACAAGTATGAGAAACATATACAGAATGACATCTCCCATCATCTCCTCTTTTCTGTCTAAATAAAAAGAAGGGTTTTAACCTTAACATAGCAAAATATATTATACAACAGTTATCAAGAATCACACTTATCAATATTTAGTCCATTAACATTTAGCAAGATTTGAAGAAAATATTTCATCATCTATTTTATCTTTGTGTGTCTAAAGTCTAAGTAACTTATCTTTAACCCTAACTAATGAAAACTATAACCATTATTATCTGTCTTCAACTTCTTCAAAGACCACAGAAGGATAATATATAAACTCTAGAAATGACAGAGACATCTCACTGCCTGGCCACCCGAAGTTCTTTTGTAATCTTCCATCTTCAGCCCATAGGCCATAGTGTGTCTGGCAGACTCTTTAGCAAAGTAGGAGACTTTAAACTGTCTTCTTGTATTTGCAGTTTGTCCGTCACTTTTTTCTGTGTTCTGCAGACTGTCTGGCAGACTCTTCCACGAAGCAGGAACTCTGTAGCAATGTCTATCTTGAATCAGCAGTCACTTTCTGTGGATCCTGCATGTCCAGTTTATACATCAAAAAGTCAAACAGTCCAGACAAGAGCAGTATCTTGTTCAAATGGCTAGTCTTGCCATATTGGAAGCAAACTCCATAACGAGTTTCTTCAATGTCCATCTTCCTTTCTGGTGCAGGTGGTATTGCCAAGAGCAATTATGTCTCACTGTCACGAAAACCCTAAACCATTTTAAATGCCATATTCTGTAGGTCTTTGAAAGGTTTAAAGAATGCCTATCTCAAATACATCTCTGTGTATCTTGAAAATCTAACTCACCTAGCTATAAGTTTTGACTATTATAGGTAACTATGTAAAATCTGTACTAAATTATACATTACATTTTTAAATGAGCTATATAAACACAATACATAAACAAGAAGAGAAATATACATATCACAACACTGATCTTAAATTGTATCAATAAATGAAAATCCATTCCAAAATGAAGTATTCATATCTATACCATAATCCCCTTTTTACCTTTAAAAGATATTGGTTGTGATCATTAACCATTTATAACCAAGTCCATTTAAATGAAAACAAACATTTATAAACAATATTTGGGAATTTGGGCGTCGTTCTTTCCAAACTACTTCCTGCTGATGGGGCGCTGTCATGGGGGATCCTGAGAAGACTCAGAAATCTTGGCTGTAGTCTGCAAGACTGCTTTGTTCAGCTGTTTTGAATGTAGGATCACCTGGTACTCTGTTTTAGGCGGTCTGGCTTGATCAAACCACATTAGTCTGGAAGGAATCCACAGCTTTTTATTTTCTGTGGAAACAAAAATAGAAATCCTTTTCCCCAGTAACTTGTCCTTGAACTTAAATTTTGAAGTCAAAGCATTTTTAAAATATATAAATTGAATTAATTCAGCAGCATTTGTTTTAACAGTTGTTTCCTCAGCAGTCAAACAATAAAAAAACAACACAATAGCATACAGTAACCAGATTCTCTCTGAGCTTTTCATCTTTACGTGGCTTTATATTACTCTGTTTATTTTACTTTTATTTTTTTTACATAGGGTTTCACTATGTAACTCTTATCTGTCCTGGAATTTACTCTGCATACCAGGTTTACTTTGCAAATCACAGAGTTCTGCTTGCCTCTGTCTCTTGAGTGCTGGGATTAAAGGCGTGTGCCACCACACCCAGCTCCTCTCTGTCTTTTTAAAACCATTTTCCCCCCAAGCCTACGTATTTTTTTAAAACACACTGTAAACTTTTAGCACCTTTTCTTAATGTGAATCTGTCTTTACTGTAAATCTTTATCTTTTTCTGGCCATGAGTCTTTATCTGTTAAACAACAACGTTGTTAAAATGAAAGTCTTTGTTTCTGCCGCGGTTATCAAAGATGGTGGCGGGTGCTTTTACCGCCAGCAATGAAAGCTGTGGTCACTGCCCTGGTCAACGCTGCCGGCTTGGAGATGTGGTCACTGCCATTGCCATCTCTCATACACACCAATGAATTGTTAGCAGAGTTTCTTAAAAGCCTTGTGGTTTTTTTGTCACTTATGCTGAGTCAGGAATCCTCCCTTTAAGGAGCCGCGCAAATATCTGCTTGTCTCTCGCAAAACAGAGTCCAACCGAGAAAAATGCTGCTACCAAGAAACCTTGCTTGTCTCTTTTCTTTTGTTTCTAAATCCCTTTTTTAAGCTTTTGTTAAATTTTAAGTGGAAGTTCTTACTAGCCACGTGGGCGCCATTTGTAGCGAGTGGGTTCTATTGTTCATAGACTTTTCTAGCCTCTGTTTCTTTCTGAACCATCTTTGTACACTTGCTGTTTCTCACCTCAGTACACACATGCATACGCACATGCACATGCAGTGTATACATACATATATGTGTACACACACACATATGGACTGGAGAGATGGCTCAGAGGTTAAGAGCACTAGCTTCAGGGTCCTTAGTTCAATTCCCAGAAAACTCATGGTAGCTTACAACCATTTGTAATGAGATCTGATACCCTTTTCCACCATGCAGATACACATGCAGGCAGAACGCTGCATACACACTAAATAAATAAGCCTTAAAAATATATATTTTGAAGAAAATGATGATGCCCTGTATCATGAATACAAATTACTTAAAGCTTTAACAGACTCCTTGAGAACATTTTCAAATTCTTAGATTTCATAAGATATAAAGATATCATTCTAACCCCACATATTCATACACTGTCCACTGTCCATATGAACATTTTTATACATAGACGTGGTTGCTACAGCTACCAACTGACATCATTGCTGATTGAAGTTCATGGTTACTAGACTCTCATCAGTGATATAACCACCATATTTAGCTGTCACATCTCTTTAGTCTTCTCTTGGTCGGGATGAATTTTCAGAAGGTCCTTGTTTTTAAATGATTCTGAATATCAGTTTTGAGGATGGCTGATCTGGTATACTATAGGATATTCCTGTATTGAAATTTGAGAAATTATTTTTGGAGAGGCAGATGGCAGGTGTGAAATGCTAGTTTAATCACACCATGCACAGGGTCTAAACTATACAAATGACTATAGACCGCCATTATCACCTGATGGTCTACTTAAGGTAGGCCACATACAAGTGTGTCTTTTTCATCATCTGAGTCTCTTCTTTTCTTTTTTGGAAAAATGTTCTTCTTTTATACAGTACATCCCAACGGCAGCCTCCCATCCCTCCTGCAGGTCCCACCCCAGTCACCTCCCTCTCCCCCAGATTCACTGCCCCTCCATTTCCCTTCAGGAAAGATCAGCCCTCCTTGCTCATGGGACCTTTTCCCTACTACTGGGTTGCCTCTTCCAGACATGATATGTGGGATTGTGCCTAGCATAATTGCATCTTGCTATGCAGTGTTTGGTTGATAGAAGTGTACCTTTCTAGGGCTAATGATTTGGTACTGGATAACCAATTAGGAGGTTCATCCATGTTGAAGATTAATTGTCCCTCTCTCAGCAGTCATTAATTGCCTGTAGTTCTTATAACACTAAAAGTAGGCTATGGATTTGAGAGGGAGAAGGGAACATACAGGGTTTGGAGGGAAGAGAAGGAGGGGAAATGATATAATTATATTTTAATTAAATGTAAAGAAACTGATCTTTTTTAAAAAATCTATTTCCACAGTATAATTTTTGGAAGGATGTTGTGACCAATAGGCCACACTATGGTGGAATATTGAGTTAGGTTTCTCAAGAGACAGAATAATGTATCTTTCTATGTCTATCCAGGTTCCTCATGATGTTGCGCACTACTCTTTGTTCTCCGAGCCTTGTTATGTTTACCACTGCAAACGTAATTTCTTAGTTCTTTGCTTAACACTGCATGCTTTGGCTGTTCATTCTTCTATCCCCTCCCACTCTTTGATTGCTCTCTTAGCTCTTTGACATTCTTGGTGTCCACACAAGCACATAGGGATACATATAAGCGTGTGAATATATCTCTGTGTACCTGCATGATCTGTTTCTCAATTAATTTTTTTCATTTTTCATATATTTTAAACCTCTCTTATTTGGTATAGGCAGTTAAGGATCATGATAGGAGACTGTTTTTAAATTCAATTTCTATGGTTTTGTTTCTCCTGATTTTGCAATCCATCATACTATAACCTCTACATTTAAAAAAGATTATTTTATCATTTTTTATTATAAAATGGAAAAACATATTATTACAGATATGAGAAGTTATATTTACAAAACATTTGATCCTTTGATCCAGCAATTTATTATTTAAAATTCTTCCCTAGGACACAATTAACTAGTGTAGACAAAAGTTGATTTGCTATAATTCTTAGAGGGTTGTAACGAAAAGCAACCCCCTAAGTAACTGGCGAAAATTGGGATCTGTTAAAAAAAAAAATATGGTCATATATCATTGTAATGGAACATTATGCAATGGTTAAAATGTTTTCAAAAATAAAAAAGTTATATTTGCACACATTGGGTGTTTATATATTTTACTTTCCTGAGGCATTCTATTTTACATTTATTTCTAGAATCTTTGTAATATTTGTGTGAAGTACTTTTATTTTTTATCACTAAAAAATCTCTCTCAGGATTTTGCTGCCATTATTGACATGTGTTATTTAAATACAACATATAATATTACAAAACCTTCTTGTTCTTGGTATAAGTTCTATTCTTTGGAGACAAGGGCATTTGTCGTATGTCCTTGGTGTCTGAGTAGCCTTTACACTGCATTCCTGACAGCACCCCGTAGGACAAAGGGAACTGATGTTAGTGTTCACAGAGGTAGACTGGGGTTTCTTGGCACCTGACGGGGAGAGGCTCCTTGTTACATCTGGAGAAGTGGGAGTCCCAGCTCCCATGTGGTCTCTGCACACAACAACTTTTAAATGACTTAATGACATTGACTCACATCTCCTTCCTCCCGGATAGACAAGTTCTGGAGCTGTTGCCCAAAGGACTGGAAGCCGTTTAGTTCCCACTGCTACTTCATTCCCACTGCCTCGGCAAACTGGAGCGAGAGTGAGGAGAAGTGCTTCAGCATGGGCGCTCATCTGATGGTGGTCCACAGCAAGGAAGAGCAGGTGCATTGTGGGAGGGAGTGGCGCCTGGGGCCTGCCTGGTGTCTGCCTCATTTTACTGAGAGGGAGTTTTGCGGACATGGGAGTTGGTGATGTGGCAGAAGGCTTTCCATCAATCAGATAGCCGGAAAGGTAGCTTCAGCCTTGGCATTCTACACCTTGCTCCTGCTTCAGTGGAGCTAAACAGCCCACAAGGAACCATGGCAACAGACTTGCCAGGCCTGAGGGTGGAGGGAAGGATGAAATGTTTCTGCCTGAAAGACCAGTGTGCCATCCCAGCCCTCTAATGCTTCCTGTAGTAGCAACTGCCTAACAGAGGAGGGCGCAGAGCTGACTAGGGAAATGGGATGGAATCAGCAGTCGAATCCCCCATGATAGTGCCCCTTACCAGCAGGAAGTAGTTTGGAAAGAACAACGCCCAAATTCCCAAATATTGTGTATATTGTTTTCATTTAATTGGACTTTGTTATATAAAATAGAATAAATTAATAAAAAATAATAAAAAAAGAAAGGAAATATCCAAAGTTATGAGTGGAGAATGATTCATCTGCAAAATTCTGTCATGTACAACTTTCAAGAACGGTCTTGGGGAAGAAAAGAGGGGAGTGAGTCTGAGATGAGAATTACTATGATCATGGCAGAGATTGTTTCCAGTGACATGGAAATCAGGCCTATGGGTGATGACTTTGTGTCCTGGTCAGATGGAGACGATGGCCCTCCTGGGGGTGGGGGTGGCTCTTCTAGTCCTTGATCCTTTCTTTGTCTTCTCATCTCTGTGTGACCAGAAAAAGTATCACAGAGTACCTCTAAAATGTACAATTATTGTGTATGAATCTAAAATTTGAAAACTGTTTAAGGGTTGGAGAGATGAACTATGTTTGATTATTATATATTTGCATATGTGCATCACACTGAACCTATAATTTTATGTTGTTATAATAATTTTTAAAAGAGCATATAAAACTTCTATAACAGAAACAGCAGCCCTCCATCCAGGCTGAATGCTTCATCTTTCCTTCCTCTTAGGATTTCATCACCAAGATCCTGAATGTTCATGATGCTTATTTTATCGGGCTTTCGGATCCAGGTCATCGGCAGTGGCGATGGGTTGATCAGACACCATACAATGGAATTGCCACGTGAGTCTAGAGTTACCTAGAGAGGCCTGTGTGCTGTGGCATGAGAAGACTTTAGGGTGTTCCAGCTGTTGGTTGTGAAACTAAAGCAGCTCAGTCCTGGTGTGGCTGCTGGGGATGGAGTTACTTTTAGCCCCATGTACTCAACACAGGAGTCCTGTGAGACACGGGTTGCTGATGCTCCAGGTAGAGATGAGTGTGAAGAGTGTAGAATGATAAGTACCCAGGGTACACAATCTAGGTGCTTATACCTAGGTGTGTTTTGTTACACTTTCAGGCACTCATCTCTATTTTAGAAACTATGACCCATTTTTACTTTTATTTGTGTGTATGTGCACATGTACCTCTCTGTGTGTCATGTGTATGCCATGGAGCCCATGAGAGGTTGTTGGGTCACCTGGAGCTCGAGTCACAGGTGGTATGGCCACGCCAATATGAGTGCTGGGAACAGAACTCTCACATTTTGTGGAAAAGCAGCAAGCACTCCTAATTTCTGAGCCATCTCTCCAGCTTTAATTTATATCTTCATGGCAAAAATTAATGTCAAGATCATAACTGATTATTTCTCTTAAATCAAAAGCTTCAATCTGATACAGTTATGTTTTATATTTATGTAATTATTTTAAAACTCTAATATCTTAGTATTTTTTCATATTCTATCCTGCTTTCTGTTGTGAGAAATAGGTAGTGATGGCATTGTCATTGTGAGTTTTCAGAGAAGAATGTAGGAATCCAGGGTATTAAATTACTTGTCCTAGATGTTAGAAAAAATTAGATTATCTCAATATTTTAACTAGCT
Source organism: Phodopus roborovskii (assembly GCF_943737965.1). Taxonomy (NCBI): domain Eukaryota; kingdom Metazoa; phylum Chordata; class Mammalia; order Rodentia; family Cricetidae; genus Phodopus; species Phodopus roborovskii. The sequence goes on from NW_026126638.1 coordinate 277,326, forward strand.
CCCCATTCTCTAAAATAAGACTTGTAAAAATGAAAAAATTTTAGTAAAACAGGAGAATAAGGAGACCTTTTCAGCTTGTAAATTAGCACCTATGGAATGACAGCCCCAGGTACCGAGACCTAGGGATGAAGTAGCCTCTGGGATGTGTCCTGGGAGAACAGTTAAGTGACAAGCTAAGAGAACATTGAATGTGGTGGGCTGTGTTTTCCAGGGAAATGTCAGATATGGGTGGTGGAGAACGGCTGCTTTGCACACACTTGAATCTGATTTCCACAAATTCCAGCCTCATCCTCAGACTTGCTTACTGTGCCTTCTCTTTCCCAGCATTGCTGTAGGAAACACCCTGATGATCTTTCCTCCCTTTCAGGTTCTGGCACCCAGGTGAGCCCAACAACGACAAGGAACAATGTGTTATAGTAAATCATCCACGTTCTAGTTGGGGCTGGAATGACAGCCCTTGCAGTGTGAAACAGAAGTCAGTTTGTCAGAGGAAGAAAATATACGTATGAGAAAGCGTTCACCATGGACACGTGATTGCATTTTTATCCACTATTACACAGATACCTAGAGCATTTTTCATGTCAAAGAGAGGGTTACAGAATTTAAATAGGCAGCAAATGGTTATACATGTGAGGACAGCATGTCTGCTTGCGTATTCATCCACTTAGTCCTACACACGATGACCTTTCTCTAGGATTTCCCGTGTGCCAGGTCACTGTACATTGATCGTTTTGTGCACATATGGGGCTTTCATTTCCCCTTCAAGCTTTCATTAACTCCCACAATTGTATGCTATGTTCTTCCCATTTATCGGTTTTTTTTTTCCTCTGTCTTACTCTGCCTTTGGCTTTGTTGACATGCACTTGAGAAATAAAATTATGTACATTTAAATTATAGTGTCTGGCTTTTAATATTAATATATATATATTTACTCTGAAACTACTATGCAAAGCAGGGTGACACCATCCATTACTTAATATAGTTACCAGTGTGTGTTCGTGTGTGTGTGTGTGTGTGTGTGTGTGTGTGTGTGTGTGTGCATGTATGTGTGTTAAGAACACTTAAGGGCTTTCTAAGAAAGTTCAGATATTCAGGATAGTGTTAACTATTGTTACTCTATTGTATCTTGGACCCTCAGTATTTACTTTTATTTTATCTGTCTGTTTGTGCCCTTTCTTCAACATGTCAGGGATTCCAACATCAAACCCCTGCCACCATGGATTTTCTCTCTAATTCCTGCAGTTTATGTTTTCAGACATTGTTTATAAGTGAGATCGGATACTGATCCTTCTTGTACTTGTTCACCATAGATGAACACCCCCTACATTCATCCATTGCTGCACATTCGACGATGCTCATTTCATGATGGACCAATGTTTCAGTGTGTTAATACACACACAGGTAGGTGTTAAACATTTATGACCAACTCATCCACTGACCCTGTGGTCCATAGGACTACACAGTGAGAACTCAGCTGACAAATCACAAGGATAACCCACAGGGATCACACATTCTGATGGAGGAGACCAAATGCAGGGCAGTGGGAGTCTGCTTTTTCAATAGTCACTGTCCTTGCTGCAAATTCCCTGTAGAGCCACAGTGCTCCCTTTGTATGGTGACATTCATCTCATTAACCCCAAAACTGTATTAATCAATTACTGGGCACATATATCTGTGGGTGGTCTAGAACATGACTTTCCATTTAACTATATAGTTTTGATATCTAGAATATATACTGGGACATGCTTCATAACCAGAACTATTTGTCCCACAAGGTCTGTGGACTCTGAACAGCCTGCCTTGTTCTCTTACTTAGATTAACTGCACACAATAGATCACTTTCACCTCAGAGCAAGTTCAAACTAGACTAAAAGGCCTTTTATAAATAGATCATAAGTTTAAACCCTTACAGCTATGTCAGAGCTGCAGATGTCCAACCAAGGTTACTAAGAAAAGCATGCCAATTCTTCACTTGCCTGTCTACTAACAATGGATCTGTGTCTCAAAGTTGTCACTGGGCACTGTGCCACCCACAGCCCCCCGCTCAGGTCGCAGTTTTGCTCCTATGGCCTTGGGCCCTTACATTGCTATGGCAATGCCTTTACCCTTATTGCTTTCCCTAGAAATGTGCTTCTAACCAGTGAGAGCTATCTGTTCATGTAACTCCTTCTTTTGCTTCAAGCCTCCATGGGAAGGGGGATGTTTGAGAGACTAGAATAGAAGAAACTGGAAGAAGTTGGGAGAAATTAAAGTAAGACAGGATTATTAGAGTAGAAGCAAAAGAGTAAAGAAACTGGTGTGAAAAAGTACATAGTGGAGAATTCATTTCGCCCTCAGATCTTTTTCAGTTAGTTCTCTTACTGGCTGTAGAATCTTGGCTGGACCCTGAAGAGGTCTAAGGGGCTGGTACCTGAAAGACCTCAGTAACTAACATACAGGTTGTTTCCAAGTTTTCACTTTAGTGAGTGATACTGCAAAGAACATGAATGTGGACGTCTTTAGGTGACGATATTTTTATGTTTCAGTCTATATATCCCAAAGTGAGAATGCTACACCACAGCCAGTGTTTGGAGGAACTTCTTTACTGATTTACTTAATGGTTGTACCAGCTCAGTTTCCTGGTAACAGTGCATCAGAATTTTACCGTTAAATATTTTGTGTTTTAACGTTCTTAGACATGGATTTCTTTCTACTTCTGTGCAACTGCAAAAGACCTGTCTATGATTTATCCTGGTACTGTACAAACTTGTTCTTTATGTCCAACATGTATGTATGTGAGCTGTATGTGTACTATGTAGAATTTTTAGGGTTTACTCTATAGATGATCACATTATCATTACAGAGAGATAATTACACTTCCATTCTGTGTGTGGGAGCATGGACAGTATGGACAGAAAATGTCCCCTGTTGCTTTCTCCCACTGGATGGTCACTGCCTGAAGTCTGCTCCCCTGTAGACACTGCTCCTACTGAGAGTAGCTAAACCTGGCTCCATGTTCAGTTGTATCTAATAAACACTCTGAGCTTCTGGGGTGTTGCAGCTTCTTCAGACAGCCTAACCCACCTGGTTCCAGCTTTTCTGTATCCATGCCTTTGTCCTGCCATCATTTTCCAACCTTTCTTTATTCCATCATCTCCTCTGGTCATGGCTTCAGAACCCAAGCCATGCACGATGTAGTACATTCCGAATTGGAGGCCATCTGAATTCCTTTCCTTGTCTACTTTTTCCAGTTAGGTCGTCCAGTACCACAGTGAATAGGAGTGGTGGGAGAGGCCACCATTGTTCCTGATGCTAAAGGAGTTATTTCAACTTTTCAGTGTTGAAGGAGGTGATAGCTGTGTATTTTGTCATTAATATATAGTCACATTTTATGATTTGTGTTTTAATTATTTGTGTTATCGTTAAATATCTTACATTCTATTTCCTTATCTAATTGTTCTATCTAATGAGTTGCAAAAAGCACCAGCCATAGGCAACCACACCAAGTAACTTCTGTTTTGTGTGTTGCTTAATTGATGTTTAAGGACAATCTTGGATTATAAATTAATCTTAGATAAATACAATATGAGAAAATAAGGCTCAACTTGTTAATGTAGCTACAGTGCTGATTTAAAAGAAATAAAAATCATGAACTTACATAACTACTATAAAATATGAGAAATATTAAATATTCCTTATTTGATATTACATGAAGACCACACTAACTTGCCTTTCAGTAAGTGAAAGTTTGACCCAAGAAATTTGATTAAATTGATATAGAGAATAAGAATACAAACAATTGCTTCACTCTTTTCAAACATTTCCTGTAGCAGGATAATGATGACAAATAGAAACACAGGCAAATATTGCTCAGCCCTGAGGCAGTGAGGCAGTTTCTTCAGCATTCCTATAACCAGTTACTTAAGTCCACATGTAAAACAGAACTGTGGTAGCTTCTGAGGTTGTGGTCCCATCTTTGAGCGGAAGTTGAATGTTGCTAACCAAGCCAGATCTTCTCTTTAGAAAGGGAAAACAGGGGTAGTATTCACTAAGCTGATTAAAAAGATCATATTTTTTTTTCACTATGAGCCAATTTTACTTAAACCCAACAAAAATATTCTGCTAGCCTTTCATGATCATGTATGAATGAAATTGTGGGGCAAGTTAAATGCCACGAGATGATTGGTTTGTAGTAAGTAGGCAATGGATATTAGTCATTAGTAGCCTCTTTAGCATAAGCCATCAAACTGGCCCCTCTCCCGCATTATTAATCCCAGTAAAGGTCAGCTTTGTTCCAGTAATGGCCCGATCCTTCATCAGTGTGCCCTGCCCTATAAGATGTCTCTGCGCTTGTTGACACTTGTGTAAGGGAAACCAGCGTTCTGACCTGCTGAGCTAATCCAGCCGTGTGCTACCTCTCTTACCCACAGAGTGGCGTTCTTCTTGTCTTTCTCAACAAAACCCAGGTTCATTTATCATTTTATTTTTTTTTTTGTTTTTGAGATACAGCCTTCCTATGCATGTATTCCTGACTGGCTTCAAATTCACAGAGATCCACCTGCCTCTGCCTCCCAGGTGCTAGGGTTAAAGGTGTACGCCACTGTACCTAGCCAAATCCCATTTTTAATTTGCTCTTCTATAATACTGACCATTACCCATTGGAAGCAGGACTGTCTCAATAGCCAAATGGATGTTGATGTACATTCCCGTTGTACCCATTTTGTTGAGTCTTTAAAATTATGAATGTGTGCTAAGTTTTCAGATACATTAGATAATTTATTGAATTTGTAAAGATTTTTTTCCCTCTTCCTGTTAATGTGGTTCATTGCATTGATTGGTTTTCATGTGCAACTCATTTTTGCCTGTTATTGGTAAACCCAATCTGATCATAATCCTTCAATGTCTGCTAAAGTCAGTTTTCCAGGTTCTTTGTTTGTTTGTTTGTTTTGTTTTGTTTTGTTTGGCCTCTAGCAAAGAGACCGACCAGCCTGAATTATGTCTTCTTATAATACATTCTTGTCTCACTTAGGTATTTGTACCACATAAGGGTTATCAAGTGACTTTGCAAATGTATCCTTCCCTTAAAGGTTTTGCTTTATTTATTTATTTGGAGGTCATTGGGCTTCTTTACTAAGCATTTGACAAGAAAAGGTGCCTCATCAGACTGCAGAGAAGAGAAGGTTGGGATCGCACTGTGAGAAGGGTTCTGCCTTCCAGTCCAGCTCCCTTTATTAGGAAAACAGCCTCAACCTAAGATATTTTCTTTGAGTGCAACTTACTGCTTCCTAGAAGATAGGATTTCTGCCTCAAGTGTCCCAGAGTTTGAAGAACTATTCTTAAAGTTTTGAAAAACTGAAAACGAATAATACTAGTCCTCTTGAAAAAGTGTTCTAATTTATCCATGAGACCATATGTTTTAAGGCTTTCCTTTGTAATAGTTATTTGTTAATAAATTCAAACTCCTTACATATTGATTTGTTCAGAGTTTCTACCTATTCATGACTCAGTATTGGAAGTTATAATTCCTTCTTTCCTTCCTTCCTCCCTCCCGCCCTCCTACCCTCCTTCCTTCTCTCCCCCTCTCTCTCCTTCTCCTTCTCCTTCCTTCCTTCCTTCCTTTCTTTTTCTTTCTCCTTTCCGTTCTCCTTCTCTCTTCACTTTTTACATAGCATCTCATGTAATCCAGGCTGGCCTTGAACATGTTACATAGCTGTGAATGACTTTGAACTCCTGGTCCCCTTGCACATCTTCCACATGCTGGAATTACAGGCTGTCTCATAGCATCCAGCATGGATTATTAATTTTTATGGATTATTCAATTGTTGATATGTAATTGTTCATAGTATTTTATGATTTTTGCATTTTATTATATCTACTATAATATGAGTTTTGTTTATAGTTTTAAAAGTTAACTCTTGTCTTTCGCAATTATTTAATTATAATTTCAGCCCTTTCCCCATGCTGCCAGGCAGGCTGGCTCCTTGCTATCCTATGGGCCTGCCTGGCCCCTGTGGGATTTCTCTCCCCTGCATTGCCTCAGGAGCAATAAACAGCAAGAGACAATCAAGATCAGGGCCGAAATTCATGAAATAAAAATGAAAAAAAAAAAAACAAAACAATGAATCAGTGATAGGAATAGTTATCTCTTTGGAAAGGTTAATAAGAATGACAAAAATTTAGCCAAATTGAGTATGTGTGTGCGTAGATCCAAATTTACAAAATTAGAGATGAAAAAAAGAGACATTAGAATAGACACTGGTGACTTTCAGAGAGTCACCAAACTGTTAAAGTAAGATAACTAGATAACATTTCTAGATGCTTATGACTTACCAAAGTTAAACCAAAATCAGGTAAATAGTTTAAACAGTCTCATAGCAACTGATGAGATAGAAGCAGAAATTAAAAATATCCCAACTTAAAAAAGCCAAGCACCACTAAACAACTACCCAGGGCTAGTGAAGCTTTGAATCTTGGAGGAGAACCTACAACCACTTCTCTACTAAACGAGTGTAGCCCCTAACTACATTCTAAATATTTGTCCTTGTACCCACAGACAAGTGTAGTCCTTGCCCCTCATCAAGGAAACTTCCCTTTGCAACCAATCAAAATGTAGAGTTGTGGACCTCAGTCCCGAAAGATACCCCTGCAGCTCCTGTACCCAAGGCCCAGGGAGTTTGTGGAAGAGAGGGTTTGTACAGATTGTAAGAGCCAGAAGAATGGGGAGTGTGTTGTGATATTGTTTCTGCTAGGAATGTCAGAAGCTACATCCCATAAGGTGTCATCAACATGACTGCTTAAACATGAGCTGAACAAAGGACAGCAATAGACATACTAATGTGGGTGTGGGGAAGGCAAGGAAATGTCACCCCTACATAAAGAACTACAGGCAACTACAGAATGCTGAGAGAGGGAGAAATAGTCTTCTCAGGCAGAGATCAGTTGATTTTCCAACACCAAATGATCAGTCCTGGAAATATACATACAAATATACAGATGGAGCAGGATGTACTTAGGTATTTAGGTGTGTGTGTGTGTGTGTGTGTGTGTGTATGTGTGTGCGTGCAACAACAATTAATAAAAACAAGAAACCGTGATTTTGAAAAAGAACAAGGAGGGGCATTGGGAAGGAGAAAAGAAAAGGAGGAAATCACGCAATTATAATCTGTTGTTCTCGACTTCTTTGGCTCCTACAGTCCTTCCCCCTCCTCTTCTGTGGGGTTCCCAAGCCCTGTCTAATGTTTGGCTGTGAGTCTCTGCATCTGTTCCCATCAGCTACTGGAGGAAGTCTCTCTGATGACAATTGGGCTAGGCACCAATCCATGACTATAGCAGAATACCATTAGGAATAGTTTTATTGACTTTTGTTTTTGGTCAGCCATGTTTGGTTCTACCCTAGGTCTCTGGGTGGGGGTTGGGTGGGGATGTCTCTGACTCTTTTGACTGCTCATGGAACCCTTTTCCTCCTCCTGAGTTTCCTCCTCAAGCCTTGATGTGAAAGTTTATGCCTGCTCTTATTGCATCTTGTTATGCTGTGTTCAGTTGATATCACTGGAAAGCCTGCTCTTTCCTCAAGGGAAATGGAAGAGCATGGCTGTGGGGAGAGGGGATGTGGGAGGGGGCAGGAAGGAGAAGAGGAGGCTGTGGTTGGGATGTATTATATGAGAGAAGAATAAAGAAAGAGGGGAAAAGTATATCATAATCTCAAAATATAAAGTAAATAAAAAACCCCAAGACCAGCTGGATTCAGCACAGAGTTCTGCCAGGTCTTCAAAGCACTAACACCAACATGCTTCAAATTATTCTGTAATGTAGAAAAGGAAGGAAAATTTCCAAATGATTTTTATGAAGGAAGTATTTACACACACACACACACACACAGAGAGAGAGAGAGAGAGAGAGAGAGAGAGAGAGAGAGAGAGAGAGAGAGAGGAGAGAGAGAATGATAAGCCTTGAGAATTATTCCTGATGAACACAAATTGAAACATTCTCAATAAGGTAATTCCATTTTAACTCCTATCCATCTATCTATCTATCTATCTATCTATCTATCTATCTATCTATCTATCATCTGTCTATCATCTATCTATCATCTGTCTATCATCTACCTATCTAGCTATCTATCTATCATCTACCTATCTATCATCTATCTATCTATCTATCTATCTATCTATCTATCTATCTATCTATCTATCTATCTGAGCCTCTACAGAAATAAGCTTCCACACCACTCTTTTGAAAGGTCTTCATTATGATTCATCCCTCCCTGCATTCCCTTTTCTATCCTGCCCTTCTTACCCTTACTCCAATTTAACCTTTCCTATTCCATTATTCCTCGTTAACTTTTATACCACTGCATTCTATTTCTCTTTGGTTAAGAGTCTGTTTGCTACTCTAGAGGTAGTGCAGCTTGGGAAAATGGAGCTGATAAATGATGCAGACTAAAGTCTCCGTCAATAGCCAATTTACAAAAACCAGACAATTTACACTCTGAGGGTTAAGATGAGTCACTTGAGAAAAGTGTACAGTCACACAGGCAAGCTGCATGTGGCAGACAAACCATACATGGCAAAAACATGTCCCCCCCAGAAGCATATAAACAAATAAAATAAGCAGTTGTAATGAATAATCTGAAGTAAACTCACTCCTACCCACCATGCCTGGGAGGGACATGAAAGCATAACCCAAGAATGATTCTGTCTTTTTGCAGACTGGTTATTACTGCTGCTTGCAGGCTTCATAGGAATGGGTTACCTTTTTTAGAGTTGTTTGCCAGTTAGCCCCATAGATGCCCCCAACATGGTAGGCTGTTGCAATTTTTTTGGTTACCCTCCAGAACTTGACCATAAGATCCTATTGCTTAAGGCACCACATGCTTGAATCATAGATCATGGGGAAATCAAGCTGGTATTCATTTGGATGCTTCATCCTTACTGGATAGCTTTCATGGAAGGTGTTTTGCAAAGCACTGAGAAAGAAAAATAATCATCAATCCTATTCATCTGTGAAGCCCGAAAGGAACAGTGTTAACCAGTCTGGTTATCACTGTTATGCCCATTGGTACAATGGTGGCATAAATATCATGGGAGTAATCAACCATTTTCTTATTGGATTTAAGACCCAATCCATAAGTTGAAACACATACATGGACTGTTATCAGTGCCAAGAACATATGACTAGATAGGTCATAGGCTCTAGAGGGAGAACCTAATACTATCATTTTGCTAAATTAAATTCACTCTTAATGACACATTATTATAAAATGTTAAAGATATGTTATATCTTTCTATGCTCTAGAATATTTGTTTAATGAGTGCAAAGATGTGTTGCATTCTTTTATGTTGCATTTGTTTAACTCTGTGAAGCTGTGTTATTTTGCCTGACTAAAACATCCGATTGATCTAATAAAGAGCTAAAGGTCAATATCTGGGCAGGAGAGAAAAATTGGCAGGGCTGACAGGCAGAGAATAAATAGGAGGAGAAATCTTGGAAGGAAAGATTGAGGGTCAAGGAATAAGAAAGGAAGGAGAGGAGGACATCAGGGGACAGTCACCCAGCTACAAGGCCAGTCATGGAGTAAGAAGGAAATAAAGGAATATAGAATAAAGAAAGGTAAAAGCCTAGAGGCAAAAGGTAGGTGAATAATTTAAGACAGCTGGCTAGAAACAAGACAAGCTAAAGTTTGGCATTCATAAGAAAGAATAAGCCTCCATGTGGTTAATTTGGGAGCTGGGTGGTGCCCCCCCAGGTCGGGAGATGTCTTTGTGGGGCTGCAATCGTAGCCAGCAGAGCTGCCCCAAATCCATACCTGAGTGGGGGTGGGGGAATGTGGATGAGAGAAAGGCTAGTTATAGACAATAGAGAAAGACAGAAAGACAGAATAAAGGTCAGGAGGGCAGATCAGTCAATACTGAAATGCCATGAGTTTATTTTTCCGCCACTCTTATATACCTTAACCAAAAAGGGGAAACACCGTATCATGTATATGGAACAAGCAGACTTTAATTCTTCACTTATTCTAAGGGTTCAGTAACCACACCTTAGCTCCAACTTCTTGTTCCCTAGCCTTGAGGTCAGGAGTAGCCATGCCTCAGATTCAACATCTTCTTCCTTAGCCTTGACAGTCAGGAGTAGCCACACCTCAAATTCAGGTCTGTTGTTATTTAGACTAAGACAGCCAAAGCCTCCTTCTGTAGCCACACCTTTGTCCTTAGGTCTTATGACTTGCTGACAGCTTTGAACTTTCTGCCCTTGTGCCAAGATGGAGTACAGCCATCTTTATGGGCACCCCATCCCCAAAGAGTAAAGGGTAAAAACAAACAACTACAACACATAGTTTAATACATCTCTCAGCTCTTATCAGAGAAACTTTTATTTTCAGTAGACATTGATTAACACTGAGAACCACAACTGGCCAAGGTAGAAAAAAATAAGAGACTGTGACATACTCAGTCCTAGATGGGACATGTATGTCACATCCTCTCTTCTCAAATCTCATTGAGGAAGAGGGGATGGGATGAATGTGAGAGCCAGAAGCAATTTCTTCTGAACACAACAGGGTAGCTGCAATATGAACTCAGTGGTTGTCACACCATGTGTAATGTCTCTATAAGCCACCAAACAGACTAATTCCAGCATGGATAGGGGAGTTAGGCATGAAACGTCACCCCTATCCACTGAGCTATTGGCAGTAGTTGTTGAGAGAGGTGAGTCGAAGACTGTAACTCTTGATGATGTGACCATCCTTGGATGGATGGCCACACATGGAAGAGTATGTGGGCAGTGCAAATTGAGTTTGATGGATTTAAAACAAAGGAGACACAAAACTGGCTGGATAGGGAAGCGAGAGTGGATATGGGGAAAGCTGGAGGAAGGGAGGAATACAAGCAAAATGTGAAATTCTCAAAGAACCGATAAAACATTTCTCAAGAAAATACTTTCAAACTGAATTCAATAACACATCAAAGGGATCACCCACCATGATCAAGTCAGTTTCATTCAGAAATGCAGGGATGGTTCACCATATAGAGCTGAATAAATGTAAACACGTGGTGATATATTGTTTATGGTCTAATGAAGCTTGCTTGGAGGTCAGAATGCAAAGCTAGTGACAGCCATAGAGGCCAGGCAGTGTAGCACACACCTTTAATCCCAGGACTCAGGAGGCAGGCATATAGATTCCTGTGAGTTCAAGGCCACCCAGGGATACAGGAGAGTGAATCAGTCTAAAAGAGAAATAGCTCACACCTTTAATCCCAGCACTAGAGAGGTATATAAGACAGGAGCAGGGTCTCAGAACTGACATTCAGTCTTATGGAATTATTCTCCAGTTGCATTGAGGACAGGATCTCCCCAGCCTTGATAGAGGTAAGAGCTCTCTGGTGACTTGGCTGCTTTGCTTTTCTGATCTTCAGCTTGAACCCTAATATATTTGTGTCTGGGTTTATATTAGTCATGCTACATAAACCACCATATAAACAGGCAAAAGACTGAAAGAAACAACATGAGCATCTATCTTAGTGAAACCCTGTCTCAAAATAAAATGCAGAGAGAGGGAGACTGGAGAGATGACCCAAAAGTTGAGAACATAGTTGTACTGGTGGGAGCAGATGCAGAGACCCACACTCAAACATTAGACCGAGCTTGGGGAATCCTGCTTAAGAGAGGGAGGAAGGATTGTAGGAGTCAGAGGGGCCAAGGACATCATAAGAAAACCCATAGAATCAACTAAACCTGGGCTCGTAGGAGCTCACAGAGACTGAACCAACGACCAGGTTGCATGGGACCAACCTAGGTACTCTGCACACATGTGACAGGCGTGTAGCTTGGTCCTCTTGTGGGACTCCTAACAGTGGGAACAGGGACTGTCTCTGACTCTTCAGCTGGCTTTTGGGACCCAACTCCTCATACTGGGTTGCTTTGCCCAGCCTTAATACAAGGGGAGGTGCTTAGCCTTACTGTAACTTGACATGCTATGTTTTGTTGACATCATGGGAGGCCTGCCCTTTTCTGAATAGAAATGGAGGAGAAGTGGAGGGGGCAGAGAGGAGGTGGGGGAGAGGGACTGGGAGAAGGAGGAAGGGGAAACTTTGACCAGATTGTATAATAAAACAAATATTAATAAGAACACTTGCTGTGTTCCCAGAGGAAGTGGGTTTGGTTCCCAACATCTACACAGTGACTCACAAGCATCATAACTCTGGGTCCAGTGGGTCAGACACCTCTTCTGACCTCCAACAGCACCCGGCATGCACGTGGTACATAGACAGACATACAGGCAAAACACTCACACTCATAAAAATTACTCACAAAAAGTAGGGAGACGGTGAGCTCTGGTGTTCATCACCCTTGCTTTCTGCCTTGTGGCTCCTGCCTCCAAGAATCCTCCAAGAATACGGACTGTGCCCTTGGACTGTGAGCCAAATAAACCTGTGTCGTGTAAGTCACTTTTGTCAGGATATTTTATCATGGTGACAGGAAAAGAAACCAAGGCAGTTTCCTTGTCTCTGTTTAATCTTGTAGAAAAATTTAGTAATCAAGAAATTAAAAAAAAAAGAGAACTAAGCCAGGGAATATTAGATATTTGAATTAGAAATTTAGAATAAGAAGTCAAAGTCCTTCTCTGCATCTAATGAGATGCAGAAATCAAATGATCTCTATCTTTGAGTTTATTTATAGACTTACATATGTTGAACCATTCCTGCTTCTCTGCAATGAAACTGACATGGTCATGATCTTTTGATATGATCTTGAATTTGGTTTGCTAATTTTTATTGACAATTTTGTATCTATGTTACTTAGAGAGGTTATTTTGTAGTTATCCTCTTCTTTGTATCTTTCTTCAATTTTGGTATTAGGCTAATAGAAGCTTCATAAAAAGAATTTTGGAAGCGTCCCTCCCTTTTCTATTTTCTAGATTAATTTAAGGAGTGTTGGTCCTTTGACGTTCTCAGGATTCTGTGATGGATCCCTTCAGTCCTGGGTTTTTATTGTTGAGAGAGTTTTTGGTACTGACTCAGCCTCATTGCTGACTGTGGGTCTGTTTATATTATCTATTTAATCACCTCTCTGATTAGTTTCTGTGGGATGTAGAACAAGGACTAATGGTTCTTAACCTGATTCAGGAATGGTCCACACCCTGAATCTGCAGCATCTGTCGAAGTCATTTAGAAATACAGAACTTCTTGGGTATCTGTGGACCTAACCTGGAGTCAAATCCAGTCCCCACCCTGCATCTGCACTTCTGCTGGAACCCCTGACATACAGCACTACTACCTGGGGACCGAGTGTTCAAATACATAAGCCCATGAGGGGTCCCATGATTGGAACCACCACAACTACTAATCTCACAGCAATAGCCTCCATGGAGAGTGAATTAGAAGAAATCCCAGGACAAGAACTCAAAAAATGATTGTGAGTCTCTTCAAAGAAATTAAAAAAGGCAGTAAATGGATTCCTATCTGAATTCCAAAAGGATATAGAAAAACAGCTGAATGAATTGAGGAACTAGTACAACACACGAGAAATGAATCCAGAAGGAAAACAAAACAGAAATACTAGAAATTAAAAGTACAATAAGCCAAACAAAATGATCCATAGATTGAATCAGAGAGGAGAGAGACTTTCTGAGCTAAAACAACAAGGTGGAGGATTTGGAACATTCCTCTGAGTCTTTTGTTTGGGGGAGTTGAGATCTTTAATTTTCAGAGCTAATATTAAAAGGTATGTATTAATTCCTGTCATTTTTGTTAAATTTGTAATATGTGATATTTTCCTATTCATCTCTTGCTTAACTATTTAAGTATAGTTTATTCTTTCCCATGGTCTCATGGATATGTTGTCTTTATTTTTGGTTCAGAGTATCCTTAGTAGAGCTGTGTTAGTGTCACGAATCCCTCCAGTCTGTGTTCTTTTCATGGTGAGTTTTTCTTCCTTTTTCTATTGTGACATATAGCTTTTGAAAGGCATTGTAATACATTGGCATGTAATTCCCAACTCTCCTGGCCTTTAAAATTCTGTTAAGACATCTGCTCTTAGTCTGATTGGCTTGCCTTTATATATGACTTGGTCTTTCTCTCCTGCTGCTTTCCACAAATGTATTTGTTCTTTCTATTCAGTGGTTTAATTATATTATGATGAAGGATGATTGCTTCATAGTTTTGTCTGATGTTTATATGCCTCTTTTATTTAGATTGGCAAACATTCTCTGAATTTTGGGAAATTGTCTGCTATAATTTTTGATGAAAATATTTTCCGTGAATTTAGAATGAAATTTTCTCTCTTTTATGCCCATGGGTCTTAGTTTTTGTCTTTTTGTTGTGTCCTGAATAGATGAAAAGCCTGCTTAGATCTTATTAGTTTACGTTTGCCTTGTTGGAATGTTCCAACTCCTCCACCTTGCTAACTCAGAAATTCTGTCTCCTCCCTGATTCAGTCTATCTATGGATTCTTTTATTTGACTTATTATACTTTTAATTTCTAGTATTTCTGTTTTGTTTTTCTTCTGGATTCCTCTCTTATGTGTTGTATTATGTAGGTGGAAGTTTCTGTTCCACCCCATCCTGCAGCCATCCAGTCCTAAATAAACATACAGAAGCTTATACTAATTTTAAGCTGTTTGGCCTGTTGCCAAAGCTTATTACTATCTAGCTCTTACAACTTAAATTAACCCATAGTTCTTATCTATGTTTAGCCACGTGGCTTGGTACCTTTTCTCAGTAAGGCATTTTCATCTTGCTTCCTCTGCATCTGACTGGTGATTGCGTCTATGCCTTTCGCCTTCCCAGAATTCTCCTAGTCTAGAAGTTCCATTTATACTTCCTGCCTGGCTACTGACCTATCAGTGTTTTATTAAACCAATACTTGGGCCAAATCTTTACAGCGTACCAGAACATTATCCCACACCAGCATTAGGACCCTCAATTTATTTAGCTGTTTGCCTATATTCTCTCGGAATTCAGCTAGGAATTAATTTATTGTCTACTTTAATTTCTTTGGATGCACTTGCAACGATTTCTTGAGTTCTTCTCCTGAGATTTCTTCTAATTCACTCTTCATGGAGGCTATTACTGTGATGGTCCCAATCAGAAATGTTGCCCACAGCCTTATGTATTTGAACACTTGGTCTCAGGTGGTGGTGCTGTTTGGCAGGGGTTGTGGAACCTTAAGGAGGGGCAGCCTTGCAAGAAGAATTACAACGTGTGTGTGTGTGTGTGTGTGTGTGTGTGTGTGTGTGTGTGTTCATGTGTGTATGCACATGCATGAAACTTGAGGCATTACAGCTTTATTCCTACTCTCAATTTTCTTTCTCCTCTTCCTGAATGGAGATGGAAATGTGATCTCTAAGCTTTCCACTCTGCTTGCTGCCATGCCTTCCCTCCCATATGGACTCTCCCTCCAGAACGGTAAGCCCAAATAAACTTTACCTTTTCTATGTTGCCTTGGTTATGGCATTTTTTTTTAATCACAGCAATAAAGGTAACTAATACAGTAATTTTGGGGAGAATCATATCACCTTCATTTTTCATGTTTTATACATTACTGCATTAAGATTTATGCATCTGAAGTATTTTATTGCTTGTGTTTTTAAGCCCATTTTATTATTTTAGTTGAAGTATTTACAATGTTCCAGTGGGGCTAGATTGTGGTAGAGTTGAAGCGCATGGTTCAGAGTTTAGATTTTCAGTTCTGGAGCCCAGAGCACCTGATGCATTCATTGTCTGTACTACTGTCAGAGTAGAATATCAGCAGCAGCCTCAGCTGCTGGATAGGACAATTATGGAAATTCATATTAGGAATGAATAACAGTTGTGTCTTTAGTTTCAATAGCTGTTGAAAGATAAATGACCAAAAGTATATGGTATATACTAAGATTTTAGTTACTAAGAACATGATTTAGAGGAATTTAGTTTAGGTGACAATAGGGAACTTTAGAGAAAATCAAGATTGAAAAAGTTACTTGGAGGGTGACCTAGTTAGGGTTTCTGCTGCTGTAATAAAACACCATGACCAAAGCAAGTTGGGGAGGAAAGGGTTTATTTGACTTACATTTCCATATCACTGTCACCACCAGAGACAGTCATACAGTAACTCCCACATGGTAAGGAACCTGGAGGCGGGGACTGATGCAGAGGTCATTAAAGAATTGTCCTTACTTGCTTGCTCCTCATGGTTTGCTCAACCTGCTTTTTTTATAAAAGCTGGGACCACCAGCCCAGGGATGGCACCATCCACAATGGTCTTGGCCCTCCCTCATCAATCACTAATTAAGAAAATGCTCTATGGAGGCATTTTTCTCAATCAAGGTTCCCTCCTCAAATGACTATAGCTTGCGTCAAGTTGGCATAAAACTAACCAGGACAGAAGGGAAAAGTAGAAGACTGCTAAAGCCCACAGACTTTAAGGCTAGAGAACATTAGAGTTGAGTAGCAGTGATAAGGAAGAGGGACAGAAAGAAGAACGAGGGAAGGAATATAAGCTGTGCAGAGGAAGCATAGTACAGAGTGTCTATCGGTAGACTTCGTAGAGAAACACACAGAAGTGCCCTAAGCATAACCGAGCAATGGATTTACTATGATACAGCAAAAGTACTTACATATATGCATGCATATGCACTGATTCAGGAAGTATGTTTTGCAATCTAAGTTTAAGCCCACAGAGCCTGATTTGAGGTATGTACCGCCCTGGTGGAGTTTAGAAGTTAACTTGGAGTGACATTCTCGCACAGCCTCCCCGAGATGAGAGGTGAGCGGCTTAGCTACATCGTGAGCCTCTCTCTGACTCATCTCAGTACTGTGTGTTGTAAGTTTTAAGTGGGAGCCCTTGGTTGCAGCCTTTGAGGAAGGAGTGGTTGTAAGTCATTGCCTGGTGGT
The DNA here is from genome assembly GCF_943737965.1 of Phodopus roborovskii. Taxonomy (NCBI): domain Eukaryota; kingdom Metazoa; phylum Chordata; class Mammalia; order Rodentia; family Cricetidae; genus Phodopus; species Phodopus roborovskii. Next base: position 294,173 of record NW_026126638.1, read on the forward strand.
AACCGCAGACCTCCAGCACCTCTATGCTGCTGTAACTTCTTCCTCTCACTGGGTCACTGCTAATTACACATCCAGCCCTTGGTGTTCAGCTCACTATTCTTTCCAGCCTAGTGTTAGTAAAGCACAGTGCTTCCCCATCATCTGAACTGCTTTCACCGGAGAAGCCTGGTTTGTCTGGGCAGTTCCGTCTCTCCTGCCTGCCCCTCCAAAGAGATCTCTCTTAGCTTTCTAAGTTCATTGGCAGTTCCTGTGTCCTTTTGACTGATCTTTCAGTTTGGTGACTTCTCATTTCTCATCTTACCTAGGAGTCAGCATTTATAATTTTTTGAATTAATGTATTTATGGAAAAAAGTCTGTTAGCTAGGTCAAGGCTGCCATTGGAATCTGAAATGAATTTCTGGTTCACAGGAGCTTACTCATGGCTTATTTTTATTGCTTGCACCTTTCCAATAATTTATCTGCAATGCTCCAACCCTCTGATAAGGACTAAGAACAACCAAAGCACACCAAGTATTCTACTGCCAGGGATGTTGAGCCAGCCTATTCTAGACCAAGCCACATATGAAAGACAGCTGGCAGGATAGCCCAGGGGAAGATATGAATTGAGGACTCAAGACCTAGGCATTGTGGATTTTTAAATACCTTATTTATAAATACTTCGATCTCCTTAGTCCTGTGCCTTCAGAAATTCCTAGAATTTTGATATATTGCAGGGTCTGAGCAGAGTCCCAAGCGTAGCTTATAGGAAATTTCTAACTAGCAAGATTCAATAGGAGCATTCTTTTTTTTTTTTTTTAAATAAAAGAAGTTCAGTGAAAACAAAATAATATTCCGTTTGTCTATGTCTCCAGATGTGTGTGCTCCATGCCTCTAGTTTAGTCCCCAGTGTTTATGATACTCTTCATAGCGAGTTCTTGCATTTTTTCTGGATAGACTCATATTTTATATTTGTCTGCACATCTGATTTGAGCTTACTCTGATTTCCCATTTTCCTACTAACTGGCTTTCTTTTGTTCAATGTTATATTTTATTTCAGGACAGCTTTTGCTCCATCTCTTCAGCATTCTTTATTAAAGGCATACAGCACAGTCTGGGAGATGAAGGGAGCAGAGGCTAGTGTGGTCCATCAGGGCGTTAGTGGTCCAGACAGAAGACAGTTAGGGGAGCAGTTAGGAACAGTTAGGGGACAGTTAGGAAGCAGAGAGAAGTTTTCCCTCTGTACAGCTTAGCAGGGGTAGGGGAGTCATGGGGCAGGGGAGGGAATGTTTTCTCTCCCTGGACAGTCAGTCAGTTCAACACTATAGATTGTATTTCTTCATCCCTGAGGGGAACTGGAAACAGTTGGTAATGTCTTAGTGGTAATAACCTCTTCTTCTTCCCTTGTGACTTACTACACCTCAAACAACCCCAATGGGAAATAGCTTTGGGGGCTTTTACAATTACTAAATGGATCCTGTCGTAAGTGGTAGCTACCCTGTCCTGACACTTGAAAAGTCCTGTTGAATTCAACCCACATTTGAACTTTCTCTGCAGGGTCTGTAATGGTTGTGGTGGTTGAACTCAGTCTTCAGCTCTTTTCCGTTTCTGAAGGGGTGGGACTGAGGGTACCAATGGTCTGATCACAAGGTTGGTCCCATTTTGAAACAATCCTGGGGACTGGCAAGAATCATCTCATTGCCACACAGTAAGGCCTGGTTAATATGGACTTGTTATACATATGAAAAGCTGGTCCTTTCATATTTATTGCTCTGGAACTATTTTTTGGAATTAAAAATATCCTCACAAAAATTGCAACTGAAAATGCCCTACGATCCAAAGACTTGGGAGTTCTGTGCCTAGAACCTAGGAAAGGGATCATGTATGTTTTACATCCGGGTACTGTACTATCTATCCTTATGAGTGTGGAGGTCTTGGTGATGATAGAAGAGGAGAGGCCTGTGCTCCCGAGAGTGGGTGAGGAAGGAGTGGAAATGGACTTCATGAATCTTGCCTCTGACTTTCTACCACCTTTCACATCTCTTAACCTAACGAGAGAACACATAATGTTACTAACTTTTGCCTGATGTTACTCTTGATGCACTAAGAATTTTAAGTTGATTTTGTCATAGTGGACCAGCCAAGGTGAGTCTGGTTCCTTGGTACCTGGTCACAATTTCAAGTCCAGGGATTATAGCTCCTGCCAGAGGAGCAGGCTTTTTACTCTCCTGTCAAACAGCAAGTCATAAAACTGGCCCACAACTTAATCAGTTTGCTTCAAGGATCACAAAGTCAGAACACGAAAAGAAGGGAAAGGAATATATGGATATGTAGGCAAAAGTAGATAAAAGAAAATTACTTGAGCCCACAGTGTTAGTCATGAACCAAAGATATGCTCATGAACGAAATCCTATAGATGGTTGCAGAGATCAGTCCCTTCCATGATGACAATGGACAAAGTCTGGATTGCCCCCAAATCACCAGCACTGAAGGAAAGGACTCATTTGTTTCAATAGAGCCTCCGCATGCACAGCTCAGAAGGAGTGATAGAGTCAAGACGTGTCGCAAATGTCAACCTGAATCATTCATTGGTCCTTACTATATAAGGAAATGTCTAAATATCTAAAAGCCTACACCCCAGCAGTCTCATTTGCATATTGACCTACCATTGTCAATGTGATTGCCATCGAGATGATAGATCAGTTATTTGCCTCAGTTATAGCTTGTACAACAAGAGGGGGTTCAAACTGGAGTTGGTACTGTCAAGGCATAGTCACAAGAAGATCATAATTAAAGAACCAGTTTACTCACATTCGAAAGAGCCATAAGACAGCAAAACTCACATCACGACGCGGTTGACATTTCACAACACCACTTCTGAACAATGCTCATGTGTCTTGTTCTTAATGTATGTATGCGTGTTGCGTGTGTGTGCATGAGTTGGGGACTGTTAGGTCTCAAACCTGGGCCAGCCAGCCAGCTGAGGTGCCTATTAACACATCAAAGTAGACACTGTCCTCTAGTCTCTCGCAGCATCTCCAGTAACCGTTACAGAGACATCCTGGCTGGCATACACCACCGCTAGTCTGGACTCTCCAGCCCAGGGCCTGGACTGGGCCCTTTCCACCAGCTTCTCTTCCCCACATAACTCATCCATTTTGGCTACATGGTCCTTTTTGTTTCCTGGCCTATTGACTCTCGCCTGACCTCTTGGCCTCTGGTTCCTCTCTCTTTTTCTATGGCTGGCCCTCCCACCATGCCCCTGGTTCAGTCTGGACCATTCCAGACAACTCTGGCACCTCTGGATGTGCTCTCCCTTGTATCTATTATAAAAACTTCAGCTCCTTAGGAGCAGTAGTGTCCTCCTTTTATTTTTTCATTCAAGGACATCCTCGGGTATAATTCTCAGGACACCATCTACCTCCTGTGAGTCAGGGTCTCATGGGTCTGCAGGACACCAATCAGGCTGGGCTGTTCAGACAAGAAGCTCCCAAGGTTCCACCTGTGTCTACTCCCCAGTGCTGGGATACAAGTGTATATCATTACACGTGACATTTTTAGGTAGGTTCTGGCTATCAGTTTCAGGTCCTCAAGCTTTACCATCTTGCAGCCCTCCATGAACATCTTCTTATTCTCATATGTCTCATATGTCTCAACTCTAACCATTCGATCAGACTTCTTAGTACTTTCTGGACCTGCTCAATACACGAATTAAGCCTTATATGAACTAAATAACTCACATGCGTTTTGTGAAGAACCAGCGCTCAGCAGGCCAGAGAAACTGAAGAGGAGATGTGGAGTCGTCCAACTGCTGGACACACTCACGGACTTTATCTGAGAGGCAAAGCTTAATTCTTCACTTAATTTTTCTCTGTATGCCCCGACTCTGTTCTTACTCTGCTCTGCTCTTCTGCCCAGTTGTTTTTCTTTTTCCTTGCTGTTCTCCTGCATCCTCTCTTACTTTTCTCTTATCCTAAGGCAAAAATTTCTGTGCAAGAAAAGATTACCTCACAACCACAAGTTGCATATTTTCCAAAAACAATTAAAATCTTTACAAAGGAAGAGACCACAAATTAAGATTACAAGTTACATGTTTTTCTTAGAAGTCCACAAATAGTTAAACATTTTCCTCTGTGTTAATTGTCCCACCATAGCATCCTCACCCCAAAGCATTGATTTTTTTTTTTATAATAGATGAAAAAAGATTTAAGCAAACCAAGTATATTACAGCAGGTTCCTTTTGTAGGGGCAGGAGGCTGTTTGTGGTTTGAGATCCCTATCCTTTTTCTACTCAATTAACTACCCATTTTTCTTTACACACAAGAGGGTCATTTAATTTCCTTTCACAATTTTGTTTTTTCAAGGTGCATACTGAAACCTGTGATTAATTCTGTAAGTTACGGGACTTAGGCTCAGGCCTAACTTTGGTGTAGGGACATGATTGCTTTCTTTGATCATCAGCCTGTTTCTCCACAGGCAGAATCCATGGGTCTGTAATGCATGAAACACCCTTGTTCTTATTTTCCATACTCTGCAAATCTCATATCTAACAAAGGAGAAGGTGACTTCTAGCCTATTTTTGCCTTTTTATTTATTTATGTATTTATTTATTTATTTATTTTTGTATCCCTTATTGGAGCAATTGGCAGAATAACCTAAACTACTTCCCTAATCATCTTCCCCAAATGTCTTGGCAACTTCTATCTTCTAGGCTGACTCCAAAATTTTAATTAATTAAATCATAGATCTAACTAAGCATCATTGCTCTTATAAAAATCATCTTCATTATGATCCACAAGTAAACTGCCCAGTGAGGCGCGGGATTTTCCCATGAAATAATCACACTACACTACATACAGTGGGATCCACTCATACAGGAATCAGAGCATGCCAAACACAGCAGGAGCATGCAGGAACAAGGCAGGAGTACAGAGCATGGCCCAGCAGGCAGCAGGAACAAGGGGCCATCTGGGAACAATCCTTCTGGGGCTTTGCCTGTCCAGGGCTCATTCATCGCTTAGCTTGGCTATTAGGTGCTTGAACTTCATAAGCTCCGTTGCTGCCTGGAGCTCCTCTGACATGGCCACTGACAGAGAAGGAACACTTAATTTGAGCACATTAGGAACCAAGCAGATGATGAGCCTCTTCTTGTCAGAGTTTTCAGGAACAATTTAAGGCATGTTTCTCAATTTCCTCTTTCCCATGTCTTTAAATCACTGGAAACCAGTTCAGACTGTGACTTCTTCTTTGTGTATCCAGTGTTGGCCATCTCTGGGCCATTTAGCTTGGAGCTTGTAGAGGTTGACTCTGAGCTCTGGCCAGGTCTCTTTGTCACATCTTGGAGAGACAGATACAAGAAGTCTTGACCTTCTGAGCGTAGACCTAAACAATGGTGCAAGAAAGACATTCCCAAGGTGGAGGTGAGCATTCATTGAATGGGAGTGTGTGAAGTGATGGGCAGTGGATTGGTGTGAAAAGGCAGGCAATGGGCAGGCTAAAGTGAGGGAATGGACCAAGGCAGCAAGAAGCCACATACTGAAAGGAGACGTGAAAAGACAGGACATCCATGGAAGAAGATGATACTTACAAACAAGTAAGGACATGAGAATTGCAACTGCCTGATGGTGAACTTTTTCTTGGTTTTGTGTGTGTGCGTGCTTCAGAGCTGACTTGGTCATTTAATATGGGGCATTGACAGCTTTTTCCTGCTCGAAGATTATCATTATTCTGAGCATTTTGTCAGGTTTTTCATTGCTCTGACCTTCTTGGTCTTGACATGAGTGCATCTGCTTGCTATCTGACAGGGGAGGGAGTCGGAGTCTGCTGGTCCCTGAGAGACTGGTCAGTCTCAGTGATTTCCATCCTACTCCTCAGCACCTGTTTCATCGGCAGCTGTGTGGGTAAGTTCTTCACTGACGTAGTGTCTCTTTTGGATACTTTCTTTTCTGTTCTGCAGAGACTCCTGGGGGTCATTTCTTCCTTCCCCCCATTAACTAGTCAAATCTTAATGCAACACCATGTTTTTTTTTCATTGATTTCTCTTCTTCCATCTTTTGATCTCTGAAACTTCTAAGTTAGTCCATGCTATTCATCACTGTCGTCTATGACAGTGGCATCAAATTCCCTGGTCACAACACCACTCTATTGGGAATGTAATTCCAGTGGCTTTCGTATTGTCTGCAGTTTAGAGTCTTTGATCCATATGGGATTTTTTCAATACAAGAGGAAAAAGCAGCTAAATTAAATGATGGAGATTGAAGAAATAAAACATTTCTTCCCTGTTCACCAACCCATAAAACCATATCTCAGTCCACGGTGTGAGAGGTTTGGACGGTGTTCTTTGCAGCTACAGTCTGAGTCTCTGTTTGCCGTGAAGATGATCACAGTCATTACGGAATGGTCCAGGAGGGCGTGGGAGTGGCTTATGCCAAGAGCATCATGCCTGCAGTATGCTCTGAGATGCAACAAACATCCCATTCTCACCAAAGCAGGAGGGGCTCTCATCTGCACAGTCAAGCCTAAGAAGGCAGGCTGTGCTGGTTCAGAATAGATTTTACTGGTCAGGAAGAAACAGAAGGTCAGGACCCAAAGCACAAACTAGAAATGTAGATACATTTGCTGAAGAAAGTTTGTTTTTTGTTAATGCTGTTTAATGGGCACACCCATGAGCAAAATGCTAACTTTAAAACATTAAATCTTACTTACTCAATGAAAAATTCATACTTACATACAATGTATCTTGACCATATCCACCCAAGATGTTTATGTTAACATACCCTGTGGTCTTGCCTTAAAGTTGTTTAAAGGACCAGACATTGGTGAGCCAACAGATAACTATACAGAACCAGTGACAGGGTTTGTGATTAATGGATGTAGAAGATGGAATTTCTGCTCCAGAAAACAAAGCTGATGTTATAGTCAGGGAGAAGAAAAACAAATGAGATGTAGAAACAAGCAATATAAGAGAATATGGAGGGGAGGGCTGGAGAGATGCCTCAGAGGTTAAGAGCACTGGCTGCTCTTCCAGAGGTCCTGAGTTCAATTCCCAGCAACCACATGGTGGCCAGAACCATCTGTAATGAGATCTGGTGCCCTCTTCTGGTAGTTGTGCAAGCGTACATGCAGACAGAACATTGTATACATAATAAATAAATCTTAAAAAAAGAGAGAATATAGGGGAGCAATAATTTAGTCTGCTCTTCAGTGGTTTGCCTGGAGAAGAGAAGTGGGGAGGTAGAGCGGAGGTGCATTGGCCTCGTCCACACGGAGGACATGAGCTTCTGGGGTTGACTATGTGGACATCCATCCCTTCTCTCCTCACAGTGACTTACCAGTTTGTGATGAACAAGCCCAAAACAAAACTGTCTGAACTCCATGCATACCATTCCAGTCTCACCTGCTTCAGTGAAGGGACAAGGGTGTCAGGTAAATATTCACAATATATTTCCTGACATGGGGGGGATACTAGGGTTGAGCTTAAGATTTATTTATTATAGTGTGTGTGTGTGTGTGTGTGTGTGTGTGTGTGTGTGTGTTGTGTCATGTTTCAACTTGGATACTATCAAGGTTTCTCTAAACTTACATGTTCAGTTCAGATTCTGGGTACATCCAGGAAATGATTCAATTACAATCCCCAGGCTTCTTGATTTTGGGAAATACTATCAACACACAACACATAGTTTGCAGTAAACTCTGGAAGTCATTCATAACTTTTCCCATGAGGTTTACATTCAATGTATAAAATTCTCTTTGACATTTAAGTTTCTCAATTAATACTATCCCTCTCCATTCCAAGTGCCAGCTTTATTTACTTGGAAAGCTGACTCAGCCTGAGCCTGACCCTGTCTAAAATGCACAAATAGCAAATTCATCTGTGGAGAGTTGGGAGCTGAATTGAGTGTCATATCTGACTTACCTCTGTGTGATGATGGATGCTAAAGACAGTCATATGTTTATCTGTAGTTTTCCTTAGGCTCTCAGTCTTTACACATAAAAGAAATACCATTTAGACAGATGTCAGGGGTCTCTAGCAATACGTGAAGCAAAGACAGAGCAAAAGCCCCACATATGCCTAGGAGGTGCTGCTTTTAGTTATTGGTGAGGGCATGTTGCATGAAAATGTAAAAGTGTTGTCAGTTTGCCCTGGCCATGTTTCTTTTAGCATATTAGGGTTCTTTGGGTCAAATGACTATGGAGTTGATTTATTCCTAAGGAAAACAACTCCATGAGGATAGTCTTTCTCTTATTTATTTATTTATTTTGGGAGAAACTTATACAATAATAGCTCATCTATCTAATTTGACACAAGGTTTCACATATAACCCAGGAAGGGATGGACTCCTTAGACAGCTGGAACTAGCTCGTACTCACCATCTCCCTGAGCGCAGGTATTACAGATGTGCTGGACCAGGCTACAATTGCAGTTTTAAAGAATAACTTCCTGGAAAGGAGAAATGGGCACTTCAGAGATGAGACAGAAGTGGATTTTAATGAAAAACTTTGTGTCCATTCATAAACACACCCCCTAAGCATATCTAGTTTAAAACTATGGCCAAACAGGCTGTTTGGTATAATTCATTCTATTTGTAGATAAGCTTATGTGGTGAAATTATTTTATATACTATCATATCAGAAAATATAAATAGCATTTGGGCAATGCTCTTTTGAATTAATATAACAAAAAACAACACTTACAGCAAAAATGTTATTCATGGTGGTGCATGCACAATCCCAGCACTTAGGAGGCAGAGGCAGGGAACTTCCTGTAGTTCTGAACTCAGTCTAAATCTAATCCAGAGAGTTCCAGGACTACATAGTGAGATTCTGTCTCAAAGGAAAAAAATAGCTGGGTGTCGTAGCCTGGACTGGTAACTGTGGTCTCTTAGGTTTTGTAGAACATCTGTCCAGGCTCCAAAGAAAAGTTGGGGGGTTATTATAATGGGTCAGCCTTTATAAGTTACTGTCTTGTTCCCTTGTAGCTTTTAATATTCTTTCTTTGCTCTGTATGCTTTGTGTTTTGATTAATATGTATTGTGGGGAATATCTTCTCTGATCCAGTCTATTTGCTGTTCTGTATGTGTCTTGTACCTTGACAGACATGTCCTTCTTTAGGTTGGAGACCTTCTTCTTCTTCTTCTTCTTCTCCTCCTCCTCCTCCTTCTCCCCCTTCTCCTTCTCCTCCTCCTCCTCCTTCCTTCTTCCTTCTTCTTCTTCTTTCTCCTTCTCCTTCTCCTCCTTCTTATTTATTTTTCTTATTTTACATCTTGATCCCAGTTTCCTTTCCCTCCCTCCCTCCCTCCTCCATCCCTCCCTCACTCCCTCTCTCTCTTCTACCCTCCCATGTCCCCCTACCATCCCCCCCATAGGTGGTTGGAGACATTTTCTTCTGTTCTTTTGCTGAAGATATTTTCTGTGCCTTTGATCTGGGTTTCTTTTCCTTCTTCTATTCCTCTTGGTCATAGACTTTGTTTTGTTTTAACAAGATCCCAGATTTCCTAGATGTTTTGTGCCTGGATATTTTTAGATTTTACATTGTCTTTGACTGGGGTATCCATTTTTCCTACCCTGTCTTCAGTCCCTGAGACTCTGTCTTCCATGTCTTGTGAACTATTGGTGAGGTTTGTTTCTAAGGTTTTGTTTGACTTCTTGAATTACACATTTCCAGTTTTATCTCTGGGTTTTACTTAGTGATTCTATTTTTACTTTCATGTTGTGGATTGTTTTTGTTATTTTATTCTACTGTGTGTGTTTTCACAGACTTCAAACTCAATGATAGACATTTTTTTGTTGTTTCATATTGCTTTATTTGGGCACTTAAAAATATTACTGGTCTTTTGCTTGTATTATTATTTTCAATTTTGTGTTTTTTTTTAAATGGGGCTTTCTCTGTATCAGTTGAGTCTCTCTCTCTCTCTCTCTCTCTCTCTCTCTCTCTCTCTCTCTCTCTGAATTTTTTGTGCTTTCCTTCTGTTTTAAATTCTGTTCTTTAAGAAAAGTTGCTTGTTTGTTTTCTAAAGAAAGAGAGAATGAAGGTGTGGAGTTAGTTGGGTAAGGAGGATCTGGGGGGAGAAGAAACCAGGATCAGAATATATTGTGTGAAAAATTATTTTCAATTAAAAAAATAAAAGAAAAAATAAAGTTAGCTCATAAAGACCACAAAAATATTCACTTTGGCTACATTTAAAGATAATTGGAAAATAGACTTTTTCTTCTCCAGTTAATTCCTCTCACTCAGTGAGAGTGCTACAAAGTTTGGATGCTTGAGTTAGAGCATGAACCTATGATCTGCACTCTTAATAATCAATAAATGATTGTTAAGGTTCCTGAATGTTTGATATCGGCTAAAACTTGGTGAGAAGTAACATTTACGGAGCAATTATTCTTAGTTAAGTATTGTTTAAAATGCTTCAGAGATGTTATGTGATTAAATAACCCACGAGGTCAGCACTGCTCTTAACATCAATTCTATGGCCTCAGACGATATCTCCAGAGAACAGTAAATACTGTAATTATAATAAGAAATCAATTCTGTCGAGCGGCCTCAGATCCTTGGAGTTGTGTAAAACATCAAGAAGAACTTGTCTCCTTAATCTTATTTATCTCCCCTTGTGGTCACACTTCTCGTTCATGTCACAGAAAAAATGTGGGGATGCTGCCCGAGTAACTGGAAGTCATTTGGCTCCAGCTGCTACCTCATTTCTACCAAGGAAAACATCTGGAGCATCAGCGAGCGGAAGTGCATCGAGATGGGGGCTCATTTGGCGGTGATCAACACGGAAGCTGAGCAGGTAGCTCTTTCTCATTTTTCATTAGACGTTTGTAGGAAAATGTAGCCAAATTTACTAAACTTGATCGTTTTCATTTGTCATTAATTAACTAGTTAATTAACTTTTCTCAACCGGCCCAGTTTCCCCTCCCTTTCTCCTGTTCTCCCAGGCCTCCCCCACAATCTTCCCTCTTTTACCCAGTGCGGCGCGCTCCTCTCTTCTCTTCAGAAGAGGGCAGACCTCCCATGTGTTTCAGCCAGCCATGGCATACATATCAAGTTGCAGTAAGACTGGGCGCCTCCTCTGCTCCTGAGGCTGGACAAGGCAACCTGGTAGGAGGAAAGGTCCCCAAAAGCAGCAACAGAGTCAGACACAGACCTGCTCCCACTGTTAGGAGTCTCACCAGAAGACCAACCAACACAGCTGTAACATACATGCAGAGGCAATGGTTAGTAGTGATTAGTATGTTCACTAAACATGAACAGTAGAATAAAATAACACAAACAATGCATAATATGAAAGTAAAAACAGAATCACTAAGTAAAACCCAGAGATAAGAATCCCCTAGAACTTTTTTGTCTTGCAAGACTGGAAGTCCTTGAACAAACTGTCCACTTCCCAATTCATAAAGGCTCTGGAAATCACTCCTCTACTTCCTGTTTTTTTTTCTTTTTATGAGTTTGATTACTTTAGATTCTTCATGTTAAGTGAAATCATGTATTACTATTGGGTGCGCCTGCATGCGTGTGTGTGTGTGTGTGTGTGTGTGTGTGTGTGTGTGTGTGTGTGTGTGTGTAGCTTGGTGTCCTCAAGGTTCGTCCATGTTGTAATATATAACAAAATTTTCTTTCATGTTACATCTGAATATTCCATTATATATATATATTCCCTTTTTATATAAAATTTCCCCGGTATCTTAAAGTGTGATTGACAGAAAAAAAATTCATCTATTTCCAGGGTACAATGTGATTATTTGCTATATATGTGCTTATGAACTGAATGCTCAAGCCAATTATGTTCATGTATGTATGTGTGTGGTGAGAACATTTAAAATACCACTTTCCCTCCATTCATCAAGTGGTTTTTGTATAGACTGCTCCCATTCCATGGCTGTTATGAATAGTACAGTGGGTATAGTTGTGTAAATATATATTTTAGGTCCTGCTTTTTGAAAAAGTATTCATATTTCACAATCTCATTTATGTATAAGGTTCTCTGATCAGAATGTCCCTCATCATTTTCTCTTATCCCCTTCCTCTCCCACTGCATGCCCTCTTCTTTACTAATCTCTCTCTCTCTCTCTCTCTCTCTCTCTCTCTCTCTCTAGTGGATGAGACTCATATTTCAATAGCATTGCCTGCATGAGCATGAGTGTGCAGCCACCTCTGAGAAATAGGACTCCTTTTATACCAGCAACTGTTAATTACCATAGCTCCTCAGGGAGGGATGAGGTCTTACCAGCCCCTCCCACACCCATGATGGAATGTTGATGGATCCCGCCTTGTGAGTGTCTGTCACAGGTAGCCATTGCTGCTGTGAGTTTCAGCGCTTGTATCTTCCTCTCTGTGCCATGTTCACTGACCTTGGTGTGCCGTGACGTAGCTGTCCCATTGAAGAGCACTGACCAGTTATGAATCTCTGTACTGACCGTCACCCACTGCGAAGAGGGGCTTTTCCGATCAGCATCTTATAAGGAGGTATCTAGAAAAAACACTAGGGTTTCAAAAAATAACTTACAGAGCATCTATGCCCATGGTGGTTAACTCCCTTAAAATTCCATGTTAAAGACTGCGTTTTTAATTGGCTTACACAACAGCGGTTTCCCATGTGACTTTCCCACCCACCCTTAGTTTTGGTTAACCCTCCCGCACCCAGGCATCTCCCTCATCACCCACCACACTCTCACTCAAACCTTTACATTCCCAGTATTTACTCCGTTTACTTTCACTTGGTTCTGCTATCCCTCCTCCTATAAGGCATTTCCTCCCTTTCCCACCAATGGTCCCTTTCTAGTTTCCTGGACTCTACAGGTAAGTTAAACACAAATCTAAAAATTCCAAGATAAAATCTCCATAGAGATACATTTGATTTGTCTTCCTGGGCTTAGATTACCTCAGTAATTTTTTTCCCACCCCATTGATTTACCTGTAAATTTCACAATTTTACTTTCTTTACAGTTCCATAGTGTACATGTATCACATTTTTCATTGTCCATTTTCAGTTGATGGATATCTAGATCAATCTTACCCGCTGTGCATAGAGTAGCAATGAACATGGATGAGTAAACCCCTCTGTAATAGTCCTCTGGGTATGTGCCCAGGAGTGATACAGTTGCGTCACATGGCATCTCTAGCTTTAGTGTTTTGAGAAACCACCAAAAATAAGCATTTCTCTTTCCCCATATTCTTGTCAGTATTTGTTCTCACTTGTTCCCTTGATGACAGCTGCTCTGGTTGGGGTGATTCTAAATCTCAAACTAGTTTTAATTTGCATTTCCCTGGTGACTAATGATGTTGAACCCTTTTAATCTGATAGTTTCACATGTGAGTGCATGAGTGTTTGTAGCATTTCCATCCTTTCCTGTTTCCTGTTCCTTCTGTTGGACATCTTTTAATATTTCTGTTGGCCATTTGTATATTTTCTTTGGGAAAATGTCAACTCACCCCCCCCTCACCCCGGCCAAGTTTTTAATTGTGTTATTCTTTTACTTTTGTTGGTTTATAGGTGTTCTTTATTTATTTTGGATGTTAGTCCCTTATCAGATATATGGCTTGCAAATGTCTTCTCCGGTACCACTGGTGGCTTTTTTACTTGCTGACTTTTTTTTTTGTTGTGAAAAAGCTTTTTGGTTTGCTGTATTCCTTTGTCTATTTTTATTTTGTTGCCTGTCCTGTCTGTACCATGTCCCAGAATACCTTGCTAATTCCAATGTAGCGGAGCCCTTACCTTGGATTTCCTCCCAGGACTTTATAGTTTTGCACCATTCAGTTAGGTCTTTGAAGCTCCTTGAACTGGCTTCTGTATGAAGAATGGACTAGCTTTGTTCTTTTCCCGTAGTGTTCATTCCCAACACATTTGTTGAAGAGTCTGTTCTTTTCTCATCATACGATCTTGGTACTTGGCCAGAGATCATTTGACTATACATATGAGTTTACTTATGCACCCCAGGAAAATGGAGTCTCTCCACTGAGTGCTCTTTGCTTTCCTTAGTCAATGTCTTCTAGTTTTCAGAATACATTGTTTTGCTTGCTGAGTGAATCGGTTGTCCTCTGGGTTAAGCTTATTCTTCGGTATTTTATTCTTGATGTTATTGTAAAGAGCCATTCTCTTTTCAGACTGGTTTTGTTCTTGTTGCTTTTGTTAGTGTGAAGAAATGGCATTGATTTTTATATGTTGATTTTGATATATCTCCAGTCAGAGTTCAAAGGCCTGAGAACTAGGGGCATCAAAAGGCTATCTCTATCCAAGCAGGCAGGCAGGAAGCAAAATAAGAGGGACTCCTGCTTCCTTTGATTTGTTGTTCTATTCGGGATGTTAAATGTTTGAATGATGACTACTGATGATAGATGGCAAGCTAGCTTACTGAGATCACAGAGCCTGTGGAAACACATCACAAACATATTCAGAAACTATTAATCTGGCTGTCTCTTGACCTTGCCAAGTAGAGACATAGAATCCAATATTATAACATTTAAGCACATAGCATTTTAAAAGAGATTAAAATATAAAAAAATAACCTCCTGGAATTAGAGATTATCCTTTTGGTTGGTGAAGAAGACCGGTGAGGGTTCATGGGCTTGGGCCTTCTGGCCTTGCCACCGTGTTGGTATTTTGGTTCTTGTGCTGCTGGTACTTTTCTTCTATTTTGTACGGCTGTGAAGGATGCTCAGCCTGTTCAACAAGGGCACCTGCAGCTTTAACTCCCTTTCATCCATACAGAACTTCATCACCCAACAGCTGAATAAGTCGGTTGCTTACTTCCTGGGCCTTTCTGATCCACGAGGTAACGGCAACTGGCAATGGATCGATAACACTCCTTTCAATCAAAACGTCAGGTGAGTGCAGTCCTGGGTTAATGCACCACTGGGATTATTTACATTGAAAACTGAGGGAAAGTTTGCTAGCAGTGACTATTAATATTAATGATTACAGAGACTAAGTTCTCACTAACTGCATGAATAATCTAAAGTTTCATGAAACTTCTCTGTTAGAAATTCACTTTACATATGAAATATTGAGTAATAACTTCCTCAAGATCAATAGACCAATAAAATGAGAAACTGCATTTAACCCAGTGTCTACCTGGTGTTCTCAGCCATTAGATTTTTCTGCCTTTAAACACAACTAGAGACTTAAATTAATTTATTGATCTCTAATAAATAAAATTTTAAAATAACTGGATCAGGATTATGACAAATAGAAAAATTACATAATAATTCTTTTGTTATTTTTAAGTGAATTTACTGATATATTACCTTATTTTACCCTCATGCAGTCTTGTGAGTTCCTTTGAATCCTTTACTAAATTTATTTCTATTTCTTTTTATGATTTTCATCTTTATACACAAAGAATTTAAAATAAAAAAAAAACTAAATGTCTTGATCGGGGTTAAAGTGAATTTGAAGTTAAACAATATTTTATTTATTTATCTTCCCCTTTTATTAGACATAAATATTTTTCTCATACAAAATAATCTGGATATATTTCCCCTCCATCTACTCCTCCAAGTTCCTCCCCACCCCTCTCCTATCTGTATCTACTCCCTTTTCGCCTCTCATTAGAAAAGAACAGGTTTCTAGGAGATAACAATAAAGCATAACAAAATAAAATATAGCACGATAAAATGAAAACCATCACATCACAGTTGAAGAAGCCAAGCCAAGAGAAGGCACAAGAATCGGAGAGACTCCCCCTCCTTACCCATTCATAAATAAATCCCATAAAAGTACTAAGCTAGAAGCTACAGTACATATGCAGAGGACTTGGTGCAGACCCCTGCCAGCCCTGTGCATGCTGCTTCAGTCTCTGTGAGTGCGCAGATCAAGATTCACGGGACTAGGTTCAATATAGGACAATATAATTTTATTCGGGGAGAGCCACTTACACAAGAAACAGAGGACCGCCACAATCCTGCATCAAGGATCCACTCAGGCTACTCTCTGTGACCTGGCCGGAAGCAGGAGAGTGAGAGCTGGGGCTGGGACCCCAGACCTAGTCCTACCACATCATGCCCACACCTGTGACCACGCCCAAAAGGGCGTGGTCAGCACTACAGGTGTGGGGGGTGGGGGTGAATGTCTCACTGCATGTGATTTCATGAGTTTTGCTCCCGTTGACTTAGAGGGCTTTGTTCTCCTGGTGTCATCTGTCCCCTCTGTCTTCCCCACTCATTCCTTCTCTTCCACACTGGGTACCCTGAGGGGGGAGGGATTTGATGGGGACATCTTGTTTAGACCTGTGTGGTCAAGGTTTCTCTCTGTGTAATCTCTTGCTGTGGGTCTCTGTATTTGTTCCCATCTGAAGCCTCTCTGATGATGGATGAATAAAGCACCGATCTGTGAGTACAGCAGAATATCTTTAGGATTCATTTTATTGTTACATCTATTTGTTTTAAGACCGCTGGCATTTGGTTTTACTCTAGTTAATTAAACAAGTATTTTAGTTCAAAAAGTAAGGCCCACTCCTATGTCTATCCCCTGCTATCGCCCTCAAAGTAGGTAGATAACTCACATTCAGTTAGGAAGCCGATAGTAGGAAGCAGCCTCTGTGAATGCCAAAGAGAAAAGAACTTTCACTAACTTATTTCACAATGAGAGATTTGTGAAGAAGAGAAAGTAAACACTGGATCGCAGGGAAAAGGTCAAGGTGTACCACATCAGGAAAAAAAAAAAAATCTATGTAAAACTGCCTGTATTTGGTATTTTAGAAGTGGGTTGTATGAGAGAGGGGAGAAAATGCTGGAATCTTCTCTTATCTTCAGCTGTGTTCCAATTAACCTTAAACTCCATCTTTCAAGTTACCACTGTGCATCAATGGAGGAGTTATTTCCATCTTCTGTTTCCTGCAGGTTCTGGCACATACATGAGCCCAACCTGCCTGAAGAGCGGTGTGCTTCAATTGTGTACTGGCACCCTATGCAATGGGGCTGGAATGATGTGTTCTGTGATGGTAAATACAACTCAATATGTGAGATGAAGAAGACTTACCTATGAGTGGCATTTTGTTCATTTATACCTTCAAAGTCTCTTGGCATGTCACGTGACTGCAGCCATTCTTTTCCTAGCTGTTCCTTTTGACTGATGACAGAATGTATCCTTCCTCTCTGTGACGGATAGTCTTGTCAATTGGACACAAACTAGAATCACCTGGGAGGAGGAATCCCCAGCTAGGGAGTTGCCTCCATCAGACTGGCTTGTCAGCATGTCTGTGGGGCATTTCCTTGATATGATTATTGAAAGAGAGTCCAGTGGGTACTGGGTAGGTGGTCGTGGGTGATGGAAGAAAGCAAGTTAAAAAAGGCATGGCAAGCAAGCCCGTAAGCATTGTCCCTTCATCTCTGCCCCAGGCTCTTGCTCTGGCTTCTTTCTGCAATGAACTGTTGTTACTTGAAAGTATAAGATGAAATAAATCACTTTCTCCAAGCTGCTTCTGGTCAGTGCTTTGTTTTTTGTTTGGTTTTGATTTTTGTTGTTGTTGTTTTTCCCCCCACTGCAACAGAGAAGCAAACTAGGATACCTCTTTATTCTGCTCTTTCATTTATGGTTCATGGCTTTCCTCCTTTCTTCCTACTTCTACAAACATTCCTCTTTCAAGACTGTACTCTTTGGGTTGTTAGAAGATTTACAATACAGTATTGTTTGAAAGTCACTTCATCCTCAAAATGCCATCGGAAAATCCCCTGGTGAAGGTTGTGGCTATGGCTAGAGCCACAACCATCTGGGAACCAGACAGGAGCTCAACTCTGCTTTCTCGGCGCTTACTCTGGCGGCTGGCACCAGCTTGTTGCTGGCAGCTTGTGTGTGTTCAGAGCCACCTTCCACTTGAGAAAGTGACCCCAAAATCTAAAGCTGCAGTTTTTCACGAGGCAGCTTCAGAATTTACTCACAACCAGAGAAGATAATCAATGCCCCAAAGTATGAATAAAGGAAATTGAGAGTCTGTTGGAGACCATCTCGGAGCCTGGTTATGCCAGGCCTCCTTTAAGAAACAAAACAGGTATAACAAAAAGGAATAGAATCAAAAGTTCTTCACTATGATGAACTTCCATTTACCAAAATGAGAAAAATTTTCAAACATATATCAATAACACAATATTAGTACAAAGGATATATAAACGACTGTCACATGAATTAGAAAAAGTCAAAGTGAATAAAATATTTGAACAAATATGACATAGAGGAATACATGCATTCATTCAGTGTCATTCAGTGTTGGTGCCATATCAGAGGGCAGCAGGTGGTAATTGACTGCCCACCAGGAAACAAGGGATCTCAGGCAGACACGGTCCCAGAATGTCTTTTGTTACTGCCGCATCTTTGCATGTTTGCAGCTGCCATTTTCCTCTGGTATCTGCCCTTAATATAGTATGATCATCTCTTGGGAATATCCTGTTCTATGGCCATTCTTACCTGTGGATCATTACGAAGATGATTTCCTCCTAAACTGTACTGTTTAAATGAATAAGTGATTTTATATAGCAATAGTGTTAACTCAAACAGAACTTTGATGATTAAGGGTTTTTAATAAATAAAGTAAGGAATTATGATAGAGGTTAATTTAGTGGGAAAATCAACACAGCTAGAATGCATGAGTTTCTTTTGAGGAGCTGTAGACTGTGGCTTTGGTTGATGATTTAAAACAATGATTGAGCCCCAGTTGCCCAGCTAGCTTAAACTCTTTTAATCTTAATGTTGGGAGATGTGTTCACAGGTTTCAGAGTGCACCATAGCAGAAACAAAGCTTTGGGAATGACTTAAAGTTAGACTAAGATGTTTTTCTCAAATAGCTTTGGGGCAAAAAATCCAAGAAGACAATCTGAAGTTCACAAGGACACATAGCCGAGTGATAGACTTATTAAGGTTAGGGATGAAAAACAAAGCTATTATTAGCTGACGTACCTTTCTTGCTTGGTTAGTGATCAAAAATGATGATTAATTCCTTGTACCCATTTCTACCCTCAACTCCCTGTCATAAACAAAACAAAACAAAAACCAACAAACTACTGATGAGTGGGTATGCACCCTTAAGTAGCGATGACTGATTGTTTTTTATATACAAAAGTTTGGGTCTGTGATTCTTTTAAGATTCCTTATATTACCTTTTAAGATTAGTAAAGTGATTGATTCCTTCTTTGTAACTGCAATATGTAGCCTACCAGCAAAAGAACTGGCTGAGAAAAATACCCTGCTTGCCCACACTCTGTTAATCTATAACAAGTTACTTAGTTACGTGGCTTCTTGGATGATTTTGTTTAATCATGAAAAGGAAATGGGGAACTTGGTTTTACCTATACTCATTACAATCATTCACTTGAAAAATAGAATGTAACCACATTGTAATCTCTATATTGCTTAAAAGATTCTACTGGGGTTTATAAGCTATAAGGGAAAAAATTAACGTTAGTTAGAAAGACATCAACAACGAGAGAGGGAAAACACCAGGAAAGGTGTAGGGAAAAACAATAAATAAAAAGCCAGCAGGAAGTCAGTGTGGTGAGATTTTGTTGTTTTGTTTTTCTTTTCTCTCTCTCTCTCTCTCTCTCTCTCTCTCTCTCTCTCTCTCTCTCTCTTTTTGAGACAGGGCCCCTCTGTGTAGTCCCAACTGTCCTGGAATTCAATTAGTAGACCAGATTGGCCTCGAACTCAAACTCATAAAAGACCCACCTGCTCCTGCCTTTCAAGTGCTACTATTAAAGGCATGCACCACCATCGATCATCACTCAGTTCAGACGCAAGCTCTTTAACTTGTATACTGACATGATAGTGTTAGGAATGTTGTGTGAATAAATCAAGAATATTTGAAAGACAAAAGAAAGGGTGTATGCGTGTGATTTTTCCCCTTACTCCCTCAGATAAAAAAGTCTTAGCTTACTACTCCAGAGATGCCCATCGAACCGTGTGATGCTGGAGGCTGGTCTTCATGGTGGCAGCAATTTAGCAAATACTATTGTATAGAAGTGTTTCACTTGTAATTTGGGAGCTGCACATCAACATTAGAATACACCATACATATTATGTATGCTTCTTTGTTGGTGAGTGTATATGTAAATGTTCACGTGTGTGTTCGTGCATGTATGGAGGCCAGAGGTAGATGTTGGGTGTTTTAATTTTTTGCTACTGTGCCTTTTGAGCTCACTGGTTTGACTAGGCTGACTGGACAGCAAACACCAGAAGTCTTCCTGTCTCTATCTCCCCAGTGCTGGGATTATCGGCAAGCGCCACTGTGCTTGGCTTTTTTTTTTTTTTTTTTTTTTACACGAGTCCTGGGGATCTGAACTTAGGTCAGAGGTCAGCCAGGACTTTATCAATTGGTCCATCTTTCCAGCTTCGTAGAGGGTCTCTCTACATAGACCAGACTGGCCTCAAACTCACAGAGATCCTCTTGCCTCTACCTCCAGAGTTCTGGGATTCCAGGTATGAGCCAATACAGCTGGCTACAAATACATCTTAGGGACAAAACTGGAGACAGGTTAATACCAACTGTTGGGGGAAATGTAGGTGAATGCGTCACAATAACTGTATATTGTTACTTTAGCTAGCTTTGGCACCTCTGCTTAGGGAAGTTGATCAATGGCCATTTTCGTATGTAAACACCACCCAACTCTATGTTTATGATGCTTGAGGTGTGTGAACACATAAGCCTATGACAGAAAAAAAGTCTAGTTTCTGCATTGACTCATGTTGCTCTTGCAACAAACATCAAGCAGAATAAAACAAGTGTCAAAAGAATAGATTATGATGAATTAAAAATCACTAATATGTCAGAGATTATGATATGACAAGTATGTAACAGATATAGGACACACACATCTATCTACACTGTTGGGTGGTAAACTTTCTTCAAGGTATGCTATAGAAATTAGTATTTTCTAATTCCTCCCCTCTCAATCTCATGACTTTTCTTTTCCAGCTTCTTGTGCTTTTTCCCATCTCCCAGTCCACTTAGTGCTGCCTGTGAGTGCCTGGTTGTGGGGCCATCTACTGGAGCACGGTTAGCCTTACAGGGGCTACATCCCTGAAACAAAATGGACTTTCCCTCCCCCAGCAGCTTCTAAGCTAGGGGTGACAGACACCTCAGGAGCTCCTTCCATGCTTGTAGAGGTCTTGTGCATGTAGTCACAATTTCTGTGAGTTCAAAGACCTGTTTCATTGCAGTCACCCACTACTTCTGGCCCTGACAACCTTTCCACCACATCTTTTCATGATGCTCCTTGAGCCTTGGGGTAAGGAATGCGGTGTAGATGTCCAATTTTGGACTGAACATTCTGTAATCTCTCTCTCTCTCCCTCTCTCTCTCTCTCTCTCTCTCTCTCTCTCTCTCTCTCTCTCACACACACACACACACACACACAAACTTTTTTCCAGGCAGGGTCTCTGGTTGACCTGGAACTCATTAAGTAGACCAGGCTGACCTTAAACTCTGAGTTCCTCCTGCCTCTGCCTCCCTAGTTTAATTATTCTACATGTAGCTATCAGTTTGACTAGCACTGTTTGTTGAAGAGGCTCTTTTTGCTAGTGTCTATTTTTTGGCCTCTTTGGAAAAAAAAGAGTGTGGACTTATCCTCAGTTTTACTCCACTGATAAATGAGTCTGTTTTTATGCTGATATCATGCTGTTTGTATTACTATAGCTCTGTCATATAACTTGTAACCAGGGATGGTGATCCTTCCAGCGTTGTTCTTACTCAGGATTGTTTTGGCTGTTCTGGGCCTTTTGTGTTTCTATATTAACTTTAAGATTATTTTTCCAATTTCTGTGAAGAATTACATTATCATTTTGATAGTGATTGCATTGAATCTGTAGATTGCTTTTAGTAGGATGGTCATTTTTGCAGTACTAATTTAATTTGTGGTGATCTATATGATTTAATAAAGCTTGCCTGGAGATCGGAATGCAAACAAGCCACAGCACTAGATGTTGGGTGGTGGTGGCATGCACCTTTAATCCCAGGACTCAGGAAAGACAAAGGCAGATGGATCTCTGTCACCCAGTGCTACGCGAGAGTGAATTAGTCTAAAAGAGAAACAGAGCTCACACCTTTAATCCCAGAACTAGAGAGGCATGTAAGAAGCAAAGGGTCGCTTGTGAGACTCAGTTTCCAGTCACAGGAAAGATAGACTCTCCAATTCAGGCTTGGTAGAGGTAAGAGCTCCTGGCTGACTGCTTTGCTTTTCTGATCTCCAGCTTTAACCCCAATATCTGTCTCTGTGTTTTTATTATTCATGTTGCATTAATCCTACCAATCCATGAGCATGGGGAGGTGGGTATCATTCCATGTGCTTGTATCTCCTTCAGTTTCTTCATTGACTTAAAGTTTTCATTGTATGTTTTCCTCCCCCCCCCCCCGCTTTATAATTTTATTTTTGTTGCTATTGTAAAAAAAAAAATCCTTGGTTAGATTTATTGCAAGACTTTTTAAAAATCCATTGTGGATGATATTGCTTCCCTGATTTCTTTCTTGGCATGTTTGTCACTGGTATGTAAAAAAAGCTGATGCAATATTGTGTGTTAATTTTGTATCATGCCGCTTTGATGAGCGAATTTATCAGCTGCAGTAGCTTTCTGACCGAATCTTTAGGCCTTTCATGTCATCATCTATCTACTTGGGGAGTCTTTGATGTCTTCCTTCCCTACTTGCATCCCCTCTGTCATCTCCTCTTGTTCAAGCCCACATTGAACAGTAGTGGAGAGAATGGACATCCTTGTCACTCTTCAGTGAAATGCTTGGAGTTTCCCCTCTGTCCGGCATCTATGGGCTTGTTACACATTGTCTTTATTATGTTAAGATGTGTCTTTTGTATGTTTAGTTTCTTGAGAATTTTATCACGAGGGGATATTGAATTGTATTAAAGGTGTTTTTTAATGTAATGAGATAACCATATGGTTTCCGTCATTGAGTCTATTTATGTGGCAAATTACATTTATTCACTTCCATATGTTGAATCATCCCTGCATCTCTGGGATGGACCCAACTTGGTTGTAGAGGATGATATTTTTGATATGGTCTTTAATAGTATTTTACTGAGGATATATTTGCAGCTATGTTCATCTGGGAGGGAGAGCTGAGATTGCAAAATGGGATGAAACAAACCAACAGAAATGAAAGGGACTCTTTGGTGAAAGGGCAGTGAGCCGTGGGGGGACAGGTGACAGCAAGGGAAGGCCCCGGGGGGAGGAGTACAGATGGCCTGTGTCAGCGTAAGTTGTTGTAGGCAATTGCTAGTTTTCCTGGCGCTGTCCAAGCAGTGATCCACTTTGCAGAGCCCCCGCTTTGACTGCAGCTTTCACAGTTGAATGTGATAGACATGAAAATGTATGTAAGCACAAATACCATCAACAAACACAAGCAAGCTCTGGGAGAGCAAGGCTTTCATTCCTGGGTGTATGTACAGAGGAGACAGACTTCTAGAGGGGCTGGGGAATGCATTGAATGGATCAGCCTTGTGATAGCAGACGTTAACCTTCAAACACTAAGGAGGATAAGTGTGGTATAATAGACCTGAGCTGAGCTGTGAGAGGATTTTGTCCAGAGATTTGAGAACCATTAAGTTTTCTGGCCTGATTACATCCATCAGAGGTCTCTCTAGATCCCCAGACATCTTCCTCTTTTCTAGTGACTCACCAAAGTCATACTGGGAAATTGGCGACATGTTTCATAATCTTCCCTAAAATGCAATCTTGTTGAAAAAGTACCATCTTGCCATGAGCAACCAAACTTCCTGTTCTAGTGTCTGATTCCTGTTCATCTTGAGCTCCATCCTGAATTCCTCCTACGCAAGTCCTGTTGCTTCATTCGCAAATCAAAAACATTTCAGGCTGAATTGTTCAGGTGGCATTGTAGATTTTATCAACAAAGCCTCTTCTCCTCTTGTAGCATTTTCTTTCTTTTTTTCTTTTTAATTAATTAATTAATTTATTTATTTTTTATTTTACCTTTGTAGCACTTTCTATGAAAGTAAGTAAGAAACTCATGGTATTTATCTAAGAATCATTAGAAAATTTTCATGGTTCTATATATTTAATATATTTATTTTAATATTATGTTAATATTAATTTAGTATTTAATATTTATTTTAAAAATATAATTGCATAATTCCCTTTCCCCACTTCTGCCCAATTTATGTACTCCTTCTTCACACCCTCTTAAATTCATGGTTTCTTTTTTTTTCTTTGTTACCATTACATATTTGTATAAACACATAGATATATAAAGTTAGCTTGTAGGTATGTGATTTTAGAAATGATTACTTTGTATTGGAAAATCAATTTGGGGGCTCATCCCTGGGACAGACTAATTTCTATCCTGGCAGTTGTTAGTTGCCTGTAGTCCTAGGGTTGAGGCCCAGTGAGATTAGCCCCTTCCATGATAGAATGCCCATTGGTGCCTTAAGTGCTTGGGTCCTGTTTAGGCAGCCATATTATTGAGGTCTCATGGGTGCAGCCTCCCTGTCAATTCTAAGATGCAACATTTCACAGCAGACTTCCTGGCCTTCGAGCTCTCACAATTTTTCCACTTTGTTGCCGGATATTTGATCCCACAGTGAACCCCGAGACTGCATTGTTTACTGGAAAAAGCTTTTCTACTTGTGGTGTGGATTAGCTCTAGCACACATCTTCAATCCAAGAGATTTCTGTATAAATACTGTAAACAGTATCAAATAAAGTCAACTATGGGTTAAGAGATAGAGCAAGCAACCAGCTGACAGGAAAACAAATCATAGAGAATGAGAGGGAGTCAGGAGGATTGATAGAGATCCATAGGAAGTAGAAGAGCGGCACATTCCGTCTGAGGAGTTTTGTTTGAGATGGAGTAGGAGAAAGTTCTACAGATTGGGTTCTTGGATAGTCAGAGATAGATGGTGAGACTCTGTCTCAAAAGCAAAACAACCAAACAAGAAGCAGCACTGAGATTCCACCTCAGTGTCTTCTTCTAGGAAACATATTGCCAAGGATGTGCCGAAGATGGGCCCTGGGCATCACAGGCAGGGCTGCAAACCAATAGGCTTTCTGTCCCTTGTTAATAGGTTTCTCTACTGGGGCAGTAAGCCAGAATACGATGACTTAAAAAGTAAAGGACCAGGTTTATTTGACAAAGCACTCCAGTCCCCAGAGATAGAGGTGGGGGAAGGAGGCAGGAGAAAAATCATATGGCCTATAGGTGCTGGGGTGATGACGGGTCCTCTACAAGCTGGGTTTGTGCCCAAGTATGGTATGCTTTTAGGCAGAGTCTTGAGCAGCTAGCAACGTTGGGAGAGAAGCCACAGACACTTTTAGCTGTCTTTCTGAGAAGGTGTGGTTTGGAGAGGGAGGAATGGCCAGATCAAGCAGGGGTGAGTTGAAGATTCTAGCTGAACATAAACTACTTTAGCTATAATGAAAATCTGCATAGATTAAAAATAGCAACACCACATGCTCAAGCTAACTACCCTACCACTGATTTTCATCCAAACAATATTTACTTTTGTTTAATTTCAAAGAAAGGCATTTAAAAATAAATATATGCCATGATGGGAATCAGTGGTTTAGAACCCGAGCATCTGGGAAGCCAGAATCTGTGTTTGGGACATTCAGACAGTTTCCCTTGTGTCAGTGTCCAGTACCATATTTATCAGGAAGTCTAGCTTGACTTTGTAGCACCAGAATGCAGTGGTATGTATGCTAGCGTCTTATGTGACTTGAGCCTTTAAATTAGTTGGTAAATTTGTATTACACTTCTCTTCAAACACCTTAAGAAGCTCATAATTTCTTATTTGTGTGAGTGTATAACATAAAATCAGTAATTTCTTTAGAAAGTTTTAGTTTCTTATGAAAAAAAATACAGTTTGAAAATTGGAATGAGTTTGTATGGACTCCAGTCATCTTACAAGATAGGTAGTTCAAAAAGGATTCTAAGTTGGTTTTACACATAACTTCTATAGAAAGGTGATTTCTCTCTTCCTTCTTTGCAAATACATTAGTTTGTTGCTTCTCCATAAGCTTTTTCTGGAAATGCTGTTATTTTCATTTGTTTGTGTGTGGGTGTTTCGTTGCATGTGTCTCTTATGCATTCTCTTCAGTGGTCAGAAGAGGGCAGCAGATCTCCTGAAACTGGAATTACAAATGGTTGTTAGCTACCTCGTTGGCACTAGGAATGGAACCTGGGTCCTCTGGAAAAACAGATGCTGATCTGTCTTTCCAGTCCATGTATTTCATTTATCTTTCCATCCTTCTTGGGGTTATTCTAAAGCAAAATCAATAAATAACCAATAAGTAAATAAATAAACAAATTAAAGAGATTAAGAAAAAGATGATCATTTTCTAGTTAATTCTGCAGGGACTGTGTAGAGTTAGGGAGTTCTTCCAGATTTTATGGGATGCATGAACATTGCAAATATCACCATATGTTTTTGGTGGAAAGACAATGATTCCGTAACTTATGCAGGGCATCGCTTACTAGAGACAATTTTAGAACCATTGCAGCGGGGGTGGGGAACACCTGCTCATTTCAAGACAGGAACACGGTTCTTCCTCAGACGAAGACGTGACATTGACCACTGGAGAAAATACCAGCAACAGCTGTAGTGGGGAGGTAGAGGCATGATGGTAAGGGGCTCGAGGTCTGATCTCATTGCTGAATCAGAAAAGGTGTTCCAAGAGTGAAGCCACAGAAGCCACAGCGGCGTTCTTGGCATAGACTCGCGTTTCTTCCCAGCAGGCCCCAATGTCTCTGCCACCACCTTCCTCCAGCACTGAGGTTCAGATGTCCACTGCCATGGCATTTTTACATGTGGCGCTCAGGATCTGAACTCAAGTCCTTGTGAGCCTTTCCAGCCTTTCCATAAATCTTTTGAAATTTAAACGTGGATTTCCTGGTAGGGGGAACCAGTGACCTGTTCTTGGTACCCCAGATGGTGTCTGGGATACCAGTGAGGCTTGTGCATGCACTCTGTCAGAAATTTAGTCTTCATACATTATATTTCTATTGTGAAATCGTTCATATGCACCTTATAGCTATTGTTGTATTGCTTTAAGCTTACTAAAAAATGTATATAGCCTAAGATCTGGGTGTGCTGGGACACACCTATAATCCTAACAGTTGGAGATGGAGGCCCGGAGTACTGTAATTTAAACCAGCCCAGGCTTCATTCTGGGTATAGGGAGACTCTGTGGCAAAAAACCAAACTCCCCAATCCTGACCAACCAATCAAAATTGAAGCAACAACTCCCCAGACATCAACATAAACCACTGACACAGACTCAGCACCTACGGAAGGTGTCATAAAGTGCCAATACCACATGATTAGTTTTAATTCACGAATGAACAATCTTTGGCATTTCCAAGAGCACACAGGCTTACTTTTCTGTTTACTTAACAGAGATGCATCAAACACATCCCACACCGGCCTGCTTGCTATTCCTGCAAATGAAGAGAAGCTTCTACTGCAGGACCCTGCCACGCTCCTCTCTCTGAGACCCCTGCTTCCACCTCTAAACACCAACAGAAGGGAAGTGCCTATGGCTTCAGCAAACAAAATTTGGAGGAACATAAACATTCATTCTTTAACAATCCTGTAGGTGGAGCCAGGGATCACCATGGTGCGTTTTTTCATGCAACCTTTTTACCTTTGCCACAGGAGCCTATTTTCTCTTACCTGGGACGAGCTTGAGATCCCAACAGCTTCACTGCCCTCTTCCTCAGTTCTAAAGCAAAGGCTTTCACATCCTTACATGTGCTTGTGCACAAAGTATATGTTAAAAGTGTTTCTCTTGCCATCCTGGGCACATCTCGTCGAGCTCACAGAATTCTCCAAGCCACATCTTACCTCAAACGTTTACTACTTTTGAAAACATGATATATGACTTAACAAAAACACATTGAGAAATCTTACATGACACACTTGTGGAAGTTTCTATTGACCGTTTTGGAGTTGCTTTCTCAATTTCCTTTTTCTCTTTGCCTCATCTGCTGGAGTACCTTAGAGGAAACCTCATTGTTTGAAGATTTCTTCTTCTCAGCTTCCTTCTACTGGCACTTACTGATCTTACCGGAATAGGTCAGATGCACTGATGTCAAGTTTTAAATGTTTCTGAATGTGAAGAAGTAGAAGAGAGACGAGTCTCCTGGTACACATAATGGAGCTAGAAGAAAATCGAAGGAAATGTGAGTCTCTTTCTCTCCCCACCCTCAAGACAAAGTCTACCTATTTAGTAAGGCTGGCCTTGAATTCTCTGTGTAGCCCAGGCTGGCCTCTAACTGGATCTTCTTGCTTTCCATTTCTGGGGGCTGAGATGACAGCTGATGTGCTATCAAGTCCAGCCCCTTTCACATTTAACTAGTTAGAAATATTTATGACTATGACTTTAAAATATGAGTTAATGCAGTGCAGAGATGACAGAAATGAGAACAAAATGAAGATACCCTTGGTAAAGAGAAAAGACATAAATAAATCCCAATAGGCTGCACAACAGACACTAAATCAGAGAGAACCAAGAGAAGACATAAAGAATATAAAAGAAATGGGATAACAAGAAAATGATAAATACTTTGGAAGATTGCTTTGAGGGGAAGAAGACCTATAGCAAACATAGCTCATGATATACCAGAGGCTCTATCTGGTTTCCTGTTAAGTGATGCTACTGGGTTTGCACAATGAGACTGCTAAGTAGCACTTTATCATATTAATTACACAATATAATAAGCAAGCTATAGATACATCTTCTGGATATGATATGGTCATTGTAGCCATGAAGTCCCAGCAGCTATGGCTGCCTGCACAAGATCAGTCAGTATTCCAGCAGACAGCACTCTGTGGGCTTAGTGAATTACAAAAACAACAACAGCTACAAAAAAAAAAAAAAAAAAGCAGAGAACACGCACGGGGAAGTGGGAACTTGCTGGGGATGGGAATGGGAGGGTGAGGTGGGGCGACTTAAGGATGGGTATGATCAAGACACATTGTTTAGATGTATGAAATTATCAAAGAATAGCTTAAAATGCTTTAGTAATAAAAATAGTAAAAATGTTAAAGTATGTTTAAAATTTAAGTCTTTGCTTAAAATCTCATCAGTCTGCTATAGCTAATTTCAACAGGACCACAATGTACTATAGTCCTAAAAGACACTGTTGGTTTTTTTGTTTGTTTGTTTGTTTTTTGCTTTGCTTTGCTTGCTTGGTTTTGATTTTGTTTTGTACTGGATACTAGAAGCAGTGTCTACCCATCCTAGGGAAGTAAATGCGCTGGCCCTGAGATACACCATCAACCCTTTTTTTACTTTTAATTTCTACACAGAATTTCATTGTATTTTGTGGGTTAGCCCCAGGCAGCCCTTGAATTTAGTCCTTCCCCACTTCCTGAATGGTTGGGATTATATGCCTATTGTACCAGATATGGTAGAAAAAAATACTGCTAGGAATATGCTTTTATACAAATAAATGCAGTTATATTTGTGGCATAGAGTTCTAGCTTGAAGTTGGTACAGAAATGCAATGCATTTACAAATGGATCAATGCTGGGTCATCAAGGTGCCTCCATAGATGACAGCACTTGCCATCAAGCCTGAGGACCCAGATGGTAGAGGGAAAGAACCAGCCCTCACAAGTTGTCTTCTGATTTCTCACGTGCACCATGGTAGGTGCACACACACTAATAAATAAATAAGTAAATAAATGAAATAAAAAAGTCAAGAATGGACAAGTGCTGCTCATTGGTGGTCGGGGCGGGGTTCTTAGGGATTAGCCTCAGCAATCTCCTCTCCTGAGTGCTTTCTCTCAGTTGGGCTAACACTGCATACTTCCAGTATGCTTTTTGAATCAATGTGAAAAACCTTGCCTTTAGTTTGTAGTTCTCCAATGAAATGCACGTTCATTTGTCTGATGACCACTGACAGTCTCAGCAGATTAAATATACTGCTCATAATTTTGCTCTGTTTTTGAACTGATTTTAGAAATTCATGTGTGCTTGATAGTGATATTACAACAAGGGCTTTCTTTTCCTTGTGTGTGTACATGTGTGTGTACATGCATGTGCATGTTTTCCATTATTTATGCTATATAGAAGCTTTAATTTTTATGGCTTTTGTTTTTATGTTCTGCTTAGAAAAAAAACCTTTATTAAAAAGTTTATGTTTTTCTTTATTTACTAGCAGATTCTAAGATTGGTTTATTCACAGGAAATATTTAAGTCTCCTGTACTCCTCAAATACCTTCTGCATGCTCATACTTAGCCTAAGGCTCGATAATCTTGGCTTCCCTCACAGCAGAGAGGAAACTCACTTATTTTTCTTTCTGTCTTAGGGAAAGGGGCCCGACACCCCCAGTTGGCCCCTTGGGTCTTGGCTATTGTTTTCATCTCGCTTCTCAGTGCTTGCTTCACAGCAAGTTGTTTGGGTAAGTTTTACACAAACGAAGCTCATCTTGAATAATTTTCCCCAAGGATTTCCAACATGCATGCCCAAAGCTTCACTTATCCTCAGTTTATCCACATA
Source organism: Phodopus roborovskii (assembly GCF_943737965.1). Classification (NCBI taxonomy): domain Eukaryota; kingdom Metazoa; phylum Chordata; class Mammalia; order Rodentia; family Cricetidae; genus Phodopus; species Phodopus roborovskii. The sequence continues at coordinate 324,598 of NW_026126638.1, forward strand.
CAATGCATCTCCCCCCCCCCCCCGGCTTAACATTAGAGCTATACAGTTGATTTTCCAATCTATGTAAGATTGCTCTGTTTGCTTCCAAATAAAGCACTTGTTGAGGCACATTTAATTAAAAGCTATACGTATTAAATGTGCCCACCTGAAAATTGGGGACAAACAAGCATCCATGAAGCCATCAGCACCACTGACCCCATAGAAAGTCTTGTTCTATCCGATATCAAGCTTTAAGATAAGGTTGTTATGACTGGACTAATACAATGTAGGTCTAAGACAAATAGACTGGAGGAAAGAATAGATAGTTGAGATATGGACTCTACATAAGTAATTCCTTATCTAAAATAAAGGGAGATATTTAAGAATTATGGGGAAAGTAGAGTTTTGTTAAACTAATGTTTTAGACATCATTGACTATGTTTAACAAATGAAATTGGGTTCTTGGATCTTATGCACAAAGAACAGCCCACTGTAATGAAAACAGAACTCTACAGGACAGAATATTTGTACTGGATTAATGTGCAAAATGTATAGTAATCTGTCAAAACAATTGGGAACATGTCAGCAATATAATAAAAAAAATGGACAAAGTCTTAAGTAGACATTATAGAGAAGAGACAATAAAAAGATTGCAAACACAACCTGTCAACCTCCTTGGTTGTTAGGGAAGTAAAACTGCAATTCACAATGAGTCAACACTGTAAAACACCAGAATGGGAATGACTAAAAGTTTAGCATCTGAGGATAAAGACACAGGAGAGAACACAAAGTAGTAAGCCTGTTTGGAAAGCTTTCCCATTTGCCATGCATGTAACTACCACCAGTAACAGAAATGCATACTTAGTCGCTTTGGGATACAATGTCAAAAATGCTCAGAGTAGCACAGTTCATGTCAGCCAAACTCTGGAAGCAAGGAATGTGCTAGAAGCTGTGTGAAGATAATAGATCACTTTCTAGTTATGAAAATGGATGAGCAGTAACCATGGGCAGCAATATTGTTTCAGAAACAATGCTGAGTGTAAGTCAGCACCAAAGGACACATGTCAGCTGAGTTCATTCCGAGAGAATCTCAGAAGGACATTCTGATCTGTATGGTTCCAGGCAGGAACTGCAAAGCACAGCACAGGGTGAAGATGATTAACCACAAAGGAAGATTGGGCTGTGTCTGGGGTATAATGGCTACCTGGGGTGTTGACAGCATTCTATTTCTTGAACTTGGCAGTCCTTGCTCAAAGTGTTCACATTATGGTAGTTTACCAACCTGTGCATTTATTTTATTTTTATTTTTAATATTTGATTACATTTCAAGTACTTGAAATATAATGAAAATATTACTAAACTCACGAAGTTCATAAAACTTTGTAGAACTAGCCCAATGTTTACTAAAATCCTTCCTCTCACACACATTCTGATAGAATAAACTGAAAATGGCATGCACCCAAAAGATTCCAAAACTTCCAATGTAATCACAAAGTGGATAAGACGATTATAAAATATTAGCTTTCTGAAGGTGCTTCCAATGAATTTACCTGGGATGACAGAATAGCATAGGAAAGAAAAAGGGTGTGGGAACCTTAACTGCAAGGGTAGGAGAAGGGTGGGGAGGTCGGTTCACTTTTCTAAATCAGTGGCTACACAGGGAATAACTTTTTTTTCCTGCCTGACAGTGACTCACCGTTACTTTTCACGATGGGAAAGAAGAACAGAAATGGTGAAGCTCTCAGAGTACCACACAAGGCTAACGTGTGTCCGAGGGGAGCCAGAGCCTGGAGCTACAGGTAGTAGAGGAAACGCCTTCAATTCAGCCTTTAAAGAACATCCATAGCAAATCAGAAAGAAAAAAATGTAACACATGAGACTGGAGTAAGTCAGAAAGGAATATTGTAACAGAACACGAGACCTTGTAAGTCAGAAAGGAACAATGTAACAACATGAATCTGGAGTAAGTCAGAAAGAAACAATGTTAACAGAATGTGAGACTGGAGTAAGTCAGAAAGGAACAATGTAACACAACATGAGAACTTGCTACAAGGATGAGTATCAGTCAATTGGGACAGAATGACTTCTTGTGACTGTAGTCTAGTAGTGCAACACCTTTAGTTTATTTTTGTGGTGCTGGGGATGGAGTGCAGGGCCTTGTACATGCTGGGTAATTGCTCCCCATCAACAGATCTTGCTTTTGTTTGCTTGTTTTTTTTTTCTTTTTGGAGACAGGGTCTTACTATGTAGCCCAAGCTGGCCTAGAGTCTTGTTTCTGTGTCCTAAGAGCTAAGATTACAGGTCTGCATCATTACCTTAGATTGGTATTTTTGACATCTGAAACATAACAACATGAACTTCAGTCAATTTTACTTTGATTCAGGTATATCATGAGGACAGTTTCTTCTCAGTTTAAATAACTTTGCTGAGATACCTATTTCTTTATATTGTGGAATTTATAAAGCTACAGAGAACTAAGGAATTCTTGAGTTTTGCATATTCTTTGCTTTTTTCCCAAATAAAATGTCCTGCAAAAAAGACTTTGTTATAGGAACATTTTGCTTAATTTTAAATTAAAAATTCTCTCTTCCTCTCTTTCCCTCTCTCTCTCTCTCTCCCCTCCCCCTCTCAATTCTTTTCTTTCTTTGCTAAGTATCAAACTCAGGACTTTTCACGTTCTAGGAAAGTACTTTACCATTGAGCCACATTGCTAGCTCTGGAAATACTTTAAATGTGAAAGCACATACATGTAAGGATACTGAACCATGTTAACGTCTTCTAAAGTAGTACTTGTAGTAAGTTAAGTGTGCATCTGTCACAAGTGAAATGCTCCTTTGTAACTAATGCCCATTTCCATTCTCATCTGAGGAGGTACCTGGAACTGTTGTCCTGATGGCTGGATAGCCTTCCAGTTTAACTGTTACTTCCCCCTTAATGACAACCAGACGTGGCATGAGAGCGAGAGGAACTGCTCAGGGATGGGCAGTCATCTGGCGACCATCAACACCAAAGCAGAGCAGGTATGTATCAGCTCAGCTTACACTGATGCTCCTGCTCCATTGTGTTGCCGTGACAACACAACCCAAAGTAACTTCCAAGAGGAAAGTGTTTATTTCAGCTTATAGTCCCTCATGAGGGGAATTCAGGGCAGGAATTCATGCAGGAACTTGAAACAGAAACCAAGGAGGAACACTGTTTTCTGGCCCACTCAAAGCCACATGCTTAGCTAGTTTCTTTTTAGCCCAGGACCACTTGCCCAGGGAATGGTGCTGTCCACAGTAGGCTGGGGTACCCCTGTGTCAATTAACAATCCACACACCTCCCTACAGACACACCCACAGACACCTCCCCACAGACACACCCACAAGCCATTCTGATTTGGATGTCTCTTACCTGAGACTCCCTTCTCAAGTAATTCTAGGCTATGTGAGTAGACAGTAAAAGCTAACCGGGGCCACCGGTTATTTTGTTGTCTTACATCTCTTTGTAGAGAAGAGATTTCTTGGCTCCCTGTGTATCCTTCCCTCCTCTTCTTCATCAGCCTAGAAAGCCTTTTCTTCCTGTCCCCAATTCCTTCTTTTTTTTAACTTCTGGTTTTCAACTGTGCTTTACGTAATAACAAAGTCCAACATACATTATAGCATAATTTACCCTTTTTCTGATAATACACCCAAGGAATTATATAGAACACATCATGTCTTTGTTCCTTTTTATTGAAAATAGATTCTTCTCTCATACAATACATCCCAACCACAGTTCCTGAACCCTGCTCCTCCTAGGCCCCCCAACAACTTTCTCTCTCCCCCAGTTTCATTCCTGTTCCATTTCCTCTTCAGAAAAGAGCAGGTGTCCAAGAGGTGATGGCCATACAGGACAGAACAATAAGATAAGGTGAAAGCCCTCATATTGAGGCTGGACAAAGTAACCCCATGGGAAGGAAAGAGTCTCAAGAGCAGGCAAAAGAGTCAGAGACCCACACTCCTCACAGCCAGGAGTCCCAGAAAAATACTAAGCTAATAGCTATAATATATATGCGGAGAATCTGCTGTAGACCCATTATGCCCTGTGCTTGCTTCTTCAGTCCCTATGGCCTCACATGCACCTTGCTTATTTGGTTTAGGTCTTGTTCTGTTGTCCTCCATCCCCTTGACTCTTACAATCTTTCTACCTCCTCTTTGGGATTCCCTGAGCTCTGAGAAGGGGGCGGGATTGATGGATACCTCAAATTTAGAGTCTCTTTCTGCATAGTGTATGGCTGTGGATCTCTCCCATCTGCTTCCATCTACTGCTAGAGTAAGCCCCTATGATGACGACTGGGTAAGATACTGATCTATTAGTATAGCAGAGTATCATCGGGAATAATTTTATTGATCTTTTAAAAAATACCTGTGGTGTTTGGTTTTACTCTAGGATTCTGGGGCATATAGTCTCTGGTTCTAGTTAGCCAAGCAGTGTTGGGTCTGGGTCAAATCAGATATTGGTTAGTTACTCCCACAAGTTTTGTGCCACCATTGCCCTTGCGTGTTTTTCAGATGGGACAGATTGTAGGCCAAAAGTGCTGTGGTGGGGTTGATTCTTCCAGAACCCAAAAGACTAGAAAGTAGGGATGAAGGTTCCAAGTAGGCACTGGTTTGATCTCTCTTTGTTCAGTGAATTTGTATGGATATTGTCCTTGGCAATGTAGAACCCATTGCCAGTTTACAGAGAACAACCCTTTGCTTTAGCATCAGCTTGGGTTGTTTGGGGTTTTCCAAGAGACCTTTCTTGCCAACAACTCAACTGAATATAACCCACCTGGAAGCCTCTGGAAGCCTCACCTGTCTACAAGAGATGGTCAGTTGAGACTCTGTATTCCATTGCTAGGAGTCTTCATTAGGATCGTCTTCATGGATTTCAGGAAGTTTTCACTGCACCATTTCATACCACCCGACAAATGCCCCTCCCAATTATAGCTGTCTCTTCCCACACTCTCTCCCTCCATCTCTTCTCCTCCCATAACTGATCCCTCTGTAACACAAATAAATAAAATGACCCAGTGACTGATACTGGTGTTCAAATTTCAAGATAAATGTCAGAAACGCTAAACCACCAGTCACTATCTTCTTACTTCTACCTCAGACTGAAAGGGCTGGTCCTGTCCTTATGAGCTCTCACCTAGCCTCAGACTGTAACCTCTCCTCAGTATGGCTGGAGAAGGAATGTCTCTCTGAGACCCTGCTTCTGTCTTATATACTTCCCCAACATTGGGATTAAGGGTATGAGCTATAATTCTCTTTTAGACTGATTCACTCTTGTGTAGACTTGGGTGGCCTTGGACTCACAGAGATCCATCTATCTCTTAATGCTGAGTCCAAGGATTAAAGATGTATACCACTACCTCTCACCTCACTCAGGATGGTTCTTCAAGTTCCATCCATTTGCCTTTGAATTTCAAGATTCCATTGTCTCCCCCACCCCCTGCTGAGTAGTATTCCATTGTGTAAATGTGCCACATCTTCTTTATCCATTCTTCACCTGAGGGGCATCTAGGTTGCTTCCAGGTTCTTGACATTGGCTATAGGCTTGCTGTGATTACCTTTATTATGTTTAGCTATGTCCCTTGTATCCCTAATCTCTCTAGGACTTTTTATCATGAAAGAGTGTTGGATTTTGCCAAAGGCTTTTTCCACATCTAGTGAGATGATTATATGTTTTTTTTTTTTTGTTTTGTTTTGTTTTTTGTCTTTCAGTTTGTTTATATGGTGAATTACATTCACTCATTTTATCATTTTCATATGTTTAACCATCTCTTCATTTCTGGAATGAAGCCTATTTGATCTTGGTGTATGTATTTTATGATTTGGTTTGCAAGTATATTATAAAGCATATTTTATATCTATGGCTCATCAGGGAAATTGGTCTAAATTCTCTTTCTTTCTTGAGTCTTTATGTGGTTTGCATGTGGCGTTATAAAATGAATTTGGAAGTGTTCCTTCTGTTTCTATTTTGTGGAATAATTTGAGGGGTATTGGCATTAACTCTTCTTTGAAAGTCTGGTAGAATTCTGCTCTAAAACCATCTGGCCCTGGGCTTTTTTCCCCCTTGGGAGACTTTTAAGGACTTTATTTCTTTAGGAGTTATAGGTATACTTAAATTATCTGTTTGAAGACTCCCCATGGAAGGCACCACCCTCCCTGGGGAGCAAAAAGGGGATGGGATGGGGGTTGGTGGGGAGGACAGGGGAGGATGTGAGGGTATAGGAACTGGGATTGACATGTAAAACAAGCTTGTTTCAAATTTAAATAAAAAAGTTATAAAAATTGTTTGATCTTTGATTTAGCTCTGCTTAAGTGGTAGCTATCAAGAAAATTACCCATTTCTTTTAGATTTTCCAATTTGGTGGAGTACAGTGTTCTAAAGTATGTCCTTTAGATTCTCTGGATTTCCTCAGTGTCTGTTTCCCTCCCTGACACTTTTTGGTTTTGATTTTGTTAATTTGGATATTCTCTCTGTCTTTTAGTTAGCTTGAAAAAGGATTTGTCTATCTTGTTGATTTTCTCAAAGAACCAACTCTTAGTTTCATTGATTCTTTGTATTGTTCTCTTTGTTTCTATTTTATTGATTTCAGCCCTCTGTTTACTTCTTGCCATCTACTCCTCTTGGGTGTGATTTTTTTTGTTATTGTTCTAGAGCTTTCAGGTGTGTTATTAAGTTGCTAGTATAAAATCACTCCAATCTTTTAGGTAGGCACTTAGTGCTACGAACTTCCCTCTTACTACAACATTTACTGTGTCCCATAAGCTTAGGTAGGTTGTGCATTCATTTTCATTGGCTCCTAGAAAGTCTTTAGTTTCTTTTTCATTGCTGTCTTGACCCATTTTTTATTCAGTAGAGTTTTTCAGTTTATATGAGTCTATAAGCTATCTCTTGTGTCTGTTGCAGTTGGTATCCAGTTTTAATCCGTGGTGGTCTGATAGGATGCAGTGAGTTACTTAAATTTTTCCGTATCTGCTGAGACTTGCTTGGCATCTGAGTATGTGATCAGTTTTGGAGAAAGTTCTGTGAAGTGCTGAGAGGAAGGTATGTTGTTTTGTGTTTGGGTGAAATGTTCTGTTAGGTCCATTTGGTTTCCAGTGTCTGGTAGCTCCTGTATTTCTCTGCTTAGTTTTTGTCTGGATGTCCTGTCCATTGGTGAGAACTGGGTGTTGAAATCCCCCACTATCAGTGTTTTAGAGTCAATATGTGATTTAAGCTGCAGTGGTTATAGTAGTGCTTCTTTTACAAATTTGGGTGCCCTTGTTTTGGGGGCATAGACGTTAAGAATGGAAATGTCATCTTGGTGGATTTTTCCTTTGATGAGTATGTAGTGTCCTTCCCCATCTCTTTTGATTAGTTTTGGTTTGGAGTCTATTTTGTTACTTATTAAAATACCTACACCAGCCTGCTTCTTAGGTCCATTTGCTTGGAATACCTTTTTTTCCAATCCTTTACCCTGAGGTAGGGTCAATGCTTGATGTTGAGGTGTGTTTCTTGTATGCAGCAGAAGGATGGGTCCTTTTTTCTCTTCCATTTTGTTAGTCTGTATCTTTTTATTGGGGGGAATTGTCCATTGATATCGAGAAATATCAATGACTAATGATTGTTGATTCCTGTCATTTTGTTGTTGGTGATGGTGATGATGTGTGTTTCTGTTATTTTGATTTTGCTGGTATGAGGTTTTTTTTTTTTTTAATTTCCTGTGTTTCAGGGGTATAGTTAACCTCCTTAGTTTGGAGTTTTCCTTCTAGCACCTTTTGTAGGGCTGCATTTGTAGATAGATATTGTTTACATGTGATTTGTCATGGAATATCTTGTTTTCTCCATTTATGATGATTGGAAGCTTTCCTGGGTATAGTAGTCTGGGCTGGCATCTGCAGTCTCTTAGAGTCTGCAGCACATTTATCCAGGCCCTTCTGGCTTTTATAGTCTCCACTGAGAAGTCAGATGTAATTCTAATAGGTCTGCCTTGATATGTTATTTGGTCATTCTTCCTTGCAGCTCTTAATATTCTCTTGTTGTTCTGTTTGTCTAGTGATTTTGTTGCTATGTGGTGAAGGGAATTTCTTTTCTGGTTCAATATAGTTGGTGCTTAATATGCTTCTTGTGCTTATATAGGCATCTTCTTTATTAGGTTAAGAAATTTTTCTTTTATTTCTGGGCCTTCCTTCTTCAGGTTAGGAATTTTTTCTTGTACGATTTTGTTGAAGACATTTTCTGGGCTTTGGAGCTGGATTTCTTCTCCTCCTTCTATACCTATCATTCTTAGGTTTGGTCTTTGCAAAGTGTTCCAGAGAGAGTTCTTGGCTGTTTTGTGTCAGGAGTTTTTGGATTTAACATTTTCTTTAACTGATGGATCTGTTCCTTGTGTCTTCAGCACCTGAGATTCTCTCTTTCATCTCTTGTAGTCTGTTGGTAAAGCTTGCCACCATAATTCCTGTTCAGATTCCTAATTTTTTTATTTCAGAATTTCCTAATTTTGTGATTTCTTTATTGCTTCAATTTCCATTTTCAGGTCTTGAACAATGTTACTCACTTCCTTTAACTTTTTTGTGTTTGCTTGAATTATTAAATAGATTTATTAATTTCCTTCATTTTTTTGTTTGTTTGTGTTTTTCTGAATTTCTTTAAAGGCAGAATAGTTGAGCTCTACTGGAGACATAGTGCCCTGACTGTTATTTCTATGTTGGTTTCTAGGCATTTGAGTTTGGGGTAATTATATGTCTATGTGCTGGTTTCTGGATTTGTCTTTGTCTTTGTTGGTGGGTATTTTCCCCCATTAGTTTCTGTTTCCTCTTAGGATTTTCAGAGAATTTCATAGCTGTGTGTTGTCTGTTTTCTGGCCTGCTTCACTGGTGTGTTCAAAGGCAATGTCTGCTGGTGTTGGAGGCTGAGATACTGGGATGAGTTAGGGGAAGGAAGGTTGGAGGAGATCTTTGTGATCCACTGGGGGTGGGGTCAGAGGGGAATTGGAGAGCACAGCAGGTTTCCTACCCCAGAGCTGGGGATGAGAGTGGGGGAGTGGATCTCAGGAGAGGTGTGGGTCTACCTTCAGCCTACTTGTTGCCCTGGGAGGAGCCACCTTTGGGTTATCAGGGGGTGCCTACTATTGCTGGGGTGTGGGTTATTAGGGGGTGCCTACTATTGTTGGGGTCTAAAACAAGGCAAAAAGTGGAGGAGGAAAGTTAGAAGGGGAAGATCTGTGGGCTCCATAGGAGATGGGAACAGGGATGTCAGGGAAGGATGCCATGGGTGTTCTACTGCAGAGCTGGGGATGACACTGTGGGATTGGGTCTGGGGGAATCGTTTTTGTTTTCTTTTATTTTTTAAGTCTCTAAAAACATCAAACCTATTTAGCATGTGCTAAGGGTGTTGTCAATACAGTATTGCTTAATCTTCATGGTGATTCTACTTGTCAGAAGACTCAGGGTTTGGTGAGTAGGATCCCTCTACTATTTTAAGCAGGTTTGAGGACAGACTTACCTAATATCGTGATGTTTACACCTAACCCATAATCTCCTGACCTCTTCCCTCCTTATCAGCCTAATGGACATCACCTAAGAGCACTTACAAAAATGTATATTTTGTATTGCAGAGCTTTATGACTCAGCTTTTGGACAGACAATTTCCCTATTTCCTGGGACTTACTGATCAGAACACGGAAGGTCTGTGGCAGTGGGTAGATCAGACGCCATTTAAGCCACACATGGTGTGAGTATTTTGGTTGGGGCTAATGGCATTTATAGGCAAAGGTGAGAAGAGATGGCAAGGAGAACTCATTTTAAAGTAGGGCACACCAGTGTAAGGACTTACTCGACAGGATACGGGCAGTTGAGCAATCTCGATATGCTATGTTCCCACTGCATAATTACTTCAGCAAAATGTTCAGTATTTTTAATCATACATTGCTGACAAAAGAACAAATAACAGGAAAGTAATGTGAAAAAGTGTTTAGGATTGTCATTTTGATAAATAATAGTATAGGAACACACACAGAGTTCTAGGGAGGCCATAGCTACAAAAAGCAAGACTGTGTTTCAAATAGAATAACAACAAGTACACACACACCCAAAATGGAAAAATTAGTAAAATTTATGGTAATAATATAAATAGACTTTTCCAGACAGGATTTCTCCATGTAACAGCCCTGGCTGTCCTGGGATTAAAGGTATGTGCCACCACCTCCCACTTTAATAATATGTTATCAGTTATTAATAATGTATTTAATATAGTACAGCCATGTGCACTTAACACTTAAAGGATACCTCAGTATAGAGAAACCACATTTCTTTCTTTCTCTTTTAAAATTAGTTCTTTTATTTGAGATTTTCAAACAATGTGTTTTGTTCATATTTGTGCCTCCCTCCCCACCCAATTTTGTGTCATCTTGCATTTTCTCATCCATTTGGTGTTGCCCATATATTATGGTGGAAGGTTTACCAGGGGCCACACTCTTACAGTTGACTCTCCCCCTCCCAGAAGTTATCAGTTCCTAAGGCCAGCAATGGGACTTTGTGCCCACCTCCATTCTCCATGCTGGGGTCTGATACACCTTGAGCTTGCACAAGGTTTGTGCATACTTCCATAGTCACGGTGAGCTCATATGTACAGCCGCCATGCTGTGTCTGGAGGACACTATTTCCTTGTGGTCACCCATCTCCTCCGGCTCTAACACTTCATCCACCAAGATCCCTGAACCTCAGGAGGATGGGGTGTGGTACAGATGTCGCATTTAGAGCTGAGCATTTAGAACCAGCTGTGGGTCTCTGTTAACCTTCATCTACTATAAACAGAATCATCTCTGATGAAGATAGAAGGATGCACTAATCTACGGTCTTAATGATATGTCATTAGGAGCTGTTTTAGCACTATGTACATTTCTCATACTAATAGTGTAAGGTCTCCACCATGCCACAAGCTCTTGGGCTGACACTGGTGTCAGATGTAGGCTTCATCCTGCGGTGCAGCACTTAAATCCAGGAAAGTTGGTTGCTCCTATAACGTTCATACCACTACTGTGACAGTGGTTATATCTTGCCAGACATTCATTGCAGCTTGCCAGGTGCACAGCTGAGTAAGGCTAATGACTTCTCCTCCTCATCATCCTCCCACCCCCCAACCCCCAGTAGCATTCACAGCATCTTCGGGCCCTATAAGAGCTAGTCAGTAGGGATGAAGCTTTCAGATAGCATCGGCTTTATTTATGTGGCTTGAATCTGTGTTATCCTTGCTAATAGGGTCACGCTATGAAGTTCTGGAGGGCAACCACTAACACTGGTAATAAGCTGTAATATTTAGATGTCTGTTGGACCTCATTGGACAACAAATCCAAAGGAGGTAAACCATTCCTGGCACTAGGCCTTTTATTTGTCAGCCTGAGGTGTCTAATAGGGGGTAACTTATAGGATAATTTCATTCTAAATCTGTCTGTCTGTCTAACTATATGTCTGTTTGTCTGGGTTTTTTTGCTCAGGATGATTGTTTCCAGATCCATCCTGTAAATGTCATCATTTAATTTTTGTTAATAGCTGAATAATATTCCACTGTGTAAATATGCCAGGTTTTCAGTATCCATTCCATAACTGATGGATATCTAGGCTATTTTCTTTTCCTTACTATTGTGAATAGAGTGGCAATGAACATGGATTAGTGGGTATCTAGATCTACAGGAGGATATAGAGTCATTTGGATATATTTCCCAAGAACAATATAGCTGGATCACATACTGGTTGTACTTTTAGCCTTTTGAGGGTACATCACATGGATTTCCATAGTGGCTGTCCCAGTTTTCACCCCTATCAGCAATGAATGGGTATTCTTTTTTCTCTGCATGTATGCCAACGTTTGCCTTCATTTTTTTTTTTATTTGGATCTTAGGAATTCTGACTGGGGCAGGATAAAATCTCAGAGCAGTTTTAGCCTGCATTGCCCCAATGGCAAAGAATCTTGGGCATTTTAAAGACATTTCTCTGCCATTTGTACTTCATCTTTGAGAGTACTCCACTTGGTTTCAAACCCCATTTGTTCTCCTGGTGTTTACCCATTTCCCTTTCAGTTCTTTGTATATTCTATTTGCTAACCCTCTGTCAGAGGCATAGCTGATAATATCCTCTCCCCTCTGTAGGCTGCCTCTCCGCTTAAATGGTGCTGTCATGTGGTTTACAGAAGCTCTCTACTTCCATGAAGTCCCATTTATTAGTATTGGTCTTAATGCCTTTCCCACTAGAGTCCTGTTCACAAAGTCCTGTGCCCATGACTTTGAGAGCATCCCTACTTTCTCCTCTATCGGATCAGGGCATCAGGTTTTATCTGAGGTCCTTGATTCATCATCTATTGTTGAGCTCTGTGAGGTGAGAAGCAAGAATTCGGTTTCATTGTTTTACAGTTAGTTATCCAGTCCTGCCAGCCCCATTTGTCAAAGATGCTCTTTCCTCCCATCTTCGTTGTTGGCTTCGCTGAAAAACAAAACAAAACAAAAACCCAGGCAGATGTAGGAATGCTGACTTTCTTATGATTCCTGCATTCTGTGCCATGGATCCCTCAGTCTGCTTTTATGCTAGTACCATGCTGAGGTTTTTGTTTGTTTTGTTAGTTGGTTTTTGGTTTTAGAGACAAGGTTTCCTGTGTATCCCTGGCTGCCCTGGAACTCACTCTGTAAATCATGATGGCTTCAAACTAAGAGATCTGCCTACCCCTGCCTCTGGAGTACTGAGATTAAAGGCGTGTGCCCCCACTGCCAGGGTTGGAAGTCACATTTCAAGTGCCCAGTAGCTCCATCTGGCTGGCGACTCTTGTCGTGCAGGTTGCAGCTCTGTCCCTGCACTATTGTTACTCTGTTATTCCACCTGTCTCTCCAGATTGTATAATGTCATTGTTCTCTTTCAGATTCTGGCATGAGGGTGAACCCAATGACTTTAGGGAAGAAGACTGTGTTGTTCTTGTTAATATCGAAGATCAATGGGCCTGGAATGACTTTCCTTGTCACTTTGGGGCAAGTAGGATTTGTAAGTTACCTGGAGTAATATTCAGTTGGAAGCCCACAAAGGGGTCCTTATGATGGAGATGGCAAAGATGGACCTATCAGAGCAGGGAAAAGTGTCTATGCAACATAGAAGTAGAGAGCACGCTGGATCATGGGGGTACCGTCAACCATGAGGATGTTTTTAATTATCTTTGCTTAAATGTAATTCAACATAAATAGTGTGATTTGTGCTCTCTCTCCTCCCTCTCTGGATGTATGTGTGCTCATATGCTTAAGATAGGTTTTGTATGGTGTTTTGGTGGAATGATCATCGTTCTATGGGAATCAGGTTTTATCTTTGCTTCCTTGACAGTATTTTAAGACATTTACTTTTCAGACACTATGTATTAGTTATGTATTAATGGAAGAGTTGAATAATACAATCTTTTTGCCATTTTTTTTACTGCTCAAATTATTACCTCTTAAAATTCAAACTTGCAGTAGACAAACTGGTTGTGATAAATTGTTTTACTGTTTGTTTTTTATTCTTCTCTCATATGTTACATCCTAACAGAAGTTTCCCTCCCTCCAGTCCCCCAAGAACCCCCTGTCCCCCCAGTACCCCCTGATGTCCTGTCCCCCCCAGGACCCCCTGACCTCCTGTCCCCCCAGGACCCCCTGACCTCCTGTCCCCCCAGGACCCCCTGATCTCCAGTCCCCCCAGGAACCCCTGACCTCCTGTCCCCCCAGGACCCCCTGATCTCCAGTCCCCCCAGGAAACCCTGACCTCCTGTCCCCCCAGGAACCCCTGACCTCCTGTGCCCCCAGGACCCCCTGACATCCTGTGCCCCCAGGACCCCCTGACATCCTGTCCCCCAGATCCACTGCTCCTTCATTTCCCTTCAGAAAAGAGCAGACCTCCCAAGGATATCAACTGAACACAGCATAACACGATGCATAACTAGGCACAAACCCTCACGCCAAGGCCAGACAAGGCAACCTAGTAGGAGGAAAAGGGTCCCATGGAAACCCAAATCTTAGTTTAAAACTTCAGCATTTTTACTCTTTGATATTTTACTTCCACATTTAAATAGTTACTAACAGTCTCCCAGGAAAATGGGATAATACAGGTCTCAGTGATTTATTGCACAGGTAGAAAGGAAGGACATAAAAAAAAAAAACCTAACAATTTCTCTTCTTTCTTCATTCTGGCTGTCAAGTCAAACCATGTAGTGTCGTGCTGACCTAACTCTACTTTAATGGGCTCTTTAAACTCCCTTATAGCTAAGGAAACAGAGTCCTTGGAAGCTGAAGGGCTCATGGCAATCTGAACTACTCCTGTGGACCTTTTTCAGGAGATGAACCATAATTCCTTTGTACTTCCAGGAACATTAATGCAGATACACTGGCATGTTCGCTTGGCTAAAGACTCAATTTTCCAATTATTCAGCATTCACTCTGTTGGTGTTTTCATTTTGAATCATAAAAATATCACCTTTCAATTCGCTTATGTAAATTGTCTATTATTTAAGAGATGCACTAATGGCAAGAAAGTCACTTAATTGACAACCTACAATTACTATGTACTGTTAATGTTTGTAGTGAGATAGTTACTTTGTCTCCTTCTGTGGCACCGACCACGCAGTTCAGTCACAAATGACTATCAGAAAACCTACTGGGGGCTGAGGAAGGAGATGGATCAGCAGTTAAGATTGCTTGCTCATCTTTAGAGGACTGGAGTCTGGTTCCCATTACCTACATCAGGAGGCTCACAGTGGCCTGCAGCACAATCTGCAGGGTATCTGAGTCTTTCTTCTGCATACACAACACACAACACACAAACACACACACACACAAAATACACCACACACACACACACACAAAATATACATAACACACACAGCACACACAAAACACACACACAACACACACAATATACACAACACATGCAACACACACACAATACACAAAACACAACACATACACACACACACAATTTTCTTTGAAGTAAAAGACTGTTCTAGTCTTGTCTGAAATTTGATTTGCTAATGTTTCCTGCATCAGAGCTGACAATTTTCAACTTTTAACCTATCTTCTCCACCATTTTTAAAGGCAACAATGGCTTTGCAAGTTTGTTAATGATTTTCCAGGTTAAATGTAGAATCTTGGCCGGGCATTGGTGGTGCTTGCCTTTAGTCCCAGCACTTGGAAGGCAGAGGCAGGCAGATCTCTATGAGTTCGAGGCCAGCCTGGTCTACAGCACTAGTTCCAGGACAGGCTCCAAAGCTACAGAGAAACCCTGTCTTGAAAAACCAAAAAAAGAAAAAAGAAAAAAAATAATAACCCCCCCAAAATGTAGAATATTGATGTTTGGTTAAGTATGGCAGTGGAGTGTATGTGTTTTTTGTGTGTCCATGTTAAAAATGTTGGTACTTTTGAATGAAGTAGGACTTTATATGTGTTGGGCACATTAATTAAGTCATATAATCATATAAATCACATATATCATATAAATCATATAGATTGAAGCACAAGATGAGTTGAAATAATTTTATTAATCTGTGTATAGTTAATTTTGTATATTTTAATGTACAAACAAATAAGCCTATCTATGTAGAAATCCAGTTGTCAATAAAATGTCAATAAAGTGTGAGCCCTCGGTGATGTCCTTCACTGATTTTGCACTGCTTTCTACCATCTGTTTCCTGCTGCTAAGAATGATTAATCTCCAGAGCCTATACCATTCTTTGGGCCCCCAGCCCTCCTACCTGGATGAAGGCAGCAGTCTCTGGTTAGGTCCATTCCCACATTTCATATGTAGGGAACCAACACATACACATGTTAACATGCAAACAGTAAATACATTAATGAAAACAAAAAGTAACAGTATTCTATGGGTGTAAACATGAGAATGTAGCAGGCGGTTGGACAATGTAGCCATTTCAGCTGCTAACTGCCCCTGCCTCTCATCCACATTTGGACAAGAAACTCACCCATCCCTGTCGGTCACACACAAGAAAATGTGCGTGTAGGAGAAGGGACTGACTAATCAGGAAGGCTTCCAGCCAGAGAGGGAGAGGAGTGACAAGGGGACACAATAAAAAAGAAAGGACAAAAAAGATGAAGTAGGCTGGGCATTGGTGACGCACACCTTTAGTCCTAGCACTCGGGAGGCAGAAGCAGGAGGATGCCTGTGAGTTGGAGGCCAACCTGGTCTACAGAACTAGTTTCAGGACAGTCTCCAAAGCAATACACCCTGTCTCACAAAACAAAAAACAAACAAAGAAAAAAATGAAGTAAGTCTCTTCCTTCAAGAAGCCCCATACTTCAGTGACTCTTTAGAGTAATTAATTACAATCATCAGGTTATCCTTTTGAAAGACTTTTTTTTTTTTCCGTGTATTTTAAACATTTCTAAAAGAGACCAGCAGCACAGGGCTCAAAAATGCAATCAGCATACTTGACTTTCTTATCTGAGGGAATTAAGAGGAAAGGCACTCACACACGATCTCACTAGTCTTCTTTATGCTTCTTCTGCATTCTCTACCCTGTGGGTTCCTCCTTTCACTCTTGATGTTTTCCTGCTCATTCTACCTTTACTCTCTGCCTTTATTTTTCCTCTCCAGCTTATTTACCTTAACAAAGTCTTTTAGGCAATATAGAAATTACAATGTAGTTACATTCTATTTTTTAAAGTGAATGATTACAATGGCCACAAGTAAAAAGAAAACATTTTTCATCTCCCTTCCATGACTTAACATTTTGCATATTACAGGTGAAAAGCAATTCATTCTCAAGAACACACATACATTCATATCCAAGCAACTTATTATAGATTAACAAAGTGTAAGCAAGCAAGGTATCTTTTTCAGTCAGTTCTTTTACTGACAGGCTGCATTTTGTGGTTATAAAAAAGGATCAATTATTTTATTATTTATCTTGAAAGGTAATCTTATAAATGATCTTAAAGGAATCACAAACCTAAACTTTTATACATGAAAACACCCAGTCATCTCTACTTTAAATTTTTAGGGTGCATACCCACTCATCAGTAGTTTGATATATATATATATATATATATATATATATATATATAGAGAGAGAGAGAGAGAGAGAGAGAGAGAGAGAGAGAAAGAGCGCAGATATGCGTATAAGGACTTCATCATCATCTTTGATCACCAGCCAATCCTCCCAAGGGAAGTATCTCAGCTAGTAATAATTGGTTTGCTTATTTTTTTTTAAAATCCCTAACCTCAAAACTGTTATCAAAATATCTTGATCTAACCTGGGATCGTTCTAAGGCTTTTTTTCTGCTATAATGCACTCCAAAACCTGTAAACACATGTTCCAATATTAAGATTAAAAGAATTAGAGCCAGCCTGATCCATGGGGACTCAACTGTTTTCTTTAATCATTAACCTGAACTGTTATCTATGCAGCTCCTTAGGTGAAACTCATAGGCCCTAGCTGTGTGACAATCCCTTGTGTATATTTTTAATCATCAAAACTTTATTTAAACTAATATTATTATCAATTAGTGCAGTTAGGAAAAAAATCACCTTCATAATAATCCAAAGGTAAAATGCCCAGCAGAATGGACTGTTTCCATGAGATAAACACATTACATTACAGGCAGTGGGAAATCTCCCCACTCCCGTTCACATCATGGCAGATACTAGAGAAAGATGGCAGAGGCAAACACGTAAAGGCACAGCAGAAGCCAAAGGTGTGCCAGGGTCTGTGGTCTCCTGGTCGTGCCTAGCTGAGGTCTACGCATCAGGAATTTGCCTCCTGGCGGGCTGACACCTTGGAACGTTCATTGCCACCTGCTGCTCCTATGACATGGCCACCCGCAGAATTCTGTGCATGAGTATGACATGGCCACCCGCAGAATTCCATACATGAGCACTGTAATTACATCATCTCCCCCTCCTCCTGCAACTGTTCCCGTGTCCCCACCTTCACAAATGCATGGCCTATTCTTAAATTATTATTGCTCACACATATGTAAGTACAGTCTGATGAGTCCATTTAGTGTTGTTTGTATCTGCTCAGGGCTGACTGCTTGAATTGGATAAACGATCAGGGGGCTAATGCTTAAAGAACTATTCTCCCTTTCTTAGCAGCCATTACTGCCTTAGCTCTTCGTCAAGGGCAACCTTCCTAATGCTGTGGCCCTTTAATACAGTTCTTCATGTTGTGATGACCCCCCCCAACCATAACATTTTTGTTGATACTTTACAACTGTAATTTTGCTACTGTTTTGAATCATAGTATAAGTATCTAATATGTGGCTCCTGTGAAAGGGTTGGTTGACCCCTAAAGGGTTGCAATCCGCATGTTGAGAAATCACTGATCTAGGGGTAGGGCTCTGTGAGAGTTCCCCCCCATCCATATTAGCTTATGTGGTAATTTGAATGAAAATTGCCCCTTTAGGCTCATGTATTTGAATATTTGGCCTGCAGTTGGTGGAACTGTTTGAGAAGGATTAGGAGGTATGGCCTTGTTGGAGAAGGTGTGTGACTAGAAGATGACTTTGAGGTCTCAAAAGCCCATGCCCTTCCCTGTTAGCTCTCTCCCTCTATCTGCCTCTTCCTTGTGGGTCAGATGTAAGATCCCAGTTATTGCTCTATATTTGACTGCACGCTGCCGGGTTCCATACCATGATAGTTATGAATCTAACCTTCTGGAACCATGAGCCCCTAACTAAATATTTTCTTTTATAAACTCCTTGGCTATGGTGTATTGTCATGGCAACAAAAAAAAAAAATAACTTGGTGTGAACTGTCACATGTAGGACTTGTGTAGGTGGTGGTACTTTTGATATTCCATGGGTATAGCATCCCCAGCACATAGAGATGACAGCATCCTACAGCGGATGCTCTTGCAGCCTTTCCACCCCCTCTTCTGGGGTCTGTTAACCCCCGCAGTCAGTTTCTCTCTACATTTTCACCAGCTGTTGATCTCTGCAGTGGTCTCCCTCAGCTTCCTTGATGAGGGAGTGAGAGAGAACTGTCTTATCTATGGGTATTAAGATAGGCGTTTAGAACGCAAGTAGCAAGACCAGTTTAGAACAGTGGCTGTAGTAGGTTCTCCTCTAGGTTCCATGACCTAACTAGACATAGGTAGTTCACTAAATTTACAGTGTCAAGTGTGACTTCCTTCCTTCTCATGGCTTCAGCCATGCAACGAAAGTGCAGTACTCTACCTTTGTGCCATGCAGGTAGTCTTTGTATTTTGTGGTCATCACATGGCAGAACTATTAATTGATTTGCTGCCTCAGCAGCTTGAATATCATCTTTGAATACCTGAGAGCCAGCACTCAGAACAAGGCTTCCAGGTCAGTTCTAAGTGGATTCCTCCAAGTGTGTGGTGGCTTCAGGAATAGGGGCTTAACCTTCAATTTCTGGGAGGAAACCAAAGGCAATGGCGATATCCATATATTATTTCTCTTCAACTGTCTTGACAAATAACTCAAAGGGAAGTTTTCCATGGCTGTCCTTGGGGCTTTTGTTAGACAGTCTATACAAAGTAGCACTATATATATATGTGTGTGTGTGTGTGTATGTGTGTATGTATGTATGTATGAGTGTATACATATACACAGGTACATATATATACATGTATACATAATGTATGCATATATGTATGCATTCTATATTATATATTTTTAAGCAAACAAAGTATTTTCCCTATGGCTTTTTCAAATGCTCTTAGTACAACTATCCCTCCTCCCTTCTTCCTTGGCCTCCCTCTCACCTTTCCAGTTAATTCACACACACACACACACACACACACACACACACTTCCCCATGTCTCACTTTGTAGCACTTGTATCCCCCCCCCCCCAACTCCTTCCTCAGCACCTTTTCCTCTCCTGGTCCCATGGTGAGTCCAGGTTATACTCTCATAGCTGCAGATTCAGAGCTAAGATCTACAAATAAGAGAGAAAACATGTTGCATTTGTGTCTCTGGGTCTTGGTGACCTAGCTCTAGTCCCATCCATTTACCTGCATTTGTTTTCTTTCTATTGTGTCTTAGCTATGCCAGCTCCTCTCTTAAGTCTAAAGAATCATTTCCAGAATTTTCTGTAGAGTTAATTTGGTGGATATAAATTATTTCTGCTGTTTATACTGGATACAGTAGCTTAGGTTGCTGCCCATGGTTCTTTTTTCTTTTTTAATTTTTATTTATTCTTACCTCATACAGTATATCTGGACCACCGCATCTTCCCCCTTTACCCTTCCTAGTTACCTTCCTTCTCCTCCCCTCCTCCCAATCCATTCCCCACCCTATGTTCCCCCAGAAAAGAGCAGGCCTTCCAGAGGCATCAACCCAACACAGCACAAACAAAACAAACAAACAAACAAAACCACACACACACACACAATAAGGCCAAGTACAAACCCTCCAATCACTGCTGGGCGAGCAATCCAGTAGTGGCAAAAGGGTCCCAAAAGCAGGCAAGAGAATTGGACACACCCCCATTATCACTGCCAGGAGGCCCCACAAAACAAGCCAACAACCATAGCAAACACACAGAGGAACTAGTACAGACCGATGCAGGCTCTGTGAGCCCCCATGAGCCCTGATCAGCTGATTCCCTGGTGTGCTCTCCTGGTGTCCTCTGACGGGAGGGACCTGATGGAGACCTCCAGCCTGGGAGCTCTGTCCTCCCAATGTCTAGCTGTGGGTCTCTGTATCAGCTCCCATCAGCTGCCAGTGGAAGCCTCTCTGATGATGACTGGACTAGGCATCGACTTATGAGTATAGCAGACCATCATAGTACCTGAGGTGCATTGCTCTAGGCTCTTAAATTTTCCATTGAGAGATTGGCTGTCATTCTGGTGGTTTTTCCTATATATGTGATTGGTTTTTTTCTTTGTCGCTTTCAGTACCCTCTCTTTGCTCTGTATATTTGGTGCTTAGTTATAATAAGCCATGTAGAGGTTCTTTTCTGGCCCTATCTAATCAGTGTTCTGTTTGCTTCTTGGATCTGTAGGGTTATGTATTTCTCGATTTAGGAAAGTTTTCCTCTATGATCTTGTTGAAGATCTGGTCTGTGCCATTAAACTGGGATTATTCTCCTTCATCTGTGCCTTTACTTTGAATATTTGCTCATTTCAGGGTGTCTCATAATTCCTATATATTTCTTTTGTATGTTTAAAGTTTTTCCCCTATTTTCGTTTGAGTGGTTTAGGTCCTATGATTTACCTTTAAGTCCTGATATTCTACCTTCAACTTTATCCATCCTATTTATAAGGCTTTACTCAGAATTGTTGGGTTTTCCAACTCTGTCTTCATTTAAGCTTGAGTTCTCTTCAATAATCGTATCTCTTTTATGAGTTCAGATTTCAAGTCTGGAATTGTGTTTATCATTTCGTTCAACTGCACATTGTGTTACCTTGAACATAACTCAGGCATTTATTCCTTTCCCCTCTTATATTATTGAGCTGTCGATCATTTCTTCTTTAAATTCATTAAATTATTTAATGAGGTTTATTATTTCCCTTTAAATTTGCTTCCTAGGGTTCTGTGATATTTTATTGAGGGCTTTTCTCTAGGACTAGTGGTTTTGGGAAGGGGTGCACGGCCTTGGCCATTCACACAGCAGCACTGGGTAGACACGGCAGGTTTAAAAAGGAGAACAGCACGTGAAACTGGGAGAGAGGTGAGGTAGAAGGGCCAGGCTGTAGTGGAGGGAATAAGGATGGGCTTGATAAAAGAGAATTCTACACATACATGAAACTTTCAAACAAAAATAATTAAAAAAAACAAAAACGAATCAGAAGGTCAGATGACTGCGTTTCAAAGGGGTCAAGACCAGGCTGGAGAAACCCACAGAAACAGCTGTCTGTACAAGGGGGGAGCTCATGGACTCCAGACTGGTAGCTGGAAACCAGCATAGGACCGACCCAGACCTCCTGAACGTGGGTGTTAGTTAGGAGCCCTGGGCAGTCTATGGGGCTTCTGGTAGTGGATCAGTGTTTATCCATAGTATATGAATGGACTTTGGGAGCCCATTCCACATAGAGGGATAATCTCTCAGCCTTGATACCTGGGGGAGAGCCTAAGTCCTGCCTCAAATGATATGACAGACTTTGAAGACTCCCCATGGAAGGCCTCAACCTCCCTGGGGAGCAGAAAGAAGATGGGATAGGGAGTAAGGGGGAGGAGGGGAGGGAGAGGGAACTGGGATTGACATGTAAAAAAAAAAAGCTTGTTTCTAATTTAAATAAAAAAAAGGTTAAAAAAAGAGTATCAATTTCAAAATCAGATTGTTACAATGTCTAACTGGTAAAGAATGCTGATACAGCGAAATGATTTGTTTAGTCTAGCTTCCCTACTCAAGGATACATATTATTCCAATGTGTAAAAGCTGCTGAAGGTGTCTTTATGACTCTATCTGGAAGAAACAAGGTCTGTATCGACAGATTATCACGCAATAAACAGAAAGTCTTGAGAAGGGAAAGTGTGAAACTGAATTTTTAAAGGACAATCTCACTTGGAACTCTGACTCTACTTGAGCAGTAGATACAAATGCAGGGGAGAGCCAGTTGATGGGGAAGAGTGGACTAGACCACCATCTGTTTGGAGCTGATTTGGCCTCTGTCTCTGGAGATGCGCTGACAGCCATGCCATTCTCCTCAGCAGCAGTAAGTTTAAGAGCCAGAGATGCTTCTCCCTTGCTGTTGGAGAGTATGGATGTGATCTGTGCATTAACAGTGTGAGGAGATGACCTCGATCCTAGGATGTGGAAAGAAGAGGATTATCTGGACCATCCCAAGTCTGGGTCTGTAGACCTCTTCTTCACCAGATGGTGCAGTCGCTTGTACTTATGCTCCTCCCATCAGTTCTCATAAGCCAGACAGATGCCAGCGGGAAAGTCCCTTTCCTCTTGCTGCATTTATTAGTGGATTACTCTGCACATTCTGAAAACAGGCTTGAGGGCTATGGCGAGAATGTCAGTCGGGACCAGAGATTTTAGCAATGGGAACAACTCGGTTTTACTCATATCAGAGTAACACATGTGTTTGTGGTCCTTATGGTCCATAACGGATGTTTTCTCATGCTGGGTTTTGGGTTTTGTTACCCTCTTGTTGCTCCTCATGCATTTAAACCATGTCTCCTGCGTTCACTTGCATTTAGTCCAAAGGACTTATTTCCGGCATTTCACAAATCCAAGGCATACTGTAAAAACAGGGTATGTCATTCCAATTCTTCCTGGGATTTCCAGAGTCCCTTATGGTGGCACAGTCCTCCACGTAAACTATATTGTTGGGCTCCCCAGCATCCCAGAAGCTGTGAAAGGGAAATGGGAGATTTTAAATCTCAGTGAAAGGAGACAACACATTAAACGATTTACATATTTGTTATTTCACTCACTTTGTGAGGTGAAATTATAATTTTCATTTTATCAGTGAAGAAAAACCCACTTGTGTATGTCATCAGCTGGTGGGATCTTCCTGGATTTCTATACTGTCAGGCAACTCCATAGATTTGGACCCAGAAAGAGACGCCATGATAAGGACTGGCAACCCAGGCTGGTGACTTGGCAGGTGCAATGCCTCTGCCTGCCTGCCTGCCTACCTCATGCCGCTCTCACTCTTTGTTCTCCTAGGGCATCCTTCACTGTGTAGTGAAGCACATCTTCTCAGGATTCAGGCAGCCAAGCCCTGGATTCACAAGTGCTGCTTGTCAGCTGAGGGAGTCACCCAGTGCCTTTGACATTTAGTTCCCTCAGACGCTGGCTAAAGATTAGTACCGTTGGCACGTCTCAGAAATGTGTGATTTCAATAGAGAAATAATGAAAACCAGCTGTAAATGCGATGTTGTAATGACATAGGCCATTATTAAGGGGGAAGGCTGTAGGATCATCAGAATATTCTGTCAGTATAAGTTAATATATCTCACTTATTTCTATTTTAGGGTATAAGATACAACTTTACTGTTTTCAGACTCTACACCGTAGTCAATGATCTCCAGTTCTATTTTCCTCATCATTTTCATTTATTATTTCTCTGTCATTCTTTTGGCATTCCCAGGGAAGAGGAGGGTTAGGAACCCATACCTCCAATTTCCTTCTTCCTGCATCCAGTATCACCAGTGATGGACCTGAATTTACATCATTGTTGCAAAAGCCAGTCTGAGATGAGAATTCCAAGAACATGGGCTCTGTCTGGGGCCATAAAAATGAGTCTGCTTCGTCTTGGCTCAAGGTCAAAAAGTTCAAAACTGTCCTTAGAGAGTTATAAGACCTAAAAGTCTAAGGCATGGCTATAGTAGGATGCTTGGTCTTGGCCTTGGGTGTCTTATCTAATAACAACAGATTTTGCATGAGGTGTGGTTACTCTTGACCCTCAAGGCCAGATAATGAGAATTTGAATCTAAGGTGTGGTTACCGAATCCTTGGCGAATTAAGGAAGAAAGTCTGTTCTGTAAACATGATATCATGTTCCCCTTTTTGGTTAAAGTATTTAACAATGATGAAGTATAAACTCGGGACATTCTGTATTCACTGAATGGCCTGTCCTGTGTCTCTGTCTTTCTCTTAACATCTTTACCTAGTCCTTTCTCAGTCCACACTCCACCTCTCAGATATGAACCAGGGGCAAGCCGGCTCGTCCCAACTGTAGCCCGATTCCCACAGACCTCACTTTAGGATTACCTGATGTGACGATTTTCCCACAAGATATACCTACCTCAGGGACTCTGTGAGAGGTGTGTTATCCACCCATTGCCATTGACCCTCAACCACTTGGTCAGTCAGTCCAATATAAAACTCTTTCTTCTTGGGTTTTGTTTGAAAAAGGAATTCCTAAGGAAGAAACATGATAATGACAATAACAACAACAATAATAAGACACATGATCAATTATTTTGGTTCTGAAGAGATGCTAAAAGTAGTTAGGAGGGGTGAGACAGAACCGAGGCTAGACACTAGATAAGCATTCCTCAAACTATAAGACTCCTGAAGGCCATCTACTAGTTTTTTATTGTGAAAAACTACAGATAACTCAACAGATAAAAACTCCCTAACCTCCAAAAGGAGATTCTGTGTAATTCATTCAAAGTTGGGTAGTAGTTGTTTGCCCTCACTCATATAAAGTACTCACCAACAAAATACTATCCTAAAGTTGGCTCCTACTCCCCCCTACTCTGGTTAATACTGGATCTCTCTGTGTAAATCAGCCTTTTAAAGGGACTGCTAATGTTGAGCCATCACACAGTCAACAGTGGCAGCTGGACTCATGTCAACCCACTCCTTTGGGAAACAGCTTGTGGCTCAAACCTTGTGCACCAGTCAGGGAGAAAAGATCAGTAAAATATCCCACCGACACAGAGGAGCCAGTTTGCCAATTACCTGCTCTTCCGGTGTGTTGATAACTACCAGGTGCGCCCCATTTCTGAGCAGTTCTTTAAACTTGATGGCCAGGTCAGGGTGGTCTTGGAGAAAAAGTAACAACTAGACTGAAAATGTTGCCAGTTCAAAGGACAGCAGCTCTTGACTGAACCTAGGAGGAGAGAGGCTTCAGGGAATGGCAGGGAATTTGGCTTGTGATATGATGGAGTACAAACAACACCGGGGGAGCCTGGAGCTTGTAATCTTTCCTCTCCTTTGTAGCCCTCAGCTTGTTCTCTAAGACTGTTAGGGAATTCCAGGGTCAACATGCACAAGCAGCAACTTCGTCTTTGGAGCACAATCGTTATTCTTTAGGTATCAGGACCAGTAAACAAAGCAATGTGTGCAGTCTACCTGGGTCGTGGAGTCACAGCAGAACCCTAGTTCTGTGCTCAGGCTAGCAAGGTCAGTCTTGAGTCTTCTCTGGGTGACTCTGGGGCAAACCCCCTCTGTAGCTAAGCACTGGACTCTTACCAGTTCTCCGATAAATGTTTTTAAACCACTGAATTTCAGTCGTTGAAGTTTCTTAATTTAATGACAAGAAAATTGTGGCTCAGAGAAATAGCTTACTTTGCCAGAGTCTAGCAGCCATGTTTTGAACTACGCTGATATATGAGAATATTTGAGAATTTTTCTTTGGGTATATTAAAATTCTCTGTGCATGTTTTTTTTTTCTCCACCTCATTTTGGAAGCAGGTAAATGAAGAAAAACTTCCATTCTGGGCAATAGATTCTTTCCTTTGCAGAGTTCCCATTTAGATGTATACCTGAAATTTATCCTCAGCGTTTGCTGAAATGTCCCTGAGATCTCTGGCTCAAGGACACCTGCATTTCCAGAGTTTTGTCCCTCTGTTCTCTACAGCCTTTCCCCTGTCTCTGCATAGACAGGATTTATCATTTCACTTGGAAAAACAAATCCCACTGTAGTTTCCTTATACCAAAGACAATCAGGAAGCTAACAAAAAAGGTTGTCATATGTACTTTAATGTCCAATTTTGCAGACGCGTGTACCTGATGTGACACTGTAGCAGGAGAGCTCCTTGACATTTTCACGTGACAGTAACTTTTTCTGCTCATTAATTTGACAACTGCGATACGTTACTGTAAAGGAAAGGGTCACGGTCAATGCTTCATATCCTTGTTCATAATGGAATCCTTGTTCCCGGTTTTCTGCTCTTAACAAAGCTGCCAACAGTTATCTGGAAGTTTCTTCATTGCCTATTCTCCCCTCCACGCTGGGATCCACTTCCCCAAAATAAGAGTAATTCACATTTCATGTCTTTCCTGACTTAAAAGAGAATAAACCATTTCAGGTCAAAAACATGTTTGCAGTCCCTCCTGTACCAAGTCTAGCCATGTAAACCTTCCATCCACCAAGCAAATTCCTGTGCCTTTGGTCCTAACCAGTCATCTAAGCTGCAGGTTTACATTTCATAGACAAGGTTGGCCTAATGACAGGGGTCTGAAAGGAAGAATTCAAGAGCACCAATGGGATGGAAAATAGGCATCACAAAAATGTGTAGAGATGACTGAAATTCAGACATGGTTTCAGACTAGTTGCGTTTCTTCTGGCTTAGGAAACAACCTAGAGCTTAGGGATGAATGGAAAGGAAAATGAACTAAAACGGCACTATAAATCTGGTTAAAACCCATTGCAGGGGACCTCATAGGCCCTAACTGAGTCTATGAATACTGCTATTCAGCTAAATTAATCTAGTATCAAGTTGCCATCTCTATATCTGTGTTTATACCCATAGATAGATAAACACTATTCGGTCTTCATTAGAGGAGCCTCTCCCGGTGAATGGTGGAAAACACAGAAATGCATGGCCATACAAGGTACTGAGAATAAGTGGTGGATGAGTGTGCTCAGCTCTAAGCAAGGCATTTGTCATCCACTTTATGGCCCAGGGAAGAGGAAAAGAATGTGAGAGCCAGAAGAGCTATGAAATGTCATCTAGACCGGGCACAGCTATTACAACCATAAACCAACAACGCTGCTGGTGATCGCACTGGGTGTGACCATTCACTCTCAGAAAACCCTGTCCTCTGTTGGGCTTCTTCCTATTGATAGATTCAGGGAGCGGGGGGAATTGTTGCTTTCAATTCTATACCCATTGATGACCCCAACATTCCCCAATGGACACTCCATCTAGTGATCACAAATGGGTCACAAAACCGAACCAAAAGTCAGGAAACTGGGGAACGGACTAGGTGGGTATTGATAGTGAAGGGAGGGCCATGAGCAGGTGTGAGAGAATGAGTAATCAGAATACATTATATACATACACGAAACTGTTTAAAACAACATCTGTCAAGAACAATAAGCTATTGCATGTGGGAAAATTTGTAAGAAAGGAAAAGTGATGCAACAAGCCAGAATCTGCTGCTAGCGTTAGCCGTGGCGAGAATGAACTTGACTTTCAGAACCCACCAACACATCTGGTGATGAAGCAGACACTGAGAAATAGGATGGAGGCCCCAGCCATGGTCCATGAGAGCACTGCGGAAGTTTTGAAGCATTCTCTCTCTGTAGGAAGAAAGATATAACACACGGCGAATCTTCCCAAAGCAATATACAAAAGAGATTTGAGTCAGTTCTATCCTTACCACTTCCTGTTCATAATTGCCGGTATCTAGTGATCTCCAGGCTTGTCCATGCATCTGTGTGGTATGGAGATTGCTGGGCCTCACCCCCTCCACCCTGGAGTTAACAATTCCGGAGAGTTTTGTGCAAGCAGTGTGCTCTCCGGGACTGCTAGCCTGGAAACCACACCTTAAGAACCCTCTGTCCTCCATTGCTGATTGTAAGACTAGGACTTATGTGTATGAGCTTTTCATTTCTAACTCCCCCATGAGAAATATTGCTATCCTTTAAGGCCCTCCTCGGTATACCCTTCCCTTCTTTTCTTCTCCTTTTACTTCATTTCCCCCCTTTGCTTTTCTAGTCTCTCTCCTGGTGTCTCATTTGCACGCTCTTTATAAATTAGACATAACGGTCATGCAGTGGGCACTTCCTTTCCTCCAATATACATTTTACAGGCAGTAGAGTGAATCCAGCAGAAGTGAAGGACTTGCTCAAAGACATTCAGAGAGCATCACAGACGGTAGAAACAGCCAACTGGCAGCCTTTCCCGGGCTCCTTGGCGAGCATTCTGCTAATCCTGACCTTTCTTCTCTGCCTTTTCCTTTCCACCTCACTTCACACCTTTCCATTGTCCTAGCCCTTAACAGACTCCCTACTGTTCTGATAGGAGAGCTGTGCAAGCAGAGGAAGGACTTGCGAACTGT
The DNA here is from genome assembly GCF_943737965.1 of Phodopus roborovskii. Taxonomy (NCBI): domain Eukaryota; kingdom Metazoa; phylum Chordata; class Mammalia; order Rodentia; family Cricetidae; genus Phodopus; species Phodopus roborovskii. The sequence continues at coordinate 353,246 of NW_026126638.1, forward strand.
ACCTGTGTGGTAAGAGGCAGATGGTTTCGCTGAATGCATTCTTCGTTCCCCTTTCCTCCCTCTCTCTCTCTCTTTCCAACTTAATAGGAGCCCTTGGGAGGTGAGGCTCGAAATATGACTTCTTCACCCACTTTTTAAGGCTTAACCCTGTCAGGTGCAGCTGTCATCACAGCGTGCTAAAGTGCTCTGCCGCCGAACAACGAAGCCAGAGTTTCCTTTCTTGCACAAGGACAGGGAGTTTATTGGACAACATGACACTTCTTACTCCAGACCACAAAAGAGGAAATGATGAAATACGACATGGTTGAGGAGTCTGAAAAAAAAAAAAATCTCCTTTTACTTTGGTGGATAATTGCCTTACTTTTTTCAGAATCTAACTTTGGCACTGTGGGACCACATTCTAAGTCCTGTTTTTTGCTTTGTTGTTGTCTATATCAAGTACACATGTGTTCACAGACGGCTGAGACTCGAGGTTCTCCCCACACATAGCATACATGTTAGCGCTGACAGTTTCTTTTCATCTCTTTGTCCCTCTTAGCTGCCCTTGGACACTCACTGTGCACTCTGGCTGCCACACTGCTTCAGAGATCAGCCTCATACTATTTTGCAAGTCAGTTCAGTTTCTTATGGTGACACATGATCCCTGCAGACTCACTGGACACTTTAATTCTATTTTTATTTATCTGGAAATTTTAGAGGAACAGATTTGAGTGCCAGAGGAAGCAATTTCAGCTAGACACGAGAATGCAGTGCTTCTCTGGAATCTTTCTTAGAGACACTGACGGTCACATTAGCATCAGCTGCCTAAGGTTGCCAATGTGAGGAGGCAGAAGCGCTGGCTATACATGTGATTCGGCAATCCCCAGGTTCGATGAGCCAGACTTCCTGTGTGCTACACCATGCTTTCCATCTCATGGAAAATTTTCAATTGATTGGAAACTTTCCACAGTACTTTCCATTGTCAGACACATGGATTTATTCAAGTCTTTCAAATCATTTTTTAAAAGTCGGTATGGCTTGGCTACATTTTCACTACAATTCCATAAGTAGAAGTTTTATCCCTGGGGAGAAAGTTTTGTGGACTTTAAGAACCTTCGTGAAAGGACCTTAGCTTCGGTGGTTTTGAAGATGTCCAGTGCATTTCTCCTCTGTGGTTTCTTGGCTTCTGTCCCAGAGTGACACCTTTCCAAAGACCCAGATCATGGGGCTGCCCAATCTTTGACCTGATGATCCAAACAAGCATGCCAAAAAGAAAACTGTTTTCTTCACAAATGACCCACGCCAGGCCTTCCATTATAGTGATGTAAAGGCACATAACACACACACACACACATATTATACACCACACATATCTTTAGTAAAAGCTATTAAATTAAGAATCAAAATTAGTAAGTTTTTTTATCAATCTTGATAATCAGTAATAATCTAATTAACAAAGAGTTTTAAATGGTTAAATTATTGATTGTAAATGTGCAATTAACTAGGTATTTCTAAGTAAATATTTTATTGGTCTTAATGTACATTTATATCATTATATCTTTCTGTATTGCAAGTGTTAATTATGGACTATAGTAGACCTCATTCTGATATTTCCATGCCTGTATATGATGTACTTTTATCATAGTCACCTCATTCCCCTCTCTTGTTTTCTCCTCGTCCTCACTGATCCTAGTCTTCTTATGAGCTGGTCTTCCTACATTTATGATTTTTTCCCTGTAACCACTGTATTTTACTAGGCTTTCTTACAGGGTGCTGGGTGAGAGATAATTTACAGACTCATACTCCACCTAAGAAAAGTCTCTCCCTCCCCCCATCAACTACTCCTAGATACTCAGAGAAAGGTGGAACCTCAAGATCTTATCTGCCTATAATGGCTTAATGGGCCCCTCCCACCATCTTGATATCAATAGGCCTAATCTTGCATAATTTTTGTTCTTGGAAACACAACTGCTGTGAGATGCCCTCTGAAGCCAGTGACCCACATAATTCCACACCCTTACATTCTTTCCTCCCCCTTTCATGCTGTGTGTGTGTGTGTGTGTGTGCGTGTGTGTGTGATGCCCTACTCATGTTGAGTATCCAGCAGTCTCTTGTTCTCACCACTCTGACCAGCTGTGAATTTCTGCAGTTACCACTGCCCACTGTAAAAGGGAATTTCTCTTATCTATGGGTATAATTAACATTTGAGAACTACTTTTTTCCATTATCTAGCCCATTTTAAAATTGATTTCTTTGTTTTCTTGATGTTTATATTTTTTTAATTCGTTGGTTAGTCTAGACACCAGTCCTTTGTCAAAAGCATAGGTAGTAAAAATTTGTTTTCATATTGTGGATTGCCTCTTCACTCAACTGGCATATTCCTTTGCGATGCAGAAGCTTTTTGGTTTCTGAGGATCCATTGTTGAGTGTCTGCTGTGCTGCCAGAGTCCTCTTCAGGAAGTCTCACCAATGCCTATTCGATCTGTTTGTCCCTGTGCCGGCACTATGTTGTTGTCTTACTATGGCTGTGGTGTAATATCATTCATATTCAGTTATGATGGCACCAAATACTTTCCTGAACAGGATTGCTCCAGCTATCATTCGCCTTTTGTGCCTCCAGATTTCTTTTAGTAGCATAACTGTTTAGAGCAGATTAATTTTTACAATTCATGAGCATGGCAAGTTTCCCATCCTCTAGTTTTTCCCTCATTTTTTCCTTCAGAGTCCAAAAGTTTGCACTGTAGGGTTTTTTTTGCTTGTTTCCTTGGATAGGTTTATCTCCAGGTTTTTGTGTGGTTGTTCTCTCTCTCTCTCTCTCTCTCTCTCTCTCTCTCTCTCTCTCTCTCTCTCTCTCTCTCTCTCTCTCTCTCTCTCTGTGTGTGTGTTTATTGGAATGTGATTATTTCCATGACTTCATTTTCAGCATTGGAGAGGGTAAAAGGAAGGGAGGGAGAGAAGGAGGGAGAGGGAACTGGGATTGACATGTAAAATAATAAATTTAAAAAAAAAAAAGAAAAAAGGATGAGTCCCAATTCTTGTGAGTTTCCTACTTGGTGGAAGTGTTTGTCATCTCTGTGAGTCTTTGTGGAGCCTTTGTTATGTGTAAAGTTATATCACTGACAGTTAAAGATAATTTGACTTCTTCTCCCGTGTGTGTGTGTGTGTGTGTGTGTGTGTGTTTGTGTGTGTGTGTATTCTTTTATTACTACTGTAGATAAGACACTGCATTGAATAGGAGTGGAGAGTAAACATTCTTATATTGTTTCTACTCTTAGTGGGAGTTTTTCCTTTTTCCTCTAGGATATTGGCTATAGGTTTGTCTTATGTCTTCATTATGTTGAGGTATGCATCTTCCATTCTAAGTCTTTTTCAGGCTCTCACCGTGCAGAGATGTTGGATTTTGACAGAAGCCTCTTCTGAATCTGTTGAGATGGTCATGCTCTTTCTGTCATTAAGTCATCTTCTTGTTTAGTTTTTGCCTAGAAGATTTATTGTTGAGAGTAGGTTAGGATTCCTAGTGCCATGAAGAGACATGATCACAGCAACTCTAATAAAGGAAAACAATTCATCGAAATGGCTCACTTACAGTTCAGAGGTTGAGTTCATAATCATCATTTTGGGGAGCTTGGTGGCCGGGAGCACGGTGGCATGCAGTCAGACATGGTGTTAGCTACATCTTCATCAGAAGTCAACAAGAAGTAGATTGAGTGTCACACTGAGTGAAGCTTGAGAAAAAGAGACCTCAAAGCCCACTCCCATAGTGACACACTTCCTGCAACAAGGCCACACCTACTTCAACAAGAGCACATCTCCTAATAGTGCCACTTCCTTTGGGGGGCATTTTCTTTCTAACCACCACAGTAGGGCATTGAAGTTATCCACTATCATTGTGTTGGGATTAATCAGTGGTTGTACATCAATTAGCATTTTATGAAATTGGGTGCACATGTGTTTGGTGGAGATGCTTTTAAAATTATAATAGCTTCTTCATGGGTTGATCCTTTAATAATAATGAAGAGTCCCTCTTTATCTCTCCTAAGTAGTTTTGGTTTGAATTCTATCTTGTCAGATATTAGATTAACCATGCCTGGTTGATTCTTTGTTCCATTGCTTAGAAAATTATTTTCCATCCTTTTACTCTAAGGTGATATCTATCTTTGGTTGCAAGACATGATTTTGGGATGAAAGAGATGAATGCTGTTTACTAATCCAATCTGGTAGTCTATATCTTTTCCTTGGGCAATTAAGAACACTAATTCCAAGATATTAGTTTACTAAACTCAGATGAGTATATATAAGTTCCTGTTATTTGTTGGTTTTGTGCTGTTTTCTTAGACTTCTTTTTATTAACATTCCTGATATTGTTTATTCATCCCTGGTGGCCAGTTGTGTGTCTGTTTGTCACCCTATTCATACTGAAGCATTATGTCTGGAATCCTCTATAGAGATGCTTAGGGATCATAAATTCCTATCTAATTTTTATCATGGAGATTTTTTTATTTCTCCTTCAACTATATGGCATAGTTTTATGCTATGTACAATGCAATTCTAGACTTGAAGGTGATTGGCAGAAGCTATGCTTCTCTTCATGTTCTAAGCATCCACACCTGTGTGTTTTGTTGCAGGCTCTCTCCCCCCCTTAGGGTCTTTGATGAAATGGATTTTCAATGAGAACGGATTTAATAGGATTTGAAGAAAACAGATTGCATATCCCATACACATTTGATTTTGTTATTATAAATATGTGGTTGGGTCCCCCCCCCCCAACATCAAAATATGGTAAGAGCTAGGCTTGGTGGTTCACACCTGTAAACTCAACTAATTGAAAGGTTGAGATGGGAGGGTCACAACTTCAAGGACAACCTGGCCAAGTTAATAATTGACCCTGTGAAGTAATCAGAAATAACATCATCTAATGAAAAGGCTTTGGCTTGATTTTGCAGAGATACACTAAAATGACAGTTAAATGATTAAGAGTCCAGAACCGCCCCCTGACTGAGCCCTTCCATACCCTCCTTTGATGATACTTCATGACTTAGAGAATAATGGTTCCACTACTTAGTCTGTCCTAACCTTGGAATGTTTAAAACTCTCAACTCAACTGAGTTTACACACCCCACAGGTGCTTTAGTGGGATTCACACTTGTTCTTAATTGTATGTTTTCCTTCTGAGAATCAGGATGCCCAGGTGCCAAGTGAGATGTCCATGACCCCCAGGAGACTTATGGTGCCTCTGCAAAGGGGACATAATTAAGGGCTAAGCAGGTGTAACACAGATTACACTCCCAGGAAACAAGGGAGTGAGTGTTTGGATATTGGTCCATCTGAATCAGGACAAAACAATGTCTTATAAATTTGACATTGATCAGAGGACCACATGTTTGTTTTTGTACTATCAGGGCTGATTAGCCCCAGACTCAGCTCAACAGATTTCTGGGTTTTACCAATTATTTATCAATGCTATTATGAAATTATTCATTGTTTTCTCTCTCCTGGTTATTCTCACTGTATTCCAGGAACAAATTTCTAGTTTCTCCTTAAATATACCAAGTTCTCCTGGATACTATCAAGATGGAGATTTTGTTATTGGGGGACTCTTTTCCCTTCAAGTGACTCAAGGGGACACCAGAACTAGATTTGGCTTTCATAGCACAACCTACATACCGGAATATGTTTACATGTAAGTGTTTGGTTTCTCTCTATAAAATAATTATTGTTTAAGGATTTCATACAATATATTTTGATCAAATCCACCCCTGCTGCCTCCCTTCAAATATCTCCTCTCTCCTAACTTCATGTACTCTCCTTAAAAAAAAAAAGCACTGTGTTATTTAGTCTGCCTGTACTGCATGAGTATAGAACACCAATTGGAACATGGACAAGCTACTAGGGCCAACATACTGGAAGGGAACTGACCCGCCCTTCTCCAGTAGCCATCAACTGCCAACAGTTCCTTAGTTATGTGTGGATCTTTGTGGGTCCCTTCCTATTCATGCTGAATTCTGTTAAACACATTAAGAAGACTTTAAAAGCACTCTGCAGTTGAGAATGGTCTTTTATGCATTTAAGATATTGTACTGGAAACATTTTTTCCCACTTAAATTTGCTTGACAGTATTTTTAAAATTGCTATAGTTGATTAAGCGTTGTTACTTTCCTGAGGTTTATCCTATTATTGAAGATACACAGGAAATACTAAATTTTAATGTTTGCCACTCCCCACATGCATCCCTCCTTGATTTTACTTTCTCAGACACAAGTTGCACAGTAGAAAGTTAAAATTACACATTTGAATGTGTGTGGTGATGCAGTCTTTTAATCTCAGCACTTGAGAGGCAGAGGTAGGTGGATCTCTGTGAATTTGAGGTTAATTTGTTCTACAGTGTGAGTTTCAGGCCAGCCAAGTCTGCATAATGATACTGTCTCAAAAAAAAAAAAAAAAAAAAAAAAAAAAAAAAAAAAAAAGAAAGAAAGAAAATCCAAAACCAAAAATTGTGACTTTGATAGTGAGTTAGTTGTATTATGAATCTGTTTTTTATAGTCCAAATTCCCTCACATTTTCCATATAGAATATGTTGCTTGTTTCTTAGATTATCATGTATATTCTTTATAGGACTTAGATTTTTAGAAGTAGAAATCAAGTATTTGGGAGGGAACAAGGGGAGAAACAGGAGAGAGGAAATTGAGAGGAACAAATGATGTAATTACACTTTAATTAAAAAGAAAGAACACAGAAAACTGTCTTTCTAATTTTTCCTCCTAGAGATTTCACTAAACATTACCAACACTTGTTGGCAATGGTTTTTGCTATAGAAACAATCAACAAGGACCCAAATATTCTATTCAATTTGTCCCTGGGATTCTATCTCTTCAATGTCAACTTCATTGAGATGAAGGCCATGGAGAGTTCTATGGCTTTGATCTCAGGAGAGAGCCCCCCAACCCCTAACTACAGCTGCAGGCCCGAGAAGAGTGACAAGCTGGTCGCTGTGATAGGAGGCATCTCTGCAGGAATATCAACTCAGATCTCCCGAGTCCTAAGTCTCTACAACGTCCCTCAGGTATGCCAAGAATCCTGGCTCCTCAGGTTACACATAGTGGTATAGTAATGAACACTGGCTCTGTTAGTGTTTCTTGATGAGGTATGGGACTGCTTAATAATTTACTATTTGGTTATCATTTTAACTAAAGTATAATTTATTCATAAGATAAAATAAAAGCCTTTAAATGTAAAACATAGGTAAAAATAATAGCAACCTGTAATCTTATCATTCCAAAAATAAATTTCCTTATCATTGTTAATATGTACTCTTTCCTTCCTGTGCGGTTTTAGAGCATTGCCAAGCATTGAGGGCTGTGCCAGTTCTACTCACGTATTTTTACTGTAACTAGTGTGAACATACGCTTGATTATTTTTCTGTAGTATCAGCTTAGGTTGCTACATATTACTTATTTTTATAAGAACCAGAGGAGATGTTTGGGTTGTTTACAATTTTCCTTTTTTGGGGGGTGGTTTAAGACAGGGTTTCTCTGTGCAGCTTTGTAGACCAGGCTGACCTCAAACTCACAGAGACCCTCCTGCCTCTGCCTTCTGAATGCTGGGATTAAAGGCGTGTGCCAGCACTGCCTGGCCAGGAGGAAAGTTTTAATGCTTGTCTTTGTTTTAAAAATATTCTTGTAGCTGGGTGGTAGTGGCACATGACTTTAATTCCAGCACTCAGGAGGCAGAGGCAGGTGGATCTCTGTGAGTTCAAGACCATCCTGGTCTACAAGAGCTAGTTCCAGGAGTCTCCAAACCCACAGAGATCAGTGATGACTTCTTTTTATTTATTTATTTATATTTTTATTTTACATATCGATCCCAGTTCCCTCTCTCTCCCTCCCTCTTTTCCTCTCTCCCACCCTCTCATGCCTCCCCCCAACCATCCCTCTCCACTCACTCTACATGTAGGGTGATGCCCTCCAGGAGGGGCCATCTAAATCTGTCAAGTCATTTGGAGTAGGGACTAGGCCTTCTGTCCTGTCTCTAGGTTAAGGGAGCATCCCTCCATGGGGGATGTGCCCCCAAAGTCCTTAAGTAGTGCTAGGATAGTGAAATTTCTAAGTCAAATGTGGTTTTGTTTGTAGAGCTTACAATAAACTTAAAATGGCTGTTTAGAAATATTTTGGTTTGCAAATAACAGTGATCTAGTTTCTGTTGTTGCCTGCTTGCATCAGTGAAGTAAGTTAAAATCTTTGCCAACTGCATTAGGCTAACATGTTTTTATGAGACAGTGTCTTCCTATGCAGACTTGACTGGCCTGTCTATAACTTACTAGTTTTCCCGGGTGAATTTTATTTCTTCTTTTAAATATTATACTTTGGGCTTACGATTGCTATGGTATTTGTCTTTGTAATACAGTAATTTAAAAGCACACGTGTATAATTGTACTTTACTCGTTTTTTTGTCGTTGCTCCTCCCACCCGGCTCTCACTGTTTGCTGTCCTCCCACCAAACAGCTCCCATTGGGCTTCCCTGCCTCAGGCCCCTCCCCTTTGCTGTATAGAAGAAGCTTTTGAGTCCACGGAGTCCCGCCAAGCAGCAGTTTTTTGATCACTGCGAACAGTGTAGGGAATGAAAGCTACAGTAGAAGATGGATGTGCAGTTTCTCTTGCATTGGCCCAGAGCCTGGAGTATCTACACCCTGGAGTAGTAGAGCTGAGTTGTGTGGTTGGTCTATTGTTTGTGAACTCATTTCTGGATTGACCTGTCAGTTTGCATTCCTACTAGCAGCAATAAGGCCTTCTGTTTCCTCACACCTGCCACTTGTTTTTGTTTTTAAGATTTGTGTGTGTGTGTGTTTGTGTTTTCTCTGCATGTATATTGTATGAACAACATATATGGCTGGTGTCCGTGGAAGAGGCCTGAAGGTGTTAGATCGTCTGGATGTGTAGTTACAGGTGGTCGTGAGCCACCATGTTGGTGCTGGGAATGAAACCCAGGTCCTGTCCTCATTCTTAATTGCTGAGCTGTCTCTCCTGCCCCTGCGAAGTACTTTCCTAGCAATAGCCATTGTGACTCCGGTGACAGAGGCTCAACATATTTATTTGTAATTTGGATTTCCCTGGTGGCTAAGGAAGTTCAACATTGTTATTTTTTTATTTTTTATTTATTTATTTTTAACATTTGTGTTTCTTGTTTTGAACACTGTCAGCTTAGTTCATTAACTCATTTATTGATTTAATGATTTGGGGTTTGGATTTGTTTGTTTGTTTGTTTTGTTTGAGACAGGGTTTCTCTTTGTAGCTCTGGAGCCTATTCTGGAACTCACTCTGTAGATCAGGCTGGCCTCAAACTCAGAGATCTTCCTGCCTCTGCCTCCTGAGTTTTGGGATTAAAGGCACAGGCCACCACTGTTTTGTTTTGTTTTAATGAAGTTCAAGTTTTTCTCTTCTTTTACTTGTTGCCAGGGGGGCTGCGTGTGGTCAAAGACAGCTATGCCTGTGGTCCAACACAAAACTTTCAACTTCCTCATAACGCCATGAGACTTTTTCATGATTTCTTTTTGTAATTCAATTGCATACTTCGTAAGTGTGAACTATGTAGATGGCAATGTTGTGTTGCTGACCCATGTTTTAAAGACTTTCATTTCCTTTATTATCACATTAGCATTTTTTCAATTGAGATTTTTTTGTGTAGGATAAGCAATTCACCTCTAATATGTGTAAATGTGTCCCTAACATGTGTAAATTATTTTGTCATTGACTATGACAGGTAATCCTTTCTCTCTATTTGTTTGCTTTTCCAGCCTGGGTGCTGCGTGTTGGCTCTTCAACAGCTCCACGTGGCAGACCCTCTAAGCCCCACACTTCTTAGGGCACACCCCCAACTTGAAGAAAATTCACAAACGGTTGTTTGGTTGTGGTTTTCATTCGATTGATTTCCTTTTTAATATCCATAAAGTTTAGATGGTTCTTTTCCAGAATTTCAATTTTTTTTCTGCTGAAGTTTTCCTTCACATTTTAAGTTTTCTCCACTGAATTCCAGTTTGCTAACTCCTATTTAGGTTCTGGTTGGTTCCCTTCCTACACCACCTTCTTGCTTGAGTTGTGTTTGTGATTGTAATCACTCTATAGAATAGCTCTGACATCCTTTCATCTGCTTGTGACTTCTGGGATTTTGTTTTTTTTTTTTTTTTACATTATCTTTTTAATTTTCTTTTATTATTATTATTTTTTTTTACCACCTGACTGCAGTTTCCTCTCCCTCCTCTCCTCCCCCCTCTCTGCCTCTTTCACACCCCTCTCTGTCCCCCACCAATTCACTCCTCCTCCATTTCTGTTCAGGAAAAGGCGGGCCTCCCATGGCTATCGACCAAACCTGGCATATCAGATCGCAGTAAGGATAGGCACTTCCCCTCATAATAAGGCTGGAGTAGACAAGCTGGTATGAGAGATAGGGCATGAGAGATAGGGTCCCAAAAGCTGGCTAAAGAGTCAGAGACAGACCCAGCTCCCACCACAGTTAGCAATCCTACAAGAAGACCAAACTGTAACATATATGCAGAGGGCCCAAGTCAGTCCCCCGGCTCCCCGGGTGTCCGTTCAGTCTCTGTGAGCCCCTATGAGCCCAGGTTAGTTGATTCTGTGGGTTTTCTTGTGATGGTCTTGACCCCTCCTGCTCCTACAATCCTTCCTCCCCCTCCTCTGGAGTATTCCTCAAGGTCAGCCTAATGTTTGGCTGTGGGTCTGCATCTGTTTCGTTCTGTTGCTGGATGACGCCTCTTGATGACTATTGGGATGACTGTTGGGCTAGGCTTCAGTATCACAGAATATCATTAGGAATTATTTCATTGAGGTTTTGGTTTTCTTTTGCCAGTTGTGTTTTTCTCTCTCCTAGATCTCCGGGCTACCCCTCCTCTGGGTCCTGGCTCTCCACGCAGTGTCAGGGGTGAGCTCCCTCTGGTGGCAAGGATCTCAAGACTGTCGATGTTGGCCACTCCTACAATTTCTGTGCCACCTGCACCCCAGCACATCTTGTAGGCAGGGCAAATTGTAGGTCGAAAGGTTGGTGGCTGGGTTGATGGAAGTTTTGCCTGGTTACAGAAGATGCCAGTTCAGGCTCTCTATCTCCTATTGCTAGTCTTAGCTAGGGTCATCCTCATAGATCCTGGGGTTTTCTTTGCATTAGGTTTCTACCTTTTCCCCAGAACCCCCCCAACCCCACCCCTTGCCACGTTTCCCAGCAAATACTCCCCATCTGATCCCTCCTGCTCTCATTCTACTCCCAGCCCACCCCACCAATCCAGCTGAGATTTGGTTTTGGTTTTTTTTAAGATTGGGTGTCTCTACTACATAGCTCTAGCTGCCTTGGAACTTGCTATGTAGACCAGGCTGCCACCAAACTCACAGAGATCCACCTGCCTCTTCCTCCTGAGTGCTGGCGTTTAAGGAGTTCTCTTCTGTCTTTGAACGGATCTGTTCTTTGCTATGGTGACTCTTCTCATCCATTGTGTCGTCCAAAGAAGAAGCTTTGGATTGACCAGCTTTTCTTCTGTGTTTTAAAACTAGAATCCTCTGGGGATGTAAGAGACAGTTTCACTCTTTTCCTAATGACTTTAAAAATCTTTTATGTGCCTGTGTGAGAGTATGTGTGGGAATGGTCAGGCATGTTTCTGCTCATGAGTGTGGAGCCTAGAGGTTAACATCAGGTCCCTTTCTCACCTTGCATTTTGAGACAGTGCCTCTCAGTGAATTTAGAGTTATTGGATTTGTGGCTGTACGACAAGTTCCAGCGGTCAGTCTCCACATCTCTAGTACTGGGACTCTAGCTATTTGTCACTGTGCCCAGCTTTGAAATGGATGCTGGGGATCAAATTCAGGTCCACCCTTTGCACAGCATGCACTTTAGAAATTAAGCTTTCTCCTCAGGCCTCTAAAAGTGTTTTCTTTTTCCCTACAAACAAATGTATTATCTCAGTCTATGTTAAAGAAAGGAAGCATTTTTGTTGCATTTCAAACACATATTTTTTAAATCTATGATTTAAAAGTAATTCATTCAGGTTTTTATACAAGTTTAAATAAACATAAAAATAAGCGAGTTTCATGAGTCTTGTGAACCAATTATCAAAGTTTAATAATATAGAAACATGGCAATCTTATATTATCTATTAAAATTGCTTACTTTTGTGCAATTATTAAATATTGAGTATTTGTTTATGCTGTCTCCTTCCTCAAAGTATTCATGTTTATTTCATTTTGTGATTTTTGTTGTGTCTTATTTCCTTCCCTCCCCACATACCTTTCTCTCTCAGCCAGTATTGAGTGTTTATATCCAATTATCATGATTTTGGATCCAGTAAGTGAAATGTACACTAAACTTTCAAATTCAGATACTTGGAGAGAAGTCGGTGAATAGAGCTAGGTATGAGCTAAGTGGGCATGTAATTTTAGGTATCATTTAGGGAATTTGTATCAAAAGAGGGATCAGATCCCAATATGACCCATGGGACCTTCTGGTATTCTGATATCACCAGTGTGGAGAGAGAGAAGATTCAGGAATGTAGGTTGACAGTGCTGGCCAAACCCTGGATACATTCCTTGATTAAAGAAAGAATCCTGGAACCCATTAGAAGAAAATTTTTAAGAAAAGGATCATTTCATGCCAATGTTAGATTAGATGAAATGAATTTTAATAACTAGTCATTTGATTTAGCGGATTAGGTAATTAAGGATCTAGTTTTCTTTTTCAAGAGGAAATGCCCTGAGGTGCATAGGGATGGCAATGTAGACATCTCACTCAAGCTTCCTGGTGAGAAAGGTAGCAACGTGATGGGGGGTGGCCAGAGGGCACTGGGTAAGGAGTGACTTTACAGCCAGACTTAGGGAAGATAGCCAGGCTTTTACCCCAAGCAAGCTTATTTTAGGGCAGTTGAATATGGATTTAACATTACAGAAAAGCAAAAGACATAGGAACTTCTAAGGAAATACAGAGCTCACTAGTCTAGTGGATTTTAAAATGCTTCACAGATTCCTTTTTATCAGTTAATTAGTTATAGTTATGGATTTGTGACTTCCAGGGGGAAAGACCTTTCATTTAATGTGTCACCAATTCCATTATCAGGAAAAGGCAAGGTTGGGCACAGGAAGGAATGGATTCGCTAATGACTGGTATTACCAAAACCAAGGTAGGAGACAGACACTCATCAGCCTTGCTTATTTTCAAAAGTGTTAAGGGGGTTAGAGAGATGGCTCAGGGGTTAAGAACACTGGCTGCTCTCCCAGAGGTCCTGGGTTCGATTCCCAGAAACCACAGGATGACTCACAACCATCTGTAGTGGAATCTGGTGTCCTTTTTGTCATAAGGCTGTACATGCAGATAGACAACTTACATATATGATAAATAAATACATCTTTTTGAAAAGATGTAAAGAGAAGGATAGATGTCATATAAGCAATAAGAATTAAGTGATGGATTATAGGTGACAAATTGGTATTTCTTAGTAAAGTTATTTAATTGCTTAATTTCTCCTAGAGCATATTAAGAGATAATATAAACTAAACCATTTGGGAATAAACATCACTGTCTTCTGTACGTACTAACTTTGCTTTCCATTTAGATGAGCTATGCTCCTTATAACCCCAGTCTTGGGACCGGAGTCCAGCCCCAGCCTCCTTACCAGTTTCCTGTGAACACCGCAGCTCTGAATCAGGGAATTATTCAACTGCTGCTGTACTTCGATTGGGTCTGGGTTGGCCTTGTGGTCCCAGATGATATGAGGGGAGAAATATTCCTTAGGAACATCACAGAAGAGATGACCAAGCACAGACTTTGTGTTGCATTTGCAGAAAAAGTTCCAGAATTTCCTGCCAAGGACACAACCGACAGGCAACGTTTCCTAGAAAGGTTCACGTTGACAAATGTCATTGTTGTGTTTGGTGACACATATTCTCTTCTGAGGTTTGTCTATAACATCTTTTGCAATTCTCCTCTTGGTAATGTTTGGATCACAACTTCAGATTGGGATATCACCATATTACCCTTTGGACAGAGTCTAAGTTACACATACTTTGGTGGAGGGTTGTCCTTTTCTGATCACATGGATGAACTTCTGGGATTCAAGGATTTTCTCAGAGGTGTTCAACCTGGGAAATACCCTCATGATATCTTTATCCAGGATGTGTGGTCAAATCTATTTGAATGTCCGTATTTGGATGGTTATTGGATCAGAAACCTGAGCCGGTGTGAACAAAATGGCACGTTGGCCTCAAGAGCTCTGCATGTTTGGGATATGAACACCTCACCCCCAAGTTACAAAGTCCATGCTGCTGTGAACGCCATTGCCCAGGCACTGCGTGAGGAGCTGTTGCTCAGAGCAGAAGCAGGATTACTTGATAAACGTGCACCTGGGGCTCCTCCACCGTGGAAGGTAGCAATAGCTAGTGTTGTGTTTTCCTGTCGTAATGGTCCCTGGCTTGTAAGTTCTGTACTTTGATTCATGATCTCATAGTTATTCTCAAATTGGAAAAAAGGATTTTTTATTAAGAAAAATACATGTTTGAAGGATCTTATTTCATTTTAAATTAACATTTTTATCAGAAAACAATGCATGCATGATGTTAGAAGAAATGATTATCATGTCTTTTTATTTATTTATTTTATTATTTTACATGTTGATCCCAATTCCCTCTCCTTCCCTCCCCTCACTCACTTTTACCCTCTCTGCCCCCTCACATGCACCCTGAACACCCTCCCCTCCCGTCCCCCCATCCCCATTCCACATTTAGGGCAATGCCATCCAGGTGGGGTCATGTAGATCTGTCAAGTCATTTGAAGTAGGGACTAGGACTTCTCTCCTGTCTCTAGGTTAAGGCAGTATCCCTCCATGGGGGATGTGTTTGCAAGGTCCTTTTGTGCACCGGGAATACATCCTGATTCCACTGTCTGAGGTCCCTTAGACTGCTCAGTCCTTCTATCTGAGACCCATATTCAGGGGGGCCTGAGTCAGTCCCATGCTGGCTTCCCAGCTATCAGTCTGGGGCGGGGGCACGCTAGCTCCTCCTTGTTCAGGTCAGCTGTCTCTGTGTGTTTCTGCAACCTGGTCTTGTCCTCTCCCTCTGCATCTGGATTATAGTTTGACTCAGTGTTTAGGTATGGGTGTTTGCTTCTGTTTCCAACAGGTATTAGATGAGGGCTCCAGGGATAAGTTAGTTGTTGATCTCACTATCCGGGAAGGGTATTTATGGTAGCCTTTCCACGGATGCTCAAATTGTTAGTTGGCGGTACTCTTGTAGGTCTCTAGACCTTTCTTTAGGTTCAATTTTCTCTTCAAACCAATAATGGCTCCCTCTTTTACGTTCTCTCTCTCTCTTCTGTCTTTTATTCCTACCCTGACTCAATCTTGCTAGTCGCATGTGCTTTCCTCTCCTCCCCTTCTCTTGCTCCTACTTCTCTCTCCTTTCACCCCCCCCACATCCCCTGTGCTCTGGGGGACTTGTCCCTTCCCCCTTCTGTGAGGGACTTTATATGGATCTCTTAGAAGACACCTTGTATCCTAGTTCCTCTGGTGGTGTGAATTATAGGCTGGTGATCCTTTGCTCTAGGTCTAAAATCCATATATGAGAGAGTACATACCATGTTCCTATTTTTGTGACTGGGTTACCTCATTCAGGATGGTTTCTTCAAGTGCCATCCACTTGCCTGAGAATTTCAAGATTCCATTATTTTTTTCTGCAGAGTAGTATTCCATTGTGTAGATGTGCCACATCTTCTTTATCCATTCTTCAGTTGAGGGGCATCTAGGTTGCTTCTAGGTTCTTGCTATTACAAATAATGCTGCTATGAACATAGTTGAGCATATGTCTTTGTTGCATGGATGTGCATCATTTGGGTATATGCCTAAGAGGGGGATTGCCTGGTCCTGTGGTAAACTAATTCCCATTTTCCTGAGGAACCGCCATACTGATCTCTAAAATGGCTGTATGAGTTTGCACTCCCACCAGCAGTGGAGGAGTGTTCCCCTTTCTCCACATCCTCTCCAGCATAAACTGTCATTGGTATTTCTAATTTTAGTCATTCTGGCAAGAGTAAGATGGTATCTCAAAGTTGTTTGATTTGCATTTCCCTGGTAGCTAAGGATGTTGAGCACTTTCTTAAGTGTCTTTCAGCCTTTTTGATTTCCTCTATTGAGAATTCTTTCTTCAGTTTTGTACCCCATTTTTAATAGGGTTATTTGATGTTTTGTTGACAGTTTCTTGAGTTCTTTGTATATTTTTGAGATCAGTCCTTTGTCGGATGTAGGATTGGTGAAAATCTTTTCCCAGTCTGTGGACTGCCTTTTGGTCTTGTCGACTATGTCCTTTGCCTTACAGAAGCTTCTAAGTTTGAAGAGGTCTCATTTATTAATTGTTGTTCTCAGTGTCTGTGTTCCTGGAGTTATGTTCAGGAAGCGGTCTCCTATACCAATTTGTTCAAGGGTACCTCCTACTTTCTCTTCTAAGAGGTTCAGTGTGGCTGGATTGATGTTGAGGTCTTTGATCTATTTGGATTTGAGTTTTGTGCATGGTGATAGACATTGGTCTATCTGCAGTCATCTACACACCATCATCCAATTTGGCCAGCATCATTTGTTGAAGATGCTGTCCTCACCCCATTGTATTCTTTTAGCCTTAAGCTTCTCTCCATTCAGTTTGATGTTGGCTGTTGATTTGCTGTATATTGCTCTTATTATGTTTAGGTATGTTCCTGTTATCCCTGATCTCGCCAAGACCTTTATCATGAAAGGTTGTTGAATTTTGTCGAAGGCTTTTTCAGCATCTAGGGAGATGATCATATGGTTTTTCTTTTTCCAGTTTGTTTATATGGTGGATCACGTTGATAGATTTTCGTATGTTAAACCATCCCTGCAATCCAGGGATGAAGCCTACTTGGTCATGGTGGATGATTTCTCTGATGTATTCTTTGATTTGATTTGCCAGCATTTTATTGAGTATTTTTGCATCGATGTTCATCAGGGATATTGGTCTGTAGTTTTCTTTCTTAGTTGTGTCTTTGTGAGGCTTGGGTACCAAGGTGATTGTGGCCTCGTAGAAAGGGTTTGGCAATGAATCTTCTGTTTCTATTGTGTGGAACAATTTGAGGAGTATTGGTATTAGTTCTTCCTTGAATTTCTGGTAGAATTCTGCAATGAAGCCATCTGGCCCTGGGCGTTTTTTGGTTGGAAGACTTTCAATGACTGCTTCTATTTCATTTTCATTGCAGGTTATAGGTCTATTTAATTTGTTTGTCTGTTCTTGATTTAATTTTGGTAAGTGATAGTTATCCAGAAATTTGTCCATGTCCTTTGAATTTTCAATTTTTGTGGAATATGGGTTTTCAAAGCATGACTTGAAAATTGTCTGGATTTCCTCTGTGTCCGTTGCTATGTTCCCCTTTTTGTTTCTGATTTTGTTAATTTGCATGTTCTCTCTCTCTGCTTTGTTGTTAGGTTTGTCTATCTTGTTGTTTTTTTTTTCAAAAAACCAAATCTTTGTTGCATTGATTGTTTTCCTGGTTTCTATTTTGTTGATTTCAGCCCTCAAATAGATTATTTCCTGGTGTCTACTCCTGCGGGGTTAGTTTGCTTCTTTTTGTTCTAAAGGCTTTCAGTTGTGCTATTAATTATCTTATGTGACTATCCTCTGTTTTCTTCATATGGGCACTTAGTGCAATGAACTTCCCTCATAACACTGCTTTCAAGGTGTTCCATAAGTTCGGGTATGTTGTGTCCTCATTCTCATTGAATTTTAGAAAGTCCTTAATTTCTTTCTTTATTTCTTCTTTGACCCAGGTGTGATGCAATTTCATATTGTTCAGTTTCCATGAGTTTGTAGGTTTTCTGCGATTTGTGTTGTTGAATTCCAATTTTAAAGCATGGTGGTCTGATAAGATACAGGGGACTATTCCAATTCTTTTATATCTGTTGAGGTTTATTATGCCACCTAGTATGTGGTGGATTTTAGAGAAGGTTCCATGTGAAGCAGAGAAGGAGGTATATTCTTTTGTATTTGGATGGAATGTTCTATAGATGTCTGTTAAACCCAGTTGAGACATAACTTCTGTTAGTTCTTTTGTTTCTTTGTTGAGTTTCTCATTGGTGGTCCTGTCTAGTGGTAAGAGTGGTGTGTTGAAGTCTCCCACTATAAATGTGTGCGGTTTTATGTGAGGTTTGAGTTTTAGTAGCATTTCTTTTACAAATGTGGGTGCCTTTGTATTTGGAGCATAGATGTTCAGAATTGAGACTTTGTGTTGTTGGATTTCTCCTTTGATGAATATGAAATGGCAGTCTTCATCTCTTTGGATTAATTTTGGTTTGAAGTCTAACTTGTTAGATATTAGGATAGCCACACCTGCTTGCTTCTTGGTTTCATTTGATTGGAAGATCTTTTCCCAACCCTTTACCCTGAGGTAATATCTATCTTTGAAGCTTAGATGTGTTTCTTGTATGCAGCAGAAGGATGGATTCTGTCTTTGTATCCATTCTGTTAGCCTGTGTCTTTTTATAGGTGAGTTAAGACCATTAATGTTGAGGGTGAGTAAGGATCATTGATTTTTGATGCTTGTTTGTTTTAGATTTGCTGTTGGCAGTGGTATTGTGAATATATTTGTCCTGCTTTACCCTTGGTTTCTGGTGTAGTGAGATTATCTGTTGCCTACATCTTTGTGGGCGTAGTTAATTTCCTTGGGTTGGAGTTTTCCTTCCAAAACTTTCTGTAGGGCTGGATTTGTAGATACATATTGGGAAAATCTGGTTTTGCCATTAAATATTTTTTTTCTCCATCTATAGTGATTGAGAGTTTTGCTGGGTATAGTAGCCTGGGCTGGCATCCGTGGTCTCTTAGTACTTGTAGAACATCTATCCAGGGTTTCCATGGAGAAATCAGGTGTAATTTTGATAGGTCTGCCTTATATGTTACCTGTCCTTTTTCCTTTGCTGCTCTTAATATTCTTTCTTTATTCTGTATGCTAGGTGTTTTGATTATTATATGTCGAGGGGTCTTTTTTCTTTGGTCCAGCTTATTTGGTGTTCAGTATGCTTCTTGTACTTTCATGGGCATGTTCTTCTTCAGATTGGGAAAGTTTTCCTCAATAATTTTGTTGAATATGTCTTCGGCACCTTTGAGCTGGGCTTCCTCACCTTCCTCTATGTCTATTATTCTTAGGTTTGGCCTTTTCACAGTGTCCCACATTTCCTCGATGTTTTGTGTTAAGGATTTGTTCTATTTACGATTTTCTTTGGTCGATGAATCTATTGCCTCTAGTTTATCTTCCACGCCTGAGATTCTCTCTTCCACCTCTTGAATTCTGTTGGCTATGCTTGAATCTGTAGTTCCCAATTGTTTGCCCAGTTTTTCTATTTCCAGCATTCCTTTGGTTTGTGTTGCCTTTATTTCAGTTTTCAAGTCTTGAACTGTTTACTTCACCTGCTTAATTGTTTTTTCTTGGCTTCCTGTACTTTCTTTACTTTCCTTAAGAAATTTGTTCATTTCTTCCACTTTTTTTGTTTGTTTTTTATTCCATTACCAAGGGATTTTCTCACATCTTCTTTGAGGGCCTCTATCATTTTTATGATGATAATTTTTAAGTTGTTCCCTTCTGCTCAATCTGCTTTCTTGTGTTCTGGTCTAGTTGGTGTAGATTCCCTAGATTCTGGTGGTGTCATGCTTGTCTTTCTGTTGTTAGGCATTTTGTATTGCTGTATTCCCATAACTTCTTCCAGTAGGTGTTGGTGGGGTCTCTCCCTCTCTCTATGGTACTTCCCTGATGGGCTTATGTGGGGTGGGTCAGAGGTTCGATGTCTGTAGTTCTGGGTGGTCCAAGCTCTCTAGGAGGTCTCTCCACAGACAGGAGCCTGGCAATGGGGGTCAGCGATCAGGCTCTAGCGATCAAAGATCCTGAAGGCTGGGACTCAGGATGTTCCTTGTGTCCTTGTGCCTACAGGCAGATCTAGCCTGGGCCTGGCACTCTCCAGCTGAGGCCTCTTTAGTAGAGTCCCTGTGATGGGGGTCAAGGATCCTGCTGGCAGGAACTCAGAGTGGTCCAGCAGAGATAGGTGGATCTCTGGGAGGGGACTGGAACTCCAGTAGAGGACTGGCGATGGGGGTCAGAGACCAGGCAGGTGGAAATTATGGGTGGTACAGCGTGGATAGGCAGGTCTTGTGTGTACAGAGCTGAGCTGCTCCTGGAAGTTCCTGAAGGTGCCTGGACTGTTGGCTCCACCCTCTGTCCTAGTGCTCGACCTGAGCGGTAGGACAGTGGGCAGGGTAGGGCACAGGGTATGGGGAGGGCAGGCTCTTGGTGGGGATGGGTGGAGGTGTATCAGAGCTCCAAGAGCACTCTGGATGGGGACAGGACACAGGGGCAGGGGGATCCGGGGCCAACCCAGGGAATTCCCGGGGGAGGGTGTAGGGGAGAGTCCACCCGA
Organism: Phodopus roborovskii; assembly: GCF_943737965.1. Classification (NCBI taxonomy): domain Eukaryota; kingdom Metazoa; phylum Chordata; class Mammalia; order Rodentia; family Cricetidae; genus Phodopus; species Phodopus roborovskii. The sequence goes on from NW_026126638.1 coordinate 373,665, forward strand.
ATTGGTCCCAGACTCACCTCTAGCCAAGGCCTGGCGATAGGGGACAAAGGCTGGGCTAATACTCAGGATGTTTCTGCAGGGATCTAGCTGGGTTGATTATCATGTCTGAAGTGTATTCAAACACTGACTTTGTACCCTTTAATTGTCACATATAATTTTGGGGTTTTTTTTTTTTGAAATTTATTTTTTTTATTTAATTTTATATAACAAAGTCCAATTAAATGAAAACAAACATTTATACACAATATTTGGGAATTGGGGCGTCGTTCTTTCCAAACTACTTCCTGCCGGTAAGGGGCGCTGTCTTGAAGGATTCGAAGAAGATTCAGATATCCTGGCTGTAGTCTGTAGGGCTGTTTTGTCCAGCTGTTTGGAATGTAGGATCAGCTTGTACTCTGTTTCAGGCAGTCTGGCGTGATCAAACCACATTAGTCTGGAAGGAATCCACATCTTTTCATTTTCTGTGGAAACAAAAATAGAAATCCTTTTCCCCAGTAACTGTCCTTCAACTTAAATTTTGGAATCAAAGCATTCTTTTTAATTTAATTTATTATTTTACATGTTGATCCCAGTTCCCTCTCCCTCCCTCCCCCCAGCCCTCCCTCCCTCCTTCCCTCCCTTTTACCCTCTCTGCCCTCTCACTTGCACTCTAACCACCCTCCCCTCCCATCCCCCCACCCCAATTCCATATGTAGGGGAATGCCATCCAGTTGGGGTCATGTGACTTAAATAGACCTATAACCCGCAATGGAATAGAAGCAGTCATCAAAAGCCTTCCAACCAAAAATTTTTTGGGTTTTTGTTTGTTTGCTTGCTTGCTTATTTTGTTTCAAGACAGAGTTTCTTTGTGTAGCCCTGTCTGTCTAGGAACTTGCTTAGTAGACCAAGCTTGCCTCAAACTCACAGAGTTCTTCCTGCCTCTGGCTCCAGAGTGCTGGCCACAAAGGCCACCACATTGTCACATATCTTTCTCCTTAATGCTTTTATTGTTCTGTGAAGAAGTTATAATATTAAACTCAAGAGATTTTTACACATGTAAACATGGCCCATATTAAGGAATTTAAAGTACATGTGATCCAAATAACCTGTTTTGCTTTGGTAAACAGATCCTAGAAAGAGCACATGGCTTCTATAAGGCTGGGTGTTTATGGCCCATGCCTGTAGTCCAGCACTTGGATGGCTGAGATGGGAGGATCCTTGAGTTTGGAGCCGGCCTGGACTACATTGGTAGATCTCATCTTAAAAATCAAACCCCAAACCAAACTAAAACACAAACAGCTTCTTCGAAATGAAGCTGGATTAAGTGGAGTGACACTAATTCACGTCACATCGTCACTTGCCACGTGTCCCCCCCCCCCCCGTATCTGCTTAGCTTCTCCCACACCTATTTGCATTTCCAACAATGGGCAAGAGTCCCTTCTTGCTTGATGTTTGATAATTTTGTACCTACACTTCCATACATAATGCCTTTCTCTGAATTTAATTAGGGTTTCTTGACCAACAGGGAGTTTATTCATTGGACAAAGGGTCGATAGTCCCTTCAGATCACAGATCTTTTGCCTGTTTTGAATTTTGACATCTGGCTCCTAACACATACCAAGTGGGACATCTCATAGTGAGCTGCATTTGCCTTTCCTGGAGATCAGTGATGCTAAGTATCTTTCCGTACACTCCATTACCTCATTTATGCCTTTCTTGAATATCTATCTTGAAATATCTATCAGATACTTTATACTTTCCCCTATTTTAACTTTTTGGATAAATAATTTCATTAATTACCTCTGGATTTTGGAGGCTATTAGGCATCTTGTTTGCAAGTATTTTCCTTCATTCCATTGCCCTGTTACTCTATTGGTCATTTTTTGTTGCTGCGCAGAGCTTTTTATGTTGGTGTACAGCTTTCATTGACTGCTTTTGATGCTGCGTTTGAAAACATCACCATCAAGACTAAGGACATTGAGGGACACCCCCCTCTGTTTTACACCAGGAGTTTTATATTCCAGGTGTATGGAATAAGACAAAAGATCCAGCTGTGGTTATTTACGCATAGACACCCTCCCTGTTGTACAGCAGCATTCATGGAAGAGACTAAATTTTCCGCTTGTGTGTTCTTGGTGTCTTGTGCGTTTATGTTTGTTTCTGGACTTTTTGTTCAGTTCCTCTGAGGTGTGTGTGTGTGTGTGTGTGTGTGTGTGTGTGTGTGTGTGTGTGTGTGTGTTTTGCCATGTTTGTATTGCTATAGATTCATAAAATTGTTGGGAATAGGAAGCAATGCTTCTAACTTTGTCCCTCTCCATCAACTTTGCCTGAGGCATTTGGCTTTTCTGTGGATATCCCCCATGGGAATTTTAGGACATAATCTATGAGAAAGATATCATATAAATTTTGATATAGGTTGCCCTAATCTGTAAAGTGTTTTGTGTAATGGTGTCATTTAAACAATGTTAACCATTCTAATTTTTGATGTACTTACCTTACTCTTTAATCTCTTTTATCAACATCTTACAGGTGTAACCATGGACATATTTTACCTACTTGGTTAAAAATGTCCCTAATTAGTGAAATAATTAGAACTTTTGTTTTTATTGGTATATAGTTATTATGCACAGTATTGGATCTCATAAGGATAATTACATTCAAGTATATACTATACTTTGATTATGTTTCCCCTTATTCCCTTTACTCTCCTTTCTATGCCCTCCAACTTATGGTGGTTTGAATGAGAAATATCTCACATAGGCTCAGGATTTGAACAACAGGTTCCCCTGAAATAGTATTTGTTTGGGGAGAGTTAGATAATGAAGTCTTGCTGGACGAAGTACATTGCTGCAGGAGAGTTTTGATACATACATATCTATCTTCATCTTAACTTTCAGTTTACCTTCTCTTCTTGTGGTCAAGGGATGAGCATTCAACTTCCTGTGCCATCACATCTGCCTGTTGCCATGCTCCTCATCATGAAGGACGCTAGTCCTTCAGGAACCATAAGCACAAATAAATTCTTCCTTCTGTAAGTTGCTTTTGGTCATGGTGTTTTATCACAACATTAGCAACAAATCAGTAACTAATATACCACTCCTGTTAGTCATCTTTGTTCCTCTAGACAGTTCTACCTCTATGTCTTCAGTGTGTGTGTGTGTGTGTGTGTGTGTGTGTGTCTGTAATTTTATGCATCTATAAAAACCCTAAAATCCACAAATGAGAGAAAAATCCACAATACGTGACTTTTCTGAGTCTGACTTTGCTTAATATGATAATTTTACAATTGCAACAATTTTTCTATAAATGGTATCTTTGTAGCAGGATAAAATTCCATTGTATGAGCCAAGTGTGGTGGTACCTGTCTTTAATCCCAGCACTCAGGAGGCAGAGACAGGCAGATCTCTGTGAGTTCAAGCCAGCCTGGTTTACAGAGTTCCAGGACAGCCAGAGCTATTACACAGAGAAACCCTGTCTTGAAAAACCAAAACAGCAACAATAGCAAAATTCCATTGTGCATATGCCAAATTTTCATTAGCTATTTGTTAATTGATAGGCACATATATTAAGTACTTTTCTGTTGCCGTGATAAAACATCATGACCAAATAAACTTATAGGATAAAGGGTTTAGTTTGGGGCTGACATTCCAGAGACAAGAGTCTGTAATGACGAGGAGACATGGGAGCAGGCATTCGGTGTGGTGACAGGAACAGGAAGCTTGAGAGACCATGTTTCAGCCACAAAACAATGCAGAGAGAATAAGCTGAAAATTCGGTATACGCTCTCAAAGCTCATCCCCTCCTCCAGCAAGGATGCAACTCTGAAACCTGGGGGACAGGTGTGGAAATACCCGAATCCACGGTGGATGCTTCTTCAAACCACTACATACACCTAAGATGAGTCTGTAAATTCATTATTGTTGCAATAAACCCTAATGCCAAGTACCCTTATACACTGACTTAAAAGTCCTTAAAGTTAAACATCAAGAAGTAATGTACCTGGATCTTATGGTAGACCCATTTTGTTTTGTTCTTTTCTTTTCTTCCTTCTTACTGGTTTCTCTAATGTTTGGACTAATTTAGATTCCCATCAGTAGTGTATAAGGGTTCTCTTTTCTCCATATTATAGGCCACATTTGTTGTTATATGGGTTTTCCACTGCTGTGATAAAACATCATGACTGAAAGAGACAAATGGAAAAAGAAGTTGGCTTAGGTTCCAGAGGTAGAGTCCTTAATGGTGGGGAGGTATAGCAGCAGGTGGCTGGAATAAGAAGTAGAGAGATCACATCTTCAAACACATGCAGAAATCAGAGATAGCCAACTGCTATCTCTAAAGCCCACCCCAGTGACATACTTCTCCAGCAATGCTCCATGTCCCAAATACCAGGGGCCTCTGAGTACCAGCCCCAGTGCCCCCTCAGGGTTCAGATAGGACACTTACAGCAAGAACAGAGAGCTGGCTGAGGGTGAAAAATCAGCTCATACATGCATTCTTCTCATGGCTCTTCATTCTTCAGAAAAGTTGTGTCTCCCTAGGTCCACAAGATTTCCAATTTACATACCCATACTGATGCAATTAGCAATTCTCTGGCAATAGCAAGGATAACAGGCATTCATTTCTCAGGTCCAAGAAGACAGATAAAGACTGATAAAGTGGGTGACTGTTATCTTTTATGTCTCAGAGGGGGTGTGGCTGTGAAAGTGCCCAGGTATATCTGAAAAGGATAAATAGAGGAAGGGGCTATATCCAGAGCCTGGTATTTTCAGTCTCTGGGCCAAACTGTGGCTTTGTTCCTACTGACCCCCAAGTGAGAAGAATTTCCTTTCTCTGGGGCTTTCTAGAATTCAAGGCACCCAGTATATATTCTATATATCAAGATTATTCAAATGAAAAGTCATCCTTTTGACTTCCCACAGACATACGTGCCTAGTAGATCAGGAATGTATTTATGAGATACACACACACACACACACACACACACACACACACACACACACACACTCACACAGGTTAGGGAAAGAATGCAGTTAGAAGCTGGGCATTGGTGGCACATGCCTTTAGTCCCAGAACTTGGGAGGCAGAGGCAGGAGGATCTCTGTGAGTTAGAGGCTAGTCTGGTCTACAAGAGCTAGTTCCAGGATAGGCTCCAAAGCAATACAGAGAAACGCTGTCTCCAAAAAAAAAAAAAAAAAAAAAAAAAAAAAAAAAAAAAAAAAAAAAAATCCAAAACAACAAAACAAAACAAAAAAGAATGCAGTTAGCACATTTAAAATTACAGGCAGAAGCAATGCATATTCTGGAGTCTATATTTCTTATAGAACTTGCAAGACAAGGGTCCTCCATTGGAAGTTAATTCTGGTGGATCGACAACTAGAATATTAATTGCTACTTCTGTAATAAATGATAGAGGCCCTCAGCTCTTAAAAATTCCCTAACCTTCCAAAATAACACTATCATCAGGGATCAAGTATTCAAATACCTGAACCCATCAGGGTGGCATTGCTCATTCAAACTACTATATAGTTGTGTGTGTGTGTGTGTGTGTGTGTGTGTGTGTGTCTTTGAGAATTCTGTACAGTGTGTTTTGATTATATTCATTCCCTACTTCTCCCAACTCTCCCTTCCTCTACTCCCCCCCCCAATTCACATGCCCCCTCTTAAAGCCCATGGAGACCAATTTGTGTTGTCCCAATAATTTTGGATATGCCTTTGTGCTGGAACATGGTCAACAACCCAGACGCTACTACTCTCTTAGAGAACACTGACCCTCCCTTCCAGCAGCTGACAATTGCCAATGACTTCTCAGCTAGGGGTGGAACTTAATGCTCAGCTCCCTTGGTCTGGCTTTGGCTTGCCATGCCTTGTGTATGCTATCAAAACTGCCACCAGCTCATATGCACAGTTACCCTGCAGAGGCAGAAGATCCTGTTGGCTTGTAGCCATCCACTGCCTATGGCTCTCATTATATATGGCTTCCTTTACATTTTAACTATATTTTGATTGTATTTTCCCCTCCCCACTTGACTTTTTGGCTCAGGTGTGTTGAGGAGGGTGAGTGAGGGCTCTTCTACGTGGCACCTTCACTATCCCTAGCTGTTGTCATTGGGGAAGGGGGTTGACCATTTGTTCCCAGAGCTTTTAGCCTATTCCCACTTGTCTCAATTTCTTGAGTTCCTAGAGCCACTGCCTGTTCTGGAACGGCCAGGGCCAGTGTGTATGACTTTTTATGTTGAGTTTTTGTCCTACAACTTCACTGAATTCATTTATTATTTCTTACTTATTCTTGGCAGAGGGCTTTCTCCACACAACTATGCAAAATTCATGCCGTTTGTCAAAACAGACATTTACTTCTTTCCTTCTGGCTTGGATGCCTGGTGCCTTTCTCTTATCTGACCCTCTGATGCTCACCAGAAATGGAGAGAGTGTGCATCCTTCTCTATTATGTATAAGATAAAATGAAAGCAAATCTATCACTTTGGAGTTGGACAAGACAAACCAACAGAAAGAAAGAGCCCAAGAGAAGGCACAAGAATCAGAGACCAGCTCATGTGCTCAACAGTGTGCATTTGTCCTAAAGGAGCGATCTTTAGCCTTTTCTTTTTAAATTTGTCTGTAAATTTTATTTGATTTTTAATTGAAATATAATTATGTAATTTTCCTCTCCCTCTCTTTTCTTCCTATGCCCATTCCCCACTCCCTCTCAAATCCTAGCCTTTTTTCTTTAATCATTGTTGTTCCACATATATATTACAATCAAACATATATTATAACTACAACCTGCTGAGTCCATCTAGCGTTTCTTGTGCCTGTATGTTTTTAGGGCTGGCCACTTAATATTGGATAACCAATTAGGGCACATCCCTGGGCAAGAGAATTCTCCTGGTCTCAGCAGACATGAATTCCTGTAGTTCCTCATTGATTGGAGTTCTTTTCAGAGAGCTTTAGCCCGTGCTCATCTCCAGAAGTGCCCCCCCCATTTTGCATGTTTTACTAGTTTCAGGCCTTTGTGAAGGTGTTTGAACTCCTTGGAATTGATTTTTGTGTAGTGTGTGCAACACAGGTCTAGTTGAATTCATCCAGTTTCCCCAGCAGCATTTGTGAAGAAGTTCCTGTTTTCTTTAGGTACACAGTATAGGCTTCACTGTACATGGCAGTTAATGTATTCAGGCAAATAACTTCTCTACTGACTATGTTGAAAGTTTTGATTAAGCAAGTATCCTGATTTTTTTCCCGATGTTTTTCTACATCTGTTGAGAGGAGCATGTGATTTTTTTCTTTTACTTTTTCTATTATTGAGCTTTATTAAATTCAGTAATTTATTTGTGTTGGCCCATCTTTGTAGTCAAAGCATTTGGTCATAGTGTTGTTTTAATAAGATATTGCAAAGCATTTTGTTGATTACTGCATATATAGTCATTTGAGATACTAGTCTGTGATTTTCTTATCATATAGTTGCCTGACTTAGGCAAGGGGCAATAAGGACCTTTTAAAATGGGAAGAATATTGTGATTCTTGGAAAGAATATTCTGTATATATTTGTCAAGTTCATTTAATCTACTGTGGGCTTCAAATTCAATATTTCAATTCAATTTTCAGTCTAAAAGATTCATTTCTGAAAGTGAAGAGATGGACATCCACCACTGATATTTTGCTGTAGCCTAGTTCTGATTTTTAGATATGTTAATATTTGGTTTATATACTTTATTATATTTACAATTGCTTTATCCTCTTGATGAATTTCCCCCAGCCATTATTTGAGATTTCTTGCCTTTTGTGATAGTGTTTGACCTAAATTCTGCTCTTCCCAAAGTTGCATTCAAGTGCATTTATCGTCTGTCTGTCTGTCTACCATCTATCCATGTATCTCAGTGTTATGTATTGAACCCAGGCCCTTGTGTTTGCTGGCCAGGTGTTACTCCTCAGCTCCATCCTCAGCCCTACCCCTCCCTATTTTGATTATCATAAACATGAAATTGTCTTTTTTTCATCCTGTCCTTTCAATCCTATATATATTCTTATTGCCGTACCTGCACAGCCTGGGACCAAGATTGGCGGAGGGTGTCAGGATTGAAACACTTAACAGACCACCACGAGAAGTTAAAAAGAAGCTGCTGCCACTGTTTATTACAGAGAGTAATGGGCTTATATACCCAAGCCAGGGGATGGGCTAAGCATAGGAGGAAGTCACATACTACCCACATCTGGGGTCAAGGCACACCTGCACTGCGCACAGGAAAGTTTTGAAAACAACCTTGTTTGCACAGAAGTTCTACATCTGGGTGGGGAGAAGAGAGTTGTAAGGGACAAGTACTTAAATTTCCCAACACCTTATTGCAAAATTAAGTATCTTATGGGCACTGTCTAATTGTATTATTTCTTTCAAAAATGGTCCTAGATTGTTATTTTTGAGGCAGTTGAAGAATTTGTTCCATGTGTAAATATAGTTTTGCCACAAAATAATGTGTCAGTCAAGGGGAAACCACATAAACAGTGGAAGTCTCACAGACTTGTATTTCTTAATTATGGTGTGGTCACACTCATTTGTTACAGTCACGCTTAGAAATGTTTGCTCGATAACAAAATTTTCTAGTAACATATTTCTCAGCTTACCAGCCTAGCTTCTGTGTCTTGAAGCCAGGTGTGTGGTGTCTTCAGCAATAGGGTCTTACTATACAGTTCTGAGCAATGGTCATAGTTTGGGGGCCCTGTGGGGGCTTCCTAACTAAAAGGAGAATTTCCCACATCTGCAATTAAGATTTTTAAAAATAAACTGTAATAATTCCGTTGAAAATCTTTGTAAATTATGTTTTTTCCTATTACCCTATAAAGTTATAACTTTCCATGTGACTTCTTCATGTATCTTCAGTTTTGATTAACTTGCCCCCACTTCCTGTTTCCTTCTACTCCCATGCATCCTTACAACTTGCCATCCCATAATTACTTTTTTTTTTCTTTTTTGAGACAGGGTTTCTCTGTGTCTTTGGAGCCTGTCCTGGAACTTGCTCTGTAGATCAGGCTGGCCTCGAACTCACAGAGATCCACCTGCCTCTGCCTCCCCAGTGCTGAAATTAAAGGCGTGCGCCACCAACGCCAGGCTATGCCTTCCATTTTTGTATCACGTGTGCTCGGCTTTCACCCTCCCTCCTTAAATGCAACTTTTACTTTTAAAAAACTAAATGTTTTATTGTAAGTAATTAAATTTGTGAAAGAAATGAATTTGTCTTGAAATGCTGTTATGCAAAGAGTTTAAGACATCTCCTTCAAATGGCTCTATTTTTTTTTTCCTGAAAAATTATAACTGGGTGCCCAGCGTTCTAGCTTCATCACTGACTAGCTGTGTGATTTAGGAAAGTTCAGTTTTCAAATTGGTTAAGTGGCGATAGCGTTAGTCAATAGCACATAATTATTAATATAGACAAAGCATGCAGGCCCTCTTCTGGCATGTATTAGCCCTCTGGTAAGTGTTTGGCATAGGGAACAAAAATGAAAGCCGCTGGAACAGATATCTAGGGAAAGGAGGGTAGCCAGGTTCATTTGTACTTCTATGTCTTTATAGCTCGAATTTTGAAAGATATTTTTCACTTTTAGCTGCACCCATTCTTAAAAAAGGGCCAACTTGGAAGAAACACTGATGAGGAGAACCCTGTAAATAAGCAAGTCTTGACAACCAAGCTTGACATCTTTAATTACCAGTCTCTGCAGAATGGTACAAAAGCTCAAGTGAAGGTTGGCGAGTTCGTCTTTGAATCTGGCACAGTTCACCATTTTTCCCTAAACGATACACTGATAACTTGGGGTGAATACTACAATGAAGTGAGTATCTTTGGAGTTGGTGCCATTGCCATTCCTCAGAGTGGAGCTCCTCAGAGAACAGGATTTATGGGAGCCACTGAATGTCATTAGGCTAAGAGGGACCTCACTTTGTTCTTACCGATGCCAAACACCAGAACTTTCTGACTGCAGACTCATTGTTAAGAATTACTGATTCATTTTGGATTAGTTCTTTAAATTTCCTTGTAATAATCAAACAGACCCTTGGCCTACCTGGTAAGAAGAAACAACTGATGAACTTTTCCAGATGGAGCTTACAGAGAGGGCAAGGCTTGAGTGGAGGTGAAAGAGAAATAAGAAAGACCTGGGGGAAAAATGGTCTCTAAAAATAGGTGTTTCTGAATTTGAATTTAAAACCTATATGCACATTCATTTCCCTTATTGTTGGAACTGCTCACCCTGAGCATCTCAGTGATGTTATGAACAGAGAAGAGATGAATACTAATGGGGAATGTTATGGTCTTGAAGAGGGAAAGTCAGTTTCTCTAATGAACTGACACTGGGTATACCAACCATTCCAGGGCAGGTCTCGTGTTCAGGAGTAGATGACCAACAAGTAAGGGAACCCACAGGGTTTTTATTTTTTCTACTTGTGTTATTGTTGTTTTTGCTTTTATTTGGTTAGTTTGGTGGGGTTTGTTTTGTTTTTCTTTTGGGGGGATGCTGTTATATTTTATTTTCTTAGTTTGGAGGGTTTGTTGTTGTTTTGGGATTTTGATTTATTTTTGAGAAAGAGCTTAAGGTTGGATAGGTAGGGAGGAAGAGATGATCTGGACTGATTTGGGGGAGAGGATATGATCAAAATATATTTAAACTTAAGAATTGTTTTGTATAATAAAAATAATACACGAATGAAATAAAATAAATCAAGAGAGAGAGAGAGGAAGAGAGAGAGATCTTTGGGCATCAAACTCTCTAAAAGCACGTATCATTACAGTACACAGAGTCCTGCTGAAATCTACTGTCTGGTGCTAATCCTGCATTTTGCCTCTTGACTGGTTCCCCTCCTCCCATGTCTCCTATACAGATTCCTTTCTCTATCTGCAGTCCAAGTTGTATACTCGGATTCAGAAAAACACCTCTTGAAGGAAAACCGTTTTGTTGTTTTAATTGCCTCCCTTGCCCACAAGGAGAGATTGCAAACGAAACAGGTATTTCTAGAAATGAGTTTGAACGTGGAAATAATACATAATGACACAGGGGTGAGTAACACAATGGCTGGAGATCATATATATTTATATAGCTAACTCCCTATACTTTAAAAAAAATTCTTTCCAGTTAGTGGTGACGAAAGCCTTTAATCCCAGCATTTGGGAGGCAGAGGCAGGCAGATCTCTGACTTCAAGGTCAGCCTGGGTGGCCAGAAATACACAGAGAAACCTTTTCTTGAAAAACAAATCAACCAAACAAACAAAAACCCATCTTGATTTTGGCCCAGCCATTTTGTTACTGTTGCGTGTGTTTGAAATTGAGCCTTGCTATGCTGCCCCGATTGGTCTCACTCCCCGGCTCCAGTGAGGGAGCCTCTTGCCTTAGCCTCCTAGATGAGAACAGGGGTGTGCTATAGCATCTGGCCCAGCTTTGTCTTCAGTGAATTTGCATTGAGTTCAGTTTCTTTTCTTTCCACTCCTGCTTTCACTGATGCAGTAGTAATGGGTGAAGTTAGTGCTCCCTGTTTACCCCAAACCATGAAATGCATTATAAAAGCAAGACCTTATTTCATGCTTACAAAAAGATGACTAAGGATAATCAACAGTTGACTAGTGAGGGAACTAGCTTCAGAGAAACTGCATCAATTATTGTGATCATACGACCTAGAGACAGCTGAGACAAAATGGATACTCGGCACAACTCGGTACTGCTAAAAATACTGTAGCAGAGTGACACTGATGGCAGCCACACTGCTCTTCCCTGAGACCTCTGACCATTGTTTGAGACACTTCCTATGGTGAATAGTAAAACCTCCATAACTACTCATGTAATGACTAAATGAATACTTGCTCTGCGATTTTATACTCTTCTCTCAAATTACTTTATTTTGGGAGTTCTTGTTGTAAATGTATTCCCTGGTACTGTAAGCTAGTTTGGGGCCACTGTAGAGCCAAGCACTGAGTGACCTCAGAGGATGCTGGTGTGAGGATGCTCCTCCCATCTCACTGGCTACCAGCTGACCTCACTTCTTCCTCTAACATCTATTTCTAAGCAGGCCTGTTGCCATGCTCATTTTACTCTTTTGAATGAAGTCTTTCCCTATGTGAAGAATGTTTAAAATGAGGCTCTTTGCTCTTTGTGGCAGAGTCACTGACGGCCAGACTGACTGCTTCTCTGGTGCTGGAACGATAGACAAGCCCATTCTCTGTATTCTCATCAACACCAAATACCACCATTGTCTTAGAAAAATGATACTGTGGTGATGTTTCGTTTGTGACTTAACAATGCAGAACTAGCCTCACTTGTTAGCCATAGAGGCCAGGCAGTGGTGGCTCACACATTTAATCCCGGTACTTGGGAGACACACAACTTTAATCCCAGCATTAGAGGGGTGGACACAGGAGTGATATGGCTGGGCAGAGAGGAATATAAGGAGGGAGGACACAGGAGCTCATGCATTCAGTTTGAGGACTCCTAGAGACAGGGTCACCCATTCAGTCTGAGGATTCGGTAGAGGTAAGAACTGGCTGGCTGCTCTGCTTCTCTGATCTTTCAGCATTCCCCCTGCCTATTTCTGACTCCAGGTCATTATTATTAAGAACAATTAGACTTTGTGCCACATAATAATTTGATTTTAATAGATAAAAGGCAAGAAAATATATTCACCTTCATAATTTCTAAGAATATCATCATTTTTAAGTTCCTGTAGTTGTATGTAATATTAGGACATTTCTCTCAGTATTCCCGGGTCAGCATAAGGCTTGATATTTATAAGTCTATATGACTGCATTGTTTTCCCTCTGTAATCTAATATTTGCCAAGTGTAACATTATCCTTGTACCTCAACACTTATGCTTTGCATAGTCTGGAGCAGTAATTTTTGTACTGTGTCTAAAAACATTAATTTTTAAAAAGAAGTTTGCAAATTACAAATGAGGAATTTAATTGGGTGACATGATCCTGTGGTACTAAACAGTTTTGAGGAAAACATGCCTATCATCAACAAGCATTTAGCACATTTATGTGCTGGGTTTTGAACCTAAAGATGCCAGGCATGTACTCTTTACACAGCTGCATCCACAGATCATGCAGTTATCACCATGTTTCATTACTTGAACTAAATTCAACCAGGTCACCATACATCTTTAAAATAGATTCTATGGCCCATCATCTATTCAGGGACTGCTAATCCTTCCTGACAGGCCCCTTAGAACATTGCTCTGGAAGTAGTCCAACCAATTTTCTTTCTATGTACCCTTTTTCTTCAAACCACCGGTATCTAGCTGCTTATGTTAAAGGATATAGTCCTCAAAATAAAAAGGAAAGTGTGCATAGCAGATATCCAAGCACATTACCTTTAGATAATAATCATAGAAAATCATTAGCCCTGTGTATACCACTGAAAAGAACTGGATTGAACCACTTTTTGGAAGACAAGTTAACAGTATAGGATGATCTATTCTTTACTGGTATTTTAAGATTTTTTTGTGACCTATAAATTCATAGTTGAATATACAACTGTTTTCTTTTCTTCCTTTTTGAGACAAGGCCTCACTGTGAAGCTCTGTCTGACATGGCATATGCTATGTAGACCAGATTGGGGTACGACCCTCCTGTTTCTGTTTCCTGAATGCTGGAATTACAGGTGTGTGATATTGTGCCTTGCTGTAATTATTTTTCTAAGTAAAGAAGGGTCCCATGCAAGCATCCTTCAGAGTGAATGATGCCTAAGCTTAGTGAATAAGACTTCCCATGTCACTGCATTTGTTTTCAATATTCAGATTTACCTCTACTTGTATCTTTTTTCAAAAAGATACTATGAGAAGAAAATTACTAAATTTTCCAGTAAAATTGTGGAAAACTCAAATGATGTAAATATACATTAACAATTAAGTGCAAAAAATTTTACTTTAATAAATTTCTAACGAAAATTCAATGAAAAATTTTAAAGAACTCACTCAAACAAGCATTGTTTTTTTTTTTTTCATAAGTAAAAAATATTCACCTCTAAAATGTATCGCCCTCAGTATCATTTCTAAACATCCTTTGGCAAAAATCAAAGTCAAAGAGACAAAAGAAAACACTACAGTTCCTAAACATAGATGCCGGAAAACAAGGAGTTTTAATTTTTTTGGCCTTCCATAGTCACGTCCAAGAGCCCCCGGGGATAAGAGCCCCAGAGGCCACAGTAGAAGACAAGGCAGAAAGGTCGTAAGAACGAGAGGTGGGGATATCTGTGGTGAAGCAACCCTTGGCAGACATGACAGGGCCCTTGAGCACACGAACCTTCAGAGACATGTATCTGATCAAGCCAGACAAAATCCCACCATGGATGGGGTGGAGCTCATGACCTCCCACCCCTACCTGAGGAGCTATTGGCATTTGATGGCTGCTGGAAAGAAAGAGTCGGTGCTCTTCAGGTACGTGGTCCCTGATAGGCTGCCCATGTTCTGGAAGATGGCCCTATACCCTTGGGCATGCTAGCAGCACTAAGAGAACTCAGTGGGTTTTTGTTTTTTGTTTTCCTTTGTTTGTTTGTTTTTTATAGAGCAAGTGAAGTTGGGAGAGAAAAGTGGTGGGACGGGGTAGAGAAGGAATTGGAGGGAGAAGAAATGGGTGGTGGATTTGATCAAAGCTCAGTGTGTGCTTTCTCAAGCAATAAAAAGAAAGATTTTTTTTTTTAATTAAGAAAAGGTTAAAAAAAAAGAAAGGAAAAAAAGTTTCAAAATGTGTTTTCTCTTCCTTTTATATATATAACAAAATATAGTTTTCATATTGTCTGATTTCCCTCAACATAACTTCCAGGTTTCTGACTCTTTTCATATAATTCCACCCACTTTCTGTATATTTTATGGATTCACCTGTATGTGTATTTTTCTCTCACGAAAGAAAAATTAACTTATTCATCTATTTTCTTCAATATTATGGTTCAGTGAATGTAACCAGGAACATTCCTGTAGCCTGCCAGTTCCCAAATAACCACATGGAGACTTCTTATCAAAGATCAGCAAATAGCTTAGGCTTGTTCCTAACTAGTTCTTAAAAATTAAATTAACCCATGTCTTTAAATCTATGTTCTTTCTTTGTGTCCCAGTTACATTTATTCTTCACTCCCCATGCTGATTTCCTCTCCTTCTGGCTGGTGACTCAGCCTTCCCTCTTCCCAGCATCCTCTGTGTCCGGCTGGCCCGCCTATACATCCTGCCTATCAAATGGACATTTAGCTTCTTATTAAACCAAGTAAGAAGGGGCCTTGGCAAAGACACATCTTCACAGTGTAGAGAAAAGATTACTCCACAATACCTTCCCTTCAGAGTTCAGCAATGGTTCTGCTCAAGGTACACTTCCCATACATACATTTGGGAAGTGACTGGTGGAGTGTAATAAATCAATCTGCTTCCCTTTCAGATGTGGACCAGTGCATCAAGTGCCCCGAAGATCAGTATCCTAATGAGGAGCAATTTCAGTGTCTCCCTAAAATTATGACATTTTTGTCCCATGAAGATACTCTGGGGGCTGTTTTGGTCTCTCTGACCATTAGTTTATCTGCCTTCTCAGCCCTGATTTTGGGATTATTTATCTGCTATCGGGACACCCCAGTAGTCAGAGCAAATAACAGAAACCTCAGTTACATTCTGCTTGTTTCTCTAATGCTCTGTTTCTCTTGCTCATTGATATTCATTGGCCAACCCAGAAGAGTCACCTGTGTCTTGAGACAAATGATTTTTGGAGTTGTATTTTCCGTTGCAGTCTCTGCTATCTTAGCAAAAACCTTCACTGTGGTTGTGGCGTTCAAAGCCATCAAACCAGGGAGCAAGTTACAAATGTGGATGGTGACTCGACTTTCCCATGCTATAGTCTGCAGTGGTTCCTTCATCCAAGTGTGTATCTGTGCAGTCTGGCTGGGGACATACCCTCCTTTCCCTGACATTGATGTGCAGTCAGAGTTTGGGCAGATCATCCTGTGGTGTAACGAGGGTTCCACCCTGGCCTTTTACTGTGTCCTGGGGTACTTGGGCTTTCTGGCAGTTCTGAGCTTGCTTATTGCTTTTCTGGCAAGGAGGCTACCAGACAGCTTCAATGAGGCAAAAACAATCACATTCAGCATGCTGGTCTTCTGTAGTGTGTGGATTTCTTTCATACCCACTTACCTGAGCTCCAAAGGCAAAACCATGGTGGCCGTGGAAATTCTTTCAATCCTGGCCTCCAGTGCTGGCTTATTGGCCTGTATATTTCTTCCCAAGTGCTATGTGATCCTACTGGGATCACGTGACCAATCAAGAAAAAAGTTCTTTAAGAAAACTTCCTTCGTAAGGCAAAGTAATTTACCGTGACGTCTATGAGATGAAGCATGCCAAAATCAAGATACAAAAGAGTGGGAAAAAATGTGTGGAAAAAAGTAACAGATGTTTTAAAATGTGCTTCCTTTCTGTTAGTCTTATGCAAGGTGACTCCTTAAATTCAATTCGGATTAAATTTTAAAGTAATTAAGAGTTCTGGTGCAGAAAGCTCAGGGTCTGTGTTTCTCCCTTCTGAAGGGTGTCACAAACAAGACAACACAATGCAGGTTTCAGAGTCTTGGCTGTGTTTGTGCCCTTTTCTCTGGTCGGGTGAAATAACATGGGTGAAAACTTAGGCAGAGCCTCAGGCAAAACTGAGGTGGATTGTACCCTGAGGCCAGCTATCACAACACTGGATAGCTAGTCTACTGGAAGAGGAAACAGCCTTCATGGAGTGCTGCTTCCTAATGGAGTTGGGAATTTCATATTGTATTTCACATTTTCACCTAGTGAAAGCTATTTACATTTGCACCCATTGACTTCTATTTTAAAGGAGGTAATGTGTCTGAAGGTAGATGTGGACCAAGTTATAAGGCTTAAGACTGGTGATTTAAAAGGATACAGACAATTGTGGAATCATGCATCCTGGATCATGTAGATTTTCAGGTATTTGCTTTTATCTAGCCAAGAAATTCCTTTAAACATGATTACCAGATCATGCAAAGGGCAAACTCAAGTTGGTGATTGCAAAGTAGGAGGAGTCAACAGGGAGAGGAGTCAATACTGGGAGGAGCCTCCACTTGAAAGTGGCAGCCATGGTTTTAAATAAATAGATGCTTAGAAATTGTTACATGACCAAAAACAGTTTTGTCTGTGTTTTAGAACAAGACTTGCTTATGTGTCATTCACAATTTTTTTAATGTAAGAAAATATTTTTACATTGTAATATTAGACACAGTGACACTAAGAGCAAGAAACATTTAAGGTTTTCTCAGTCTATTTTGAATTTCACTTTTAAAAAACTTATATCATATTCAGCTGAGTTGCTTCTGTTTAGCCATAAGAATAGCAGAGAAGATTCTAATGTAATCTGCTTTGGTACGAATAAAATAAAGTTTGATCAAAATGGATTACTTGATGGGCATGGAAACACTTGTGTTGAAAAGTGTCTGAAACTACACATTCGTGGGGATTTCCTACTTTAAAGAGGAAGAGACTCCACTCTGCAAAGCTAGAAGGCAGACTGACACAAGCTAGTGGGAAGAAATCCCTGTTTGCTGGAACTGGTTTCCCTCTTGGAGCCAAACACCATGATGTTGCAAACCTAGTACAGCCCTGACCCAAGGAATACAATGCTTCAGGAGAAGATCCAGATGGATGGCAGGAGTTTTAGATGCTAGTTGGAGCTTATCCAAATGATTAAGTAGCTGTTCATCAAATATACGTGGCTAACTAAATGTTCAGACATTCAAGTGTGTTGTAAATGGGCACACTGTGGTAATCACATTGAATATCCATCAATTAACAATCCTCAAAAACTGTACAAATTTATTATTTGACTGTGACTTATAAAATATGTTTGGGAATAATGTCATAAAATCTTTAAAACTTTTCATTATATAAGCAATCTTTTTGAACCAATTTGCTTAAGAAATACTAAACTAGTTGAAATCATCTGTTTCCCTTATTAGAGCATGTTCCTTCCATCACAGTTCTCCAAAGGGAAGTCTCATTATGTTAATTTCCCTGCCCTATCTTGAATATAGATTTCTATTCCAAGATTATACATTATAAAACTTTGTCACTTTTCAGTCTTATATAAACAAGACATACTGTATGTATGTATTCTTTGACTCACTGCCTTTCCTGAGCCTGGTTTAAGAGCGTATGCATGAAGTGGTCTATTTATGACACACCCATATTTAGTCTTTTCCATTGCTAAATGTTGAATCTAGATATGTAAAATCACATCAATAAGCACCAAATTCTCTTCATGATAGATATTGGGAAACTTTTCTGTTTTCCTATTGCAAAGTTTCTTTGATTCTTGGGTAGGTCTACTGGTGTATATGCATATATGGGTTATCTAGAATTTCAATTTATAAGCATTGTTGTAGCAAAGGATATTGATTTGTCAGAAACTAATAAATTATTTTCTAAATTACATTTGAATAATTGGGGCCTCAACAGTGCCTAGAAGCTGTAATTTGTACAAAATACTTAGTCATTGTCATACTTTTAACTTTGTCACATTGAGATTATGAAATGGCATTTCATTCTGTCTTAATTTACAATGACATGATGAATAATCAGATTGCCATTTATACTTTCTCTTGGAAATTCTACAATTTCACAACAATATAAACACTGGTTTCCTTTTTATCTTGTCTAGAATTTCCTTTGCTTCCTCATCATATAGACAAATGTTTTCTATTTCAAGACTGTTCTCTGGCATTCTTCACCAATATTTTGTCTCTATCTGCTACATTATAGGATGTAATAATTAGTAGCATTACTCAATTTGTAATGTTCCTTAAATTCTATTTTATTGGAAACAAAAATCATGTGATTATCTCTATAAATAACTTCAGCATCCAAGTCTCTTGATATAAATCTATCTGCATTCCTAATAAAAGTGTTTGGTAAAACGTAAATTGGTCATTGGAGAAGTCAATGTCTAACTTAGTGGGAAATCCTATGAATCTCACTTGGAAGTCACAATCAAGGTGCTGTACTTTATATTTCCATTGCTGCTTATCACCAAGTTAGATACAGGAGCCAATACATCTTCTGTATTTTAAAACATCTTCCTATATGTATATATTCCCTGTTGAACATATTCTTCCCCAAGCCCCTCGCCTCCCTTCCCCCCTTTTTGCCTTTCCCATTCTATTAGTTCTCTAGTTCTCCTGGCAAGATTTCATATCATACATCTGTACAGATTTTAGGAGTCTATATAAAAGCACAGATGACAGAAAACATATAACATGTGTTTTTCTGAGACTGTCTTAGTTAGGGTTTCTACTGCTATGAAGAAACACCATGGCCACAACAGCTCTTATAAGGAAAAACATTTAATTGGGGTAGTTTCCATTTTCAGAGGTTTAGTCTGTTCTGCCCAGGTCACAGAATCCCCCAAAATCCAACAAGGAGACCAAACCCTGTATGGAAAAGGAAAGGGCTTTAATTCAAGTTCCAACTTGGACTCTCTGTCTGTCCAACACATTGGTATGATCAGAGAGCCTCAAGCTTGGTTGGGGTGAGGCTTTTATCATAGAAGATGTTGGGGTGAGGGATTTCAAAGGTTCAGGACCCCTGATTGGCTGTCATTTGTGTAGGGGGGTCTTGGTGAAAGGGGATGGTGTGTTCTGGGCTAAGGGACATCTGGTGATGCTTATCTACAATGATTAAAATGTTAGGTATTTTCCTCTTGGATGGTCTATTCCTGGGTGGTGCTGGATGGTCACAATTTGCAGTCTCTCCTGGAGTCAGATGTTGCCTACTTTCTGGTTGGACTCTATTGAGCATGCCATGGCAGGTGTGGACTAAGTTGCCCTGGTCACTACAAGTCCATTACCGCAGTGGTGAAACATGGTAGTGTGAAAGCAAAGATGGTGCTGGAGAAGTAGCCAAGTGTCCCACATCTTGGCTTAAAGGCAAGAGGAAATAGTTTGTCTCACTGGGTATGTATTGAACATATGTGAGACCTCAAAGCCCACCTCCACAGTGACACACTTCCTCCAACAAGTGTTGTGAAATAATCTTTTTGTACACTGTGAAGATGTGTCTTTGGCAAGGCAACTTCTGATTGGTTTAACAAAAAGATAAATGGCCATTAGCTAGGCAGGAGAGACAGGTGGGAGAGCCAGAGAAAGAGCTCTGAGAAGAAAGAAGGACCCAGCCAACAATGTCATACAGCAATACAAAGCACCAAGCTGAGCCCTGCTGGGGACTAACATAACTTTAAGATTCATCTCATGTGATCAAAGAACAATATAGATGTTCAGTAAAGACATATCCAGATGGAAAAAACCCCCACTAAATGGGTTTAAAAATGTACATAGACTTGTGAGAGAAAAGAGAAACGGTATAGACAGTCATAGAAAAAAAAATAGTAAAAATAATAGTCTTTAAACAAAGAATAAAGTAATATAAAGGAAAAAAAGCCATGAAAAGAAGGAAAATACACAAGGAATCTGGATCCTGTATGACTTTGTGTTGTCTTTAAATTTTCTGATTGCTGGTGAAGGAACAACAGTTGCTAAAACACATTGGATTATGGAAATTGCTGGATTAAACCAACCTGTGTGATTAAAAAATGACAACTTCAAAATGGAAGTCAAAAGATATGTTGCTTTGGGAAAGAGGTTATGCTTTTCTTTCCACAGGAAAGGAGAGGCTGTGGACTCGTTCTAGGTTTATATGGATTAGATTCTATCAGGAAAGACCCCCTGGAAATCCTGGCTACAGCCACTAAGAAATAAACCTAGAAAAACTACAAGACACTTACTGCATAATTTACCTGATCAAACAACAACAACAATAACAACAAATCATCTTTGGTTAGCTTGTGTACAACACATATTATCCAAGTCAAACGGTGATAACACAATAAACATAGAAAGTTTATGAGTGTAGGATAGAAAGTAACATCCTAATTAAATGTGTTTACTCAATAAGCAGTTAGAAGATCAGCAGAAAATCCTGGAATATCATCCCCTCCTCTTGAACAGTTCAAAAAGTGAGCAAATGTGCCTTCATCATAGAATCTGTGACTGTTATTTGGTTCTGCACCAAAGTGCAGAACTCTTTAAAAGCTACTGGTTCCATTTTAGATATTACATCACCACACATACCTCAGAAGAAAAATAAAAAGCCAAGACACATGTATGCTGGAGACCTGATTCATCAGGTAGGTTCAGGTACCTACGAGGATGTGTGGGGTGAGGACAAGGGGAGGTAGACAATGGACAAGACACACAACAGGATTTGAAGGTGAATCAGGATGGCTGCCATTCGTTTATTTGAAAAAGACTATACCTTTTATACTCTACAGTTGCACAGAAGATTAAACAGGAAAACAAGGGACGTGTGATCTGGGGTGTGGCTTGAAATCACTGATTTAGGAAGCTAGTCTTGACCTTAACAATAGGCCCCAGTCAGTCATATATTAATGGGAGAGCCACAAGTTCTTGCCAGAGATAAGACTGTTTCTCTTTTTAGCAAGCAGGAACTTTCCTCAAGTTCTCCAGGGAATGGAGACCCTTATCCAAATGCCTGACCTCAGGAAAAGAACTTCTGGGAGCAGACACTATACCACTGTTTCTTAGTCTTACTATATGTGTCTCTTCCCCTCATAATGCTCCCACAAAGGAAGGTCCTGATTTCTTACTCTTTTCCCATTGTATTGTGCCATTCTGATTTCTCTGTATTTATTAACTGAACTCCTGCCCTTAATGGCCTCAGCTCTGAATCCGAAGTGTAGGCATTTCATCCTTGGGATCAGGTGTGTCTAGTAAATCTCTAACTTCCCTGTTCTCGGTGTAATTAGGAGGGCACAATGGAATCCCTGGTTCCAGAGTGGCAGGGATTTTTCCCCCAAAGATTATTTTGTTTAGAAAGGCTACCATTGTACACATTTTCATCCTTTTCCAAAGCCTGATTAAAATTTCCCAAAGGGAATGGCACTAATATAGAATCATTAAAAATGAAATAAAAAGGTGCTGGAGAAATGTGATTTGCAAGGTTGAAATGCTGGAAATTTGTCAAGCAGCAATGGCTGACATGCAGTCCATACCACATGTGTGAAAGGGTTTTGTTTTGTTTTGTTTTATTTCCATTTAATAAGTAAGAGAACAAAGGTTGAGAAAATCAATGCAATGTACTCTCTTGGGTTAAACAAACTGTGAAGCTTAAATGAAAGGCAGCCAATGCTACTGGCAATGCTGTGGGTACTGACATTTTTTAAAAGGTTATAAAATTATTTGTTCTTTAGGAGAGACATTGGTCTGTTTGACATCATACTACTGATGACATTAAAACAGAGTGTTGCTGTGGTTACTCTTTGATACACTTCTACAGCAAACCGTTTTTAAAATGCTGCCATATAGTAGTACATTTTTGTAAGACAATCCTTCAAGATACAATATAATCAGCTAAACGGATGTTGATCCCACCATTATTTTTCAAACATGAAGTATTGATTTAAATACCTTTAATCACTATATGTTTACATCTAACTTTCATGATCTTTTCTAGCTTTGGAAATATTTGCTTATTTTAAATATTCCAATACTAATAGAAAATGCTGTTTTACTGCTGTGTTAACCTAGACTTGCTTACTTAAACAATGAGAGCACCCTGTACTAGAGGTCATATCTTGCTCACATGCTCAACAGGCCATAAGTGTGAGAGCTCTTCTTGCCTTGCCACTTTGTGCGTGTGTGTGTGTGTGTGTGTGTGTGTGTGTGTGTGTGTGTGTGTGTGTGTGTTATATTTCCTACCTGTGTAATGGTGCAAGAATAAGGAATGGAAATTTCATAAGTCAAACTAATTCTTAACTTGGTCCAATACTTTCAGTTCTAAATCATTTTGAATTCAGTGAATTTACTAAGTACTTGTTGGATATATGCAGTGTCCACATAATGTTTTAACATCTATAATCACCATGTAATTGAACAAAATAGAAATGATGAGGAAGAGGACACACTGCAAATACAGGAAAAACACTTTTCTAATATTCATAATGCCAAATTTTGTTCTTCAAGCAATGGTGTCCTCCTGTGGCTGAAGACACTACTTAGTCAACATTAGAGTCACACAAATTCTTTTTGACTTTCTATATTCTAGGTCATGAATGTCCAAGAAAAGCCTGTCTCTTCCCCTACCCCCCCCCATGTGTATATGCACACCCTGACATGGTTTTCCAAGAGTCTGGATTTTAAAAATCCGTGTTTCATTCCTCCCAAATGAACTTTGTGTTATGAGCAGTTTCTCAACAGCCTGGTCCCAGAGCTGGGTCAGCCCCAAATAATACACAGAGATGCTGTATTAGATATAAAGCTGTTGGCCTGTTACTAGTGTTTTATTTGTTTGTTTGTTTTTTATTGATTAGCTCTGTCTTAAACATTAACCCAATTCTATTCATCTAAGTGTTTCCACATGGACTTTTCCCCTCAAGTCCTTACATCTTGACTCCTCTTTACTACATCTCCCAGAATTCTCCTTGTCTCCTAGTCCTGTCTATCATGCCTTCCTATTTGCCAACAGTGCTTTATTTGTTATCCAATAAGAGAAACATATTTACAGAATGACATCTCCCATCAAGCTTTGTACTTTGATAATATAATAAAATCTAAAAAACAAAGCTATGAATCAAGTGAAGTTTGTAGAAGATGACAGTATCTATAGGATTTTGTTAGTGGGTTCTGGAAAGTTGTCACTGTTTATAAATACTATTTGCCACTGTGGTCAGTTGTATTTGCCTCCAGTGGCCCTATGTATTTGTCATAATAAGAAGTATTTAGTTTCCCAGTCATAATTTTTCTACATCTTCCTGAAGTCATCAAAATTGAAAAACACACATAAAATTTTCAGCTTTGTAGTTTCCTTAGTACTCATTCTAGAACAGTGGTTCTCAGCCTGTGGGTCGAGACAACCAGAAAACACATATTTCTAATGCTCTTAGGAACTGAAACACCACTCAGTAGTGAAATTACACTTAAGAAGTAGCAACAAAAATATACTCATGGTTGGGGGGGGCATTTCTAAGACCCCTTAGGCTGAGAACTGATGTTTTAGGAGGTACTCTGGAAGATTGTAATAAATGCATCTTTTCTCTTAATGGTTGACAGTTTGGGGTTAGCCCTTCCTGCATTAGTACGTCAGTGGCAGATTTAGAGGACAGCTCTTGCTTTCTTCCACTAGCACACATTCATTAGAAGAGTGCTGGGTTTAGATGTTTTCTTGTGCATACATCATGGGCTTTGACAATGTCCCAATACTTCCTTCCCTTGTGTTTAATTTCCTAATCCCCTCTCTTTAATCCTTGTTTTAGGGCTGCACCAGATCCTCTCATATATACTCTGGCTTCTAGGTTAGTGTTCATATGGGATTCCTAAGTACGTGAACAAGTGGGTCTCTGATTCCTCTAACTTCTCTTGGGCCCTTCTCCTTCTGTTTGTTGTCTTGTCCAACTTTGACGTGTTAGTTTTTGTTACAACTTATTATATTTTAAGAATAAAAGCAAAGAAAGAGATATTTATGCAAGAGTGAAGATTAAAAATAAAGGCCAGGCATTAATGGCACATGTCTGTAATTCCGACACTAGAGAGGCAGAGGCAGGCAGATCTCTGTGAGTTCAAGGCCAGCCTGGTTTACAGAGCGAGTTCCAGGACAAGCAGGATTACACAGAGAAACCCTGTCTGGAAAAAAAACAGAACAAAACAAGAAAGCCAAAATAAATAAATTAATTAGCAAACAAACAAAAATTAATTAAATTAAAAAAACAAAAGGCAAGAATAACAAAATAGATAAATGTTATATTTTTTATTGGTGGTATGCTTTCAAATTCCCTACCACATTTTGAATGAAGTCTTAGGGAACCAAGAGTTCTGATGGGGAGGTGTAGTTTGTGATACCAGTTTAAATCTGGAAATACGAGCTGTGGGTGTGCAGTATCCCATAGATCATGGGTTGAGCTTCCGCTCAGTCACCAGTAGTGTCAAGTCCTTCCTCCAGTTTTGCCTGGCCCTCACATGGAATTCTTCTTTCGAGAAGTCTCTACCCATTATTGTCCTGAGTGTGCAGGACAGTCATGAGTCTGTCCCCTGCCTGGGTTTCTAATACCAAAGAACAGGTGTGGCCACACCCGTGGTTTGGGTTTTCTACTGGACATGTTCTCTTCCTAGGGCTCTGCCTGCCTTTGCAGGGGTCCACCTCAACAGTTTCCACAAGCTGAACATCAGATCCATTCATTAAGTGTTTGTCTTTTATAGCACCCAGCCCTAAACGAGTTGGTGTCATCAAACCTGTCCCCTTGAGGCTCAAGGATTTATGTGGGAGAGGAGGCAGAAAGATTATGAGAGCCAGAAGTGATGGATGAGTCCCAGGGAAAATAGTGTCTTCCAGACACAACAGAACTGATGCACACGTGAACTCAGAGACTGTGGGAGCATGCACAAGGCCTGTACAGGTTCAAGCCAGATGGGGCTCCAGCATCGAGAGAGGGAAGTGGATACACGGTCGCATCCCCCAGTTGAGAAGCTATTTGGAATCGATATCTGCTGGCGGGGGAGGGGTGTTGTTTTTTTTTTTTCCCAATGGAGGGTCTATCAAGCACATACCAGGGCATGTTTGGTTTGGTTTGGTGTATGTGGCTGGGGGGGGGGATGATTTTTTTTTGTTTGTTTGTTTCATTTTGTTTTGTTTGGGCACTTCTCATCTTATTGTTTGTATGTTTTGCATTTTGTTTTTGTTTCTGAGAGCATGGAGTTGAGAGGGCAGGGTGGTGGGAAGAGTGTAAGAGGAGTTGGTGGGGTGGGGTGGGGATGATCCAAATATATTACCTGAAAATATTTTTAAATAGAAGAATAAATCTTTTAAAAATTATTGGTCTTAATGACTGCACTGTTGGTATCCTGTTCAGATGTCTTTCCTGAGACAAAGTTCAAACATGTTTCCTACTTTCTCTTCATCACATTCAGGGTGTCAGGTCTTACGTTAAGGTCCACCATCCATCCGAGGCTGGATTTCGCACAGGGTGAAAGATCAGGATCACATTTTAGTATTTCACATGTAGTTATCCAGTTTGACCAGCACCATTTGTTAAAGACACTGTCTTTTCTCTAATATGTATTATTGACCTCTTTGTCAAAAATGAGATGGCTGTAGGAGTGTGGGTTTGTACGTACATCTTCCATTCTATTCCTAGAACTGCGCAAAAATGAAAACGCAACACAGGCCTGCATCTGTGGGACACAGAAAAAGAAGTGATGGAGAGTAGGTTTGCAAAGATGCAGATGCCATCCCTATCTGCCACTACCACCTCGAGCACCATCAAGTCCACTGGCTCGCTGGGTTCAAGTGTCACAGCAGTTGACAGCAAGTGACACAGCAAGTGTCATTGCCCTGGACAAGATAATGAAGAGCCCTGTCCTGCCTCAGGCCTCACTCAAAGTAGCTCCTTTTTGAAGCACTTGATATATTCCTCAGAGTGACACATTCCTATGAGGAATGTGCAGCCTCCAAAATCTAAAAAAGAATCTCTAAGTCTTGCTGGTGGGGGGTGCTGGGCCTAGAAGGAACATCTCTGCATGCCCCACACTGCTGGACACCTAGAAAACTGACTGAGGTAGAAGGCCCTTGAAGTTGAGTTGGATTTATTTCCCCACTTTGTTCTTCACCAACATGGCTGGAGGGACGCTTATCTCCTGCTCCCTTGGTCCAATCAACATGACATCATCAATATAAAATACCAGCACAACAACTTGTGGAAGAGACAGGCTCTCAAGACCCAGGTGGACTAATTTATGATACAGGGATGGAAAAATGAGTATAGTCTTTGTGTAGAACAGTAAAGCAATTCGTCAGATGCAGCAAATCGCTTCTGGTGGTCCTTATGTGGACAGGTATTGCAAAAACTTACTTGAAAGACCAACAGTTGTACACAACATATCGGGAGGCATATTAACATGTGCTCAAATAAGGAAACCACATCTGGTACCACAGCTGCAATTGAGTTTATGGTGTTGAAAGTGTCATTCACAGTCCACCAGTCTTCTTCGTAGGCTGAGTAGAAGCATTAAATGGATTAATGGATAGGCAAGCTTGCACTGCTGTCGTGAAATTCTGGTTAGTGCATGCCAAATAATGACTAAGCAGGTGACTCCTTTGACTTCATTTGGCCCAAAGAGTTTTTGCTAGTTTTAGGTAGAAAATTGGTAATACCGATCACTAACCTTATCCATCAGCTTATGTTTCAGGTGATTGAGAGAAAATGAAGTTTCTTCCTGTTCAGGGGAAGACATGTGATGTTTGAACTCATGTGTGCTTACAGGACAGTTTGACTGGATAGTTTGTTTATGAACGCTTTTCCATTTGGAGCAAGTCACTAATTGGATACGTCAACAGTCTGAACGCCATGTGCCTGGCTTAGTTTAGTTTTTATTTTCTGATGACTGACCACAGCCTGACTGAACTTTCTAGAGGAGTCCTTGGCTTTGGAAAGTTTCTGACTTTCCCTGGTACTTTGTGACCTCTTGACTCTGCTCAGCAAGGGCCTCCAGGCAGCAACCTGAAACTTAATGCAGGACCACAGATGGGGAAGAGGCGGAATCCCCACTCCAGGCTCTCTGAAGGCAGTGCCTCCCCAAGAGCTTCGGAATATTCCAAACATATCTGTCATTCAAAGTTTTCATTCTAATTGGAGGCAGGTGGAGAGGCACAGGGCACAAACTTCAAAGACTATAATTTTCATTTGCTCTTGGGAAGGAGAGAAAGTGAGAGTAAGAAAATAAAGCAATTAAAAGTTTACTCGGCAGCAGAGAAGCGGCAGGCCCTGAGGCAGGGCAGCTTGCATCGGTTTGCAGCAGGGACACTCCTCTGGGAGGCCCAGTCCAAGGCGCAGTTATGACATCTGAGTTTGCTTCAGCCGGTTACATCAGATGTCATGCTCCACTTCTGTTTGCTAGGAACTTTTTCTCCCCCAGGGGAGACTTTTTCAGTCTGCTCTCTGCCTTTCTGTGCCTCATGGATGTTCGGGCCCTGCTTTGGGGGGGGACACACTTCGTACTCTAATCCTCCACATCGCTGTATGAGCCTGTAAATCAGGGCCTACAGGTTGCATACTGTGGCCCTTCCAGGCCTGTGTCCCCTGTCTCATCTGAGGTGTCCTTCTCTATTACATATGCACCAATTTACATACAGCCCACTTAGCATAGGCCCCAAAAGGTCAAGCCTAGGAATTTTTGGTAACACACACCAATCAGTTGGTAGGAAATACATTTTTCCAGTTAAGTCTGCTTATTTACAATATCCCTTTAAAATTGCCTTATGTATCCCCATGTACCATGAACTGACCAAAATCTGCCTCTAAGAAATTGCCTTCCTAGAAATTTAAATATTTGCTTCTAAAGGTATTTTTCTGTGAATGAAAACTATTAAGTTAGGGCTGGGGAGATGGTTCAGTGGTTAAGAGCTATGACTGCTCTTATAGAGGACCTGGGTCCAATTCCCAACATCCATATGGCAGCTCACAACTATCTGTAACTCCAGTTCCTGGGGATCTGATACCCTCACCCAGATACACACAGGCAAAATGCCAATGCACATAAAATAAAGAAATCACAAGAAAGCTATTAAGTTAGATTTTTAAAAGACCATGAATTATGTGTCTTCCTTTATTCTTGTGTGTGGAGCCTTGCTGTTACTTTGTAATTGTGCTGCCTGCCACAGCCTGCCACAGCTACCCACAGCCACTGTAACTAGCTGCCAGGAAGTGGCTCTGTAAACTGAACAGGGCTACAACAGAGACCTACACCTAGATGTAGACTTTTTGTGGACAAAACACAACAGGATGTTTACTTTCAGCACAGAATGTACATTTCTCCTACACTTGTTTTCTATGTTTCCTTGATCGTAGACGTGCAGGTGACAGATGTATGTAGCCTCCATATTACATAAATACCTTAAGTATGACTTACTTTACAGACTTGGAAGTTGAAGTTTAAGGTGGGGTGGGGGGAGGATATAATTCAGTTGGTACAGTGCTTGCTTAGCATGCATAAGGCCCCAGAGTCCAATGTCCAGCCTTGCATCAACCAGGCACAGTGGTTCACAACTGTAACCCCAACACTCAAATGTTCAGGCATGAAAACCACAAGTCCAAGTTCATCCTTAGCTCTCCAGTGAGTTATAGGCCAGCTCCACAAACCTTGTTTTAAAATAGAAGAGGATGCAGTATAGAGGACTTGCTGCTAGAATAGATTATTTGGAATTACGTAGATTAAAGTCAGGCAACATTTTCTTACAGTCCAGCCTGTCTCCAGTGAAACCGAGGTAACCGGCTTCTTCCTTTCCAGGGGTCAAAGTTTCCCACAGAAAATGAAGGGTTAGAAGCACTGTTCCAGATTCCTTCCAGCTCTGTGTGTACTGACTATTCCCTTGTAGAGGAAGGCTCTGCTTGTTGTGGTGTGAGACTACAGGACATCGTCTTAGATCCCCTGCATTCTAGAACCCTGTGCAGCCACATATTCTCTCTCTCCTTTTGCCCCCTCCCCCTACTTCCCGCTCCTTTTTATATTTTTGATATTTTCTCTAGCCTGTTTAGCTCGGCTCACGCCCCTATTTCTCAGGGGCCTGTGGAATATTCCTTTACACTGTGTGAATATGTGTCACCGTGACTGGGTTAATAAAGAAGATGACTAGCCCGTAGCTGGACAGGAAGAGATTAGATGGGACTTGCAGACAAAAAGAGATCACAAAGAATAAGAGGAAGAGTCTCAGAATCTCGAAGACATGTGAAGAGAATGAGATGAACTTGTCTTACTGAGAAAAGGTGCTAAGTCATGTGGCAGAGTGTAGATAAGAAATCAGGGTTAACTTAAAATGTAAGAGTTAGCTAGTAACAAGCCTGAGCTATTGGCTGAGAATTTATAATTAATAGCAAGTCTCTGTGCAGTTATTTGGGAACTGGTTGTCAGGACAGAAAAGTCCACCTACAAGAGCTAGTCTACCCCTTTTCTGAAAGCACAGAGTTAGGCACAGGGCCCTGCCTGTCACCTCAGTACACGAGCTCCAGCTTCTCTTTACTTTGTTGCCAGTCTGTGTAATGGGTATAAACATTTGCTAACTTGGGATGCGGAGGCAGTGGTGTCAGTACTGTTCCTGTTTCTGCATGCCAGGAATAGTACAGAAGTTGGAGTTGGAACTACATGCCTAGATAATCAACACCAAGCTTCAAGAACACTTTTTCCACCCAAAGAGTTTAAAGGAGAAGGAATCACTTATGTATAGGGCCATATACTCTAGAACCTATGTTGTCCAAATCAAATATGGCTTTAAACTGAAAACAAGAAGTATTGCTGTTTTCAAATTGGGGACCTATCTACCCAGCCAGCATTTGAGGAGCTGATGCTGATCCAGAAGCCGGGGTGGGGGGAATTCACTGAAGAACAGCCCAGTAAATATCAACATACAGTACTTCCTGCCTACAAAGTCTAGAATTGGTATTGAAACAATGCCAAACTTGAACTCCTTATTTATAAATAGGGCATGTAGACAGGGCTTGGCAATACACGTATGGATAATACCAGTTTTCCCTCTTCTGTAGACTTCTTCTATGAGGTCAACCAAAACATTGGTGATTAGTATTTACAAAATACAAAAACAGTCCTGAAGCATCTCAATGATTTATAGATCAAGGTTTGAATGGTCTCTTCCAGACACGAGACCGAGGATGCTACAGAGCTCCCCATGGGTACAGGTGGAGCTTGGCTACGTGACCTTCTCATGCACAGCAACCCTGGGCATGGGGCTGGGTGCAGCTCTGGCAGAGTGCTGGGTTTGTGCCCTAGCTGCCCCAGGCTGTGAAGGAGGGCACACTGAAGGGCAGCCCCATCTGTCCAGCCTTCCTGGAAGAGCTGCCAAGGGGCTGGCCTTCTGAATCAAGGACACCCAGAGTCTCTGCTGGTTTTTTGTTTGTTTGTTTGTTTTGTTTTGTTTTGTTTTGTTTCCTAATACATTTTACTTATTCTATTACACTATAGACCACCCAGGGCAATAACAATCACTACAAAAAGTGCCCAGTGTCCTGCCTTGTCATGGGGACAAAACAGCTGTAGAATAAGGACTACTGTCTTCCTACCTAACAAAGCTTTGAAAAAAGCCTGGGAAAGTGCTGCGATATGTTGGCGGCAGAATGTCTGCCTAGCTGGTACAGGCCCTGGATTCTATCTCCAGTGCTGGAAACTCAAAAGGAAACAGAAAGTAATTGACTGTCGAAAGAGTTATTCAACATTTTGTTTGTTTGTCCTGCTTTGAGTAGTCCCTGTTATAAAGAACAAGAAGTCGCATCTTGGAAGATGGTAAAAGTAAATGAACATTAACTACATTTAGCATTAATATCAGAATTGCTATCATTGTTCATATAATTAGAATTAATGAACCATCTCACAGAGATGACACAGTCCGAAATTGAGGATAAAATTAAATAGCAGAGGCCTGCGATAGGAAAGTGACAAAGATTGGCCAAGGATAGCTCCATAGTGTGTGTATGCTTAGCAGGCACAAAGCCCTGGACTAGCCCCCAGCACTGAGGAAAAAACTGTCTACTTAGTAAGGGATGAGAAGAGTGACTCCGTGTGGCCCTTTACCTACCCTCCCTTTATTGTTTTGCCTTTAAGTTTTCCCCTGAACTCAGTGTGCCCTGAATCTGCCCAGGCTGGATCATCCTCCTTTTCCCCTTAGAACCCCGTAACCTAGACTCTGCATTCAGCAGCCTGCTTATGTCAGCTCTTCCAGAGAGCCAGAGCCATGGCTGAGTGTCCTTCAGAGCCCAAACAGTGGAAGTGCCATGTGAATTGAGAAGCAGGGACAATTAAAGGGCATGCAGGCAGGAAGTCCTCACGTGCAGGACCTGGCTTGCAGTTTTCCCCCGTGACACCCAGGAATGATTAAAAAAATTCTTCTCTTATATCACATCCTGAGCACAGTTCCCCTCCCTCCAGCACCCCATACACTCCTCCTCTCCCCCAGATCCACCCTCCCTCCATCTCCCCTCAGAAAAGAGCAGACCACCCAGGGACATCAACCATACATAGCATAATATAAGAACAGGTACAAATCAAGGCTGGATGAGGCCGCCTAATAGGAGGGAATGAGTCCCATAAGTAGACAGAAGAGTCAGCGTCCACCCCTACATCCACTGTCCAGAAGCCCACAAGGACACCAAGCTACTCAGCAGTAACATATATGCAAGGACCCAGGACAGACCCATACAGGCTCCCTGATCTCTGTGAGCCCCCATGAGTCCAGGACAATTTTGATTCTGTGGGCGGTGTTCTCCAGGTGTCCCTGACCCCTCTGGATCCTCTGACCCTTCCTCCCCTCCCC
The DNA here is from genome assembly GCF_943737965.1 of Phodopus roborovskii. Lineage (NCBI taxonomy): Eukaryota > Metazoa > Chordata > Mammalia > Rodentia > Cricetidae > Phodopus > Phodopus roborovskii. The sequence goes on from NW_026126638.1 coordinate 406,019, forward strand.
CGCAGGACTCCCTGAGCTCTCCTAATGTTTGGCTGTGGACGCTGCATCTGCTCCCAGCAGTTGCTGGATGAAGTCTCTCTGGTCACTTTGATGAGGATTCGGCTAGGCTCTGGTCCCAGGACACCCTGCAGGCTGGACAAGTTGTAGATTGAAGGTTTTGTGGCCCAGTTCCTCCCCTTGAGGCCTTGTCTGCTTACAGAAGACAGCCAGTTCAGTCTCCCGACACCCAGAAATTTTTGACGTAAGTAACAAGACCAACTGCGAAAAGGTACTTCCCTGAGAAAGATCACAAGCTAGACTGCTAAAACCAGTGATGGGCCAGGCCCAGAGTCCAGTGTAGGCTTCCCAGTGTCTCTGCAGATTAAGTTGCTTCAAGGGATATGAGAGTATTGTCATGATGGAGAAAGGGGGCAGGAGTCTCAGCTCACAGGGAGGTAGAGTGCTTGCCCAGCTGGCACAAACCCTGGATTCCCACCTGCCATTAAAGAAATATTAGATAAAAACATTTCAACGCTCTAATACATTGAACAACTTAGGGTATGCTGGGGGAAAGGAATTGAAATGGCTATATTTCAAGAAAAAGGAAGCCACTTGAGGCCAGAAGCACTCTGGGCACACTGACCAAGGCCACCAGAAAACACAGCAGAGAGAGATTTGAGGGAAACTACAGCAAAGCAAACGGCAATGAGTATTATATATAGTTAAATGTAGAAAAAAGTTCCCAAAAGGTGTGCAGAGATGGGCAGCGCCTGGTGTGACTAACGCGCGCATAGACATGACAAATGAGGAAAAGCGAACTTTGAGGGGAAATACAACAAGTTGTTTCCTAAGTGTTGGGATTGGAAAGATGCATTAAACTTGACAAATACACTTGAGCTTCCATTAGTTCTGTTGGTCTTGCTAATTACGTCAAAAATTCCTGAGTGTCAGCCAGGGAAACCTGCAAACCAATCCTGCAGATAAGTGGCACACAGTCAGGGAGCCAGGAAGAGGACAAAGTCACTGATCGTCAGCCCCAATAAGGACACTCTGGTGTACCCCGCCAGCAGGACCCAGACCCCGCTCAGCTGGCCACTGGGGGCTCCTAGTTCACCCAGCGGTTTGCAGCAGCTGTGTCAGGTGCGGGTGTGAAGAGAGTGGCACCCAGCGGAGCAGCTCAGCAGGGCACCTGGGCGGGGCACCTGGGCGGGGCACCTGGGCGGGGCACCTGGGCGGGGCACCTGGGCGGGGCACCTGGGCTTGCTTGCCTTGTCCGGAAGAGCCACAGGGCGGCCCCAGTCTGGGAGTGTGGGAGGGATTGCAGGAAGTGGATCCTTCAAGCCTACTGCAGGACGTGGATCCTTCAGGCCTTCTAGGTTGTTCTAACACGATCTCAGCCATAGCTCATACAGGCATCCGAAGCTCTAGGAGGACTTGACTCTCTCCTAAGGAGTCAGGTGTGGTGGCACATGTTCTCCTCCAGAGGCAGCAGGATCCGGGGAGTTCAAGCCAGCCCTAAGGGGGTGGGGAGAAAACTGAGCTGCTTCTGGCTTAGGTTCCCTCAGGCCTGCCTCCCTACACCAGCGGAGGCACAGCTCCATCTGGTGGAGGAATGCCGATAGGCCGGGGGCTCAGGCCTGGTATTTCTCCCCTTTCCACACACCTGCCTATCTTCCCTACTCTTACCCCAGGCTCAGGATCAAGCCCAGTGCTCAGGCAAGGGAGATTGAGAAAGGCAATCTCCAGCCCCAAGCCAGCCTGGACTACATAGATTCTGTCTCAAAAATAAATAAACAATATTAAAACAAGTGTGGCTAAAGGTCCAAGTGAATCTTGCATAGAAACTTATTGGCTTAATGTTTAAATTGAATGGAGGGCCTCTAGCCTCAGGACGCATTTGGTTAATTAATAACCATGTGATTAAAGGTAGTCCTGAGGTAGGAGAGAAAGCTGTGATGAACTGGTGGTTAGTGGTGTAATCATCATGTGTGCACAATGAAGCCTCCATACAAAGTCCTGCCACACATCTGAGGACTTCCAAGTAGCTGGACACGTGAGCCTACCCAGGAGTCACGGAAGCGCCACCATCTCTCCCGTGCTATGCATCACCTCCACGTGGCTATTTCTCTAAACCTTTGGGACATCCTTAGTTGTGTGAGCTGCTTCACTGCTGGTCAGCAGAAAGCACACGCCACTACCTCGGGCTTTCGATGGGAAGAAATGCAACGGTTTCGTAAACCCAGCCCTCCACCAGTGGGATCTGACACAATCTCAAAACAGATATTTTCCTAAGTGGTTTGAGTCGGGACAGCTCGTGGGTATTTTCTGTAGAAGGCCTGGCATGGGCAAGAACACCCTTCTGTACCTGTCAGCCTGTCAGGCGGTGTTTAAATCTGTCGCCCTTCTAGCTCCTTCTCTTTTGGCACCCTTTCGAGAAGCTAATGGATTCTTGTTTTCACACCAAACTTGAAGTTTCTTACCTGTAATATAGTGTCACGGAATAACCCTGTGTCAGGTCTTCACACTGCACAAATGGGGTAAATTATTCTTTGAACAATTATAAAATAAAAGGGCGAACTTTATAAATTGGGCACAGTGGTGTTCCTCTACTCCCAGTGTTTTCCAGGGTGATGAGGAAGGATGTGAGTTCAGGCACAGCTAGGTGTGTGAAAAGACACCATCGCAAAACACAGACCAGCCACCAACAGTGACGATGAAAACAACCAAAGGAAGTTTGAAAACAGAGTACCAAGTAAGTCAATCTTACCAGTTAGTTACTCCAGACACATTTGTTTGCTACTGAAAATTAAAACACCACATCTAGATTTCTTCTTCTGAATAGCTGCTAGGAAAATTGTAGGGTTTAAAAATGTTTCATTGTTTGAGCATTTCATGATAAATAAAATATGTTGATCATATCCACCCATCACACTGTCCCTTAAGATTTTCCCATATCCTCCCTCTCATCACGCCTCACCCACTCCCAACCTCATGTACACTTTAGAAACCACAGTGTGCGCAGGAATACAGGGCCATCCACTGGCACACTGGGGATCTCAAGCATGTGTTGCAGCCGCTGTGAGTTTATGTGTGCAGTGGCCCAGCCATGGCTACAAAACCCTGCTTTGAAGCATCCTCCACAGCTTTTGCCTTACGGTCTTCCTGCTCCCTCTCCTGTGATCATCCCTGGCCTTGGGGACAGTGAGTGTAATGCAGATGTCCTCGTTAGGGTTGAGCAGTCCACAGTCTCTGGCTCTCCTCACTTAAACCAGTTGTAGGTCTCTGCCTCGATCATCATCTACTGCAAAGAGATGCTTCGCTGGTGAGGGTTTGAGAGATGCCCTCATCTATAGGCAAAGGGGTGAGTATTTAGAGGGCCGTTTAATACTGCGCCCATTTGGAAATCAGAAAAGTGGTGGGTTGCTCCCATAGCATCCATGTCACTACTATGCCAGTGGACATATCTTGCCAGACTGGGTGTAATTGTGCAACAATTTTTTTTATAAAGCACTTATGGGTATATCTATTTTATTTCTCTTTAATAGATAAGAGTGGAACAGCAAAGTCAGACAGTAAAGTTTCCTTTTAGTGTAATGTTTGAAAGTCAGAATTATCTCTCCAAATCATTACATCTGACCAAGCTAGTCAGCATTCTCTTTATGAACCTTCAGGCACTGTGTTTCACAACAGGCTCCGGGCTGATAGAGGAATGTGAACACATGAGACCTACTGGTGCTTTTGGGATCAATTGAAAAAAGGTATCCTCGTCATTCAGCTACACAGCTTATGTTTATACTACTGATGGCAAAGTAGGGAGAGATGCTTAGGATTCCCCCCCCACACACACACACACCCCCAAAGTTAGACTCCTGTTGATTCACTCAGGGAGGTCCTTCAGAACTCAGAACTGCCACCTTGTGGTGACAATCTGGATCTGACTTTCTTTTCTGCAGCATGCAAGAAAGAATAGTGTAAGGCTTAGGCCTACACCAACTGCTTATCACAATCACCCTCTATTTCATCATTCTCCTAAAGTCACCATTCATGATAAACTAAAAAAAAAAAAAAACTACAGATGCACCCCTCTAGATTAATAATGGAATAAATAATGAGCTGAATTAATTGGGATATCGCACCCCAAAGAAGTACAGCAAATCCTCAGACCTACTGCCTTTTAACATAGTCTTTGGAAGGTGGTGCGATAGTGCATGTCTGTATCCCAGAACTTAGGAGCCTGAGGCAGATCAACCATGAGATAGAGGCCTGCCTAAGCTCCAAAGTGGCATCTTGCTTCAAAACTCCAAAGAGGAAGAGATCAAAGGCAGCGTTTGAGGGGGCGGTTCTGGGGATGTAGCACAGTGCAGAGGCCTTGTCTAAATATGGGGACACAGCTTCTGCCCTCAGCACTGAAGAACGTCGTCTCAGGGGAGGAAAGATGTGGGAATGTATAGATAGGAACCAACGCGCACTGGCTTATGGGTAATTTTATAGAGGCAACAGATACAGATTCTCATTAAATTTCTGGTCCCACGTCTCTGAGTGCCTTAAATGGAGCTCGTTTCGTTGGCCACTGTGCTTGTTTGAGTTTTTCTTACTGTATGGTTCTGTCGTGGTTGGAAAGCCCTTGAAGTACATTCTGAGAGTGAGCTCCAGGACCAAGCATGGGCTGAGCGATGCCATGTCACTGTAGGTGATCATGGTGAATGTGCACCCTGGCAATGACAGCTGGGAAGGCTAGGGTTATAGGAACCTGCTTCCAGCTCAAGTTTTCTGTGAACATGAAGTTGCTCTGAAAATAAAGGCTAGGGGGAAAAAAAATACAGGGCTTGCCTGTTGTGGGGCACATGCCTATAATCCTATCAACTGAGGGTGGAGGAGGTAGGAGGATCAGAAGTTCAAGGCCAACCCTGCCTACATAGTAAGCTTGAAGCCAGGCTAGCCTACAGAAGACTCTATCTCAAAATACTAACAATAAATAAAATAAAGAGAAAGGAAGGAAGAAGAAAACAAAGAAAGAGAACAAAGACACAGCCCCAGCCCAGTCTATATACACCCACATGACAAGGGTCCAGATTCAGTTCTCAGCACCACCAGTCCCCCAAAAGACATCCAGGGGCTGTCATTCTCAAGAATGAAAATAGAGAATGTTTCCTCTTCCCCAAACTGCAACAAAGAGAAAAGAACCCAAACCAACAGTAACAAAAACACAAAGACACCCCCCCACGTTTAGCACTAAAAACTGTCTATCTGAATTCCCTTAAAACCACTATCTCAGCTTTTCTTTTCCAAACTACACGGAATGGATTTAAAGCCCCACAAACGCACTTAAAACTTTACCAAGTAAAAGTTCTATTGATTGTGAGAGAAGCTCGAAACGGTTGCACGTGTATTACACGAGTATGAGTGACTGTCGCTCACAACAGATTTCATCTTGACTTTGGCAAGTGTCACCTGTGTAGTCGGTGGAGCCATGTGCCAGCAGGTGCGGCGCACCCACTCACCTTATACATCATTGAGGGCACCTGTTTCTTAGGAGACACTTCAGTCTCATCTGATACTCTCTCCCTGCCAATAGCAACTTCTGGATGGGAAAGCTACCCCTGGCCTCTGGCAAATCCTTTTTCTTCTGTCTTGGGCTGGGGTGGATTCTGACAGAGGGGAAGGAGGTTAATAGTAGGGTTGAGTTCAGTTGTGAAGGTCCTTTATTGACTTCCTGCATGTGAACCCACTGAACGAGATGAGAGATGCACCACTGAGGTGTGTACTCACTTCGAATCCTTAGCCGACACTCAAACTGGGCCTGTCCCTGTGCATGTGTACAGCGGGCCTGCATCAAATAAGGCCTCCCAAAAGACAAAGACTAGACTTACCTTGTACATCATTTCATCACAAGGAAACTTCCCATGCCTCAACGGCAACGCTACCTATGCTAATGCTTGTTAATGAATGAGAAATATTCAGTATTTATCAAATTTCATAATTTACATATACATTTCAAGTAAATATCAAGAAAAAGAGGCTGAGTAGTGTTGAGAGTGAGGTAGGACCTTGTAAGGAGTAGGTTTTTCCGCCCGCCGCTGGTCTTGTCCTGCCGCCACGCCAGCACCAAATAATGCACAGAGATTCTGTATTAGATATAATGCTGTTGGCCAGGTACTTGTTTCTTATCAGCTAGCTCTGTCTTAAGTATTAACCCATTTCTGTTAATCTATGTATTTCCACATGGTTTCATCTTACCGGGGAATGGGGCCGGTGTCTGGTCTCCCCAGACTCTCCATGTTGACTCCTCCTTACTACTTCCTCTTTCCTCCTGTCTCCTACTCCCTCCTCTCTTGCTTTCCTATTGGTCAACAGTGCTTTATTCATTAACCAGTATGAGAAACATATTTACAGAATGACATCTCCCATCAGGACCTAAAGCAATAAGTTTTATTTGTTGTTACAGAAGACAGAATACAAATTAAAGATCAAACCAGGAGTGGTTGAGATATTGTATTTTGGGCCATGAGAGGCAAGTCAGAGCTTGCTGGGGTTATTCAGGGTGTGTTTGCCTTCCTGGCTGGAATAACTAATTTACACCCATTTTCTGCAACTATCATCCCAAGCTAGTTACAGAATTCGAGGTAGATCCCAATATCCAGGTTTCTTGCTAGTTTTACACTTTGATTCCTTGGATCTTTAGAATTTGTGTGTAACTTGGTTCAATGTGCAAATTCCACACTCAGTGGGCCTTGGTAACATTACCCCACACACACCTGAAAAGATGTCCTGACTATGTAGACAAGGTTGGGAAGAGAGATTTCTATTGAAAGGGCCAGGAGCTGGTGGGTGCCATCAGTGTAAGTCTGTCACCCTGACACCATTCTCCTCAGAGTCAGCTGCCAGCTCAGGGAAGGGGTCCGCTGAGTTACCATGGTCCTCATACGTGGAGGACAGTCACTCATGCTCCTCTTTCAGATGGCACCAGGCATGGATGAAAGTTTTGGTACTATTTACAATAAAAACGCAGATGGTTGTAATGAGCCCAAGTTTTGTTACCTCATGTGGTAACAAAATCTATGGCATGATTAAATTAGTAACACTTTACTTCCCATAAAAATACAGCATTACACAGATAGAGTGATTCCTTATTGCATATTATTTACCATTAGTAGTCTTGACTCAAACAGCACCTAACATGGAAGGAATTTGCTTGCCTCTTTAATAGTACTACTATGAGATGCTGTAATAGTACTCCTAGTGTGAGATGGGAGGTTGAGAGAGGAGAAGCTGGGGATCAGTTAAACCACTATGTTCGGTGGCAGCCAACAACAACAAAAGACCTTATCTCAAACAAGATGAAAGGTGAAGACCAACACCAAAGTTATCGACTGGCCTCTTTTCATGTGCTTTGACACTTGTGCGTGCATTCGTGCACCCTACACACACACGCACACACACACACACACACACACACACACACACACACACACACACACACACGAGACACAGGGAGGATGACCACATGAAGACAGAGGCAGAGATCAATCAAGAGCCAAGGCAAGTGAAGAATTACCAGTCGTCAACAGAAAGGAGGGGGAGACGGGAAGGCTCCTCCCATGGATCTTTCAGAAAGGGAACTTTACCCGATGACCCTTCTAGTTACAACATTTGTTCTCCAGACCAGGGGATAATGGAAATTAAGTTGATTGAAGCAAAAAAGTAAAAAGCTTACCAAAACACAGTGAACATCTCTTCTGTTACACCACAGCACTGAACAGCTGTGCGTATTTATAAGGAAGTCTGTGACAATGCTGGAGGATGTATTAGAAAAGTCATGCCAATAGACCTCCTTAATGGGTCTCCTTAATGTCACACTGTGGTATTGCATCAGTGGCCGGCAACAGTCACTCACCGGTGGAAATCCCTTGCTTCTCCCATCCATCAGTTTGTTCCTGTGTACATGGGGAGATGCAGACACTGATATTCGTCCATCAGCTGTGACCCTGCTTTTTGTTTGTACTTTGGTATAAGTTTTTCTGGCCCAGTGGTATGGTTCAGGTTGATGTTACATTTACAATGGAGAGAACAATATCAAGTATGGCCCAGACTCCATTGTTTTTAAACCATTTCTTAAGCTTTAAGACCAAACAAATCTATAATTTGTACTTATTTAAAGAAATGTTCTTATGCATTAAATTCCTATAGTATGCATACATTTATACACATGAATATATAATGTCATTGGATCTATATTTATAATCTGTCTCATTCCAGTCACAGCCCATGTTTGTATAAGATCACAGTCTACTTCTCATTCTGTGACTGTCTCACACATATCTTATTCCAGATGATGACTTTCTTCCTGATACATTTCTTGAGAGTCTTCACTCAATGGCTCTTCCTTGAAAAGAATAAGACTCATGAAAAATAAAGTAGGAGTAGTAGTAATTTGGAGATTGCCCCGTGTTTCATTAAATGTATATTGTTTAAAAGAAACTGAAAAGATCTTTTAAGAACCTTCACATAATCTCATCGCCACACTCGTGTGTACCGGCATATCCCATAGCCACACTCGTGTGTACCTATTTCTATTTTCATAACATTGGCAGACTCATACTCACTTTCTACCAATTGTCACTCCCTCTGGTATCTAATCCCTCAGGAACAGCACTGTGTCAACTGATGTGTCCTTTCTGAAGGGCCCAGACCCTCGTCCCGCCCCCTGCTTTGGCAGCCATGACAGAGTGCAGAAGAGACACACAAGAGGTAGCCCCTGACTCGGGCAGCAGCATGTGCTGAGCTCCCGACCTTGCCTGACCTTCTAGTCACTAGGAAGCCAGATGCTGGCAAGGAACCAATCAGAAGTTAGCTGGTGGGCTCTGGACATGCTTTATGGGAACAGGGAGTGCAGAGCATAGGCTGGGGGGGGGGGACTCTGAGCATAGCAACCATGCCTGCAGGTGCAGTTGATTCATCAACTCAGGACAGGTTGCCCAAGCCTGGATGTGCACCGATCCTGAGACTGTTGTCCACCCCCAGACTCTCCTCTTGCTCTATCCCAATATATTCCCTGCTCAACAGTCTCTCTAGGTCCTTCTCGCTCTGCCTGCTGTATCAGACAGATGCAGGACCCGAGTTAATAGAGTCAACTCATCTTAATTAATTAAAGACTCTTTGCTTTTGCATCAGATCAAGTCTCTTGGGGTCAGAATTTAGGCACATCATCATGACTCTTTGAGAGAAGCTGGGAGTGGTGCAGAAGATCAGAGAATGTCACATATGAGAAACACAAGACAAAAGCACAGAGGGCATAAGAGAAAGGGACGGAATCCTGGGGAGAAGACAGTTATGAACACATGCGCATTAAAGGGGGCTTTCTCCCCATAGCTGTGCACACCACCCCTCTTCATTTCTCCGTCTCCTTCCTTCCCTCCTACCTTCCCTCCCTCCCTCCCTTCTCTTCCCCTCCCTCCCTCTCACACTCACACACTCACTCATGCAGATGGAGATACTGAAACTAGACAAGACCTCAAGAACTATGCCTACAGACTGTCTTACAGGCAGAACCACCGACTATGATGTGTAGACACAGTTGCAGGTGTGTGTGTGTGTCCCATGTTTAAATAAAAACAAACACTAAAGCAGTAACTATTTAGAAATAATATGGAATAATAAAAATAATAAAACTTTTGGCTTGCACACTCACATTTGAGTGCTTAACATGTATTTTTTTCACAGCATCACGCAAGCCTTCCCCAAATCCTGGAATCCTCCATGGCATAAAGAAGTTCCATATCCATTTCTCTGACTTTTTTAGGAAAAGGCCACAGTCTTTATTCCCCCATTCCTTCAAAGCATACTTCCCCTTCATGCCTTCTTTCTCCTCCCCTCCCTGAGGGAGAAACGGAGGCCAGGGAGAGAGGCCAGGGGAAGGAAGAGGGGCATGCACGAGGTGAAAACCCAACCACAGATTCTCCTAAACAATGCCTCAGCATTTCTTCTCATGCTCGGCCCTGCTGACTCTAGCAGTACTCATCCCGGTCTTGCTGACACACTTTCCCCTTCCCTCACCTCCCAGGGCTGTCTTCCCTGTCCCCTGATTTCATTACACACAGTGCCTGCCACCATGTGGGGGTGCATTCTCGTTAAGTTTACATACCTAGCTGTTGTAGCATTCTTGTATTAACAGTTTGAGTAAGGGTTCAGGTCCGAAGCAGTTCCACTGAGCAACCCACAATTCTATCTTCACTTGTTGATACTGTAAAAAATAAGTCTGGGGCTGGAGTAGTTCTGATACTTTAGATAGCAGGTATCTATTCTTTAAATGCATGGATGTTTTCCTTCCAGAATTTTCCCTTTATACACAAAAGATATCCAAATTGTATATGCATATATATTCATTATTTGTTTCCCAAAGTAAAGGGTTTCTTTTCAGTTCACATATTTAATGTATTTTTCCACACTTAGAAAACTTGTAATATTTTAGTACATATTCAGCTTCTTATTTTACCCCATTTATTATAACTTACTCTTACAGAAGAGCTTATTTGGGGGGTTATGTCATTAATATGGGCCTCCATAGACCCCTCTGTCATCTTCAGTAGAGTAACCAGATGCTCAGGTTTACCCCTCTATAGTTTTCCCACACTGTCTACTATCTTTTGTGTTTTCTGTAATGAATGTTTTGGTTTTGCTGTAATGGTTCTAATGCTCAAAGTTTTCAAACCTCACAAAGCTTTCATCCCAGCTCTTGCTATTATGTAACCTTACTTCCATAATTGTTTATATCTCATTAAAAGTTAAAGAATCTGGAACCTATTTAGGATGACAAAACAGCTAAATCAAATGCTCTGCCCCTCCCCCATTCTTGAGAGTTGCTTCATGCTGACATAGCTCATATATACAATGCTCATTCTTATTGTTCATTCAGGCAGGCTCTGTGTGTGTGAGTGTGTGTGTGTGTGTGTGTGTGTGTGTGTGTGTGTGCTTACGTCATCACATTTACAATGAATGACATTCTGATTAGCACTACTTCTGACACTCTAGTTTCCAGAAGAAATGTCTTTGCTGTAGCATGGATACGGTTAAGTTCCATTCATAATTTTATACATGTTCAACTTATGGAATACTTAGATATTTGTAATTCATTCCTGTTCTCCACAGAAGCTGTGACTACATTCAATTTGTTCCACGCCCCTGATCATTTTGATATCATCCTCAGAGAGACTTTTAGGGAGCCTAAAATTCATCTTGGAGTGACCGTCTTTGATTGCCCCATGCAATACAAAACACCTGACAACTTTATACTCAACCAGATAAGAATCTGGAGATAGTCCATAACATTTTAGGTAATTACCTTATCCTCACAAAGTTAACTAAAATTATTTAAGTCAAAGACCTGAGTAGTGAGTGTATACAAAATTTGTGCAAGTTAACGTTTTAATGAATATCTAGATTTTGCTTAATCTCTCAATTCTCAGCTCATTTCATATCTCATTACAAGACAAATGACAGATATGATAAAACGAATAGGCTGGCTGTGTTGTTCTTCTGCAACATCTGCATTCTTATACCTGCCCAGGAATGGTACAACTCACAGTGAGATAGACCTTTCAGGCCTTTCTACATCAATTAACCAATGAAGGGGTCACAAGCTACTTTAAGAAGATATTTCTTTACTTTTGACATAAAAATAAAATGTGTGGTAAAGGCCACTCATAAAATTAATCAAGAAAATTTGCCTACTGGCCTAACTGATGGAGGCAATTACTCAACTGAGATTTCTTCCCAGATGTGTCTAGGTTTGGGCCATCACAATGACTAAAATATTTCCTCCCTGTTCTCAATAACCATCATTTACATGATTTTATATTTAACTCAGTATGGAGCTAATTTTCTGTCTGGAACTGTCTACACACAGTGCCATCAAAAACCAAACACGAGAAGAGAAGGCCTCCTTTGAGTCATTGATTAGGACCATCCAAGAGACTTATTACAGACTATAGCTGTTACTCTTGCTTGCCCATACCACCAGAGGTGAAAGTTAAGTCCCTATTGCTGAAAATACTCTTCTCTCTGAGGACAAGCTTTCATGGTATCAGAAGGGCCATGCAAGCTTCCAAAGGAGGGAAGCAACCCACAGTTCTACTTAGCTATGACACCTATGAACCATAACAACGATCAGCATAGCAGGGTAACCTGGGAATGCAGTAGTGGCACACATGCCTTGGCAGTAACCAACAGCACTCTACTTGGATTTAAAACTCACTCAACAAGAGGTAAATCATGCAGAGTACTGTAAACCTAGCCAACTACTCAGGGGCTAATGAAGTTAAGGGTCTTGCAAGACTACAACTACCACTTTAATAAACCAGCATAATCCATAATTACATTCTAAACATTTGTCTTTATATCTACAGATAAGTCTAGTCTTCACTCTTCATGAAGGAAGCATCTCTTTGAAACAGAGACCATTACAGAAAACCACAACCAATCAAAATGCAGATTTGTGGATTCTTTTCCCTAGGAATACACCTAGAACCCAATACCTGCAACTAAGGTTCAGGGACAATTGCAGAAAAGGAGACAGCAAGATTGTAAGATCCAGAGGAACAGCATGTTTGCTGTGAGATTGTGTCCACTAGAAATGTCAGAAGCTACATCCTATAAAGTGTCACCAGCATGACTGCCTAAATATGACCTAAACAAGAATGACTCCAATAGACATGATAACATGGGGAGAAAACTCACAAGAACTCAACCATAAACAAAGATCAATAGGAAGCTAAGGAATGCTGAGAGTGAGAAAAATAGTCTTCTCTGAGGAAGAGCACAACCAATCAGTTATCCGGTACCAAATGGTGAGCCCTGAAAACATACGCACAAGCAATATTATACAGTCTGAGCCAAATGTTTTTATGTATTCCATGAGTTTGAAAGAGACCAGGGGAGGAGGCACATGAGAAGGTTTTGGGAAAGGAAAGAGTAGGGAGAAATAATGTATTAAACTATAATTTCAATTTTTTAAAAAAGAAAATAACTCATGCCACGCTTGGGTGTGGTTACTGATTTGGGTTATGGATTTTTCTCTTGCACAAATTTATGATATCTATTCTGGGAAATAACATTTACTGGATGTTCTCTAAATATCTGATAATGACTGATAAATGAATAGCAGTAATGAAGGGGTCACAAGCTACTTTAAGAAGATATTTCTTTATTTGCAACATAAAAATAAAATGCATGGTATGAGCCACTCACAAAATAAAATTCAGTTTTTATTTTATCATTTCAAACTTTTTTAAACATGTGAGATTGTCTTTCTTCATTTGCACCGGTATTTCAATAGTGTATTACAATATTGTGGCTATTTGTAAGATATGATTATAATTTTTGTAACCTTCTTTCCTTATGAAATAACATGTATTTTACATTCAAAACACTACCTCATTTTTTTCACGTTCAAGACCTGTCACATGTTAGGCACAGGCTCAGTCTCTGAACCTCACACACCTCGCTTTCCTGTTTCTAGTTTGAAAATAAATCTTTATTTTGAACTTAATAAAGAGCAATGCCATACACCAAATCCTGGTGTTAAATATCTAATGAAAATCCTTATTGTAACAAATGTAATAATTGCCAGGGGTGCAGTTCTCTGGTTGATCCTGTATCTGTGACAGAATGAGTCCGGCCCTTACATACATGACTCACTCTTTTTTCCTTAGTAATTTTTCTATTATAATTAAAATACAGTTACACCATTTCCCCCTTCCCTTTCTTCCCTCAATCCCTCCATTATCCTTTCCCACCAACCCCTCCCATAATGCCCCTTACTGCCTCTCAAACTCATAGCTTTGTGTTCTTTATTACATGTACTTATATACACACATATATACAAACTGCTGAGTCCATTTAGTGTTGCTTGTATGTACATGATTTCAGGGCTGACCAGTTGGTACTGAATAACCAGTTAATGACCTCATCCCTAGGAAGAGAAATTCTCCCTCTCTAGTAGTCATTAGCTGCCTGTGGTCCTTTGTCTAGAGGTGGGGCCCAGTGAGATTCCCCCTTCTACTTTAGTTCATCTCTTAATTTCGTCATTGTTTTATCACTTTTCAGGTCTTGGTTAGTCTACCATATTGGTCCAGAACTATGAGTGTAGCTTCCCTGTTGTTTCTAGGGTCATGCTCTCACTTTTGGTTTTTTGCCTTTTTCTTCCTCCACTATGTTCTCTGAACCTGAGGAGCAAGAGTTGTGTTGAAGATGTTTCCACTCGGCTGGACACCCCATGATCAGTTGTTATCTGTATTTTGACCAGTTGTGGTGTTCTGTGATGGGCTATATCTGCTGTAAAGGGAAGCTTCCTTGATAAGGGTGAGAGTTACACTTACCAAGCAAAGATGGTGCCTGGTACTGCTCCACTCTTGTCTAAAGGTTCCAGGCTGCACCTTCTTCCCTCTCTAAACCAATGATTTAAGATCCCGAGCCCCAGAGTGGCCATCATCTGGCAGATCTGGTCAGTGAACAACATTCTGGGTCTCCATTTTACTGTACTGTCTTGAGGGTCTCTGAACACAAATGTTAGACAATTTCTGGATCAGCAAGTCCACAGGATTCTTAAAATTTATTTTTTTAGTATCTACATTTTAAAATACATGTTTTTTTATTTTCAATTAAAATGCAACTCCTTCTTTCTTCTTTACCTTCTTCCCTTTACCCCTTCCATATATTTTTAATAATATTCCATTAAATGGCCATCCTAATTTTATGGGAAAAAATTCTTTTCTTTGACACATACTTGTTTTAAAGCTTAATTATTTCCTTAGAATGCATATCTATGAATGAATTTTTAAATATCTTTGCCTTGCACGTGTAATAGTAAACACGTGGAGCATAATCTGTGTTATGAACATTTTGTACTCATTTTTAAGCTGGGCTTTACAGCAAGTGACTGAATGTGTTATTCCAGGTTTTGCAAATCTCAGCTGCTTTTTAAAAGGGGAAGGACATTATCCTCAAAATATCCTGTAAAGAAAAGCTCTTTGTGAAAACACTCGTCTCTATGCTGACCAAATATAAGGGAAAAACTTAAGGATATGCATGAAATTCATGTGCTGCTCTGGGAATTCAGTTTAACATTAAATGTGCTTGTGACCTAATGTATTGCCCTTCTCACTATAGAAAATATTATTTCATAAACCGGTCTTCTTCCAGAGCAGCCTTCTCCTGGCCAAGCTGCTGAAGCCTGAAGACAAGGAAGTTAGAGAAGCTGTTGTTTACACTTCAGCAGCTAGCTTTGTTCTCATTCCTAAGGCATCTCTGGACCCTGCCCAGTTGTCATTGCCTGTTAGTACTGGTCGTCAAGGATCTCTGTATTGCTGGGAGTATGGGTTTTCCCTTCTTCCTGACCTCTTCAGTCTAATCAAATGAGTCTAGCCTCTGTCTGGGCTTGTGGTCTTCATGGCAGAAAACCACTGTGCAATTAGCCTCATCCGAGTTCCAAATATCTGTATACACTAACGGTAACATGGCATGTTTAAACGGAAACGAAAATGGTGCAATCAAAATGACATGCTTCCATTCTACACAGCACAGAGTTCAGAAAGACATTTAACTTACAGTAGCTTCAATGTTCCTCTCTACAGGAAGCACATTATTAGCAACCTAACAGGCAGGGGTGTGTGTGTGTGTGAAGGGTGGGTATTGAAAGAGGGCTCAAAACCAGGTGCCACACACCCCAGAGAGAAGAAGTGATCCTCTATAAGGATGGGTTGACCCGAGTTCCACAGTAGCCTTAGCTCCTTTCCCTTCGCCAATATTTTTTTTTTTTTTAATATACTTGGGATGTAATCTCTGTTCCTTCTGTTCCTGGGACTAAGTTTTGTTTGTTTGTTTGTTTCTTTCTTTCTTTCTTTTTTTTTTTTTTTTTTTTTTTTTTTGTTTGTTATTGTAGTTTTGTCTTTGTCTCTCTGTCTGTCTGTCTGTCTGTTTTGAGACAGGGTTTCTCTGTGTACCAGTCCTGGTTTTCCTGGAACTGGCTTTATAGACCAGGCTGACCTCCAGCTCACAGAGATTGATTGCCACTTGCATGCATCATCACAGCCAAAAGGCTCTTTTCTTTACAAATTGAAACTCTGGTGTTTTGTTGTAGTTTTTGCTGGTGAGGTGGGAAAATGTCCTGAAATTTTAATTTCACAGATGGTGTCAAAGGCTGGTAGGTGACTCCCCATCCCGTTGAGCCTGGGGGTACCTCCTTGTTTCCCTGATCTCTCCCTCTTCCCTGGGCTTCTTCCCACCTTCTCCCCATCAAACTGATGAAGGCTGCAGAAGGAAACTGAGGACATCAGCAGCTGTGGGAAGAGAGAGCCTAAGAGGTGGTGGGCATGGCAGGGTTCCTCCAGCTTCAGCTAGAGCTCTTCCTGGGAGGCTGGGCACTCCATGGTCAGGCTTCCTCTTGACAGTGGCTGCTTCCCCACAGCCTTCTTGGGCAACTGGGGTCACCTTGCTCCTACCTGAAAGTGTTGCCCCTTGCAGATGCTGAATTTTTCTTAAAATTTTCCAGAAAAATTTCTAATACTTTCCAATAGGTTTTCTGTATCCTGATACTAGGTTTCTCTGCCAACAAGCCAGATCAAGCCAAATGAAAAAGTAAAACAGGTTTATTTGCACAAAGCAACTCCTAGGTGGGCTCTCCAGTCCCAGAGATGGAAGCTAGAGAAGTCACATGCCCAGATATATGTATATCTCTATATATAATATCTTTAAATGAAGAGTTGGAATTAATGTATATTCTTTTATTAATTAAAATTTTATTCAGAACTTAATATTAATTATCAACTTAAAACAACTATTGCTATATTGAATGAGTGTTAGTTTTATTTAAATATTGTTTTGATAATTTTATAAAACTTCAAGGGTTTATATTCTAGATGTTTATTTGTGTTTACATCCTTTATGGTTCTCCTTAGGGACTTTCATGCTAAAGTCTATTGTCTTCTATACCTATATCCTTTATTAAAAAATTTGTAGCTTTTTTTCCTAACTTTTGAGGGTTTCATGGATATTAACTAACTAATAAATAAATATCTGTCAAATTATTACTATGTATTGAGCTGACATGTTAGCATTTATGAAATATTTATATTTTTACTTCAGAATTGTTATATTAGATTTTTCTTATAAGATTTTATAATTCAGATAGTTTTATATTTATATCAATTAGCCATATCAATATACACACATAAAAAGTATACACAAAAAGTAATATTTAAACTATATTTAGAACAATTACACTTTAAGTATACTTAAATATAATTTAATATTTTAAATAAATTCAGGTTTAGGTGAGTTCCAATACTTGAAAGTAACTTCACTCAAAGTGATTTAAATTATGCTTTCATAGAGATAAAAAAAAAAATATGTTCATGCCTATAGCAAAACTAGCATTCTGGATATGAAGACAGGAAGATCAGGAATTCAAGGCCAACCATCCTTGGCCAGCTTGGATTACATTCCCATCTCAGAGAAAACACAAAAGCAAGTGGTGGCTCAGTAGATAAGAGTGCTTAGTGCACATGAATTAAGGACCTGAGTTCAAATCCCCAGCTCTCATAACATGATCATTGCACCCATGAACTCACTGAAGCTGTGGTAACCTATGCAAGATCAAGCCAACAAGATTAACCAACATTCCAACAGACAGACTAACTAGCCTCAATGGGTTAGAGAGAGAGAGAGAGAGAGAGAGAGAGAGAGAGAGAGAGAGAGAGAGAGAAGAAGGGAGGGAGAAAGGGAGAAAAAAGAGAAAGGGAACAGGTGTAAGGGGGAGGGGCTGTCTTGACA
Organism: Phodopus roborovskii; assembly: GCF_943737965.1. NCBI lineage: Eukaryota > Metazoa > Chordata > Mammalia > Rodentia > Cricetidae > Phodopus > Phodopus roborovskii. The sequence goes on from NW_026126638.1 coordinate 423,821, forward strand.
GCATTGGGGGTGGGTGGGTAGGAGTGGATATCATCACAATATATTGTTTACATCTGTCAAAGAATAAATAAAAAGAAGTTTTAAGAAACAACGATTTTCTTTGTCTTAAATTTCTAATTTGGAGCAAGCTAACGTTTAGCTTTGCTTTAAGATACATCCAACTACCTAGAAACACTGGCTTTCCTTTTACTCAAACTTTTCTCTTTGTTCAGACTCTTACTGTCTCTGGAAATTGCGTGGGTTGATGAAGAGTACAACAACTTGCCACAGACACCATTCCTGTTAGAGCACTTCTGCAGGGATAGAAAGCCCGTAGAGAGGAGTCTCGTCTAAAATAAATACTGGTAGATTAGAAAATAAGAAGTAGTTAATTCTTATCACTGTTGCAGTGCAATTGGAGTAAGTAAGAATGATAAATTGTTGAGCAATAATGGGGAAGTTGTGTGAGGGAAAGCTCTGCTGCCCTTTTGGGTAGTGAGTGCTACTGAGGAAAATGACACAAATAAACAGACAGAAATCACACTAAATAGTGAACTGGGTCCCTGCCTGTGCCTTCAATCTGCCATTCTGCTCTCATCACATAGTTCATAGGAAGTATATTTAAGAATCAATAGCAGAACTCTTCTTACCAAATTCACAAATCCTAAAGAGTTTTCTGTCTTGATTTTATTCAATATATCAAGACCATTCAACACATTGACTATTGTCTTTCTTTTGTTTCTGTTTATTTTCTTGAATTTAGGGCTCGATCCTTCTGAATCTTATATATCTGACTATTCTCTCCCAGCAGAGTATCTAAACTCTATTGATGTCCTATTAAGGTTCTCGGGGATATGGCCATGGATCCCTACAGTATGCTTACACTAAGTATGTCTCCATCCTAACAGGCAGACTTAATAGCTCTCTGAGCCCTATCCAGGTCTGTTTCACACCCAGTTCACACCTTTGAACTGGGAGGTGTCCTAATCCTATGATGATTAGCAACCCTGTGCCTGGTGTCTTATTAAGATAGCCACTCTCTAAGAAAACCCTGGTGAGGAGAACTGGCTTCAAAGGTTCAGGTATGCTGATCAAGCGAGACACAAAGGAAGTTTGCATAGTACAACATGTAAAATGCCAGGAGCACAGTATTGGTTACATATTGTAGGGAAATGAGATAGGGTACTTCCAAGGACCACAGGAAAGGGAATTGCTGGCACACTCTCACTCAACAGATGGGTGGATGTAGGAGAAACTGCCGGCCAGCCTACCCAAGCCACAGTCGCCCTGCCCAAGTGCCCAGGCCATGAGCATGCATAGCAGGCGCTTCCAGTCAGGAGCAAAAGAGAGAAAATTGGTCTTTGATGCCTGTTGGATGACTCTAACAGACTTCTGACTCTCACATGCCCCCCTTTTTATTGACATAGGATATCTCTAAGACAATTCAGTTGTTCGTTCTAAATTCCTCAATTCTCTTCTCTTCGTCAATAATGATGAATGACCATTAATTGGTGCCTTTGATATTATCAGATATATTTTGCATCATCTACATATTCTGTACTCGTATTTCAAGTACAAATAACTGAATCAGCTATAATTTAGTGATACAACATATGGGTCATTATTGACACATGAATATATTTTGTTTATTTAATAATTTATTTCCTATAACAATCAAACATTGGTGAAGCTATTTTTCAAGCACATCCCCTCATCTCTACCACATCCCATTTATCACTGAACTCTATATGAGCTGTTTGATTGGTGATATTATGTCTACACTTGAACATTTGCACTTTTCCACACTGCAGCCACAGTTACTGTTGAAAGAATTTTGAACATATCACATCATGTTTATTTTCACTATCTTTCTTGTCACTTTATATTCTTTATCTACAAATAATTGTAGGAAGGTAAGTTCTCCTATCTTGAATCAGGCATTGATATGGAAAGACAATCAAGACAGCAAATGAAATTCAAGCGTATCACATGGTAGAACAATCCTGGAACTGTACTAGACAAAGACTGTCATAAGGCACATGGACAAAGCAGAAGTCCAATTACTAGAATCGGGCAAAAACCATCACTAGTTCGGGAATCAAAGCCAGTTCTCTGTCAGGAAGTAGACGATAACCAAGAATTTATCTGTAATAAGCATGTGTTACACGTGTCAATATCCACACTTTATGGATTCTATGTAAATAGCTGAATTTGCAAATTAGCAAGTTAAATTCAACATGCTAGAATATTAAAGGGAAATAACCATAGATAAAGGTCAATATTGAATATGCTAAGGCTGAAGACATTGCTGTAACGTGTTTTCCATGAGAAAATTAAATACAGGGATGAAGACATTTCAAAAATGTTCAAGAAATAAGAGTTGACAATCTTGAAACAAAAGAGTGCTGACATTCTACCACATGGGATAACCAGGGCTACATGCCATTGTTGTGGACTGCAACAGAACAGAAAGATAGAAAGCTAGAGGAACTGTTTATCCAGCAATTGGTAGAGCCTAAAGATGAAAAAAGGAGAGAGAGAACACTGGTCTGGGGATGGAACAATCCCATTACTGGAGAAGCTGAGATACAGACATCACAAGTCTGTCTGACTTCTAAAAACCATATCAGCCTCTATTAAATTTCTCTGATAAATTTCTGAGTTACTTGTGATTTCCTGAAGATCACTGAGCTTTGCATGAGCAGTTAATTTTGAATCATCAAGCTGATAATTTATCCACAATGCTCTTTTGTGTTGGTCACTGTCACCTTATTCTGGTCTCTTGGAAATAGCTTGATTTCTTTTCTTCTTCTCCTCCTCCTCCTTTTTCTCCTCCTTCTTCTTTTTGGATGTTCTTGATCTTTGGAGCTATATAAGAAGAGTTGAACATGAAATGGAAACATAAAGTATATGTTTTATCAGAGAATAAGAATTATGGCCAGGAAATAAAATAAATGGGATTACACAATGTAGTAGAATCCTATTATCAAAGGATGGGTGGGGTATTTTGTATTCAACATGTATGTTAGAAGATACTATGAATGACAGAAGTAGTGTCTGAATAAAGTCATCTCTGACATAGAAGCCAAAGCATTTTCAAGTACAACGTCTTTGGCTAGGGTGATGTTGCATAAGGAATTGTCATCATCCAATAGTGACATCTGGTACCAGTGTGATGCCAGATAGGTTGTTGGTATAGGATATTATTTTCAAGAGGGGACCTACTTAAACTAACGTGGAACTCTAAATCATAAGCCAACAAAGCCACAAACCAGCTATAATTGTCACCAGATTTTAAAAAAAAAAAGCAGTTGAGATGTTCTGGAGAGCAACTGTGGTCAATCAGTCTCAGAGAAGAGTGGCCTCCATTCGGTCACCAGCTTTACGGGTTAAGATATAAGACTGAAAATGTGTACAAAGCAGGTTAAGGCCTAAGACAAGATGGAGACTTATTTGTTGTACTGGAATTCAAAAAGGTGTGGGAAGAGATGCATCCAATTCAACCATTATGTAGAAACTATCATGAGATAACAAAGTTCTACTGAATCTATATTCTAAAGATCCATCCTGGGTTATTCTCAGTAAACATGTAATGGGTTATTTCCAATGCCACAGTTCAGCAGGGAATAAGAGGTCCTAGCAAGGCCTTTTTCTTTGGCTTTAGTATGTATGGAGATTTGTATGGTTGCCATTCATGTTTTTAACATCTTTGATGTAATAGACTCATATAACATTTTACAATGAAGGCAAGCTTTCAGGCAATGGATCAATGGTTTAAAGGAATGGAGAAGTTAGAATGGATCCCTTATTGGCCAGGGTCTCCAGTGCCAATCATGATGGTCTCAAGGGTTGCAAAGCATACAACTTCTTTGGTCTTGTCTTTTACTGGGGCATTTTGGGAAAAGGGTAGAAGTCAAAAGCTTCTACTAATTTAAATTTGTAAACAAAATTAGTGAATGTAAAGCTGGGCATGGTGGCATGTGCCTATAGTCCCAGCACTGGAGAAGCTGAGGCAGGAGGATTGCCTCAAGTCCAAGGTCAGCCTGGGATACATAGTGAGTCCCAGGCCAGTCTGAGTGCTACACTGGAAATCCTTGACTCTTTTTTTATGGAGCCATTACTATTCATGACCAATCATTGGTGTGCTCTATCCATTATACAGGAAGTACACAGACTGCCTATGTACTACACTCAGATGATCACCAGTAGACATATTAAACTCTGGAAATAATGTGAAAAGTATAAATAATGGCAAATTATCATGTTTTGTGTGTGTTTCACATAGTTCTATTCTTTCACCATTACTACTTTTTTGTATGTGTTTAACCCAATCCTAGGGCTGGAGGAATAGCTCAATAGTAGACAATTGTCTGGTATCTTCAAGACTCTGTGATAGAATCCAACACTGAATAAAGGTAATAAACTTCAAAAATTAAAAATAGAATCTGGAAAGGTGGTTTAACTGTTGGGAGTATTTGCTGCTCTTATAGAGGATCAAGTTCTGTTCCCAGCACCCACATGGTGGTTTACAATCTCCTATAACTCCAGGCTCAGGGATTCTAATGTACTCCTCCTAGACTCTGAGGGTACCACACATATGTGGCACACATATTTACAAGCAGGCAAACACATATAACATAAGTAAGAATTAATTAATCAATTATTTAAAGTATTTCATCAGCAAGAATGCACTCTTTAGTTTTTGTAAATCTATGGAAAGTGTTATATTTTCCTTGGGTCGTTTTATGTCCTGGAGATGCTGAGGGGAGGGTGAAGGCAAAAAAAGAGTTCCCCTTTGGGGTTGACTCCTCCCTCACTCTGGAGCCTTGCGGTTCTTAAGGACGAGATGGTTATTTTAAGAAGAAGACGATTATTTCCATCAGTGGTTATCCACTTTCGATGGAGAACGTTTCTATGCAATAGCACAAGAAGACAAAAAAGCCATCAAAAAAAATTAAGCTTTGGGATGGGCAGGCTCAGAATGGTTCTTCTTGAAGATGCTGGACCTCCCGGTAAATGTATCTCATTTATATTTATATTTATCCTTTAGTGGAATTTAGAGATGTTCTGACAGCAAATTGATGTGATTGCCATAGGAGAGCAAGGAATAGAAAGGGGCATTCAGATCCTATGGAGGCATCGATGCTGACTAAAAGTTTGGAGAACTTCATGACGTGCATGTGCCAGCTAAAATCATTCCTCAGTTTTACATGTGTGTTGAATTGCAGTGTGTGGAGGTGAGAGGTTGACTTTTGGGAATTTGTGATGCAAAGGAGACTATCTGTCACACTGTTGAGGGTGCTATTTAACAAGTACTGTTGGTTGAACAGTCGTGACATGAGAAATACCATCCATCCTTTCATGAAACTTACTAACTGTGTGGACCAAGTAGACATGGAGATGGAGGTGTGAGCAATTGATGCTTAGAAGGTAGAGGACAGGAAGCTCAGAAACCTGACCTGTAGCACACAGAGAACACACTCCACATCTAGTTTCACTGAAGCATCTTTTAGCTAGGCAGCTTTAAGACCTGCCTTGAAAATTTGCTTCCACACCCAGTGTTCTCACAAATCTCCACTCCTAGTCTGCATATAAGTTCTGGGTCTGTATCTTTCCTGTTCGCCAAGAAGGGTTTGTCTTCTTATCGGTTTGGTCTTCATCAGACCCCAAATCCTTTACTTCTCAAAAATCTGTCATTAGTAAGCTTCACCTCTGTCCTTTGTTTCATAGGTTGTAGAGGATTTGTCCATTTATGTCCCTTCATTGTGGCTGCAGCATCACTTCTCACTGTGTGTGCTGTCACTAATTCCCCTGGTGAGTATTCCACCAAATTCACTTACGGTCCCAGGCCACTCTGATATGGATTGTCAAACAAGAATTGCAATTCCCTGTATGTTAATTAGCATCTAAAAACCCACACTCTGCAGAGTTGAAGAACCAGATATTAAAAGCACACAATAATATTCTCAGCAGGAGACAGAAAATGATTAGCATGGACTTCCCTCACACAAAGCAATCCCAAAAAAGATTAAAAACAGTGTGGAAAGAGAAGAAGAGAAGAAAACACAAAGTTACTGGGGAAAAGGGAATTCGGAAAATATTTCAATAAATCCAAAACCTAAATTCTAACGCAGGAAGTTAAAAATGTATTGCAGGAAGCCAGGCCTGGTTCCTCAGTTAAGCCAAAATAACAGGGGTGGGGTGGGGGGGAGCATCAGAGGTAATCTGAGAAAGAAGAGAGAAAGGGAAACAATTCTCTAGATTTCTGTTTCAAAAAACCAGTTTTAGTAGATTTCAACTACTTTGTAAAATTCTATATAAATGTGTACAGTGGTTATTTAGGTCCCTTCAGGCTGTTTTTCCATCCCCACATGGTCACTATCAACCTTATTTCTATGGAGTTTATGATAGGAATAAACACATGTAGTGCATCCTGTAGCACACTGTGCATCTTAGTTTAGAAGGTATGAATCACTGCTGTTAAGGATGCCTCGTCGTACAATTAAAATCCCATATATCACTGTGCTGTTAGCTCTTCCAGTTTTGCCATTGTTCTACTTGAAACCTGTGGTACTAATAATTCTACCTGAACACTATGAAATAGTATTCTCCTATTTACCACAGTGGGGTCAGGATGGGTCTCAACTCTGGCTCTAAACCATATGTAAGTAATCTAAAAATGTATCCTGCTCTCTAACTTTTTTTGACGATCATTTGCTGTGTTGAATTGATATTGCAGGAGGAATGCAAAAGGAACTGAGACTAACTGGTGGTGAAAACAACTGTAGTGGGAGAGTGGAGCTTAAGATCCGTGAGAAGTGGGGAACAGTATGCAAGAACGGCTGGGACATGAATGAGGTGTCTGTGGTTTGCCGGCAACTAGGATGCCCAACTTCCATTAAAGCCCTTGGATGGGCTAACTCCAGTGCAGGCTCTGGAGACATCTGGATGGATAAGGTTTCTTGTACAGGGAATGAGTCAGCTCTTTGGGACTGTAAACATGAGGGGTGGGGGAAGCATAACTGTACCCATGAGCAAGACGTTGGAGTGACCTGCTCAGGTAAGGATGTGTCAAAGCAAACCCCACACACATATTTCTGACTCTACTGTCCATATCTCAGAAAAAAATGCTGGATCAAATTCTAGCACAACCACTCACTGCTGCAGCGATTTCATACAAAATATTTAATCGTTCTGAGCATCTGATAACTTAATAATAAAACACTTGCAGAGCTCTGCACATTGGTGTATAATAAATGCTAAAAATGTTAGTTTCTTCATGGACCCCCATCTTTCATTACCATGCTGACTCAGCCACCTTCATATCTTCCTCCTCCTCATTTTGTTAATTAATTTTCATAATGGTAAAACAAAAATAGCATTTACAACAAATTTCAAAAACACCAAGAAATCTTTCGAGGCTCTTACCTGTATAAAGAGCTGATATTCAGTTATGACTTCAGTGTAGTACGCTCTGCTCTTATTTTCTTACATAGTGAAGAATGAAATTAAACTTGTTTTTTGATGTTTATAAATTTAAAGGTGCAACCAGAATCTAATAAGAGAAGGGGAACCAATAGATGTTCAAGGACTCGCTGGTTTCATACCGATCTGCTCTCTGTATGTGTGAAATCCTTCACCCTAATTCCTGCTTACTCCGCAGAGTCCACCTCTAGGGAAATGGTGGCACACTAATCAACAGAAAACTGGTGACAGGCCACTCTCCCAACTTCTGTGCTACACACATCTTGGTTTCATGGTTTTTGTAGGTGATCAGTGCTATGCCCAGCTACTGAGTCCCAGGTTGCTGATCCATGAAGTGGGCTATGTGTAAGGACTGAAGACTATGTCATGTGATGCACTTATGTGTACTTTATTTGTGGCCTCTTGTTCTTATTAATTATTATTGCTAATTGCCCATAATGAAAACAAGCTTTGGTAAGTTGCGGTCTTTGATTGGAGCTTCTAGCTCATAAAATTTAATTTCTTGTTTAAGAAACTGCTTCTAAACATTTTGTTCAACTGCAACTTCTCCAGTGTCCCCAGTTTTCAACCAAAGTCCCTTCTTCATGTAATTTATTCCTCATGGAAACTCATAGCATGAGAAATAAATGTCATTGTAAAAACCAAAAACAAAACATCCTCTTTTTTGCTAAAAAAGATAGTAAATGCCTTGAGGAGAAAAAAAACTTTGATTCACGAAATTGAAATAAATTAATTTTTCCCATAATTTTAAGCTCATAATGTTTTACAAACTGTTGTGTTTATTTTGACATTTTAATCTTTTATTTTTATTATTTTCCAATTTCAAATTCAGCATCAAGAATTCTTTTACTATGGAGATATAGAGGAAATCTTTATTGTCCATTGGATTTTAGCAGGTCAAAATTCTCCAATATTTGGAGATGGGTAGTATCTAAAAGCCAAACACTATTTTTTAAAGAATGGCATAAAATTCCAAGTATCCAGGAAACTCCAAATGATTTATTACTTATGAAAGGACTTTTCTTTTTAACCTTGGTCTTTTCTCTAGATGGATCCAATTTGGAGATGAAACTGGTGAACAACTGGGCCAGACGGTGTTTAGGAAGAGTAGAAGTGAAGTTCCAGGGACAGTGGGGAACAGTGTGTGATGACAACTTCAGCAAATATCATGCTACTGTGATTTGCAAACAACTTGGATGTGGAAGTCCCATTAGTTTCTTTGGCTCAGCTAAATTTGGAGCTGGTTCTGGACCAATCTGGCTTGATGATCTTGTGTGCGATGGAAATGAGTCAGCTCTCTGGGATTGCAAACACGGAATGTGGGGAAAACATAACTGTGATCATGCTGAGGATGTTGGAGTGATCTGCTTAGGTGAGGACAACTCCAGGTTTCCCATTCTTTGTGACAAACAAAAGAAAAAGGTACTAGGATTGTAAGCCTGAGTTCTTGAGAACATAATGAAGTCCAGCCAGCCTCCATCCCCTCATTACTGTCTCATTCAATGTCCCAGCTCTACCATTTGTGGATTCACTAACTGAAATCAGGAAATTTAAATAGTTGTAGGGGGGCCAGAGAGGTGCTGAAGAGACTGATTGTTGATTAAGAGAGTTCTTACTGTTCCTCCAGAGGACTGGGATTTGGTTCTCAGCACACATATGATGACTCACAACTGCCTGCCACTCCAGTTCCACTAGATCTGGCCCCTGCCCCTGATCTCCTTGGGTACCGCACATGTGTGGTACATATCCATAAGCTTAGGCATACGCATAGACATGTAAAAAATTCAAAATAAGCAATTGAATCAGTTTCAGGAAAAATGATACATAATGAAATTTAGTCCCATCATAAGAGAGTGTTTAAGAAAATCTTGATGGGGATTGAAGATGAGTTGAAGAGAGGCAGGGGGTACTGAGGTAGACGGGTGATGAGGGGAGGATTGAAGAAGGAAGGGGTAAAGAGGGAAGGATCAGAGGGGCTAAAGGGGCTAGCAGTGAACTGTTTAAAGCTTTTGTACATGTGAATATTATATGCTGTGCACACTCCCCCTCATAACCCCTTACTTTTTCCTTGTTGCTCTCCCTCTTGTTAGTACTCTCTGTCCTTAGACTGTTTTATTTCTACTTTCATGTCATTTCTAGGTAGGATAGATAGATAGATAGATAGATAGATAGATAGATAGATAGATAGATGATAGATAGATAGATAGATAATATATGATAGAGATAGAAAGATGATAGAGATAGAAATATCACAAATACATAACTTTATGAATCTATGAACCACAGCTGAAATGGCAGTCACTATTTGTCTTTCTGAGGCTGATTTAAAAAGAAACTACCCTTCTCATCATCCTCCATCATCATCGCTTTCAGCCACCTCAACCTGCTCCTTGCCAAACCATTAGCTCAAATCCACAGAACTCCTTCATAAAAATAAAAGTGCCAATATGTCAGTGCCCCTGCAAAGGCTTGGGCTATCCACCGCACACACTGCTCTGCCTGGTGACAACAGTACTCGACACAGGGACCCAGGCTGTTGGCTTGCGTTTATCACAGGATAGTCTGTACAATTAAGGATGGTTCTTTAAGGGGTGTTGTCTGTGGGAGGTGAGAGGAGTAGATCAGGCTTTCCCCCCACTTCTCTGCCCTTAAACTAAGAAGTATCCTATTAGTCATTTGTCTATTGCTGTGGTACAACACCATGGGCTTAAGGGTCCATCACAGTGGGTAAGCATGACAGGGAGCAGACCTGGTGGCTGGAGCAGCAAGCTGAGCACCCACATCTTAAAGTGCAAGCACAATACAGAATGGGAGCTGGGATCAGTGTGATGCTTTTAAAACCTCAAAAACTTCACCCAGTGGTGCACTTCCCTCCAGGAAGGCCACACCCCCTAAGCCTCCCAAACAGTGCCACTAACTGGGGACCAAGTGTTCAAACATCTAACCCTGAGGGGGAACAGTCTCATCCAGACCACCACAGGTACTCACAAAAAGCCAGGTGCACAGCACAACAGGGTGTTGGAGACAGACCATGGGGATAACAGTGAAAGCAGATGCCAAATATTTACACAAACTGGAGTATGAGGTAAAAAACCTAAATGCGGGCAGTTGTATTTTAACAAGATAGAGTGAACAATTGTAACATCGGTTGTAGTGACCAAACAGGCACAAAACTGACTCTGGACGAAGCTCCAAGACCCTTCCAGAAATAAATATAGTGTGCTAACACGTCCTTGCCTTGTGCACGTCTTCTAGCTGTAGAATGGTGCTGTAGAGTGATGGCCTTTATCCATGTCTCTACCCCTTTCTTTAACTTAGCTAGAGCTATTTATAATAATGTTATCCTTATTTCCCTTTCACTGACTTATTTGTTGTTATTATAGAGGGAGCAGATCTGAGCCTGAGACTGGCCGATGGGGTGTCCAAATGTTCAGGAAGATTGGAAGTGAGATTCCAAGGAGAATGGGGGACTGTGTGTGATGATGGTTGGGATACTCATGACGCTTCTGTGGTGTGTAAGCAGCTGGGATGTCCAACTGCTGTCGCTGCCATTGGTAGAGTTAACACCAGTGAGGGATCTGGACCAATTTGGCTTGATGGTCTTGCCTGCAAAGGAGATGAATCAGCTCTTTGGGACTGTAAGCACCAGGAATGGGGAAAGCATTATTGTACTCACAGAGAAGATGCTGGTGTGACATGTTCTGGTAAGTTAAAAGCAAATCAAAGAGAGAAGAATATATATTCATTAGAAATAGAAATAAGTACAAGTTGTGAGGAGTGGACATAATTAATTCATTGTTGGGAATTCCTTCACAGCTGAGAAGAATCTCACAATTCTTTATAGGACAGACATTTGACTCCATTTTCTGTATTACTAGGAATACTGTTTAGACCCACACCTTAAATTATAAATCTATGTGGAGCCCAAAAAGTTAGCATTTTAAGGGACTATGATGAATGGGGTGTGTGTATAGCATTTTTAGTCTTTAGAATTATGTACCATTTACAATAGAATTCACAATGTGCATTTGTTTATTAAAGCCTCAGGAAATAAGTAATCCAAAATTGGGTATGCTGGCACATACCTGTAATCCATACCACTCGGGAGAGAGGCTAGGGCAGAGGATGGCAAATTCAAACACATTTTGGGTAACTTACTAAAACTCCAACTTCAAAGTTAAACCAAAAAAAAAATGTAAAAGAGGCATCAGGCATACAACCCTTGTCTACTTTATGTAAGGGACTAGGTTCAATCCATGCAATGCCAAGAAACAAGCAAGCAAACAATAGGAGGTAGGTAAGTCATAGTTTCCTGTGTCTTGGTATCTGGGAAGGAGGGAAGGATGATGTGTTTTCCTGGGTTCCTTCAGCCTGTGCTTACACTTCTTCTGCAGATGGATCAGATCTGGAACTGAAACTTGTAGGTGGAGGCAGCCGCTGCTCTGGAACTGTAGAGGTAGAGATTCAAAGGCTAAAAGGGAACATATGTAGCCAAGGCTGGTCCCTAGGAGATGCTGATGTGGTCTGTAGACAGCTTGGATGTGGGTCTGCCCTCCAGACAAGTCCTAAAATCAACTCCAAAAGTAAGGCAACAGATACGTGGCTCTTTCCTGGCACGTGTAGTGGAAATGAAACTTCTCTCTGGCAATGCAGAAACTGGCAATGGGGCGGCCTTTCCTGTGACCTCTTTAAAGAAACCCAAGTTACCTGCTCAGGTAAGACTTAAAGGCACATGCCACCATTGCCCAGAGATAGCTTACTTTCTATGCTTTTTCAACCGTTTGAATCAGGATGTGCAGGTGCATTGCCTGTACTAATCACATAATTGGGATTCATTTTAAAAATAAATTTGATTGCACTATTTTTCTGAAAGGAATAATGTATTTGACACATATCTTTATGTGTCTGTATCATGCATATGTCATATATTGACAGACTACAAATTATCCTTCAGCTGAAAATGTACGGAGGGTTTCTGGAGAGACGGTTTAGAAGATAAAGCACTTACTATACACTCATAAGGACCTGAGTTCAGATTGAGAGCACACATAAAAAGCACACTTGTAACCTCAGCACTTGAGGCTTATAGCAACTATTCTCAAAGTTAGCAAGAGAATGCCTCCCAAACTTCACAGGCTTCTAATCCAGCTGCCTTAATCTGTTGTCAAAAGGCACATGTACAAACATTGCTAGGCACTGATACCAGCCTTTGTCTGTCTGTTGTTGGTCTCTGACTTAAGGCCACCTGAAACCTTAAGGCTGAATGAAAGCAAAAAGATCAGAAGGCTATGGTAGGCTTGCTGCTTCTGTGATGGAGAACCAATTTCATCTTCTGATCTGGCTGCATTTTATCTGGCTGCCTTTTATGACCAACTCAGCTGAGGGACAAGACATTTGGAGTGTTTCAAATGAGAGTTATTTATCCTTCTCTGTGTATAACATATACTCTGTTATGTAGGAGGGAGACCTAACTAACTGTTTTTACACTTGTTCTTTATTCAGTTTTTTAAAGGAAGAATACATGCTGGTTTAGTTACTCTGGCAGATGAAAACTTAACTTGTTAATCCAAAGAACCAAATCCATAGACAAGATTTTATTTAATAACTCACATAAAAAATCAATGCAGTCATACATTTGTTGGGAAGAAAAGTCCCTAAAAAAAAAAAAAAGTAAGACTCCAGTATTTTGACCATGTATACAGAATAAGTGATCTAAAAAAAAAAAAAAAAAAAAAAAAAAAACACCTGTAATAGATGGACACATGTTAGCAGATTCACAAAAATGGAGTTCCCAAGTATCTTATTTGTGTGGAAAAGTGTCCCTTTGGACTTAGATTCAAATGTTTTAGGACTGGGTAAGAGGGATTGTACACAGAAGGGATTTGTTAGCACTAATAACATGTTTTCATCAAGAAAGAAAGCATGTTGGGTTTGGCTCTGCTTTTCTCTGGTTGTGTTACATTTCATTTGAAATGGCTACATATGAACACACCAGAAGCTACAAGAAACCTTGAAGGCAGGGTTTAAATGAGTACACACGATCCATAATAAATGATTAACAGGTATTTATCAGGGAAGCACTTACACAATCAATAGTAAATAACCTCTTCAGTCTTCCTGCTCCTGAAGATACAATCTCTACCCTTCTGGAGTTCTGACTACTGCCCAAGAGATGAAGCCAACACCTCTGCTTCCTTATAAGGGGTCATGTCTACATATCTGAAACTATGCCCCTAGGATGCAGCCACCACCACAAGTCCACTGGCGAAATACGATGCCAATAGAGAACCTAGTTTGACTTGATCTCAGAAGCTGCCTTGACTTAGAGATTAGGGGCTATCCAAGACGACCAAGTACATAGGAGCCAGTGATGTCTTCTCAACTCAACAAGAAGTTCTGGGCTCTCCAATTCAAAACCCATTGATCATTTGTGTATAGCATTGTCTATGAGGCATGTGATAAAGCCCCGTCAGACAGGAATGGGAAGAGGACAGGAGAGTCCCAGACAGCAAGTGTAGTGCATTCTTTTGAACGTCTGGTGTTCAGTGTTCAAAATGGAAATATGTTGAAAACGTTTGGACAATTGTTGATTAGGTTGGCATAGACTTCAGACTTCAACAAGTGACGGGCTGACAGGGCTGACAGATAGTCGGCGAACAGACTGTGTGTTATGAATGAATGCAAGTGACATAGTAGAAGAAAAGAGCAGTTCTGATCTTAGTTTTCTTCAAAAACCAAAGCTCTAGAATTTTCTTAGGAGGACAGGTACATTGAGAAATGTGAGATGCTCAATTTGCTATGCTCGGTCTAGACAGAAAATCCAGGAGGTGCGGTGTGGAAAATCGCTGAGAACCCACCTTACATCTAGTCCCACCATGAGTGAAAATGTGGAAACTGTACCTCTCACAGAAACACTATTATTTTTCAGGTCACAGGGAACCCAGATTGGTTGGAGGGGAAATACCATGCTCCGGTCGTGTAGAAGTGAAACATGGCGATGTGTGGGGCTCCGTCTGTGATTTCGACTTGTCTCTGGAAGCTGCCAGTGTGGTATGCAGGGAATTACAGTGCGGAACAGTTGTCTCCATCCTAGGGGGAGCACATTTCGGAGAAGGAAGTGGACAGATCTGGGCTGAAGAATTCCAGTGCACGGGGGATGAATCCCATCTTTCACTGTGCTCAGTGGCGCCCCATCTAGAAGAAACTTGTAGCCACAGCAAGGATGTCAGCCTAGTCTGCTCACGTAAGATGCAAGAAATGTCTTCAATTAGTTCCTTTGCTGTGAAGGATAAGGAGTCACAAATGTCTTTTCTAAAGCCCCATCTCCTTTCAGGATACACAGAAATCCGCCTGGCAGGTAGCAAGTCCTCCTGCGAGGGAAGAGTGGAGATCAAGGTTCTGGGAACCTGGGGGCCCCTCTGCAACTCTCACTGGGACATAGAAGATGCCCATGTCTTATGTCAGCAGCTTAAATGTGGAGTCGCTCTGTCTACCCCAGAGGGAGCACACTTTGGGAAAGGACCTGGTCAGGTGTGGAGACACATGTTCCACTGCACGGGGACTGAGCAGCACATGGGGGACTGCCTTGTGACTGCTCTGGGTGCACCGGCGTGTTCTGAAGGGCAAGTGGCTTCGGTAATATGCTCAGGTGAGAGAATGAAGGGCAGAGCCGATCACAAGCCCCTGCTCAGTGATGTGCTTTAGAATCAGATGAGCCTGAGGCAGGGATGAAGCAAAAGGAAGGGAAATGGTGTGTCTGGAGGTTCATGTGATGTGTGCTAGAGCGGTAGCTTCATTTGTCTTATTTGAAAGAAAGTGAACTTGATTTTCATCAGCCTCATTGCTGTCTAGTGCTTACTGCAGCAGTTCTCAACTTTCTTAACGATGCAACCCTTTAATACAGTTCCTCATGTTATGGTGACCTCCCAACCATAGAATTATTGCACTGATACTTCCTAACTATAACTTTGCTACTGTTACAAATAATAATGTAAATTTCTGTTATGTAGGATACCTGATGTGTGACCCCAGGGAAAGGGTTGCTTGAGCCCCCCCCAGGGGTCATGACCCACAGGTTGAGAAGCACTGGCTTACTGTACCCTAAGCTTTCTCAAAGCTCCCTTCACTTCCGGGTGCCCATTAATCTGCCCCATCCTCTGTGACCTGTCCACCTTCCTCTCTCTTTCTAAAGCTATGTTCATCTTCAAACCATCGACAGGACTCTCCATCTCAGCCACATTCTTCACCATAACCTTTTGATCTTATATGCCTGACAATGTTGATGTTTTCAGGGAACCAATCCCAGGCGCTGCAGCCATGTATTTCATCATCTTCGGTCCAAACCACAAGCTCTACCATTCCAAACAAAAGCGATGTTCCCTGCATAGGTAAGGATTTGTGATCAACCTATGCAAATGGTCTGACTCCTTCAAAATGCATGTTATTGTTATCTTCACTTTTCTTTCCAGCAAGTAGTCAACTTCGTTTGGTAGATGGAGGCGGCCGCTGTGCTGGAAGAGTAGAAGTCTATCATGAGGGCCTCTGGGGCACCATCTGTGATGACAGCTGGGATCTGGTTGATGCCAGTGTGGTGTGCAAGCAGCTGGACTGTGGTGTGGCTATTAATGCCACTGGGTCTGCTTACTTTAAGGAAGGAACAGGGAATATCTGGCTAGACGAGATTAACTGCAGTGGGAAAGAATCTCATATTTGGCAGTGCCACTCGCACGGCTGGGGGCGCCATAACTGCAGGCACAAGGAGGATGCTGGTGTCATTTGCTCTGGTAAGTTCTGCACATAGCTCCTGGTCACATTCGAATTTAAGATGACTAGGGAGCAAATGGGAGTGAATGTGTACCAGAAATAGACCCAGAGTAGTCTGTTCAGTGATTTCCAAAGTCAGGACCCCAAGGCGTTTGCTTGACATGCTGTTAGACCCTCATGCATTGGCCAGTATACAGTAAAGAGCAAAATACAGAAACAGGTCTGAATATCACAAAAATGCTAACAGTGAAGTGCTTTTATCAATATGTTAGAGCTGGATATTGGAGCCAATGGCTCACTTGATAGTTACAATATGAATAAGGCAGACTAAAAAGAATAAAAAGAATTCTATATAGTATTTCAAAGAAAAGAGATAATTACATTATTTAAATAAATTTTAAAAGCAGGTACATGAGTTTTATTTGCCAGCAGGGCAACTATTACCATAAAAAGCCATTGCTCTCACTTTGTACACATAACAAGCTTCAGAGACTTTCAGGAATCAGAAAAATGCCCCCAGTTGTGGTATGTTAAGGAAAATAGTGAATGACTCAGTGAAGTAATGAAATGAAACAATTCTACATCAGAAGCAACTGATCCCTATTTAATGACATAAATCTGCTAGCAGGCATCTGCAGAAAAGTAGTGTGTCAAAAAAGGAAATGTTTCCTCTTAAGATAATGTGTGCAAAGTGTTGGCTTTAGCACCTGCATCTCACTAAACTTTCAGTATCAAAGACGTTGTCTCAAACCCCATACCAATATTAGGAGTTTGAGATGCATGTGCCTAAGCCCTGGCTTGAACATAGAATGGCTCAGTACAGGCTCTGAGACTTCCCACCATATTCCTGAAATAGTTTCTGTGTCAATTACAAACAAACGAGAGGGATGGGAACCCTGATCCCCTCTTCCAGAGGACCCAGACTCAGTTCCTAACACTCAAATGGCAGCTCACAACTGTCTGTAACTTCAGTTCCTGGGGACCCAACACCCATAGCAAAACACCAATGCACATAAAAAGACAAGCAAACAAGCAAAACAAACAAGAATTGGATAAGACTCCCTGGGTTAAAATTACAGTAATTTGGGGAGAAAATCCAAATTCTCTAACTGACAAGAGCTTGGATGGGATTTTGAATCTCACAAGCGTCCCAGAGCACTGACAGTCTTCAAAAGAAATACCCGAGAACAAAGCTCCAGATTAAAAAGCCGGATGATCTGCAGAAGCTAAGCTGCATTTTACTAAGATCTACTGGTTTATCCAGAAGTTGCTAACAAATTACTAGGAGTTGACACATTGTATCTGTTACAGCAATTCTTACATTAGAGAAAGGGGTGTTTTCTTCAGAGAAGTTGTGAAACTACCAATTCTTCTTTTCCCCCAGAGTTCATGTCTCTGAGGCTGACCAATGAAGTCTCTAGGGAGAACTGTGCGGGTCACCTGGAAGTGTTTTACAATGGCACATGGGGAAGTGTTGGCAGCAGCAATATGTCTCCAGCCACTGTGGGGGTGGTATGCCGTCATCTGGGCTGTGCAGACAAAGGGACCTTGAAACCAACATCTTCAGACAAGACGTCATCCAGGCTCATGTGGATAGACAATGTACAGTGTCCAAAGGGAGTTGTCACCTTATGGCAATGCCCCTCATCTCCATGGAAACAGAGACAGGCCAGCCCTTCAGAGCAGTCCTGGGTCATCTGTGACAGTGAGTATCTACTGCCAATAGGAAATTTCTGTTCTACCGCCTTCTGAGAAAACATGAAATTGTATTTCCATGTTCATACCCTGGACTGATCTGTTAGGTCTCATTGAACAAGAATGGGTAACTTCCAGACAATTGTTAGGATTTGAATAGTTGGTTTATGTGTAAGTGTATATATACGCTTACAAGATGAGTAATCATTATTCATACTTTCCCATTTGTGTACTTGAAAGTTCTATTTGATTGCTTTCTCTAAGAAGACCAAGAAGAGAATACATGATTAATACTGGACTGTTGAAAGGCCCACTTTCCTTCCCCCACATTGCTTCCAAATATTATCTTTCTGTACCGATATTAGAAAAAACTCAGAATGGTTGATCCTGAACTGTTTTTTATTATGCATCTTCTCAAGCTGTGAGACTGATATTTCTGTCCACATCACTCCTGCCCATGTGAGAAAATTTAACTGTCCACATTAATAATGTTGACTTCATTCACTTGCAGTTTCTTGAATCACACAATGATTCTTTTTTGTTTTGTTTTGTTTTTTCGAGACAGGATTTCTCTGTATTGTTTTGGAGACTGTCCTGGAACTCGCTCTGTAGACCAGACTGGCCTTGAACTCACAGAGATCTGCCTGCCTCTGCCTCTCGAGTGCTTGAATTAAAGGCATGCACCACCAATGCCCAGCACAATGATTCTTTTTAAATAATGCCTTTAATAATTCCTTGAGAATCTCATACATTGTATTTTGATCATATTCTTCCTCTCCCTCAACTCCTATGCTGTGGGCTGCATTTTTACCATTGTAATGGTGTCTTCTGCTGTGCAGCAGCTCTCCATTTCATGTGGTCCCATTTGTCAAGCATTTGATGGAATATATCCACTTTGATGAAAAGACATACACTTTTATTCTAAAAACTATGAGCATATCTTTTTTGAAATTCCCATTAATTTTAATATATTTTATTAATTTTTTGTATTTCATACATGCATACAATACATTTTGATCACATTCACCCCCCTAATCCTCCTCCATCTCCTCTCAGATTCAACACCCTAACTCCCTTTCTGACTCCATGCCATTTTTCTTTTCTTTCTTTCTTTCTTTTTGTTTTTTCATTTTCATTACCCATTGAGTTCAATCTGCTGCCCATATATTCATGGGTGTAGAGACATCTACTGAAATATGGTCAACCTCCGAGGAATCATATCCCTAAAGAAAACTGACTCCCCAACCCCCAAGAGCCACCAGCATCATAAGCTCCTCAGTTAGAGAGGGATCACAATGCCCTCCTTGCCCCATGCTGGGATATTGACTGGCTTGATCTTCTGCGGACACCCACAGCTGCTATGAATGCAGTGGTCCTGCCATGTCCAGGAAACATTGTTTTGCCTCAGTCTTTCCCAACCTCTAGTCCTTATAATATTTCCATCTCTCCCCACAAGGATGATTGCTAAGCCTTGGAAGTGAGTGGTGTAATGTAGATGTTTCACCTATGGCTGTAAACTCTCTGCACTTTGACCAGTGCACATTAAATAGTTTTTAAAGCAATCAAAGCTCTGTTCTCTATAGCCTTTCAGAAGCTTTCATCTTCTCAGGGATAACCCAGATGTCTTTGTTTTTTTCCCCATCCCCCAGACAAAATAAGACTTCAGGGAGGACATACGGACTGTTCAGGACGTGTGGAGGTCTGGCACAAAGGCTTCTGGGGGACAGTGTGTGACGACTCCTGGGATCTTGATGATGCTCAGGTTGTATGTCAGCAGTTGGGCTGTGGTCAAGCTGTGAAGGCATTGAAAGAAGCTGCCTTTGGTCCAGGAACTGGGCCAATATGGCTCAATGAAATAAAGTGCAGAGGGAATGAGTCTTCCTTGTGGAATTGTCCTGCCAGACCATGGAGTCACAGTGACTGTGGGCACAAGGAAGATGCTTCCATACAGTGCCTGCCAGGTGGGTGTCAACAATGTGGATTGATCAGGACTCTTCTGTAGCAAAGACAAGCCAGACATTAAAATGTAATGCATTCATCCTTTATCTGTCAACAAGGGGGTCTGATAGGAAGATAACCATGGTGTTTCCATATGAGGAAAGATGAAAACAGTTGCTGTTACACAGTAGCTATCACTGAGAACAGACAACCTATATATCTGTGTGCAAGAGATGAGTAACTGGGAGACCCAAGATTTAGTTTAGAAAATGCAGTTCACTTGCCTAAGAGACAGTGAAGGCCCATGCAAGGAAATATTGGTATTTGCTTTATCCGTGGCCCCCAGAATTGAGTTTCTTTCTCTTTTCTCCTGCAGGAGCACCTCCAAAATCAGAGCATGGTAAGCATGGGGCTGTATTATTTAGAATTCCTCATGTTTAGAAGACTTTGGGTCAGAAGGAGTTCTGAGGCTGGAATTTTGCTTCTGGGCTCATGTACATGGCCAAAGAAAGTGACTGAGGATTTATCATCTTTCTTAATGTTTACCTCTGTGTAGGCCACTCAGTCCTCATTGCGCTCTTGATCTGTGGGGCCATTCTATTGGTCCTGGTCATCACATTCCTCTTGTGGACTCTGAATCGAAGACAGATACAGCGGCTTACAGGTCTGAAAAAACTTATGATCTCTCTAACATATCCAAAGGATTAAGGGGTTCCTGGACTAATTATAACTAAGTAAACAAATTACTCAAGTATGAAGATACCAGAAAGCAGGGATCATAAGACATTTGAAGAATTCCTCAGAATATAAGGAGCAAAGTTTCCCCAGAAGGAAAAAAAAAAAGCTCTGGCTACCATAAGTTGTTCTGCATTCTATGTGTTTAATTGGAGGAGTTAATTAATGGAACTGACAGTTTATAATGAATATATAATTTATGATTTAGAATGAAGGTTTGTTCTTATTTAATTTTCTCTAACCATAATAACCTTAATACAAAATTTTATTATTCTGTCAAACAATGTGCTAGGATCTGAAAGCAAAGAAAAAGATAATAAAATACTGAAATGTTTTTGTTTAATGGAACTTCAAGTTTAGTAGACTATAGATACATGGCACTGTAGGGTTCTACTAATGTGAATGAGAAACAAAGGGATACAGAGGAGGGAGAGATGATCTGACATTAGAAAGGGGGTGGGAAGATGTTAATGATGGTTCAGGTAACTGAGCAGAGAGTCCTTCCAGAGAAAGAGGGTGTGCGCAAGTGCGGGGAAGTATAAAGGACGCCATAGCTGTGGTCGAGTGAAGTGAGGATCGAAGAGAGAAAATGCTTGCCAGGCTAGTGTAGAGGAGGAACAAGTTATGAAATCTTTGCGTCTGAGGGGCCAAGGATGCCTGGTCATTAGAGTAGCACGTGACAAACAAAGTGGTCACGCTGCACCTAAGAAAGACCTTGCAACAAGGGCGTGGATGATGTATGTTACAGTTGTGTAGATTGGTCCTCTGTGGGACTCCTGACCGCGGGAACAGGGGTTGTCTCCAAACCTTTTACCATTTTGGGACCCTTCTCCTGCTGGGTCACCTTGCCTTCACACATGGGGAGGTGCTCCATCTTAGGCCATGTTTTGCTCATACTCATGCTCATGCGGCACCTGCTGTTTCCTGGATGGAGACAGAAGATGAGTTGGGGGATGGAGGGGAAATGGCGAGAGGGGCTGGGAGGGGAGGGGAGGGGTAGGGTGCTGCAGCCAGGATGTGAAATAAATAGATAAATTTAGAAAAGAAAGGGGGTAGGAAGAGTATGCATGAAAGGTTGGAGTAGGACCACATCGCTGACGGGAATAGCTGTGATGAGGAACGGAATGAAGGAGAGGATGTCCTTCCGGTTAATCACCGGCTTCCTCGGTAGGAAAATGGGTTGTTACATCATGGCGGTAGAGACAATGGTCTCTCTTATGCAAGCAGGTGGGTTGGAAACTATGGCCTAGGTAGTGATTGAGACTGTTCAAATTGCTGGTGAAAGGCTCAGCTGCAGGAGGGTTGGTTTTTTACTGATCCATAACCTGGGACCTCTGTTGTCAGTCTCCTCCAGAGGAGAGATTTTGATACATCAAGTTCAATACCAGGAGATGAATTCGAGGGCGGACGATCTGGACCTGCTGAAGTCCTCAGGTCAGTGGACTCTGTAAGAGGTCTAGAACCTGGAGGAGGCTGAGCATCCTGCTTTGATTAATATTTGTAAAAGTTCTAAAACCCCATAATGTAAAGTTTGTGCTGCATGGGAAGAAGAAAGGAAGAAAGGAGGGATGGTTCAATCGTTAATGGTTGCACTCACACTCAAAATGGCAAGAAAGGCAGCCGGGAGCTGAAAATCATTTTTAGAAAACATAAATTGCAGCCACAAGGAAGTCTCTATCTATCCTCAAAGGCTGATCGCCAAAAGGGGTGTACCGACCCAGTGGCACTGGACCTCATTATCCTGAAACAGAAATCATTTTTCTAAGACTGTTACAGTGACTATTTAAATATTCTAGCCTTTCTCTTCTTAAGAATAACTAGGCTGTGGATATTTAAGGCCCACGACATGACGCTGTGGGAAACACATAGGTGCTGTAAAAGTTGCTACACTGAGGCAAGTGAGCGTCTCCATCACCCCCGCAAGAATCCTGCCCACAGCGCGGTGTTACTGCTACAAGCTCCTCCATCCACTAACCCAACTCATCTTTGCATCCTCTCCCCTGTGTCTTTTCCTTCCAAGTTTTATCCACTCCCACTCCCTGTCATACTCGTCCTTGAATTTGATTTCTATTATATTTTTTTCTGAAGTCTCAAAGTTCAAGTTTTCCATACTCCATCCAATGAGATGCCATTGCAGCCCCCAAAGCCAACCTTATCTTTCATTCTAGATGAAATGTCCTAGTATTCACTCAGATTCTTCAGGCCATTGCTGCTCCTATGTCAGAACCATATTTAAGGATCAGTGCCAGTGCTGGGCCCTTAGCTCACACCCTTTACCTGCCTATTCGTGAGTGGTTTGTAGATGCTTAGAGAACTCCTGAGATACTTGAGGTTAGGGCTGGCATATATTCCCAGTAATTACCTTCTTCCTTCCAGAAAATTCCAATGATTTTAATGCTGATGGACTAACGTCTCTGTCTAAATATTTTCCTATTCCTGGATTTAAAAAGGGAGCAATTCAGAGGCACACTGAAAAGGAAAATGATAATTTATAACCCTCAGAGGTGAGTGAATCATTATTCAAAAGAGGCATACTCTTTTTGAGACAGACAACTCTTCTTGTGTTAGAGAGAAAAGGATGCATATACATATATGCTTCCAGATGAATGTGCATTTGTGTATATAAGTACATGTCTATGTTCAGATATAGGCTAGTAAATTTAGTAAATAAATATGCTCACCCATCGATAAGATGTATATGTGTCTGCTTATCAAGAACAATGATACATCTATAAGGCTAAGGAGAAACAGGGTAAATAAATACTTTGAAACATCACAGGGATCCTGTCAGGCAGTTATAACATACCTCTTATTCATGCTATGATAAAGATTGCACAAGACACTATAGATGACAGAAATTTCTTTTATTTATTTTTTATTTTACATTTCGATCCCAGTTCCCTCTCCCTCCTTCCCTTCCTTCTCTCCCTTCCTCTGACTCCTTCTGCCCCCTCACATGCACCCTAACCACCCTCCCCTCCCATCCCCCTCACCCCAATTCCACATGTAGGGCAATGCCCTCCAGGTGGGGTCATGTAGATCTGACAGGCCATTTGAAGTAGGAACTAGAGCTTCTCTCTTGTCTCTAGGTTAAGGGAGTATCACTCCACGGGGGATGTGCCCTCAAGGTCCTTTTGTGCACCAGGAATACATCCTGGTTCCACTGTCTGAGGTCCCTTAGACTGCTCAGTCCTTCTGGCTGAGACCCATATTCAGGGGGGCCTGAGTCAGCCCCATGCCAGATTCCCATCAGCTCATCTAGAAAGTTTAGGGAGATTATAAAAGGACGTGATATTTAGGTTAAACTTTAATTATGATTGAAATATGAACCATTCTGGGGAAAGAGCATAATGTGTGCAGACTATGGAGGCATGGATGATAGCCACACCTTAAGGAAACAGGGTTCCACTGAAATGCACACAATACACATATTTATATCTATGCTTAAGTAAGACATGCTTGGACTCACACTTTACAATTACCATGCATGAAGAAGGTTCAACCAAAATTATAAAAGCTTAAGAAGTAAAAGGACAAGGAACTTTGTTAATTTACACATTTTTAAAAAGATGATAAAATGTACTTGTAGGTGCACTTTTCTGGGTTTTTATTTAGTAATTACACAATATAGTTTTATATAAATATTATAGATTATATATATAATATGGAAATATAAGTCAAGACAAAGAGTAGAAGGTAGAATTCTTGGAAAATCTATAAATATAAAGTGTTGGGCTGGGTTGTAGCTTGGAGGTAGAGTACTTGTCTAGTGTTTATCAGGCCCTGAGTTTAACCACCAACACTATAGTGAAAAGACAAACACTTATGCTGTGAAGTATTTATGACCACAAAATATAAGGAATTCATTGTGTATATATGTATATACATGAAGTTCTTAAAGTTTCTACATTGCATGAACAGTGATTGGTGTTAGTGTGTATTTATATACATTATACATACATATGTATACGTACATATATACACATGTGTGCATAATGTCTAAGGAACAGTTGACCAAAGCTACATAAAGGCATTTTGCACAAGATGAACTGAATCAAAAATTTGAAGGCACCGGAGAGATTGTTCAGTAAATAAAGTGCCTGCCACATAACATTCAGACCCCCAGAACCCATATTAAAAAAATAATAAAAATAAATAAAGTATTACACTGTAAGCCCAGCACTGGAAGAGACAGGTGGATCCCTGAAGCTCACTGGCTAACCAGCCTAGCCTATCAATAAGCTTCAGGTTCAGTGAGAGACCATGCCTAAAAAAAAAAAAGTTGTAAAATGGAGAGAGCTGCACCTACATGTACACATCCATACCAGCAAGTGCTCACACAACTAATAAAAAGTAAGCAGATAAACAGAATAAAGAGAAAAGTTTTAAAGTTCAAATTGATTGGTATGTCTAGAGAATTCAAATTATAGTTTTTAATGAGATCTTACTTCATACAAATCAGACTAACAAACATTTAAAACAGCATCAGGACCTATCACTGATGAGAACTAAGAGAAAGGGGCAATTTAAACCACTGCTGCTAGAAGAGGC
The DNA here is from genome assembly GCF_943737965.1 of Phodopus roborovskii. Classification (NCBI taxonomy): domain Eukaryota; kingdom Metazoa; phylum Chordata; class Mammalia; order Rodentia; family Cricetidae; genus Phodopus; species Phodopus roborovskii. The sequence goes on from NW_026126638.1 coordinate 448,967, forward strand.
ACAGTGGCCTCTAGAGAACACAATTTACCGACAGTAAAATAATAAGACCTTCATAAACCCTTTGGCTCAGCCAATGTCCCTGTAAGAATTCTTCCCTTACAAATAAAGTCACTAATGTAAGGACCTTCGTCAGGAGCTGTGTCTTTCACATTGTTGTTCATTACTAATGGCCAAAAATTAAAGATATCAACTGACAGCTGAAAGGTTGGGAAACCTCTGGTTTAATTCTAAAAAGGACAATCATGAACAAATGTAAACATGATTCTGTTCAAAAGACCATGTAACTTGCAACGTATAGTAAAATGTTCTTATCAATAACTGAAAACATTTCTGTGTGGGTAGAAATAGTTACAATTCTATCTACATTGTAGCCTTGGGATTCTGAAAAACTTCTGACTTACAACTTCAACTGTATTAACATTTCCTGAGGTGACAGGTCCTTAAACATCACAAAGGTGTGGCATTGGGAAATGACACCTTTTTCTTTTCTTGGTTTTGTTTTGTATTGTTTTGCTTTTTAGGCAGGGTCTTGCACTGTAGCCCAGGCTAGCTTCACACTCACTACATAAACCAGGTTATCTTCAAACTCATGACAATCCTCCTGTCTTAGCCTTGTGAGTTCTAGATTCACAAATGAGTACCACTGCTCCTGACCTTTTGAGTGTTATTTCTTGATCTTACTGTCACAGCATGAAACAAAAGTACTTTTCACACACACGCAAAAGCTCAAAACTCTTTGCATTGAATCCTCTGCTCAACAAAGGCATCATGTTTCCTCATATAAATGAGTTTAGATAGATGGTATGATATGGTGCATTCTTCTATGGGAAGACAGAAATGACCTTTTTCTTCTTATGGGCTAGGTTGGCATTTAAGAAGCCTGGACATGACAGCCAGCTAAATGAAGCAAGAGCAAGAGCCCAGTCCTTGCACAGATGACCAGCTCTGCATCTCTATGTCATCCTGGTACTCTATGGGACTTACAGAAACCCTATTTGTGAACATGACCACTCAATAGATATGGGAAAGAATTAAATAAACAATATTGTTACTGATTTAATTTCATTTGTTTGTGTATTTGTTTGTTTTGCTTACTTATTTGAGATAGGGTCTTACTATGTAACCCTGGCCAGCCTGGAGCTGGCTATATAAACCAGGCTGGCCTAGAACTCACAGGGATTTACTTGCCTCTGCCTTCCAAGAGCTGGGATTTAAAACATGTACCTCCACACCTAGTTTAACTTTTTTGTCTTGACTTTTTATAAATTCCTGGTTGGACTTTTCTGATTTTTTATAGTTTCGTGAATATAATATGTCTTTTCATCCAGCATGCTAATTTTCAAGTATTATACACTACCTTCTAGTTGATTTTAAGTAATAGCTTTCTTGTAACCAAATTAAAGAAGTCCTGACGAGAGATGCCAGTCTGTAAATATGTTTCTCTTATTGGTTAATGAATAAAGCACTGTTGGCCAATAGGAAAGCAAGATAGGGGGGGACTAAGAGACTAGGAGGAGAGAGGAAGAAGTAGGGAGGAGTCAGCATGTACAGACTGGAGAGAACAGGGGTCTGGGCCCTCTCTCTGGTAAGATGAGACCATGTGGAAATACTTAGATTAATAGAAATGGGTCAATATTTGAGACAGAGCTAGTCGATAAGAAACTAGTAACTGGCCAACAGCTTTATATCTAATACAGAGTCTCTGTGTGTCATTTGGGGCTGATGCAGTAGTGGGCCCAGGCCAGCAGGGAAAAACCTTACTCCTAACATAATGGCGTCCAACGTGGGGCCTGAACCCACGATCCTGGGATTAAGAGTCCCATGCTATACCGACTGAGCTAGCTGGGCTCTCTCTCCCGTAAGATAAGACCACATGGAAATACTTAGATTAATAGAAATGGGTTAATATTTGAGACAGAGCTAGTCGATAAGAAACTAGTAACTGGCCAACAGCTTTATATCTAATACAGAGTCTCTGTGTGCCATTTGGGGCTGATGCAGTAGTGGGTCCAGGCCAGCAGGGAAAAACCTTACTCCTAACATAATGGCGTCCAACGTGGGGCCTGAACCCACGATCCTGGGATTAAGAGTCCCATGCTATACCGACTGAGCTAGCTGGGCTCTCTCTCCCGTAAGATAAGACCACATGGAAATACTTAGATTAATAGAAATGGGTTAATATTTGAGACAGAGCTAGTCGATAAGAAACTAGTAACTGGCCAACAGCTTTATATCTAATACAGAGTCTCTGTGTGCCATTTGGGGCTGATGCAGTAGTGGGTCCAGGCCAGCAGGGAAAAACCTTACTCCTAACATAATGGCGTCCAACGTGGGGCCTGAACCCACGATCCTGGGATTAAGAGTCCCATGCTATACCGACTGAGCTAGCTGGGCTCTCTCTCCCGTAAGATAAGACCACATGGAAATATTTAGATTAATAGAAATGGGTTAATATTTAAGACAAAGCCAGCTGATAAGGAACTAGTAACTGGCCTACAGCTTTTTACATCAAATACAGCATCTCTGTGTGTTATTTGGGGCTGACACTGTGGTGGGGCCAGACTAGCAGGGAAAACATACACATAACTTTGGATTTTTTTAAATAGAGGGATACCGTCATCAAGTCCATACAGAAACTGTGGCTGCCTGTATGGGGTCTTTAAAAAGGAAGAACATGGAGGGAAGGGGAGGGATTTGAGAACAGCAGTGGGGACCCCTGAGGAGAGGGTTAGGAGTGGGCATAGGGAATTAGTGTGGTCACATGCATCACACTCAAGTATGATATGTCTATAAATGTAATTAATAAAAAATGGAAGGCAGCTGTACTGTGGTCATTACTTTTTATTGCTACAACTCTGTTCACTGGCAGGAAATGCATAAAAGTACCTGTGGATGAAAAGGACTAAGTAGTTTAGTTCCTCAACCTTCAGGAAAGTATCATGGACACTAAAACCATGCATAAACTATGATGTTTCTATATAAATATAACTACTACAAAGTCAGTTCACATATTACAAAAAATATTGTGATAATATTCACATGAATATAATGGTAAATATTAACATAAAGACAAAATACTTAATTCAATATTAAGCTTAGCATCTACAAACTGTTGGTTATCCTAGACTTTTATGCAGCTTATTTTTTAATTAATTATATTTAAAATTACAAACACATATTTATCACAGAAATATGATGTTTTGAAATAGCCATTTGAAGTGAGATGGCTAGATCAGTCTAATCAGTATATATTACTTTGCATGTGCTTCTCTGTCCTTAGAACATGTTAAAACCTACTTGCCATCCATTTTCAAGGCTCAATAAATTGTTACAAATCACAGCCACATGTTAAAAAAATGTATCTCTTGAATTCATTCCTCTTATCTAACTGAAATTTTGTGACTATTTACTGACATCCCATTCTGGCTAGTTTTATATCAGTTTGACACAAGCTACAATTATCAGAAGGAAGGAACCTCGATTGAGAAAATGCCTCCATAAGATCCAGCTTTTTCCTAATTAGTGATTGGAGAAGGATGGCCCCTCCCCTTATTGATGTAGCTGTCCCTTAGCTGGTAGTCCTGGGTTCTATAAGAAAGCAGGTGGAGCAAGCCAGTAAACAGTGCACACATGCACACACACGCGCGCACACACACATAACTCTTTGCCTCCAGAATCCTGTTTCAGTTCCTATCCTGACTTCCTTCAATGATGAACAGTGATGTGGAAGTGTGAGCCCAATACATCCTTTCCTCCCCAACTTGCTCTTTAGTCATGGATGTAGCTGACTTCCTTGGGTTGGTGTTTTCCTTCTGCTACTTTCTGTAGGTCTGGGTTTGTGGATAGGTTTTGATTAAATTTGTTTTTTTTTTTTTCAAACATCTTGTTTTCTCCATCTATGGTTATTGAAAGCTTTGCTGGGTAAAGTAGTCTGGGCTGGCATCCGTGATTCCTTAATGTCTGCATAACATCTGTCCAGGACCTTCTGGTTTTCATTGCTTCTGTTGAAAAGTCGGGTGTAGTTCTGATAGTCCAGCCTCTTTATGTTACCTGGCCTTTCTCCTTTGCAGCTCTTAATATTTTCTTTATTCTACATGTTTATTGTTTTGATTACTATATGGTGAGGGGCTTTTTTGGGGGGGGGTCCAGTCTATTTGGTGTTCTGTAAGCCTCTTGTATCTTCAAAAGCATGTCCTTCTTTAGATTGGGAAAGTTTTCTTCTATAATTTTTTTGAATATATTTTCTGTGTTTTCAAGTTGGACTTCTTCTATCCCTACTATATTTAAATTCAGTCTTTTCACGGTGTCCCAGATTTCCTACATGTTTTGTGTTAAGAATTTGTTGGATTTAAATTTTTCTTTGACCGATGAATTATTTCCTCTATCATATCTTCATTGCCTGAAATTCTGTCTTCTGTCTCTTGTATTCTACTGTTTATGCTTGTGTTTGTGGTTCCTTATCATTTACCCAGATTTTCCATTTCAAGATTCCCTCAGTTTGTATTTTCTTTATTGCCTCTATTTCAGATTTCAAGTCTTGAATGTTTCCTTCACTTGTTTGATATATTTTTCTTGGTTTTAAGGGATTTGTCAATTTCTTCCAATTTTTTGTTTGACTTTTCCTCCATTTCTTTAAGGGAATTTTTCATTTCCACTTTAAAGGCCTCAATCACCCTCATGAAGTTATTTTGGGTCATTTTCTCCTACTTCATCTATGTTGGTATATTCAAGTCTTGCTGTTGTAGCACCATGTTTCTAGTGGTGCCATATTGTTGTATGTGTTCTTATCTTGTCTATGCATCTCTCCCTCTAATCACTATAGGTAGAACTTGTGCTTCAGGGATCCCCTCTTTCTCCTATTGGTGTAGTTTTGGGCTGTGACTCTGTTGACTCCTCCTTCATACACAAGCAGAGGAGAGACTCTGGTGAAGGCTCCTCCTGGTGGAAGTGGGTCCAAGGCTCAGGCAGTCAATCCTTGAGATGCAGGTGGATGCTCCTCCCATTGGAGGTGGGGCCATGGCTCTAGGGACTTCAACTCTAGATGTAGGTAGGACTGAGGGTCCAGTGGTTGATGTAAAAGCATGTTACCTACAACTGAGAAATGACAGTGGATGCTCGCTGGGACACAGGTGCTCTTTCCCAGAGGAATTACTTGTGATAGTTTCTGGAAGATACTTCTGGAAACTGCTGCTGTTGTCTCATCTGGCAGTCGCTCCCTGCCCCTGGGGCTGAGGCTCCGGCCTCCCTCTGATGCTGTTCCCAGGCTGGCGTTTGGGTCTCCCTCTGATGCTGCTTCCTCCAACACTGGTAACCATCATTCTTCTCTATTCTGAGTTCAATATTTTTATATCCCCGTGTATATGAGACTGTGTTTGATCTAGTAATCAAATATGGTGATGTAACAGAGTCAATAAAACAAAACATTTAGGGTGCTCATTCTTAAGTGTCTGGGGTGAATTACATGGCAACCAAAGCATCCAAGCCTAGCAAGGTGGCTTGATGCTCCCTGATCTCCCCCTGCACAGCTAATGCAGGAGTTGGCCTGTTTTCACAGCCCCTTCTCTATGGTCCCTTTGGGCTTCTGCTTTCACTGTCTGGAATTAAGCACATCCAGTCTAACTTCATCTAACCTAAAATACAAATAAAAGTACAGCTATTATAGCTATCTTACAATTAATGGATTTCCCAGAGGCAGTATTATTGTCAAATATACCATATACATTTACATGGGAATCCCTGTAAAACTGCGTAAAGAAAAAGAAATTTGCCTCTATGCAGCTCTAAGAATTAATCTTCCCGTTTGTTTCCAATGTCGGCGTTATAAAACGTGAATTTTCTCTGTCAGGTCCAGCTTCCTTGTTACCCTAGAATGCGCTTTCACTTTTGGCTTGTGTCTTGCCTCTGCCTATCTCCACTCATTCTCCCACACACATGGAGCATGAGGTTTCCTAAACGCAGAGCTGGGAGCAGACTACAAAGATGGAGAAAGGGGCAGTGGGCAACGGGGCTGAAGAAAAGTGGGTGGTTTTGGCAAACCATCAGAACTCAATGAGCAGTATTCATTACTCTAGCCAATGCAAGGGATTGCTTTGTTTGAACAATCAGTCGCCGCCTCTTGGCAGAACTGGGGAAGAACACGGTGTTCATTCTTCTATTGCCAGACAAAGCAACAGACCTGCTACGCATCTTTCAGTAAGTAGATGATAAGTGAAATGACAAAGGGAGGGGATGAAGTCAGGGGTGGGGGGAGTCAGTAGCAGGGCGTGTGAACCAAACACAGAGGAACAAGGTGCCTGTAAAAAGTTAAACTACCACAGCCACAAAATCTGGTCAAGGTGTGGTTTCCCCCATCACCATCTCCTGGGCTCCCTTCACTCCTGAGGTGACCTGGCAAAGCTGTCAGGATAGTGTAGGTCTCTTTCCAAGAAACAAAAGCCCCCTGGATGGCACCAGGGCCTCAGCCTTTTCTATCCCCAGCATGAGACTCTTGGCAGAAATGAAAATATTCTCAAGAGACACATGTGCCCCCCCCCTTTTGGCCCTGAGACTATTGAAGCAATGAATCTCCCAGTCTCATACTGGGAGAAGGAAAAGATTGGAATCCTGGTGCTGGCCAGAGGAGGACCTTGTACACCAGCAAGAGATTTCACTATTCTGACACCCATCAGAGCCACCTGATAGCCCTGATTTGAGGCCGTGGGCTGTGTAAGGAAAAGCAGGCTGGGAAAGCCGTTGAGAACAAGCTCCAGGTTCTGCAGTTTTGTTTTGTTTGTTTTTTTACATGTCGATCTCAGTTCCCTCTCCTTCCCTCATTCCCTCCCTCCCTTTTACCCTCTCTGCCCTCTCACATGTACCCTGACCACCCTCCCCTCCCATCCCCCCACCCCAATTCCGCATGTAGGGCAATGCCATCCAGGTGGGGTCATGTAGATCTGACAGGCCATTTGAAGTAGGGACTAGGACTTCTCTCCTGTCTCTAGATTAAGACAGTTATCCCTCCATGGGGGATGTATTCGCAAGGTCCTTTTGTGCACCAGGAATACATCCTGGTTCCACTGTCTGAGGTCCCTTAGACTGCTCAGTCCTTCTATCTGAGACCTATATTCAGGGGGGCCTGAGTCAGTCCCATGCTGGATACCCAGCTATCAGTCTGGGGGCCCATTAGCTCCTTGTTCAGGTCAGCTGTCTCTATGTGTTTCTGCAACCTGGTCTTGTCCTCTCCATCTGCATCTGGGTTCTAGTTTGACTCAGTGTTTACATATGGGTGTTTGCTTCTGTTTCAAACAGGTATTAGATGAGGGCTCCATGGAGAAGTTAGTTGTTGATCTCACTATCCGGGAAGGGCATTTATGGTAGCCTTTCCACAGATGCTCAAATTGTTAGTTGGCGACAGTCTTGTAGGTCTCTAGACCTTTCTTTGGGTTCAGTTTTCTCTTCAAACCAGTATTGGCTCCCTCTTTTATGTTCTCTCTCTCTGTCTCTGTCTCTGTCTCTCTCTCTCTCCTGTCTTCTATTCCTACCCTGACTCAATCTTCCTAGTTTTCCTCTCCTTCCCCTCTTTCTCCTACTTCTCTCTCCATTCACTATTGAATAATGGATAAAGAAGATGTGGCACATCTGCACAATGGAATACTACTCTGCAGAAAAAAATAATGGAATCTTGAAATTCGCAGGCAAGTGGATGGCACTTGAAGAAACCATCCTGAATGAGGTAACCCAGTCACAAAAAGAGGAACACAGTATGTACTCACTCATATATGGATTTTAGACCTAGATCAAATGATTACCAGCCTATAATTCACATCACCAGAGGAATAGGATACAAGGTGTATTCTAAGAGATTCATATAAAGTCCCTCACAGAAGTAGGAAGGGACAAGTCCCCCAGAGCACAGGGGGAAGTGGGGGACAGCGAATGGAGAGAGAAGTAGGAGAAAGAGAGGGGAAGGAGAGGAAAACAGGCTCTGCAGTTTTAAGAGCAGCAAAGAATGTAAGAAGCAAGAGCAAAAGAGGTTATGAATGGGCAATATTCCTAAGCTATGACAGCTTCATGTATGGGACCAACTGAAAGGTGGGGTCTTATCTTTCCCACATGAAATTTCTATCAAAAAAAATCTAGCAAAGCCTAACTGCTTCAAAAGTATTCTCTCTTTCCCCAGTTTAGTATTTTGTTTTAATTACTTCAAGTTGTTTTGAGATAGTTATCTAATCAGTATCCTAGCTCAAGTACTGTATGCCAGTTGCTAAGGACACGCTTAAAAATAAGCGTGTGGGCCCTCCCTGTGTGACTCACAGTTTAATGAAACCACAAGCCTTGTAGAATGTGGAAGTTCTGCATCATTTTCATCCTCCCATCTCCTCTAAGAATCATCCCAAAAGCCACATCCAATTACTATAATTTCTGTATTTTTTTAACTCAACCTTATAAACTTGCCAGAAGAACTCATCTTCATTTTCCAAAAAGAAGTGTCTTGTTGAGAAGTTACAAATGATTACAGAGTAAGCCATTCAAAATCCCAGCAACTGCCTAAGATCTTCCATTGCCCATTTGTATTTTAAGACTGAAGGCAAAGAAACATAAGTGTTGGAACTTATTTAAAGAAGCATCCATTAGATCTGAGTTCCTTCTGCAGTATACAGCCAGCAGTATAGAACGCGGTAACTTCCCAACACATCCATGCTTTTGTCTTTCTCTGGAACATGATGCACATGACCTGACGGAAGGATGAGCAGAAGATCCAGGTGGCATGATGGCTATTCTTGGTTGTTAGCTTGACTGTATCTGGAATTACCTAAAACCCAAAAGTGGCTGGGCACACCTGTGAGGAATTTTTGCTTAACTAAATCGTTTGAAGTGGGAATATCCACTTCTAATCTGGATCTTTGAGTCATAAAGACACAATTTTTATCATAATCTTTTAAGGTGGGAAGACCCATTTCTCATCTGAGCCAACTGCTGGGAGTCTATGTATAGGACATGGAAGAAGGAAACTTGATCTCTTTGACTGCTGCTCATGATCTTGCTATCAAGTCTATTCCTTCTCTGGCATTAGAACCTACTTCTTTGGGGTTCCAGCATATACTGAAGACCAGCTAAGACATCCAGCATCATAGACTGAAAAGCTGCTGGATTCTTGGAACTTCTGTTGGTAGACAGCCATTGTTGGAATAACTGGACCACAGCCTGTAAGTCTAACTACTACGTATGAGATAAAGGACCTACTGTCTAGCACTACCAAATAAGACCATTGAAAAGTGCAAAGTAGGCATAGGGTAAGGTGGATGTGGCTCAGTGGGTAAAACACTTGCCACAGAAGTGTGAGGCCCTGAGTTTGGATCCCCAGAACCCACCAAATTCCAGACATCGTGGAGCATGGCCCAGCATTTCTATTGCAAGAAGGGGGTGAAAACATGAAAATCCTCAGATTCTTATGTGCCAACTAGCCTCCCATGTGCAGCTGTGAACAGGAAGCCATCCTGTCTTAAAACATGGCGAGCACTGGAGAGATGGCTAGGCTCTTTTTTTTTTTTTTTTTTTTTTTTTTTTTTTTCATCTTTTATTTTTTTTTTTTCTTATTTTCTTATTTTACAGTTCCCTCTCCCTCCCTCCCATGCCCCCCAACCACCCTCCTATCCCACCCCATCCCACTCCACAGGGAGGGTGATGCCTTCCAGGAGGGATCAACAAACTCTGTCAAGTCAAGTCAAGGACTAGGCCCTCCCTCCTGTCTCTAGGCTAAGGGAGTATCGCTCCATGGGTGATGTGCTCCCAAAGTCCTTTTGTGCACCGGGGATACATCCTGGTTCCACTGTCAGAGGTCCCTTAGATTGAATGGGTCGCCTCTTAACAGTGCTCGCTGCTCTAGGAAAGGATCAGGGTTCAGTTCCTAGAACTCATATGAAGTGTTTCACAACCACCTGTAACTCTAAACCATATGCCCTCTTCTGACCCTGTGGGTAACCGCATGCATGTGATGCTCATACAGGTAAACAGGCACACACACACACACACACACACACACACACACACACACAAGGAAGAGAAAGGAGAGAAAGATTTTAAACTAAAGTAGAAGTAAGAACTGACCTGTGCTTGTCCTCTGAGACCCCACATGTGTTATAGCATGCATATCTATGCCCCCCCACTCAAGAACACGCCACACACACACACACACACACACACACATGCACACTCATGCCCATGCACACATATTTTATTTTGAAAAGTGAAAAATACATGATTCTGTTGTTGAGTCTTTCTTCTGAATCTGTGGTTCAGCAGTTTAGGTAATAATCTATTAGATTATTTTAAAAGTATTAGGGAAAGAGAAAGTACAGATCACTCACAGAGAATCAAATTGGGAATGGGGTTAGTATGTTCACAGGCTCTGCTCTTCAAGACACTCAGAATCCTGGCTAGAAAAGTATAATTCCAGCCCAAGCACAAAGACATCGTTTTTGGGTTTTGTTGTTGTTGTTGTTGTTTGGGGTTTTTTGTTTTTTTACTGTATTTTATTTTTTTATTCACTGGTGACATATTTTAGTGTGACTATTTCTGCTAGAACTTCATTGGTTGAGAGTCACAAAGCTACAACTTGCTTCAGGGAAAATTAGAAGTACACGGATAGCTGAAGTTACCACTTCTTTTAAAAAGTGTGTTCTTGAAGCAGTATTGTTTGGGAGAAAGAAATGACACAGGTCTCTCCATAACACCTCCACAGCAAATGTATCATTTCGGGGTTTGATTTGATGGGATGAAAAAAAGGACAGAAATTCAACAAAGACCCGATAACCATATTTTTTTAGATGCCCAAAATCTTTATTATCATTTTTATTTTATTACAATGATGAAGATGCTAGAGGCATCTTCCTGAGACAGGACATCAAGACACCTCACAGACTGATGTTTGACGCTGATAACACTTAAACTGATGTCACTGGGCATACTTCCTGGGTCCTTTCTCCTACCGTCTCCACCAGAACTGAGCTGTCTTCTCTCACTCCAGCTGCCTCTCTTCTTGAAACTTCTCTCCCAGGAGGGTGGAGAAGGCATCCTGAAACACAAGGACACATGGCTCACTGCTGAGCGCAGCCAAGGGACAGAACCCATTTTGGGGGGAGAAAAAAAACAGTTTCATGGACTCTGAATCTCTGAATGCAAACATTTCCAAACATCAATGAATACCTCAAAACATTTATATTAGAATAAAACCACATCACTGCAGTCATGTTGTCTGGTAAACATCAGGAGAGATGACTGCCTGAAATGGTTGTTACGAAGCTGCACAACCAGAAGACATGAAGACAGAGCATGGAAAAGTTCACTTCAAAACATTGTCAACTAAGATGACTTTGCTAGGAATGAAGAGGGGGGTCAAATAAAGTCCCAGGTCAGTTACTGCTGAATGGCAGGACAAGTCCCCACATGGATAAATCCCAGCCTTGGTAGCTTTTCCCCCCAGTCACAGTGATAACTTAAGATCTAGCAGTAATAATTCCCCCAGCTGAATCACTCCCACCTTTGATGGAACAACTTCTGTTGTCCTTAACTCTGTGCTTTTATGAGAGGATAGGAGAGAGAGAGCGTGTGAAAATCCTGGGACACATTCCCCTCACCTCTAATACATAACTCTTCAAAATTACATACTTATTTTTAAAAATCAAGGTGGAGTGAGTGTGCACGCCTTTATTTTCAGCACTCAGGAGGCAGAGGCAGATAGCTCTCTATATTCACGGCCAGCCTGGTCCACACAGTGAGCATCAGCCTCAGAGGAGGAGGGAGGAGAGGGGAGAAGATTTTAAATCATTAAAGGCAGGGGCTAGGAGCACTTGCTGCTCTTCAGTCTGAGTTAGGGTTTCCATTGCTCTCAAGAGGCACCATGACCACAGTAACTCTCAGAAAGGAAAACAGATTCAGAGGTTTAGCCTATTACTGTCATGGTGGGAGGCACGGTTGTTCACAGGCAGATATGGTGCTGGAGAAGGGGCCAAAGAGTTCTATCTACATCTGGATTGGCAGGCAACAGAAAGACAGCGCTAGCCACTTGACCTTTTCTCGTTTAGAGAAGATCACAGTCCTAGTTTGGGTGACTATTGATGTGATACAATACCATGATCAAGGCAACTTAGGGAGCAGAGGAAATAAAAATGCTGGCCAATGAAGAAAATACTAGGTAAGATCAGTAAGCTTCAATTCTCTAAGACTCCTGACTCCAATGCACCAGAATAGTTGAATTTATCAAGAGCCAGGAAGAACCAACCCAGAAATAGTGTGTGTACCTCCACTGAGATCAGATCTATATGCAAAAGATACTGCCTCTTTCCCTCACTCCTCAGCTCAGGAGTCAGGTTATAGAAACACCAGAAGGAACAAATGACCCTGGAAATTCCTACACCCTTCACAGAAACTCTTGCTTACTCATTGTGCCTATATCACTGACTGCACTCCTTAGTCATATGTGTCAATAGGGGGCTATGCTGTCTTCTACCCTGAACAATATCAGGTAATGGACTCCTCTGAATGTCACCAGAAATGCAAAGCAGAGTTGGAATACAGTCAAGGGATTAAGCAGCATCACCCAGAGCAAGAGCATTCACCTTCCTTCATGCAATAGTATATTCCTTACCTCCTCCACAAAACCCAAGGGTTTAGATTGACTGTTTCCTCACACCCCCCCTCCCGCTTTGTGGTGTGTGTGTGTGTTCTGCATATGTGAACACAGGCACATGCATGTCACAGCACACATGTGAAAGACAAAGGACATTTTAGTGGAACTGCTTTTCTACTTCTACCTTTGCATGGGTTCCAGGATGTCAGGCTTGTGGTTCTGACTGCCCTGATCCATCTCACCAGTCCCAACTTCCCTTGTTTCTAATGACAACTTTTATATTATAAATTGCCTTAAGCTTCAAGTCACTTTACTGAGAGTGACAGCTGTCTCTGCACCTCTTTCCAAGACACACAATAATCTCAGTTTTCTCAGCTCAGCCTTCCCTAAAGTGACCAGTGAAGACCCACTCACAAATGACTATTTACCCACATGGTCTCTGCCTACTCCTGGGGCTCATTGTCCAGGAGAACTGTAGGAGTTTTTGCATGTATTGCCTACCTAAGTGTGCAACCCCAAAGCACAAAAAGGTTACTGCCACCATGACCTAGGAACCCAAAATGTGCCCAAAGCTCTATGAGCTTCTTGTTCAATGGAGGAATTAAAATCCCAGGCAGAAAGTCCAAGGTCATCTTGGAGCAAAATTACTGGAAGTTTCTTTATGGGACATTAGTAAAGATATCAATTAAACACAGAATCAACAGGAAATGGTTTTCCAAAGTTACTTCTGGCTTCAGGAGATGGAAAGGGAAACAAGGTGTCTATGGGTCACGCTGTCTTCAGCTTGGAGATATCTCAGATTCTGAAGATTGCTTCAATAATTTTAAATTTATTCAGATGAAATTCATGTTGAGCATCCTTGCTTATCATTACTAATAAATCACTAACAGGATGCATACAGGCCTATGTTTTGATTAACTCTAATTTCTTTTGAACAGCAACAACAGGAAGGTTCAGATTAAGCTGCACAAAGTGGCTCATCCCTATAATTTCAGTTTCTGGATTTTTCTCATATGACATAAGAAAGAATTTCCTTGGCTTTGATAATTAGCTGTGGTTACTCATTCTCCCCAGCCCCTCTCTCCTGCTTTCCAGTGCTGATGTCGTCCATCTTGCTCCACCAAATGCTTCTCTATGATACACAGCATCAAAAAGATAAAGGCTCACTCATCATGGATTAGAACTTCCAAAATGGTAAACCAAAATATTTTTGTATAAGCTGTTTATATAGGTATTTTACATAGTTAATAGAAATTTGGGTAACATGGAGTCCATAATGCTTTGGGTAGATGAAGCCTATGGCAATCCCTTCGCTATCTGACTCTATGAAACCACATTCTGTTCTATGGCTGCAGAAGATAGTGGCATAAGACATCAATGGAACCTGTAGAGGACATTTGGGAATGTTTGGGTACTGTTGTTGTGCAACTATCTTAAATAAAGAGAGGAAATCTATAGCCCTTAGTCTGGAATTTGCTGAATCATAGAATGGCAAATCTTTCCCCTGGAAGAATGAGTCCATACATGGTTCTGTAACAAATAATGCCATATGCCATCCACTTGCCCAGATGTTCTCCTGGAAACAGGAAATCAAATTGGAATTTGGGGTAAATAAAAGCAACAAAGTGAAAGGGGCCAGAAAATTCACTGAAATTTTCCTCGCAACACCAAACTTTTCTGAGAGTCTCAAGATAATATATTGCCATCTTGTCAATGTAAGTAAGGAGGGTGTCTCAGAATCCAAGTGGGGGTTTGATGTCACAGGTGGCCCTTATTAGCTTAGCCACTTTTAGACCAGTGCCCCAGTGGTACAGATCTCAGAGGCCCTAGGTGCTTGCTACCCTCACAAACAGGGATGGATCTTCTCCTAACCCATCTTTTTTCTCTCCTGTAACCTCTCTCTCTAATGATATCAAAAGACATTCTTGGAGAACAAGAAAGGTGCTTGGTTATAGCTGTGACCAAGATGAATGGCCATCCTAGGAAGTTCCTATTGTAGAGAACCGAAATAATGTATAAAAGTTTTTCTGCACATCACCAGCCTATACAGTTATGTCAGGATGTGATCACTGACCTATGGTCTGGTAAATACTTGCCACAAGAAATTATTTCTGAAACTATAAAAATAAGAAATGGAAGGGAGGAAAATTCAATCAGAATATTTATCCCTCAGATATTTTACATTTTTCCTGACTCCCAAAATAAATACATAGATGATTCTGATGTTTATAAATTGTCCCTGGGTTGGTGCTTTCACCTACATTCTAAAAGTCATTCCATACCAAAGAGCCTTTATTCTATAGCTATATCTGAGAATCAAAACTATCATAGCTAACACAGCAGCTCTACTCTTTTTAGAACTAGGATTTTGTCATCTTATAAAATGGGCTGGAAGGATGGTTCAGTGGTCAGAGACACTGAATGTTTCTGCAGAGGAGCCAGATTTAATTCCCAGCACTTGGCACATAAGCCCCTGACTCATGTCCCAGGGGATCAGAAGCCTCTTCTGGCTTCTCTGGGCACTGCATACATGTAGCACAACAGACATACACAAAAAACATAACACCCAAATGCATAAAAACAAATGCTTTTAAAGAGAAAATATAGGATAGTTCTCACCCCATCTAACCCAAGAAATGACATAAAATCAAAGTATGAGACAATGGCGTCGTAAGACAATGTCACCAAAGTGTCCATGTCTTAGCAACTCTTCCGAGGCCCTTTACTTTGATTTAGTAAAGTATTATAGTATTTTAGCATAGTATTAGCACAAAGCATAGCTGACCATCCAGAGATGTAACTTTAAAATCTGAGAGATGTGCTCATAACAGGTTAGACTGTAGATATCAGTACTGGGAATCAGAAAAACGCAGAATGGCCCACTAAACACAGGATTAGCTAGCCTCGGAATTCTCAGAAATGCTGTTAAAGCTGGAGAGTCGGGGAGAGAAATTCAGTCTCTGAGCTCTTGGAAAGAGCAGCTACACCTGCTTCATCAACCTTTGCTCAGTCACAGAGGCCAAGATGACCAGTGGATTTGTCTATCTGCCATGGGGGAAATATCCCTCACCCATTGCTGGAACACGAACTTTCTGACAGAACTGCCTGCTTGTCTTCTTTGAAACTCTGACCCTGGGCTCTAGGGAGGCAGGACCTCTAGAATATTAGCAGAGGGATGTACAGAAAACTGAAGTAGCAGAGGCCTTTGAACAAGTGACTGGGAATTAGTGATTTCCCAGCATCTTTGAGGTAATTCATTTAACCTAACCAAATACATTACATATACATATGTTTATTATAATTTTATGTGTTCATTAATTTAATGGCACATTGGGGGTAGATATTCTGGCTGCCCACACCTAACATAGTTTGGATATGGTTGGGAATGTGAAAAATCCAGATAGTCATATTCTCTTAAATTTAAAAACAAAAAAATTCAAATCCACTTTTTTCATATGGAAACTTATTTTCAATCTGTTTTGCTTATTTCCAAGCAAAATGATATATTTTATGTACATTTCAATTTTATGTGAGAGTAACCTGGACAGACTATCAGGAGATATATATATATATATATATATATATATATATATATATATATATATATAAAATCTCCAACAAGGTTGTCATGGAGAAATTTAGAATCCAATGTGTTCTCTCTCTGATGTCACAAGAGTCATGAAGTGGAGTGGTAAGGAGGGCAGAGACCACCTTCATGGAAGAAGCAAACCCCATAATATATACAATCCACAGGAACTGTGGTCATGGAGTATATAACTCCGTCGTGAGTTGTATGTTTATCCCAGGAGAAGCCCTGGGCTCAGTCCCTGGCACCACAGGAAGGAAATGTCACTGGATTTGATCAACAGGACTTCACCCAGCAAAAGATGGACCTTAGGCTTTTAGGTGACGGAGTAGCTTTGTAGCATCCTCCTTTCTCATCCCTGTCAGGGAAGGAAATGTATTGCCGCTTTCTGTAGGAAACTCGCCTTTCTTTTCCTTGCAAGGACACCATGGGAAGAGGATTATTGCAGGTATAAGTGGCAAGACAGACTTTACAACCAACACAGTTAATGAGAGTTCAGTACCAAGCTTCAGCTTTAAAAAGCAAAACAAAAGATTATCTAGAGAAAGCCTCAGAGCCCTTAGACCAAAACTGGCAGGAGAAGGTATACCCTGAACACAGAAGCTGCCCCACCAAGGCCAGGGTTTAGCATGGAATTCCCTTAATTAGCACATAGACTGTGAGGCTGACTGGTCCCCAGAAGTGAGGAACAGAGGACGTACTTGGCCTTCCCAGGTGGTTCATCTTCATCTCATTATTGCCTTTATCCTTATTTGAAGCATTGCGCAGAGAACATCGGCACCTGAGCAAGACTAAGACAAAACACCTTAGGTCAGAGTCCACTGGAGAAGCTCCCTCACAGTCCAGAGTTCTCAGGGTCCCCCACGTCTTTGTCCTGGGGTACACAAGTCATAAGTCGGGGCTTAGCGCATTTCCTCCTACTCAGCACGTATACAAGCCATAGATTTCTTAGCACAGCTCGGATCTGAGCCCTCTAAGCTTTTCTATCATAAGATTACAGTTTCTAAGGCCTGTGAGCCATGGGCTGTGTGAGCTCAGGGACCAGAAAAGAACAGTTATTCTCGTTACCCACAGTGTGACAGGTGCTCCCAGTATGTTCATGCACACATCCTTTCACTAAAGTTCCTCCCTAAGTCATGGTACTTACATTTCTTGATGTGTTGGTCTATCTCAAGTAGAAAAGGCGAGAACATGACAAAAAGGAAAAATACAAAGAGCATAGCAAACACCGCATAGAGCCAAGGGACACCATTTGGGAACAGACTGACCCCTGATTCGATCTCTGCCATTGGGACAGGAGGGAAGACATAGAATTCTCTACCTCAGCTCCTTTACCTCCTAGGTAATCACAGCAATGACATCACAGCTTCAGGAACAATGGGAGTGTGAGGATCTGAGTAGGGATTGGCTAAGCTTCATCCTATCTGTGACAAGAGCAAGGATAGCTTTCCTTCTACCGCAGATTTTTTTCCAAACGTGTGTGTGTGTGTGTGTATGTGTGTGTGTGTGATCATCCTGTGTGCGCGTGTGAAGCCAGAAATTGGCATCAGATGTCTTCCTCTGTTGCTCTTCACCTTTTTTGGAGACAGGATCAATGCAAGTCGCTGTTATCAGCCTGACTAGCAGGCTAGCAAGCTGCTCAAATACCCACAAACACACACACACACACACACACACACACAAGATTTCAGATCTATATCACACAGCTTTAACATGGATGATGTGGAGATCTTAATTCAGGTCCTTATGCTTGCACAAGAAGATTTTTACCCATTGAGACACCTCCTCAGCCCTTATGCATCTTTATTTATGTTTTTTGTTTTGTCAACACGGATTTCTCTGTGTAGCTTTGGCTGTCCTGGAACTCAGTCTGTAGACCAGATAGGCCTTGAACTCACAGAGATCAGTCTGCCTCTGCCTCCCGAGTGCTGGGATTAAAGGAGTGCACCACCAATGTCCGGCTTTACACAGCTTTCTTTAGGGATCCTAAAACACAAAAATGGGTGGGCCTGACCAATCATGTAGGTAGTTTACTATATATTTAGGAAGTGCAACTTATTACATTCAATACCTGTATTCATAAGGAGGGGCCAATGCGTTGCTTTAGATTTCTTAATGCTAGCATTAGTTTTAAGAGACTAACATTCAAATATGAGAACCAAATCAAGAAAGACTATTTTACCTCAAGAAAGATTTTGTATTCTTTCTTAGAATCCCTGCCATTCCCTGACTTAGTGTAACCATAAATGTGTGTCCTATCCAAGGATAGGAGTGTCTCCCCCATTACATGGGTCAATGAGGAGAAAACACTTCATTTTCCAAGATGAGAGTAGGACCTCCCTCCTGAGCTCAACAGAAATATGACATGGATGCTTTGAGCATCTCCGCAACATGCTCACAGGTCCCAGCAGCATTTCCCAAAAGAAAGTGAGAAGAACAGCCAAAGGACACGTTAACCCAAGCTGGTGCAGCACGAAGCCTTTCCCGGTGCCTCTGTCCACTTCCTACTGCTGTGGACAAATGTCACAGAGTGGGGAGTTGGTAAAGGATTTCCTGTTTGCCGTTCTTGAGGTTGAGGAGTCCAAAGTTGGGGAAGGGGCATCCCTACTGAGGACTTTTTGGATTTGCTGTTCCATCGCAGAAGAGGTCAAGTGGGTACATGCAAAAGAGCTGACTGCTTGCAACAACCCACTCAAAGAATGTCTGCACACTCTTGCTACTAGGATGGTCACCTCTTCCTAGTACCTGCTACTGGTGTTGTAGCATTGCCTTTGGATTGACACATTGAAACCATAGCCCTCAGTAATGAGACTTCCGTGGAATTAATATCTCTGCATTCCTAATACATTACACAATCCCAGCTAGCATTCTCCCCCAAATTTATATCAACCCAGGCTCCCCTTTCTGGAAGTTTCTTACACTAAAAGTTGTCTCATGCTTAAAGTCACTTTTCCCAAAGAGTATCAGCCCATTGACACAGGGTAACTGTCCCAGACTATTCCCCAAGTATGCAGTGTTCCCAGTTCTTATTTAAACACAGCCTTCCCTACAGCAACCAGTGGATACTCACAACAAGACAATACTGTGTCTTCATAGTCTTCGTCATCTCCCAAGTACTACTACATCCTATAGAGTGTTTTGTGCCACATCTCTGGTTGCCAGAGGACCCTATGTTTTCTTTCAAGGTAGCCAAACTCCTTACTCCTCACACAAAACAAAGGCATCACTGCCCAAGATCCTAGAAAGTACCCAGTGCTGGATTGGATGAGATATCCAAGGTCTAAATATTGGCCTGTGGGAATCTCACACACAACTGGGAAAATAAAATCCCAAACATGAAAGGCATGAGACATTATGTGTTGCTGGAGAAGTCCTTATTGGACACAGATGCTTAACCTCTGAGAGGACTCCTGAGCATTAGGGAGCCCTCTTCACTTCAGGGTGAAGATGCTCCAGAGTGTCTGTGTATGTGTTGAAACTTTCCAGTCCCTAGAACTTCTATATTCAACTGAAAATTCTGGGGGACCATAAATTGAAAAGTGGTACACCAGAAGCCATCTTGAACAAAGCCACCTCCCAATGTGGTTATGTTTTTCTGGTTGGATCTGCCCATCTTCTTTAAGAAGTAAAGGGAGGAGTTTTGGCTTTAAAACGTGGCAAATGAGAATAAATTTGTTTTTAAAACGTAGCTTTCAGTAAACAAAATGTAAGGATGAGAAGGGACAGGATAATGCAGGAGGGAGCTAAAAGAGACAGAAATATTCTCCAACCGATGTAACTTGTGCATCAGCAATGTAAAGCAAGGCTTTTAAAGTAGTAATCATCAGGTCTCCCACTCTCCTGTGATGGAGGAAGCTATGTAGAATGTCCTCAGGCCTCAGTAATGAGGGAAATATAGAATAGTTACAGGATCACACATTTGTCTTTTTACATCTCATTCTTCTAACTGAAAACACGAGGCATCCAAGTGACTCAAGTTCCAGTCAGAAAATCCGCTCAAAACCAGCACTAAGATGGAGTCCCGATGAACTGCGCCAGATAAAGCATGGCTGCCCAGTTAGTTTGGGAGAGCTGAGCTCCATAGACATGGGTCCACTCACAATCTCATGGGTCTCTACAGGGAACCAGTCCGAAAGCCTGGGCCAGCACAGGAGACTACACTAAGATGCCCAGGCCAATCAGAGTCAAGAGGAGACCAGCAGCTGGAGGAGAGATACAGTGCCTTGTTTTCTTCTTAACCTCCTAATAGAAGCAAGAGGCTTCAGTGACCCAGTGAGGAACAGCTTTTCCCTTTACGGCACAGGCAGAAAATCCCTTGCTTCTGAGAGGAAGCAGAATCAGAATAAACCTGCCTCTTGCTTCCATAGCAAAGACTCGTTGCTCCTGTTAAATGTTCAGCAAACAAACAAACAAACAAAACCTTCATCTGGATTGGATTGGTCCCCAACCCACAGCTCTGCTGCTTCAAGGGGAGCATATTAACTGTGTTGGTTTGAATGTAATTGGCCCCCATAAGTTTAGAGGGGGTGGCATTATCAGAGAGAGTGGCCTTATCGGAGGAAGTGCGGTCTTGTTGGAGGAGGCTGGATGACACTCATCTTTAATGTGTTTGATCCAAACCTTGAGGCCGGGAGGGCACACCTTAATCTAAGCCACACCTTCTGTTGGAAGGGGGGCGGGTGGCACTTTGAGGACTCTTTGTCAAGCTTCATTCATTCTGACAGTTCCTTGGTTTCCTGTTGCCTGTGACTCCCAGCTCCATCGCGACCTCTGCCAGCTCTCTGTCATGACAGTAATTGATTGAACCCCTGAAACTGTGAGCCAGCCCCCTCAATTAAATGTTTTCTTTATAAGAGTAGCTGTGGTCATGGTGTCTCTTCACAGCAATAAAAACACAAACTAAGGCACTGTCCACACGCTTCATGGAAGCCCCTGGAACATAAGAACCCGTAGGTAAGTAGAAAAACTGTGTTTTCTCCAGCTATGGTGGGATAAAGTTAGAAACCCGAGGAAGCACAAGTCAAAAATCCATGAATTTGTAGAAGCTAAATAGCACACCCTGGACCTATGGATCAGAGAGGAAATAAGAAGTTAAACCGGGAAATGCTTAGAGATGACACTGTGAGCAGAGCACTCCGGGTGGGGTGTGGCAAAAGCCACAGGGGCGCTGTGACAGACCACATGCCTTTTCTAGAAAAGCTTGCTTTGGTGCCTTTGCATTCTCCCTCTGACGGTTTTGAACTGATTCGTCTCATTTATCTTGGTTGACTTGCAGTCTACGGCTCTTTTCAAATTAAGACCTTGAGTTATTTGTTTTACTTTTTTCTCTTAGCTTACTAACTTCTTATACTATTAATACAAACACACTTACAAATGTACTATTATTACCTTACTATTCCTACTAGCTCTTCTGTTACTTTCACTAATGTCTGTTTCTTTTCTTCTGGGACCCTAATAGGTAGATCCTGCCTCCCTATCCTTTAGGACATCAGCAATATTTCTGTCTCTATTGTTTCCTCTTGCCTTCCTGGTAAACTGATATTCTGACTCAATAATTGGTTTTTTAATTGTGTTTCTGCCACATTTAAGTTTTTTATCGTTTAACTCCTCAACCTAACATTTTTCTTATATCTGTGAAGAGCTGTGGACATAGCCACTAGCTGGGATGGTGGCCACAGCCTCCGGTGGCTGTGGAACAAGTCATGGGAGGAACTGGAAAGGCTGTGCTTCAGAATTTGCCTGGGATGCAGTTTGGATCTCTCCAGTGCAGCCTCTTCTCATTGGCTGACCCTTCCATGCTCACTGCCATCCATGCGTCAGTCTACTCAAAAGAAAACTTTGGCTTTGGTGGGGTTCGTTTGCTGACTAATTCACATAGTCATCACTATTCTTCCAGAGTTCATTTTGAGACTAGGCAGTCTCTGTTACTTCCATGTTCTTGCAGGAAAAGGGAGCTATGGCATAGAAAACAAACGTTCCTACTTTGTGCAGATGTATTTTGAAAACAGTAAAAAGCAGCTGTCATTTTGAAGCTGAACTTCATTAGATATTATCAATGAATGTGTTGATTTCAAATTCTAAGCAGTGTCCCTTTATCTGTGATGGATCAGTGGTGATCATTCTGGCTAGAGAAATTCTGCAGATGATACAGATCTTCCAAAGCAATTAAGATGTACACACCACACCACAACTTTATACCAAGTGGAGGTCAACAAGGGCCTTTCTGTTACTGTTTACCAGATACCATCAAAAGTTCAGGGTATTTTTCTGTTCATCAATAAACCCATTTATTTGTATTTGTAAGCATGGTAGTTTGTACCAGGAAAGAAAAAAATTACTGTATGGAAATTTAAAACACAGCACTTGCTTTGCATCCAAGGAAGCACTGTGCCTGGACTGTAGTAACAGAAGCAAGAGTTGATACTTCAAGAGTTCAGTGCATGCCCAATTATTATAACTGGGTTTATATTCCTAGCAGTAAGTCTGCTCAGTGCACAAGATTCCTATCTGTACCTACAACCCAGAGTGACTTCTTTCTGTAACAAAACTCTGTAAGGGTTCTGTGCTGAAATGTGGGCATTGCCCTTTGAACCAATACAAAATACAAGGTTGTTCTAGACCCCTATGTGTAGGCAGAACACAGCTCCTGTTTGGTGGGGTCAGCTAATGCTGACAGAAGGCAGAAATGAAAAGTCTTCAACACATACAAAAGAAACAGGTGGAGAGTCACAGGGAAAGATGAAAGAGGTACAAAGAGAAATCCATCCTCCAGAAGGGCTGGGAGAGAACAGTCATGGGACGGGGCAGTTTGGTAAATGTTCTGCTATTTACTCCTTGTCCCTTGCCCCTTTCCTTTAACACCAAATAGGGATAAACTGTTGAATAGGTGACTCAAGTTCTACAGGGTGATTTTTGGGAAGAAAATGGTAAGACGTTCACGTACCAAATGAAATGGATTAGAAAGAAGGTGGAAAGCATTGAGGAGGTAAACAAACAAACAAACAAACAAACGATAGACTGAGAATTCAACAAGAAAACGCACAGAAGTAATGGTAGGGTGGTACTCCAGACACACCCAAGAGCCACGAGAAATTACAAGAAAATATACGAAGCCACAGATTGGAAGGACTGGAGACTCTGTCCATGCTGTCTATGGAAGCTACATCTATGCCTCCATGATACACAAACTCTAATGACTTCCCCCAGGCCGTTCAGAGCACCAAGACTGGCCTTACTCTGCACAGTGGGTGATCCCACTGACCACACCACAGATAAATAGCCACCTCAGTCTCTTGCTCTCCCACTGATGGACACACATTCACGTAGAGTGTGGAGATACATGTAGAGACATCTGCACTTACCCACTGTCGTTTGACTTTCCTTTACTCCACGCGTAGAGAAGCACTTCATTTCTTCAGACAAGTAATTCCAAGATGGTGGAGAATAGCAATGGTTGAAACACAGAGCAGTTCACATATAATCAGTCATTCTTGACTATTTTCCAAGACGTTGCACATGAGCATCTCCAAGACAACGAGCCAAGAAAGCGCTCCCACCCTCATTATAACAGTTAGAACAAAACAAAAGATATCCTGCTCCCTTGTTGACTAGCCTAGCAATAGATTGTGGTCCACCTCAAGCACTGTTTGCCCACCAGAGGAGGGGGAGTTTCTGATCTCTTCTCATGGCCAGAGGAAGTAAGAAAAAGTAACCTAAAGTTGTTTTTCCAAACATCAC
Organism: Phodopus roborovskii; assembly: GCF_943737965.1. Taxonomy (NCBI): domain Eukaryota; kingdom Metazoa; phylum Chordata; class Mammalia; order Rodentia; family Cricetidae; genus Phodopus; species Phodopus roborovskii. The sequence goes on from NW_026126638.1 coordinate 472,897, forward strand.
TGTGAGGCCAAAAGGGTGTCACTCAGTAGTATGGTGCTTACATGGTTTGTATGATACCCTAAGTTCAGTCATCAGCACAAAAAAGGTAAATTAATTTATCAACAAAATGAAATCAAATACCTGTGCTTCTTTTCTGAAGATGGGGAAGGAGTGGACACAGGGGACAGGGAGCAGAGGAGGGAGGAAGGAGAAACTGTGATGATCTGGGAATAATTAATAAAAAAAACTGTGCCTGAGAATATGCGAAATAGGCTTCACGGGGAGCTAGAGGTTCGTGTTTACTGTCCAGATGAGAATGTTTGGAGTGCTGCACCCAGTCACCCAACCATTAAAAAACTCCATTAGGCTTAGAAGTAAATTGAAATATAATAATTGACCCTCAGCCAAAATTTAAAAATTAACTTGAAAATATCCCACTTCCAACCAACTCCTGTATCTCCCTATTCTAATAATGTGTCTGAGGTTTTATATTTTGGCTTTGCTTATATTTTTTTTCTCAGAAAGTTGTCACTCCTAAACATGGCTCATGTAACCAGATTCCAGAGTTACTAAGAAAAAGGCCAAAATTATGGGAGAAATGATGTTGCAGTCATCATAGAACATTTCTAGATTGTCCCATTATTTTCACTGTGAGGTTGCCTGTTGTGAAGGTGGGGCTTAAATGGGTCCACCAAGATGAGTGAGAAATAGGTATTTATTAGGGAAGCACTTTCACAGCGAAGAGTAAATAACTGCGGAGGTCCTCCTGCTCCAGAAGGTGCAGTCTCTGCCCTTCTGATGCTCTCCGAGACCCAGAGAGCTCGAGCCAGCCCCTCCTCTACCTTACAATGGGTCACATCTGCACTGTTGGGAGAGAAACCTCAGCTCTCTGGTATCTCCCCCACCAGAGTGTCACCAGGGAGGAAGTATACATGTGTGTCAAGGGACTGCATTACCAATTCTTTAAAATCAGTCTCTACTGAAGTCATTAGATGGTCACAAATACTCCCCATTACACTGAGTGGTATGAGAAGGACACAGTGTTTATATGGGATAGTTTGTGCAATGCAGTGTTGACGTTTCTGGTCACCACTGTGGTAGGCTCTGAACCTTAGCCTGGACTGTAACACAGATTGTTTCAGTACAGCCACGCTGGCCCTTTCAGCAACACACCAGGGTCTCTGAGCTCAGCAACTAGACTTCCAGCCTCCTCTTCCTCATGCAGGAGTCTCTCCTTCATCACTTCTTTCTCTGAGCAATATGAAAAACAAACAGAAATAGAAAGTTTAAGATCTCATTATAGTTATAACCCAAAGACAATAGGAGCCTTCTAGAGTCATCTGAACCACAGGCAAGCTGCAGAAAAGCACACCCTGGGAAAATGATCAAAGATTGTTTCCTCAGGAATGTCTGTCCTAGAGGTTGGTGGTAACTCAGGAACTCTAAAGAGATGTTTCTCAATCTTCCCATAAAACAGGGGCATGGAGTCAGAGAACAGAACTAGAAATACCTTGCTTTTCCATGGCAAAAAATCTCAGGAAACTGGTGACAGAAAAGTAGCTGTCTAGTCTATGAGGCTATCTAACAGATCCCGACCTCCCAACAACCCACAGAAATAATCCTAGCTTTCTCTAGAGGTCCTGAAATGGATGCATATTAAGATGTGGGCTTTAAATATCTCCATAAAGTTCATTTGCTGGGGGCTTAATTCCCCAGTGCAGCAGGGCTCAGAGGGGAGCAAATGGGTCATAAGTGCCCTGATTTCATCAGTGGGCTAAGCCATCTGTGGATTCTTAATGATTTTGAAGGAGGCGATGAATTATAAAGATAAGACCTAAAGATGCCTAGAAAGGAGACTAAGTGTCCTGTGTTACCACTTGGGTCCCAATGCCATGATAGTAGCCCTGGGATGTCCACGTCACAGACGTGATACTCTGGAAGAATTGCAGGTCCTTCCATTCTGTTAATAGCCTCATCTCCTCTAAGAGAAGACCAGGATGAGGACCATGGAGATGTGACGGGCTTTCCATGGGATTCAAAATAAACTCATTCTGCATCTAACACTGGCTTTTTTTTTTTTTAATAACCTTGAGGAACTTCCATCTCCAACTTTAGTCACTTTATGTGTGCAGAGGTATTTGGCTATGTAAACCCTGTGGTGTCTTCAAGTACTGACAACCCCAGATTTTTGTACCTGAAAGCATTCTGGATAATTGTTAGACATAACATGTTTAATATTTGAATGTATTATTTCCTTCAAGTAAAGTGTAGTCCTACCCCCAAATACACTTTTGCCATGACACTGTGTTTCTGGGTTTGAGAGTTTAGAGGACAAACGTCACCGTCCAGAAGTTTTGGGAGACAGGGAGCAGACCCAGGCCTACATCCAGTGTGCTTCCCACCCACTGCCCTCAGCCCTCAGCATCCCAGGCTCCTGCTGCTCTCTACCTTGGAACGCTCTTCTCTTTCTGCACCGATGAATCACCAGGGTAATGAGGAAAAAGAAAATGCAATGTCCCATGATGAAACCGAGGACACCAGCCACAAAAAAGATCCCTGGACCAGAATTTGAGTGGATCCCTGAAAAGAACATGTCTGTAGTATGAGAAAGACATGGGATGCTTGCCCCTTACTGGTGCCGGTAGGGCACCTCCAGGTGCTGAAGTCACTGCTTCAGGCACAATGGGAGATTGTGAGAGCCAGGCAGGGGCTGGCTAGCCTCTGCCTAGGGGACTGTCTTAGTCAAGAGTTTCTATTGCTGTGAAGAGACATCATGACAGGCCAACTCTTATTAAGGAAAACATTTCATTGGAATGGCTTACAGTTTCAGAGGTTTGGTCCATTATCATCGCGGTGGGACATGATGGCAGGCAGGCAGACACAGTGCTGGAAAAGGAGATGAGAGTTCTTCATCTTGATACATAGGCAGCAGGAAGTGAACTGCGTATCACACTGAGAGCAGCTTGAGCAAAGTAGGTCCCACAGGGACACACTTCCTTCAAAAAGGCCATATGGACTCCAACAAAGCCACACCTCTCAACAGTGCTACTCCCTATGAGGGCTGTTTTCTTTCAAACCACCAGGCTCACTGTTTGTTTTTATTTTTGCTTTTTGACATAGAATATCATGAATCTGGCATGAGCAGGCCTTGAACTTTTCCTCCTGCCTCAGCCTCCTGGGTAGTTTGAATTATAGGCCTGCATCACTAGGGCTAACTCAGCTAATTTCATTGAACTGATAAATCGATCAATTGTGTGGATTTAAAAACAAAGATAACAACTGATTGAAAGTTAAGGGAGGCAAATTGAGGAAAAATCCACAAAACACGGAATCTCAAGAGTCTGATGTGTCACAACCCACCGTGCAAGCTGGGGACACAGAATGGGGTAAGGCTTACAGACACACAGAGTTCCACAACCAAGGGTGACAGGAGCTGCAAACCCAGCCGAGCTGTCCCAGAAGGCAACAGGCACAAGGAGTTCCACAGCTCACAGTAGAAGCAATGAGTCCGAGATGGGAACCTGGTATAAGCTATGGTTAAGTCCCACAGGTGTGCAGGAAGCTTCACAACTCAGCAGAATCCACAGACCCAAACAGGAGGCCCAAACTGTCATGCATGCAAACATAAAAGTTGGCATGCATGCAGACATACATGCAGGCAGAAACACTGGTGCACATACAAACTCATATAGTGAGATATTTACCCTGCCCACACCTGTTGGACTGGCCACACCCATTGGGGAGTGGGGACAGTTGCAGATGTGACCTGGGGAAGTAAGTCGGGTCGGGGCACCCAGCAGCTCTCTCTTGCTTCCTGGTTGGAGATAGATAGCATCCCAAGGAATCCTTGGGATGGGAACCTGCTGGCGGCCATCTGTTTCTGGTGTCAGTGATTTCTCCCTGAATAAACATCCATCAGCCTATCTGTTTTCCCAGATCCTTATTTATCCACTATAAACTCATGTGTACTGAGAACTTTAACATGCTCTGATACAAGCTTAGGAAAATGTTTCTGGGAGGAAAATTCCTTTTTAACCTAATAAGAGACTCATTCAGTAGAGAAGACCAATGTCATCATAAGGTTAATGCTGTGTTCATTTAGAGTGTACCAATACCCCTAAAGGCAAAGCCTGGGAAAGGACAGCTGAACTGGCTAATAGCCAAACTCCCCATGAACCCAATGTTCCAAGACAAGTAATGAGAGAGTGAAGATCAGAATTGCCTGTTCTTCTCAGAAGGTTCAGTTTCCCGGAGGGGACATGGATTGGAAGGGCTTGAAATCAGGTGTAGGGGTGGATAGGAAGGTTGGAGATGGACATGGCAACAGCATTCAGGTCCAATACTACCCTGAAAAAAGCAGGTCTCCAGGCACACAGCCACAAGATTTTTTCCTCAAAAGCTCAAACGAGGCATTCTAACTCCATTGAGCTATGTGCTCAGTGGAAACCAGATTTCATGAAGGCTCAGGAAGTGATAATGAATTTTACTCACCCAGAAGACATTCACAGGAATATCACTCTTCCATCCCAGTTCACTAGGATGACACAGAAGAGTTCGAGAGAAAGTTTGACCAGGAGAGGCACATTTTCTAGTCTCTAAGGCTATACATACCTCTGTTCTCTCTCAGTGCTAATATCTGTCCATCCATGACCACCTACATTTGCATCAATTTCTGACTTCACAGTGGGAATGGAGGACTTCCTTTCCAGGAGGCAGGAAGGTAGCAAGCAATACAGGCTGAAAGACCGTGTTCTACGGGAAGCCCGGGACTAGAGAAAACTGCAGATAAGCAGAAATTAGTGTGGGTCCACGGGGCAGCAAAAGAAGACAAAAACTCAATGTCAGGCTCAGACTGAAGGTATGAGATAATTTGGATATGGTTGTGTGTTTTAACTGGGAAGCTTTCTTCAGGGGCAGCAAGGATCTCACACCAGTGGTCATCACGCATGCATTCATCACCACCACAACCACCCCACCACCCAATCCAGCGGTATGTACTCCTGTCTAAACATTGACATCTTGTTTGTGATGACAGAGTTTCAGCTGGCTCCTGGAAGATGGTCTCCTCCTGTTGTAGGAGCCTCATTAAAGGCTGGTAGGATTCCCCACACTGGGGAAGCTGACGCTTGTGACCTGAAGACATGACAACACAAATTCCCTAGCATGGGTGCTGCTTTCTTTGGGAACTTTCTTCTCTCCTTTTCACTGTCCCAGTGTATGCACAAGGTAAGCAGAGCTGCTCCTGCTCTGTTAGGAAATCTAAGTACCTGTCCCTCACAGCTCTCTTCCTCCCCACCCAGCTGTAGAGCTCCGGTGCTCTCGAGGTTGATCAAACAAGGTTGTTCTCATAACTTTCCGGTGCGCAGTGCCTGTGCCTTGACCCCAGGTGTGGGTGGTGCATGACTTCCTCCTATGCTTAGCCCGTCCCCTGGCTTGGGTATATAAGCCCATCACTCTCGGTAATAAAAGGCAGCAGCTTCCTCTTCACTTCTCGTGGTAGTCTGTTAAGTGTTTCAATCCCAACACCCTCCGCCAAGCTCGGTATCTGGCTGCGCGTGTGCCACACTGCTCCCTTGAGCTGCCTGAAAGAAGCATGTTCTTTGGGGATGGGTCTAATGGATGGTCAATTCTGGTGAACAAACATTTACAACCTAGCACCATAATTTTTACTAATCTCTAACAGGTCTAGTTAGCATATTACTTGTCTGAAGTATTTTGGAGCTGGCACTCCCTTAGCTAAATCCAGCTTTGTGTGATTTAATGTCTCCTAAGCAAATCTATTAGCAAATATTTTATAACATCAATTATATTACTTTGAGTTTCCATTTATCAGTATGTTGGGGCTTGTGTCTCACTCTTTTTTTTTTGAGATTTTATTTAATTTATAAACAATCTTGTTTTACGTATCAATCACAGTTACCTCTCCCTCCCATCCTCCCATGCCTCCCACCAATCCCCCCATCCACTCCCCAGGGAGGGTGAGGCTTTCCATAGTGGATCCTCAAAGTCTGTCACATCATTTGGGATGGGGCCTAGGTCCTCCCCCATGTATCTAGGCTGAGGGAGTATCCCTCCATAGGGAATGGGCTCCCCAAAGTGCATTTGTGCACTAGGGATAAATACTGGTTCCACTGTCAGAAGTTCCAAAGACTGATTGCCCAGGCCTCCTAACTTGCACCCATATTCAGAGGGCTTGGTTTGATCCAATGCTGGTTCCCCAGTTTTATGATTGGGGTCCATGTGCTCCCACTTAGTCAGGTCAGCTGTTTCTGTGGGTTTCTCCAGCATGGTCTTGACACCTTAGCTCATCACTCCTCCCTCTCTTCAGCTCAGTGCTTAGCTGTGAATGTCTGCTTCTGCCTCCATTAGCTACTGGATGAAGACTCTATGATAGTAGTCATCAATCTCATTATGGGGGGAGAGCATTTAAGGTAGCCTCTCCCCTATTACTTAGATTCTTAGTTGGGGTCACTCTCATGCATCTCTGGACATTTCCCTAGTGCCAGATTTCTCTTTAAACCTATAGGCTCCCTCTATTCGGGTGTCTTAGTTAGGGTTCTAGAACTTGATAAAACCCTGTGACCAAAAGCAACTTGGGGAAGAAAGTGTTTATTTCAGTTTACAATTTCTATCCCATCATCCAGGAAAGTCAGGGCAGGATCCTGGAGGCAGAAGCTGATGCAGAGGCCGTGGAAGAATGCTTATTACTGGTGTGGCCTTTTGTAGTGGATGTGGTCTTGTTGGAGGAAGTGTGGCACTGTGGAAGGGGGCTTTGAAGTCTCATATATGCACAAGACACCACACAGCAGACCACTTCCTGCTGCCTGCCAGCCAAGATGTAGAGTACTTGACTTCTCCAGCACCATGTCTGCCTGCATACCACTGTAGCACAAGTTCTAGTAGGTTTTAATAATAAAAACCCATAGTTGGGTGTAAGGGTAAATGCTAAAAAGTCAGAGAAATAAAGGAGCCAGCCACAAGAGAGACCTCTTACCTCTACTGAATCCTCAGACCAAAGGGTTGATACTGTCCCTATGAATCCTCAGACTGAATGCTCAGCTCTGTCACTAGGAAACCTCAGACTGAATGCAATGAGCTCCTGTCTCCTCCCGCCTTCTATTCCTCTCTCAACTCAGCCATATTACTCCTGCCTCCACCTCCCTAGTGATGGGATTAAAGGCACATGATTCTCAAGTGCTGGGATCAAAGGTGTGAGTCACCACTGCTTGACTCTGTTTCTTTTTTTAGATTGGATCAATCTCTTGTAATGCAGGGTAGCCTTGAACTCACAGAGATCTGCCTGCCTCTGCCTCCTGAGTGCTGACATTAAGAGTGTGTGCCACCACTGCCTGGCATCTATGGCTAACTAGTGTGGCTAGCTCAGCACTCTGATCTTCAGGAAAGCTTTATTTGTTAAATCACAAACAAAATATCAACACATTTTCCCTTTTGTCTAAAATATAAAAGGTTATAACTAAGTAAGGAAAACTATATACAATAGTACGATAACTATATACAATATATACAGGCAATAAATATATCAGCAATGTCTAGTGCATTTACATTTGACAAATTCAGAGAAAAAAAAACTTCACATCTGCCCTATCTTTGGTGAGTCCAAAAGGTTGTACCTAATTCACTTTCTATTCTAATTTGCATTATCAAAGTGTTTTTTAATGTCTCTCAATCTCATACACTTTACACTTCTTTAGTAAGTTTCTTTTCTGAGTCTGAGAAACAAGGAAAACTATAACTACATAGTCTTCAACTCCATCAGAGACCTGAGAAGGAAATAATATTAACTGAGTAAGCAGGAAGTGCAAGCAAGATCTTCCGATAAATGTGAGAAATGAGAAAAACAGCTGGCTGCCTGGACAATCCCCAAAGTTCCTCTGTAACGTTGGGGCATCCATCTTCAGCCTGCAGACCTAGAATATTCAGCAGACTTCTCTATGAGCCAGGATTTATGAAGGACCGTCCTGCCTTGTCTTGGCAAGTTTTGGCAGTCACTCTCTTTTGTGTCCTGCCTGTCCAATTTGAATAGCATACTGTTGAGGCAAGGGCACTTTACTTTTGCCACAAAGAAAGTGAACTCCATGTGGAGTTTCTTCAACACCCATCATCTTCTCTGTAGTAGATTGCTGACAGGAGCAGACATATCTCATCATAAAAAAAGAACTGTAGGTCCTACAGAGCCTCTTGAGGTCTGGGGTCATTGTGCAGGGGAGCCCGTCCAGGTAGACAAGCCCATCTGGAGTCTGCCTGAGTCCTAGTCCCACCTCCACCCATCGGAGGGGGGTAAGCATGGCCCTGTTTCCCACCCACCTTCTGGTGCTCTGTTTCGAGCTTCCTGGGGATTGGGGACTGTGCACAGGGTAACTCATCCCAATGAATCAGTACATCCAGAGTCTGCCAGTGCCCTAGTCCCACCACCACCCACTGGAAGAGGACAGCCATCGGAGTATTGGACCTGCTGTACTCACCGGAAGAGAACCTTGGCCCCATACCCACCAGGAGAGGGGAAGACCCCACTGGCATGCTCTGGAAGAAGAGATGGGTAGACAATAGTACAAGAACACAGTCAACAACAGAAAAATCAATATGAAATCACCAGAGCCTAGGGACTCCACACCAGCAAGACCTGAACATCCCACACAGATGAAGCAGAAGATACTGACCTTTAAAACAACTTCATGCAGGTGATAGAGACCCTAAAAGAGGAAATGAGAAAATCCTTTAAAGAAATGGAAGAAAAGTTAAACCAAAAACTGCATGATGAAACAATTGAAAGCTAACATAGAGACCAAAAAAAAAAAAACCTTCAGTCTGAGGGAATGCTAGAAACAGAAAAGCTAGGTAAACAATCAGGAACTGCAGATGCAAGCATAACCAACCGAATACAAGAGATGGAAGAGAGAATCTCAGGCATTGAAGATACACTAGGAGAAATAGGTTCATTGACCAAAGAAAATCTTAAGTCCAACAAATCCCTAACACAAAATATCGGGAAAATATGGGACTCCATGAAAAGACCAAACCTAAGAATAATAGGTATAGAAGAAGATGGAGAAACACAACTCAAAGGTGCAGAAAAACATATTCAACAAAATTATAGAAGAAAACTTTCCCAACCTAAAGAAAGACATGCCAATGAAAGTACAAAAAGCTTACAGAACACCAAATAGAGTGGACCACAAAAATTCCCCCTCACCACATAATAATCAAAACACCAAACATACAGAATAAAGAAAGAATAGTAAGAGCAGCAAAGGAAAAAGGCCAAGTAACATATAAAGGCAAAACTATCAGAGTTATACCTGACTTCTCCATGGAAACCCTGAAGGCCAGAAAGTCTTGGATAGATGTTATACCAACACTAAGAGACCAAGGATGCCAGCCCTGGCTACTATATCCAGCAAAGCTGTCAGTCACTATAGATGGAGAAACCAAGATATTCCATGATAAAACCAGATTTTAAAAACACATATCAACTAATCTAGCCCTACAGAAAGTTCTGAAAGGAAAACTCCAAACCAAGGATGTTAACTACATCCACAAAAACATAGGCAATAGATAACCCCACTTTACCAACAGCCAAAAGAAAAATGGGGGCAAATCCACACACAATATCACCAACAACAAATCCAAAACAAACAAGAATTAACAATCAATGGTCATTAATATCCCTCAATATTAACTCGCCTATTAAAAGACACAGGCTAACAGAATGAATACAAAGATAGAATCCATCCTTCTGCTGCATACAAAAAACACACCTCAACCTCAAAGACATTACCTCAGAGTTAATGGATGGGAAAAGATTTTCCAATCAAAGACCTCAACATAAATCCAGTCACACCGAGCCTCTTAGAAGAGAAAGTGGGAGGTTCTCTTGAACAAATTGGTACAGGAGACTGATTCCTAAACAAAACACCAGTAGCACAGACACTGAGATCAACAATTAATAAATGGGACATCCTGAAATTGAGAATCTTCTGTAAGGCAAAGGACACAGACTGGGAAAAGATATTCACCGAAGCCACTTCTGACAGAGGGCTGATTTCCAAAATATACAAAGAACTGAAGAATCTAGTCACCAAAACACCAAATAATCAACCCAATTAAAAAGTAGGGTATAGAACTAAATAGAGAATTCTCAATAGAGGAATCTAAAATGGCTGCAAGACACTTGAGAACATGCTCAACATCCTTAACCATCAGGGAAATGCAAATCAAAACAACTCTGAGATACCATCTTACTCCTCTCAGAATGACTAAAATCAAAAACACCAATGACAATTTACACTGGAAAGGATGTGGAGAAAGGGGAACACTCCTCCACTGCTGGTGGGGGTGCAAACTCATACAGCCACTTTGGAAATCAGTATGGTGGTTCCTCAGGAAAATGGGAATCAGTCTACCTCAAGATCCAGCAATTCCACACTTAGGCATATACCCAAAAGATGCACATTCATACAACAAGGATGTCTGTTCAACTATGTTCATAACAGCATTATTTGTAATAGCCAGAACCTGGAAGCAACCTAAATGTCCCTCAACTGAAGAATGGATGGAGAAAATGTGGTACATTTACACAATGGAGTACTACTCAATGGGGGGGAATTGAATCTTGAAATTCGCAGGCAAATGGATGGAACTAGAAGAAACCATCCTGAGTGAGGTAACCCAGTCCCAAAAATACAAACATAGTATTACTCACTCATATATGGATTTTAGACATAGAGCAAAGGATTACCAGCCTGCATTCCACACCACCAAAAAAGCTAGAAAACAAGGAAGACCCTCAGAAAGACATACATGGTCCCCTGGAGAAGGGGAAAGGTACAAGATCTCCCAAGCAAACTGGGAGCATGGGGGGTGGAGTGATGGGAGATGTCATTCTGTATATGTTTCTCATACTGGTTAATAATAAAGCACTGTTGGCCAATAGGAAAGGAAGATAGGAGGGACTAGGAGACAAGGAGGAAATAGGAAGTAGTAAGGAGGAGTCAAGATGGAGAGTCTGGAGAGAGCTGGACGCCAGCCGCCTCCCCGGTAAGAGAAGGCCATGTGAAGATACATAGAAATGGGTTAATAATTAAAGGCAGAGCTAGCCCAAAAGAAACAAGTAACCGGGCCAACAGAATTGTATCAAATACAGAGTCTCTGTGTGTTATTTGGGGCTGGCTTGGTGGCGGGACAAGATCAAGCAGCAGGCGGAAAAAACTGTACTCGTTACAAATGGCGCCCACGTGGTTAATAAGAACTTCCACTTAAAATTTAACAAAAGCTTAAAAAAGGGTTTTAGAAGCAACAGAACAGAGACAAGCAAGGCTTCTTGGTATCAGCATTTTTCTCAGTTGAACTCTGCTTTGCTAGAGACAAGCAGATATTCGCGTGGCTCCTTTAAGGGAAGATTCCTGACTCAGCATATGTGGCAAAAAAAAAACCGCAAGGCTTTCAAGAAACTCTGCTAACAATTTATTGGTGTGTATGAGAGATGGCAATGGCAGTGACCACATCTCCAAGCCGGCAGCATGCTTTCTGGGTGGCAGCGCAGACCAAGGCTTTGAGCACAGCTTTCCATGCTGGCGGTAAAAGTACCCACCACCATCTTTGGTAAACCGCGGCAGACACAGCTATGACTTTCATTTTAACAATGTTGTTGCTTAACAGATAAAGTCTCATGGCCAGAAAAAGATAAAGATTTACAGTAGAGACAGATTCACATTAAGAAAAGGTGCTAAAAGTTTACAGTGTGTTTTAAAAAAATACATAGGCTTGGGAGAGAAAAATAAAATGGTTTTAAAGAGACAAAGAGGAACTGGGTGTTGTAGCACACGCCTTTAATCCCAGCACTATGGAGACAGAGGCAAGCAAATCTCTGTGATTTGCAAAGTAAACATGGTATGCAGAGTAAATTCCAGGACAGATAAGAGTTACACAGTGAAACCCTATGTCAAAAAATAAAAATATAAAAGTAAAATAAACAGAGTAATAAAGGCACGTAAAGATGAAAAGCTCAGAGAGAATCTGGTTACTGTATGCTATTGTGTTGTCTCTACATTGTTTGACTGCTGAGAAAATAACAACTGATAAAGGAAATGCTGCTGCATTAATTCAATTTATATATTTTAAAAATGCTTTGACTCCAACATTTAAGTTCAAGGACAAGTTACTGGGGAAAAGGATTTCTATTTTTTCTTCCACAGAAAATGAAAAGCTGTGGATTCCTTGCAGACTAATGTGGTTTGAACAAGCCAGGCCCCCTGAAACAGAGTTCCTGATGATCCAACATTCAAAACTGCTTGAACAAGGCAGCCATGCAGACTACTGCCATCTTCTCAGGATCCCCCCATGACAGCGCCCCCTGTCAGCAGGAAGTAGTTTGGAAAGAACGACGCCCAAATTCCCAAACATTGTTTATAAATGTTTGTTTTCATGTAAATGGACTTGGTTATAAATGGGTAATGATCACAGCCAATTATTTTTAAAGGTAAAAGGGAATTATGGTATTGATATGATTACTTTGTTTTGGAATCGATTTTCATTTATTGATACAATTTAATGTCAATTTTGTGAGATGTGTATTTCTCCTCTTGTTTAGGTATTGTGTTTATATAGAAATATAATGTAGTACAGATTATAGATAATTACCTATGATAGTCAAAGCTTAGAGTTAAGTTAGTTAGGTTTTTCAAGATACACAGAGATGTATTTGAGATGGATAGGAATTCTTCAAACCTTTCAAAGACCTACAGAATATGGCATTTAAAGTGGTTTAGGGTTTTTGTGACAGAGAGACATAATTGCTCTTGGCAATACCACCTGCACCAGAAAGGAAGATGGACATCGAAGAAATGCATTATGACGTTTGCTTCCAATATGGCAAGACTAGCCATTTGGACAAGATACTGCTCTTGTCTGGACTGTTTGACTTTGTGATGTATAAACTGGACATGCAGGACCCACAGGAAAGTGACTCCTGATTCAAGATGGACATTGCTACAGAGATCCTGCTTCATGGAAGAGTCTTCGAGACAGTATGCAGGACACGGAGAAAAGTGACTGACAAACTGCCAATAAAGAAGACAGTTTAAAGTTATCTGCTTTACTGGAGAGTCTGTCAGACATACTATGGCCTATGGGCTGAAGATGGAAGATTACAGAAGAACTTCGGGTGACTGAAAAGGCAAGATGTCTCTGTCATTTCTAGAGCTTATATATTATCCTTCTGTGGTCTTTGAAGGAGTTGAAGACAGATAGTTATAGTTATAGTTTTCCTTAGTATTAAAGATAAGTTACTTTAGACACACAAAGATAGGATAGATGATGGAATATTTTCTTCAAATCTTGCTAAATGTTAATGGACTAAATAGTGTTAACTGTGATTATTTGATAACTGTTATGTGATATATTTTGCTATGTTAAGGTTAAAACCCTTCATGTTATTTTAGACAGAAAAGAGGAGATGATGGGAGATGTCATTCTATATATGTTTCTCATACTGGTTAATAATAAAGCACTGTTGGCCAATAGGAAAGGAAGATAGGAGGGACTAGGAGACAAGGAGGAAATAGGAAGTAGTAAGGAGGAGTCAAGATGGAGAGTCTGGAGAGAGCTGGACGCCAGCCGCCTCCCCGGTAAGAGAAGGCCATGTGAAGATACATAGAAATGGGTTAATAATTAAAGGCAGAGCTAGCCGATAAGTAACAAGTAACCGGGCCAACAGTATTGTATCAAATACAGAGTCTCTGTGTGTTATTTGGGGCTGGTGGCGTGGTAGCAGGACAAGACCGGGCAGCAGGCGGAAAAACCGTACTCGTTACAGTGGAGATGGAGTTAAGAGAAAGACAAGGGGAGAAGTGGAGTGGAGAGGGTGCATGAGGGAGCAGGAAGATTGAGTCAGGGAAAGGACAGAGGAGAGCAAGAAAAGAGAGACCATAATAGAGGGAGCCATTGTAGGTTTAAAAAGAAATCTGGCACTAGGAAAATATCCAGAGATCTACAAGGATGACCCCCAACTTACAATCTAAGCAATAGTGGAGAGGCTACCTTCAATGCCCTTCCATGGTAATGAGATTGATGACTGTCTTATATGACATCCTAGAGCCTTCATCCAGTAGCTGAAGGAAGCAGAAGCAGACACCCACAGCTAAACACTAAGCCTAACTCCTGGAATCCAGTTGCAGAGAGGGAGGAGAGATGAGCAAAGGGGTCAAGACCAGGCTAGAGAAACTCACAGAAACAGCTGACCTGAATAGGGGGAGCTCATGGATCCCAGACTGATAGCTGGAAAACCAGCATAGAATGGATCCAGACCCTCTGAATATTGATGTTAGTTAGGAGGACTGAACAGTCTTTGGGGCCTCTGGTAGTGGATCAGTATTTATCCCTAGTATATGAATGGACTTTGGGAGCCCATTCTGCATAGAGGGATACTCTCTCAGCCTAGACACATTGGGGAGAGCCTAGGTCCTGCTCCAAATGATATGACAGACTTTGAAGATCCCCCATGGAAGGCCTCACCCTCCCTGGGGAGCAGATAGGGGATGAGTTGGGGGCTGAAGGGGGACAAGAGGGGAGGCTGAGGGAACTGGGATTGACATGTAAAACAAGCTTGTTTCAAATTTAAATAAAAATATTATCATAAAAAAGGCAAAATAAAAAAGAACTGTATGTTATTAAATGCCATATTCTGTAAATCTCTCAGTTGTTTGAAGATGACCTATCTAAAATATATCTCTGTTTGATCTTCAAAGTGTACCTAATTTGACTGCAAGTTTGATTGTAATAGGTAACAAACTACTTCCCTATATTTCTTTTGTCCTAAATAGTTTGTAATAATAATCTTAAAGGACTAGAAATCTGCGTTACATTGTTAAATGAGTAGGTACAATACCTTGAACAAGATTAAATATAAACAATATGTTCTAATGAAAATAACCTTAAATTTGTATCACTATACAAAGATCCATATCAATGTAAAATATTTAAAACTAGTAGTTGCTTTTCAAAAGTAAATTAAATAACCTCTTTATCATATCATACCACCATGTTGCACCATGAGGATAATGGACTAAATCTCTGAAAATGCAAGCCACCCCAATTAATTGCTTTTCTTTTGTGAAAGTTGCCATGGTCATGGTGTCTCTTCAAAGAAATAGAAACCCTAACTAAAACAGTCTCCTCTCATTTTAATAACTTCATTCAACCTCTGCCAGGGCAAGCCACAACTGTGCCATTTCCCCTCATCAGAAAATGTCTCTATTCACTCTGTATATCAAAAGAATAGTTTTCCTATAATCTGAATTATCATGTCTACTCCTTCAACAATCGGAATGTTTGTGCCACCTACTTCTGGTCTCCATGGTTTCCAGTGAGTTTTTCTAACTCATTTGAAGAATAATTTTCTTCCTCTTTCATCTTCAGAAGTTAATTGCTATATTTGGCCCACACTGTCTCTCCTCTCCTTCTGTGACTATCTTATGGCCCTACCTTCTCTCATTTTGTTAATAATAAGGAGTGTCCAATCCCTGCAGCCTGAGAAGTATGCATGGTGGCCAGAATTTCATAATCTGAGTGATCCCACCAGGTGGAACACTTTAACCAGCAAGGATGCACCTTGTCCTTTTAAAAATTCTGCTGGAAGTTTTCTTGATATAAGGAGCATGCAAACATCTAACAAGAGTAAGCTCTCAGAGCTTAACAGGTAATAGATACTTAAATCACAAAGCAAGCAAATCAGAGGGTCCCATAGTGAAACAGATACCCAAATGCCATAGGTGATGGTATATGTGTATGTGCTTGGGTCTGTCCTTGTCTGGTGGCTCTTTCCAACATGAATAGGAAAGGCCCATGGTGTCCATTTGCACAGCTGTGAAATGTTCTTCACACCCCAGTGTGAAGATCTAGCATGGGATCAAAGGAGATCTTGCTGTGACTACATTTGCCCCTACTCTGTCCAATCTGTCTCTTTCAGTTCAGAGAGAGTATTCATCAGTCAACTGCCTACTGCCAAGTCTCCACCTAAGTCCTGCTTCCTGGAAAACAGATGTTTCTGTTATATTAAAAAAAAAATCCAGAGATTCTGCTGCTTGGGACTCAAAATTTTGGTCCTCAGCCTTTGTCTTGGACAATTTGTGCTGCATTGTGTGTATTTTAGTTTCTTATAGCAGTCACCAAGCACTTGACAAAGGAGCAGTGTTAAAGAAGAGACATCCACTATGGCTCACAGTTTAAAGGGATACAGTCTATTGTGGTTGGGAAGGCGTCACAGGAGGAATAGCTTGGGCTATAGTGCAGGCCAGAAAGCAGAGGAGGGAAATGCTAAGCCAGCCTTCTGCTTTTTCACTTTTTATTAAGGCTTGGACCCTGTCCTATGAAATGGTACTGCCCACACTCAGGACAAAGCTGTGTACCTCAATTATAGCTTTCTGACAACATTCCCCCTAAGCATGGATTGAAGACCCAAGGCCCCTGGTACCAATTGTAGTGGTAATAAAAAAAATAACTTAATTCATTTACATTGTATAATTTATGATGCTTCCAAGATTTATGTATTTGTGGATGACTAAATTTGTACCTTGTTGGGCTGGAGAGATGGCTCGGCCGTTAAAGGCTAGGCTCACAACCAAAAACATAAATGTGTACCTTGTCTTTTTGTATTTTCTGTCCTTGTGTGTAAGTTTCTACTCTGACTACTTGAGATGGCTGAGGCTGTCTTGGGAATGAGAGCATCTGGCTGGGGAAATGGCAAGGAGTGTGCCGTGCCGTGCCGTGCCGTGCCATGCCATGCCATGCTATGCCATGCCATGCCATGCCATGCTATGCTATGCTGTGCTGTGCTATGCTATGCTATTTGGATGGATCTGTGCTACTGTCATGGTAAGACAAACGATCAGGACAAAGAGCATGCTAGAATGAGATGGTCTGGTTAGTGGAGACATCGGAAACTAAGGATTGAAGTTCTTTAAGTGACAATTACTTATTGGCAGCTCAAAAATGAATATGTGTTAGGCTTTATTGTGTACCCCAGAAAACCCTTGTCATCTGGAACTACAGAGATTGTGGCCCCATTTGGAAATAGTATCTTCATAGCTGTAAAAAGTGAGGTCATAATGGATAAGGGTAGACATCATCCAATGAATCAGAGTCTTACAAGGGGAGGAGATTCAGATACAGAAAGAGGGACACTGGGTGACAGGCAAGTTCTGCACAAAGGAAGACAGCGTGTGAAGATGTTTCCATCAACCAAAACTAGCCCAGAAGTGCTGGACAGCACTGGAAGCTGGGAAGAGGCCAGAAATATTCTTCTCTGGACATCAGGAGGGAACGTGGCATACTGACACCGTGATTCTGGATTCTCTCTCTCTGCATATGTGTGTGTGTGTGTGTGTGTGTGTGTGTGTGTGTGTGTGTGTGTGTGTGTATTATGTGTGTGTTATGCATGGTACTTTTCTAAGTTTACAAATGCTGCTTTGTACAAATGTGGGGGCCAGAACGAGATGCTGAGACATTGTTATCCTGTCTTATCGCCTTCAGACAGGCTCTGTCACTAAACCACAAGCTCACCATTCCAGCCAGGCTGCCTGGCCAGCAAACCTTCAGTGTCTGTCTGCCCCTGCCTCCCGGTGCTAGGGTCACAGGTGTGAGCACCATGCTAGCTCTTTATGTGGGTTCTGGGAATTAGAACAGTTCTTCATGCTTGCAGTGCAAGCACTCTTCCCCCACCGAGTCATTTTCTCGGCCCTTTCAGCCTTTTTAACTGAGAGAAAGCACTGCTGTTGTGGTGGCCTTTTGTGATTTGCTTTGGCAAGCCTAAAGCAAGAGTGAAGTGCAAAGGCATCCCTTCAAAACGCTTGTATGGAGCAAACCTATTTTGATACTGGATGACATGGGAGCCTGAACTGCTAGGTGAGGCTAAATACCTCAGATGAACAACTTAAGAGAAGTTTGTTTGGGCTCATGGACTCAGGGGCTTCAGCACATAGTCAGCTGTGTTTACACTTGTGGCAGGGCATAAATAGCATGGCTGGGGGCGTGGCTCAGGAAAGCTGTTTGTCTCATGGTTACCAAGGAAACACAGAGAGAGAAGGGGCCAGGACAAATTCAGCCTTTCAAGGCCCAATGACCTATTTCCTCCAAGGAGGCTGCCAGGCTCTCACAATCTCCCATTGTGCCTGAAGCTGTGACTTCATCACCCTGAACACCTGCAGGCATCATTAGCAGAGACAGGATCCTCCTTGTCATTCCCATATTCAAAATATGTTCCTTCCAGAAGTCCATTCGAACCCTGGGCCTGGGATTTTCTTTGTGGCAAGTATCCTTGGTTTCAGCCTGGGACCTTGCTTCCTCCTTTTGCTCCTTCTCCTGATGATTCATCAATGCAGAAAGAAACCAAAGTGCCAAGGTAGCTCTAGAAAACACCAAGAGCCTGGAATGCCAAAAGCTGTGGGCAGTGGGTGGGAGGCGCCATGTGTTTGGGATGTTGGATCTACATCCTGTCCTCGCTGTGTTTTCTGCATGATGACGCTTGTTTCCTACACTCTCAGACCTCGTGACTTGGAATTCGAAGTGCCAAGGCGACATGGTGTCATTTATGACAGCAGTAAGGCCAGTGGGGTCATAAGAACTAAGGTAGATGAGGACTGGACTGAAGCTAAAACTAAGCCAGGCATGTGGGGATACCCATGGGCCATGAAGGTGGAGGGGACCTAGTTCTCTGAAAGATGCCCCCAGAAACTTCAGGGGAGGATCTACGTAAAGGTGTTTCAGAATATTGATTTTTTTTTTCCTCACTCAACTTTTGTCTCAGTCATGAGCACATGTGACTGTTGTTACCCATGGCAGCCACGAGAGAAGGAAGAGAAAGAGCAGGGATCAGATGGAAGTCCCTTGCCCTCCTTGACGTGTCTTGCTATCTGGAATCACCAGATGGGTTTAACCTCCAGGTGTGCAGTGTCTGCGTACCGCACTCCTGAGTCCCACTTCAAAACCTCGGCTATCTCCATGAGACCAGGAGACACCGAATCGTTAGGAAAAGTGTCAAGACTGAGACTCTCCTCTGGCCTTTATCTCCTCTCTCTCTCTCTCTCTCTCTCTCTCTCTCTCTGTGTGTGTGTGTGTGTGTGTGTGTGTGTGTGTGTGTGTGTGTGTGTATGGCCATGTCCATCTTTAGAATGTTCCTTTCCTGACAGATGGCTCTGTCACCAGCTGCCACTGTCACCAAGCAATGTGATGACAGTTGATTGGGAGACCACCTATGCAGTGCAGAAAACAGTCTGCTCTTAGGGACAGACATCAAGGAAGGAGGGTGCTTTGTGTGGAAGAGAAGCTGGGAAGAGGGTTTGGAGAAACTGTGGTCTTGATCATCTGAGAGATGCCTGGCCTTGGAAGGTCATCCAGAAAGAAAGAGAATGACAGTGTGCCTGTTTATACTCCTTCTTGCTCTGACACTTGTGTGACAGTGTCGGGACCCCCGTCCACAGCTGCTCTAGCAGTTTCAGAATAAGTTAAGATTTAGATACTGTGACAGTATTTCTCAAACTACACTATCTTCTTTGACCAAAAAAAAAAAAAGTTGAAAACCTAAAAGGTAGCAAAATATCCTTCTGCTGAAACATTGGCATCTGCTGAGCATTTTGTTTGAAGTGGGTAATAAGATTTTGTAGTACAATCAATGATTACCTAGACAATTCCAGACGGCTCTGGAATTTTCTGTATTTGAAGGGACTGTAGAGTTTTCCCAGCCGCATAAGGTAGATAATACAGAACTTTCTCAAGGCCACAAAAGAAGTCACTGTTGCCATCAGAATGATCCTATCCTGATTCCTAGGAACAGGTTTACCCCATCTCCTTGCTTCTCGCCCAGGACCCTGGTCTACTCTTAGTGGGCAGAAGACCAGTGACTTAGAGTACACTTACAGAAAGGAAGGGTTTGCTGGGCCTACAATGCTTCCAAGCTTCATGTCTGTGGAGTGGATGATCTGGGTATGCCCAAGACTGCTGTCAGGGGAAGGGGACTTGTGCCTGGGTCACTTGCTCTGCAGTCGCTGTGCTGAAAATCTGAATCATTTTGAATAAGAGGCTCTCCTCTCCTATTTTGTTTTGGGCCTCCAGATGCCGAAGACGGGTAAAAAGGAGCTCAGCCTCTAGCAGTGACTCGTTCTTGTACTTATTATTTATTCCTAATCCTGTTACTGGAATGATACATTTGAGCTATTCAGTGTCAATCCTTCCTTTGAAGACAAAATTTGAGTGTGTTTATGACTTCCTGTTTCAGCCAAGATCCCCTCCCCACACCCATCTTTGCTGATTTCTGGCGATTTGGGAGGGGAGGTAGAAACACTGGAGTTTGTGGTTCCAAGTTATGACAGTCACGTGGTTTATAAAAAACATTTGGGGCTAATTAAGGATGAAAGAAAAACAAAGAAATGCGATTTAAAAGACACCACTGATCTGCTCAAATTTTGATACTCTATTTTAGGAGTGCTCTGAGAACTGTGGGTTTTCTTAAAGCAGGCTTTGGAGTTGGGAATTACACCAGAGTTCTTTAAGATCCAAAGCAGCCTAGTCACATAACTTACAGGCCCCTAATCAAAGAGGAAAATGTAGGGTCCCTGTTCTGAAGTCATTATGGTTTTCAAGGTGGATCTGGAACATTCCCTGTAACGTGGGGCCCCTGAAGGCATAGTTTTCCTTTCCTGTGCATTTAATGTGATGTAGACATCAGCCTGGTTACCCAGGTATGCTTCCTTACCTTGCCCATGACTTTCATGGCTCCATGAGACTATTTGACGGCTTGGTCTTATTAAATATTATGAGGCCCTAAATTTGCTATTTCTGGTTGTTTTTCGCCTTCTCAGAGGAAGAAGACCAGGGAAAGGTGAAACTCCTGGAGGAGGAAGAGGAGTCGACAATTCACGTTGCTGAGTTCAGAGACTCTAGTATCTCCCTGGAGGACTCTGTGTGCCTGTACTGAATCACGCTACACTATGGTCCATGCTAGAGGTCCACAGACCACCGTAGTGGTATCCAGATAGGACCATGATGCATTGTGGCCCCTTTTTGACATAAGTTCTCCAATAATAAACTCATTGGTCCTATTTAACAGGTCTCTGTAATTGAAGCTCATTGTGAACAGTTAGGGGTGAGATTTCATAGATGCAAATGCAGCCACCAAGGCTCGCCTCTGGCCTCGCTTCTTTCGAGTGAAGCCTTGTGAGTGGCGTGTGCTCAGAGGCAGGGAGATGTTGAGTCCAGATGAGTTCAAAGTAAGTCACTCCAACATGCCAAGCACGCGCTGTGCTCTCGTATAGGACATCTTTTATTGGATACTTTCCAGAAACTTGAGTTCGATTCCATGGATATAGATAAAGATATGGCAGGACCTCTCAGCAAAATCAAATTAATCTAAAAAACTAGAAACTTCTGTGAGACACAATAGAAATAGGGAGATGGGGAAATCGATTGGAACATGCATGCATGCACGCACGGATGCGGGCATCTGAACTCAAGGCCTCATGTTTGCACCACAAGCCCCTCACCCATCGTCTTCCCAGCACTCTCCACGCCGTTTCTAACTGCTTTGGAACATGTTCCAATGCCGCTTTCTGTGCGCTCTTTTAAACCCTGTTTTCTTTTGAGCTATGCTCCCCACTCTCCCTACACACGACTGACTCCCGTTTTCACTTGCTCCCTTCCGTCTAATATGTGGACAGTTCACTGCTTCCTCCCTTCCCCCAAAGTATTACACGTAAAAGCTATTCCGTGCAGTCCACATGCACTGACGTTTGGTGTTGAGGGAGGGAAGGGAGGGCGAATACAGCCGGGTGCGGGATGGAAATGTTAGCGTGCCTCGCCTCCCCATCCCACGGCCCCGCCCCTCCTTCACCAGGCTGACTCTCTGTGCCCATTCTCATCTCACCCTTGGCCACCACTCGGCACAGTCTCTCTAAACACCAGCCTCCTCATGGCTTTTTCCCCTCTTACAAATTTTGAAAAGGTTTTCCTGTCAGTCTTCTTCAAACTGACTTCCCTGTCATGGATATACAGAGGAGAAGCCAATAAAACCCACCCTCCCACAAAGGCAAGGTAGAATTTTGTCCTTCTCCCAATTTTATGCTTTGTCCGTGGGGGGGGGGGGAATCAGATAAGAAAGTTTATGCTTTCTCCAGTCACTGATTGGCCAATAGTTCTCCTATGTGGGATATCTCCTCCTCAAGCTGACCTTGCTAACCAGGATCTATGTATGCGTTCTGCCTGCTGGAGTCTAGCCTGGACTTCGCTCCAGCAGACACTGCCAAGCTTCCTGCAGAACAACCAGACAGAGTTTTTACATATAAACAGGAGGGTTTGCAATTCAGGACAGGAACCTGTCCATAGCCAATTTACAGACTATAATCCAAACTCTAGTAATTAGGCATTGGCCGACCTGCTGTAACACAGTACAGGGTGTCCCTGCTAACTGCCACATTTAGGCATTGGCCGGCTGTAACACGTACACAGTGTCCGCGCTCACTGCCACAGACACAGCGCCTTTCCTGAATGCAAAGGCAACTGCTGCCACTTCTTTGGGTGTAGCCAACTTTTCCTTCCTCTTTGAAATCACAGCAGTTGTTAAGTGAGATCGGATGCATGGATGAACAGGAAAGGCCCCTGCATCTTTGGTGGTGTCCGATAAGCACAGTGGTGAGCAGACCTTGCTGAAGGGTACTTGGCAGGGTGAGTATGCTGTGTTATCCTAGATTTCTCTGAAAGACTTAGTGTCTGAAGAATTTTCTAAGCTGGCAGGCTTAGAGGTAAAGGAGCACTGGATGTAGGAAATCCCAATTGCATGTATTTATAATTACACTCATAAAACTAAAAAATGACTACAAATGGGTGTGGTGCTATACACCGTTAATCCTAACACTGGGAGGCAGAGGTGGGCAGATCTCTATGAGTTCGAGGCCAGACAGGTCTACAGAGTGAGTTTCAGGCCAGCCAATGGTACATAATGAAACACTGTCTCAAACAAACAAAGAGATGACTTCAGGTATTATGTTCTCAAAAGATATCTTCCTAACTGGCATAGTTTGTTTTCTAAGCCACAGTTTCCTATTCCCACCAAAAAGGTAAACTCACTAGAGCCAAAAATCAACTGTGAAGAAACTGCCATGCGCATCCTATAGTCATGAGCCTGTTGCATGACTTCTTCTGGCTGGAGCCTCAGTGAACCCCAATGGATGGCAGACAGTAGGGCAGGGACTGGTGAAGGGCTTTGGCCTGCCAGGAGGCTGCAAAGAATAAAAGCAAAGAGGTAGACAAGTCAGGATCTTTATCTTAAGGACATCACAGCAAACTAAGAGCACTGGAAATTAGTGCTCAGCTGACTTCCTTTTTCCAATTCATTCTGTCTGGGACTCCAGTACATGGAAAGGTTCTGCTCACATTCACGGTGGGTTAAACCTCCTTAGAAAGACCTCCACAGACACACCCAGAAATGTGTCTCGTAGGTGATTCCACAGTCAGGTGGATGATGAAGATAAACCATCACATTCATCTAGCTATAGGTCTATCAGGTCTGTGGACTCTTTCAAAAACAGTTTCATTTTCCCTACAGCTTTCCTTTTTTCTTTTTCCTTTTTTTTTTTTTTTTTTCCTCCTCTCTACTCATAGTCTCTTCATCTTTGCTCTATGCTATTATTTCTTGTCCTGCTGTGCTAGCTGGCACTTCAATTCCTAGTCACCCAAAACCTGAAGTTACACTGATGATTTCAGATTTGGAGGTAGGGTAGTCTCAATGTACACATGAACAGTTCAAATCCCTCTCAGCATCACTTCCATTGCATCCCACGGCTTCCGTGTGCTGCATTTGCATTGATCTCTGAGTGTTCCTGATTTAGCATCTAATTTATTAGATTCCATCTTTCAGAGTGTTCAATTTCCATAACTCTGACCTCTGCCACTGACTCCTAGCTTTATCTTGTTGTAGTTGAAGATGCTACATTCTAAGTTCTCTGCAGATGCCTGAAACCATGGATGGTGCTGATCTCTGCAGAAACCAAGTTTCTCTTTGAAGTTGCCGGGCTCTGCAATGTGCCTGTCATTGATCTACACAGCTGGGTTGCGCTTCTCCCTCTGTGGTCAGAAGACCTATTGGTACTAGCATTGGTTCCTGAGCTCAGGATGACTTCTTGCACCTAGTCTAGAGGCAGAGCAATGACCTTTGTTCGTATCTGGGAAGCAAGAGTCAGGCTTGTCTGCTTCTACGCCCATCCCAGAAGCAATGACATCTGCCTGTGTCCTGAGCCGAAGGGCCATGTTTCTCATCTTGTGACTTAGGAGATGGACAAGCTCCAAATGCACACCTTCTCTTCTCTCATCCCTCCAGCTGGATTCACAAGACATCCAAGTAATCCTGAGGCCCACAGGGGTGGCCCACAGAGAAACCAGCCCCTATGATGAGGTTCTAATGGCATCCTACAGATGCAGAATGACTTGTCAGTTTAGAATTGCTGCGGACTTCAAACCCAGGAGACTGCCTTCACACCCACGCACAATCTCATCTTCATGGGCCTCTCCAGGGAGCTTACCACAGAGACCTTCGAGACACAGGAGTCAAGAGTGGATCAGAAACTGTTCATGGAAACAGGCACACAGATCCTTGTCATCGCCTAAACCCTGTAGTGTAAGAAGAAAATGCCTGGGGGTGGTGGGGGAACAAAGCTCATAAAATGTTGGTACACAAATATCTTTAGCAATCTTATTTCATGCAATGAAATGCTACCCAGAAACAAAAAGAAATAACTACTTATATATACAAGAATCTAGGTAGTTGTATTAACAAAAAAGCCTATTTTGAAAGGTTACATATGATACAATTTCATTTATATAAAATTTTTGAGACGTCAACTCTGTGGGAGTGGAGAGTGAGTTTTCAGTTGAAGGAGAAAAAGAAAGAGGGTTGGGACAGAGCAAGGGAATACAAAAGAGCAATATTTCTATGGTGTGTATTTTTGTATCTAGATTCAGATGTTTGACTAAGACAATCTAAATGGTAGATAAAACATACCAACGCCTTGCATATGTAAGCACACAGAGACTCAAAGGCAGTTTAAAAGAAAGCCAAGGTGGCATTAGGTCTGTAGTTTAACAGTGGCAGGCTGTTTAGTTAACAGTCACAGCTCTAGCCCGTGTAGTTCTGATGGGAGAAAGTATGCTCATAATGCACTCTTTATACCATTTATTCACTACTACCCTGTAAGCTAGAATTCCTCTTACAAAAGCCACAGGCTGTCAGACCTGATAACTCAAGAGCTAACTATTCCCATTAGTAAGACTGATGCTTACAGATTAACAGATATTACCCTTCCCCGGACAGCTAATAGCACAGTGCTGTTATGTATACCATCTTCACTAAAGCCAGGGGGTGAACACAGAAAATCCATGTGCAGCACAGAAAACTTAAGCCAGAGCATCTCTTGATGTCAGACATTAAAGGGATACAAATAAAAAAAATCAAATTACTCCTACTTACAGATTATATGCATGAGATCCAAAAAAATTCACCAGAAAGCTAGGAATTACTGACAAAACCAACTCAGGAAAAATCAGTAGCCTTTCTTTATACCAACAAGCTGCCTATTCACAATAACCTCAAAAATATGAATGTAGGCCCAGCTACACACCTGAGACTGTGTTCTTATCCAGAATGTCATACCAGAAGAATCTTTGCAAGATAAAGAAAAATCAGACTATAACAAGAGCACCAAGTCTCTTAGTTGATCCTAAGGTCCTTTGCTGACACCTACTGTTGATCTAGGGTAGGCCGTGCCAAACAGGTCACCCTGTACTGATGTGTTCTCCTTCCTCTTATTGCAATGTTTGTTTTCTTCTCTACTGGCACATAACTCTCAAAGAAACTGAGATTATTCTCATTCACAGTAAAAAAAAAAAAGACTCAAATTTGCTAATTAAGATGAGTGAGAAGTGATGATGATTGTGGTGGTGGTGATGATGGTGATGATTGATAATGATGGTGATGATGACGATTGATAATTGGGGTGGTGACGGTGAGGATGATGATAATGATAGTGATGGTGATGATGATGGTAATGATGGTGAGGATGATGACAATTGATGGTGATGATGACAAATGATGGTGGTGGTGGTGATGATGATTGATGATGATGATGGTGGTAGTGATGATGGTGTTGATAATGATGGTGAGAATGACGATGATGCTAGCAACATCAAAATGTGCCTCTCTGACTCTCAGACCAGAGAGTATTGGTGCTCACAAAGTTGTCTGACATTGTGTTCACTTTTAACACAGTCCAAATAACTTAGGACACTTTACGAATCATCAAAAAAAATATGCATTGTGTAGAAGGAATGATGCTGGTAGTTTATGACACCTACTAGACATTTTGAGGTACTAGTAGCAACAAAATTTCTTGAAAAGTGAAACCTGTGGTCAAACTTTGAGGAGAAATAAGTACTCTTCCTCTTGGAGTGACTTGATTTTCTGGCTTTTTAAGATTTTTGGTTATTATTTGACAGTCTTCCGCGGGTATAATCTGGGTACTCTTGTCCATCCCAATCATAGTGAACCTTTTTCCCCAACAAGCCCCACACCTGTTTTTGTCCTTTGTTGTTTGTTTTGGGTCCTGGAGGGCCCAGTGAGTTCAGTTACGGTTGCTATCTGGACAGCAGTTATTTCCCGGCACATGAGCACCAGGGGCTCCACCCCAGACTCCCAATCCCCAAGCAAGCATTAACTTCTAGTAGCTCTGAGTGGGGTCTCATGAGCCCCTCCCTCACTTGAATATTTGTATCAAGTTAAAAAGAAATATCACCTTAAGACAAAAAAAATATTTATGACATTTTTTAGTTATTCAGGAAGGATTGGGAATTCTTATTCCCAGTTTGGGAATTTAGTTCCCAGGTGGCTTGGCACACTTCAACCAAAGTATAGGTCAGAGTAGAACAAATACCACCAGAAATCCTAGCTATTTAGGTACTTCATCCTGTGACTATGAATGAGTTGTGGGATTTTTCTCTGATTTCACTTCTACTTTTTTCTTTTTCTTTAAAATGCAAGACTGTCCTACAATGTCTAATGTCCAAGATAATTTTTAAATTAAAACTTAATTATAAACATATTTCTGGAAGAAAAAAATCAATTTTATATGAAAATGCTTTGAAACTTCTGAGACTATATGTAATAGGGCTAGAAGATGCTATGCAGGCCACTTGTAGCATCTCTGCAGTCATTCCTGCATGCTCCAGTACCAACCTGCTAGGCAGATGGGCCCAGCGATGCAATAGTGGCATGGAGATTATTGGGATAACCAGCTGCTTTGGGATTTGTTTGTTTGTTTGTTTGTTTGTTTGTTTTTTAAGTTTGTTTGATTGGTTGGTTGGTTTTCTTTCTTTTTCGAGACAGAGTTTCTGGCTTTCCTGGAACTTTCTCTATAGATCAGGCTGGCCTTGAACTCACAAAGATCAACCTGCCGCTGTCTCCCAAGTACTAGTATCAAAGGTGTGTGCCACACAGTGTGTGGGTTGTTTTTGAGGCTTGCTCTACAGAAAGGAATTCATGCTTGGTACTATAAACTTAGTCAAAAGCCCCTAAGTCTGGAGGCCATGGGCCTATAAGTATCTACTACTGTTGTTTTGCTAAATGGACATGCTGTCAAACAGCTCTTGAATAGTTATGCTCATGCCCACAGATTAGTGCTACCCTCAGCCTTGGCCAGGGAAGCTTCTCCCTACAGTGGTAAACAGGTAAAGCGGAGACTGAGAACTAGTCAAAGTGCTGAGAATTAATAGCTATGGAGGGGCTGGGCCCTAAATGGAACATCTGTATCAATCTCGGCCCCCTAAGGCTCAGGGAACTTCTGGGGGAAGGACAGAAAAACAAATCTAAGCACCTATGGCTTTGGAAGAGTCCTTAAAACACTGTTTGGGGGACATGGCATGGCCATTGCCCATATGAACTCACCGTAGCTATGGTGACCTGCACAAGATCAAGCCAACAAGACCAGTCAGCGTCCCGACAGGCAGCACTGATTGGACTCAATGGGTTATTAACCAAAAAACAAAACAAGGTTGGGGGTGAGAGGGACATGAAAGGGGCTGAGGGGCATGTTAGCCTGAAGGAGTAGGAGGAAGGAGTTAGGGTTCCTGGGGGCAGTGGAGCTGAGAGTGTGTATGACTAAGAAGTATTGTTTACATGAATGTTTACATGAATGAAAATATCAGAATAGACATTCTACTTTTAAAATTACATGTAAGATAAGATTATTATATATTTCTCTTTCCAACCTAAAAAATACACTGCAAGTTCGTTCTGACAAAGGAACTCTAAACTGCTTCACAGAAAACAGCGAACATAAAAACATGTGATTGTCATCAGCCTCTTGGTGGCCCAGATGCACGGAGGACAGTTACAGTTCCACCCCAGAACACATGCCCTGGGTGAGCACATGCCCAGGCGAACAGGTCATCAGCCACCACTATGATGAACAAGTAAATATGGCGGATAAGCGGAAAGAGAGAGAGATAGAAAGGTCCATTGCTGAGGAGAGATGTGAGCTGAAAAGTTGAGGGCAGTGAGGGACTGGCTGAGGTGGGTGGCCTGCTTGCCACCTCGGTCCATGGTGATGTTCAAGGCCTGGGCTGCCGCCAAGGGCCATGCCTGGGTCCATGGCCCTGACACACTGTGGTGGTCTGTGCTGATGCCCATGACTACTGTTACCATTGAGGACCCTGCAGATGCCCAGAGGCTGGGCCACCACCTGTGACCACGTCAATGTCAGAGGAATGTGCCCCCACAGTGGCCGTGCCGTTTTAAGAGGGCCGCCCTGCCACCTGGGCGCATGGTGACACCAAGGCCTGGTCTGCTGCTGAGAGCTATGTCTGGGTCCATGTCCTTGCTGCAACTGGGCTCTGTGTTGATGTCAGTGGCTCCTGTCACCACTGAGGGCCATGCAGACGTCCTTTGCCTGGGCTGACACCTAAGGCACTTTGGTGTTTGAGGGTCAAGCTGCCACCAGGGCCATATAGATCTGGATGGCCTATGTTGCTTCCCAGGGCTATGGTGACATCTGGAACCAAACTGTGGCAGAGGACAATGTCTGGGTTCATGGCCCTACCACAGCCAGCATCTACATTGATATTCATAGCTCCTGTTACCATCAATAGCCAAGCGGATACCTGGGGCTCGGCTGCCACCCCAGGACATGTTGGTGTTTGAGTGCTGTGTTGCCACTGGGGCCATGCCAATCTGTGTGACCTGTATGCCAGCTAGAGCCATGATGACAACCATCCCAGGCTGCTGCCAGGAACCATGTCTGGGCCCACGGTCCTACTGTACCCTGGGTCTATGCTGATGTCCATGGCCCATGTTGCCACAAAAGACCACATAGATACCCAGGATCTGGATTGCCACCTGTTGCAAGGTTGGTATCTGAGGGCTGTGCCAATGTCAGAGCCATACAGACCTAAGTGACATGCACTGCCAATGTGGGCTGTGGCATCAAATGGGCAGAGTGTAGTGATATATTATTTATGATTTATTAAAGCTTGACTGAGGATGCAGAAAGCAAAGTTAGCCACAAGCCATAGAAACCAGACACGCACCTTTAATCCCAGCAGCCAGAAGCTAGGAGGTGGTGGTGCACACCTTAATCCTAGGACTCGGGTCACCCAGATCTAAACAGGAGTGAATCAGACTAAAAGAGAATTATAGCTCACACCTTTGATCCCAACATTAGGGCAGTATAGAAGACAGAGGCAAGGTCTCAGAGGGGCATTCATTCCCCAGCCACGCTGAGGAGAGGTTACAGTCTGAGGCTTAGTGAGAGCTCGTGGAGACAGGATCAGCCCACTCAGCCTGAGGTAGAGATAAGAAGCTGGTGGCAGCTTCTTTGCTTTTCTGACCTTCAGCTTCAAGCTTGAACCCCAATATCAGTCTCTGAGTCTTTTATTTCTCATGTTACAGCAGAGCTGTGGCCAAGCCATGTCTGGGTTCCGTGGTTCAACAGCAGCCAGGGCCTTCGTGGATGTCCAAGGGTCCTATTACCATCAAGGGCAATGAGGATGCCTGTGATCTGGGCCACCACCCGAGGCCATACTAATGTTCGAGGGCCAAGTAGCTACTGAGTCAATGCCATCTGAGCGACCTACAATAGGAGTCAATGAGGATGCCTGTGATCTGGGCCACCACCCGAGGCCATACTAATGTTCGAGGGCCAAGTAGCTACTGAGTCAATGCCATCTGAGCGACCTACAATAGGGGTCATGGTGACATTCTGGCCCCAGCTGCTGCATGTCTGAGTCCATGGTGCAACTGTAGTCGGGGTCTGTGTTGCCACCAATGGCCAGGTGGATGACCAGGGTCTGAACCATGTTAGTGTCTGAATGGCCATACAGATCTGAGCAGCCTGCGTTGCCACCCAGGGTCCATCCTGGCCTGGGCTGCTGCCGAGGACCATGGCTGGGTTCATGGTGCTGCCATTGCCTCAGACTGCTGATGTCCATGGCTCCTGTTACCACCGAAGGCAGTGAGGGCAGTTTGCCCCGCCCCTCACTGATGACAGCACTGGGGAAAACTGGCCCTGAACCCCACCAACTGCAGAACTCAGGAAAGTGGGCTCTGCACCTTGCCTGGGCAGCACAGTGGAGCTCACCCTGTTGGTGGGGTGCAGGTGGTCTTGCCCAGTGAACTTGTGTGAGGAATCTGGCCTCGCCCCCCATCTGCCACGTGGTGGAGTGGAGCAGGGGAGAGGGCAACACAGTTGAGCTGACCCTGTTGGTGAGATGCCCTCTCCCACCCCTTGCCACCTGCAGCAGGCAAGAGAACTGGCCCCAGGGGCAGGAGAGCAGGAGAGCTAGCCCTGCCCCTCACCTGGGCAAAACAATAGAGTGGGCCTGGTGGTGTGGGTGCTGGTGAGCTAAGGGCATGAGAACCTGTCCCAGTCCTTGCTGCTTACTGCAGTGGGTGAACTAGCCCCGGCAAGGCTGAAGAGCGCACCCTGGTGGTGTAGATGAGGGAAAGCTGGCAGGCTGACCAACCCAGCTTCCACCCAGGCCCAGAACCAGGGATAGATGTTCACCCCATCTATAAACTGCTGGAGCCTGTGAAGCCAGCCCCACAGACACAGAGCTGCAGGATCTCCACGACACAGGGCAACAACAGGAGAGCCAAGGGGAGCCCCAGTGAGGGCCCAGCATCAAAGGCATAGCAGAAGCCAGAGGACTCAAGCCAGACCAACGACTCATTGCAATGAACACTTGTAAATAAAGATGAATGGGCTATAGGGCATACGGTGTGAGTCACTGGGCCACACCCCAGCTTCCATGTGGAGACTTTCGTTTTGTATGTTAGGGGTTTGTTTTTTTTCTTTTTGGGGGGGGAGGTTGCAAGGGCAGAGAGCAGGTATGAAGGGACAAGGAGATGGATGGGATCAGGACAGGTGATGTGGAACCCACAAATAATCAATTAAAAAGTCTAAAAAAATAAAAAAGCACACCCTAACTAAGGAATAGACTCCACTAGGTCTGCCAATCCATAGCCTTTAAATAAAGAACCTCCCAAGGGAAAATAATTCTGCCATCACAGCAAACTGATGACTAAGAGCAAAGCTATGATTACCAGGGAATGCCTAGAGTGCTTCCAGAAAAGGCGGAAACTTGATTTCCAGGTGTGCTCACTCAGGTGCGTTGACATGCCTGTCCACCCAGGGAAAGTGACATTTGCATGACATGTAGAACCAGGCCCTTTATTGTTAAATTTAACCTAAGGAGAAGCAGCTAAAGCGCCTCAAACCCAGAGCGGGGGCTGGACCCAAACACCTCCTCTCCCTCCGCCTTTTCTGCTTTCCTTTTTCTCTTCTCTGTACTTACCATCCTATTTCTTAGAGGACAATTCTCAGCTTGTTTTTTGTTTGTTTGTTTCCTTTCCTCTTTCCAAATCTTAAGCTTTTCAGCACCTTCCTGTAGTTTGTTTCAACCTTCATTTTTCCCCTCCTTTGGCTGCTCCTGTATTGGTTAAATCCATTTCGCCAGAATTGTGTTTTCTCTCACATCCAGGCTGCTCTTCTGAGCTCAATCTCAACTCTTCCTCTTCCGCTTTCTCATTCTCCTCTGGTGCACTTGTTGAGGGCAGAGCGCATGGGCAGATTCTATGGGAGCCACAGTGGTATTCCTGCTGACTTAGGCTCAGGGTTGGTCCCTGGTAAACCTACAGTACCCTTGACAGTCGGGGCTCAGCTTGCTGTTGTGAGCTGGCAGTTACTGAGGCCACTGGTCAGTTGATGAACTACTGTGTGATCTTGTGTAGGTCTGGATGGTTCCAGGTTGCGGGGGGAGGGTACAGAACGTTTGAGGGTTAGGGTTACTGTTAAGGTTAAGATGTTTGAGTAGACATTCTGTACCTGGGTCTGGAATCAACCTCTCTCTGTACAAGTGGTGTCTCTGAGCCTCTGGCTTTCTGTACTGTAGTATAACGTTCAAGTTCAACTTGAGGAGTCATGGCTTGTTTGGATGCTTTATTGGGTCAACAAAATGGATTCTGTCAGACTAAAACTTGGTAGAGAAATTTGACCATATTCATCCATTTCTTGCTTCTGTTTTATCTGCAGTACTGCAACACTCAGGCGGCTAAAGCACCGTGAGGTAGAAATTACATCTATTTCTGTCCAGTATTCCACACCCATTCACCTCTGTGGCAGGAGCAGACATTACAATTAATGTCCACCCCAGGTGGAGAAGAGATCCTGCCATCACCACCAGCACCGCCATCACCCAGCCTGTGTGGTGGAGGGGACTAGCATCCAAGATTTAATAATTTGTATCTACTGTTTGAACAGTGAGTGCTTTCCTCTCTGAACACCCAGGATGAGTAGAGAATGTAAAATGCTCAACAGAGCGCTAGCCGTTTGAGCCAGTGGTGGTGTATGTAAGGCTGAATATTTCTAAAAAATTAGCTACATGAATCAGCCCAGGTGCCCAGCATCCATGAGTGGAAACTCTGACCTAGAATTGTCTGACTTCACACCTAAATTCAAAAGGCAAAAGTATCTGCGTGGCAAGGAACTTCTCAATGGCATGAGAAAGGCCATTTAGCATCCTCCATAAATAGTGGGAAGACTCTTTAAAATAACCATGGTGTGGCACTATACCCACCCTCAATACATCATCCCTCACTCTCTGCATCCCTCTACAGTGTGTCATTTCTTCTTACTGAGAGACAGCCGGAGAGAGGCAGGGTAAGACTATTTCTTCATACATTTGATTCTTAATTGAACTTAAACATTTGCAAAATAAATAGCTGGGCCCAGTAAGACAGCTCTATCTACAGGGAGAGCACTTGCCACACAAGCCTGATGACCCTGAGTTTGTTTCTTGGAACTTACTGTGGAAGAAGTGAACTCCTCACCAAAAATTGTTCCCTGGCTTCCATGTGTCCCATAGCATGAGTAAAGCTGCACACTCCCTCTCCATCCCTCTCCCTCCCTTTACCTCCCTTTCTTCCTCACACAATAATTATAGAATAATTTTAAATACATTTATTTAATATTTATTTTAAACAATTTTTGCCTCCATATACGGATGTATACCATGTGTATGCAGTGCCCACAGTAGCCAGAAGAGGGCATTAGATCCCCTAGAACTGGAGTTATAGGTGGCTATGAACCACTCTGTGGGTGCTGAGAACTAAACCTGGATCTTCTGCAAGAACAGTAAGCACTCTTCTTTTTTTTTTTTCTTTTCTTTTCTTCTTTTTTTTTTTTTTTTTATTCATTGTTTTGTTTTCTGTTTCTTGAGATAAGGTCTCATTATGTTGCCTTGACTGGCTTGGAATTCAATATGTAGATCAGGCTGGCCTTGAACTCACAGAAATATGCAGGGATTAAAGGTGTACAGCACCATGACTGACTCAGTAAGCACTCAACAACTGAGCTGTCTCTCCAGCCCCTAGAATAAATTTTTAAATAATAAAATAAATTTTTGCTTTGATAAATGAAAGATGGCAGAAGTAATTCTGAGAGATACAGAGACTGAGTCTTAAGAAGTTCCTTCCCATTTTACCTCTGACATAAGATGCTATGGAACATGAAGCACCTGGAGAAGAACCGAGGCAACCTTTCTGGCAGCCAAACACGCTACTGAGACCATCTCACAATCGCCAGTACCTGCAGGCAGCTACACACTGATTCCCAGGTAAGAGCAACGCAACATAAGGCCCTCTGGATTGCCAACACAATCACAAGAGTCGGTGTCAATCAGTCACTGTCCAGAAGAAACCAGTACAGTCTCAAGGATATTTAAATTTCAAATCACACTCTGAGTGTCCTCACCCTTCAAGAACAATGTTCCTAGCTTGGAAAATGAAAGTGCCATCATTTTTTTTTTCTAACATCCGGACCAGTCCCTCCCTCCTTTCCTCCCTGTCTCCCCCCTATCACCTACCACCCCTCCCCATCCACTCCTCCTCTATTTCTATTCAGAAAAAGGCAGGCCTCCCATAGATATCAACAAACTTGGTTCAAGTTGCAGTAAGACTAAGCACTTCCATTCATGTATTAAGGTAGGGCAAGGAGACCCAGTATGAGGAACAGGGTCCTAAAAGCCAGCAAAAGAGTCAGAGATAGCCTCTACACCCATTGTTAGGAGTCCTGAAGAACACCAAGCTATACAGCTGTCACATGTGTGCATGCAGAAGGCCTATGTAGGCTCTCTGGTTGTCAGTCCAGTCTCTTGAGCTCCCATGAATCTGGGTCAATTGATTCTGTGGGTTTCTTGTGGTGTCCTTACCCCTTTGGGTAAGTATTCTCTGAGCTCGGCCTCATGTTTGGCTGTGGGTCTCTGCATCTGCTTCCACCAATACCTGGATGAAGCCTCTCTGGTGATTATTAGGCTAGGCACTGATCTATGAGTATAGCAGAATAACATTAGGCATCATTACCTTGACATTTGTGTTTGGTTCTATCTTAGGTCTCTGGGCCATCCAGCTTCTAGGATAGAAAGTGCCACCTTAATTGTCCCACTCCAATTTGCCTAAATATCCTAACATCCTCCTAAGAGATCACAACACTAAATCTTAAATGATTCTGTCCTGATTAAAAAACAATAAAAAAAGAAAATTGGGTTACTTTGAAGCATATATTCTTTGGTTTAAAGTAAATACTACACTGCTATGCTATTCACACAAATGACTATATCTGAGTCAATATTATTAATAACAAATAAACATCTTTGAGGACAGGAAATCACTAAATGCGTAAGAGTACCTGCTGCACACACCTGACAACCTGAGATCAGGTCCCAAAGCCAAAAGCCTGACTCAGTGTGGAAGTGAGGATAATCCCAGCATGCCCTGGAGTCTTTTGGAAGCATCTCCAAAAGAACTCACGTGACCAACGCCTCAAGATTCACACACACACACACTTTTAAATTAAACGTCCTTATATATTAATAAAACACCATGTCTACTTTAAATGGGGTTTTGGACAAGAATAAAGGAAATTTCTCTTTGGTGACTTTCATGATCTCAGGGTCTTTGCTGTACTATAAGAAAAAAGATAAATATAAATGCACAAAAGGCTAATAGTTACTCATCATGAAAAGTCTAAAGATAAATAATAAATACAAAAGGCTCCAGATCTAAATCCCTTTCAAATACATTGTTACAAATAGAAAGTTATTTATCTTAAAATCTTTGCCCTCAGATCTTAAAACCAAAAATAGAAGTTATAGTGATAAAATAAATGCAGTTAAATTTTAGAGCTAAGGTATGTTATTAACTTTGCTGTACACATACAGACACACACACAAACATATATATATGTATATGTATATATGAATATAAAACACACACATATATATAGCTCAACAACATATGAACATACATACATGTCTAAATAATTAGACTTGAAATTTAAAATTCAAATAATGTCATCCCAAAATGTTTAACTTTAATTGTTAATACAAATATAAACTACTAATTTACCTAGCGCAAGATGACTTTAGATTTAATACTAAAACAATCAGTTGTCTCAATTTATCTGAAGATTTGTAAAGAAAATAAAATCCACACCTACTCATGGTGTAATGTAACAGCCATGATTTTTTTTTAAAGTAAAACTCGTGTAAAATAAGGAAAACATACACTTCTATATGCTGATAAAAAGGTTTTTACAAAAAACAAACAAACAAAAAACACGCTAAGGCCATTCATACTTGTAAAGAATTAGCAGTGATTACACACAAGCAAGAACAGTCTTCGATTTCCTGCTGGAATCCAGAAGGGTGGGGGATGCAGGATTCAACAGGACAAAACGTGAATGCTTTTGCTTCTGTGTGGCATGATTTCTGTGATTGTAGAAAATCCAAAATAACCTCAAAACAGTTTAATTTGCATTTTTGTGTCACAGTTAAAGATGTCAAACACTTTTTAATATTCATTGGTCATCATACGTGCTTTGAGAATTGTCTACTCAGTTCTTTAGTATATTCATTGATTGGATGGTTTTAGTTTAACTACTGTAGTTCTTTATATATTCTTTCTATGTTTTTAGTTAAAATATAATTACATTATTTCCCCTTCCTTTTCTTCTCTTCAATCCCTCTAATATCCCTCTACTCCCTCTCAAATCCATGACCTCTTTTATTGGGGGGGGGGGTGTACAAGTGTGTGTATGTATCTGTGTGTGTATGCGTGCTGGGTCTATTTAGCATTTAGCATGACCACTTTAGTATCAAATAATCAATTAGTGCCTCATCCCTAGGGAAAATAAATTCTCCCTCTCTTGGTAGTCATTAGTTGCTTATAGGGGCTGTTACAAGTAGGTTTTCCTGCCAGCCTGGACCCACCACAGCACCAGCCCCAAATAACACACAGAGATTCTGTAT
The DNA here is from genome assembly GCF_943737965.1 of Phodopus roborovskii. Taxonomy (NCBI): domain Eukaryota; kingdom Metazoa; phylum Chordata; class Mammalia; order Rodentia; family Cricetidae; genus Phodopus; species Phodopus roborovskii. The sequence continues at coordinate 509,782 of NW_026126638.1, forward strand.
TTAATATTATGCTGTTGGCCAGGTACTAGTTTCTTATCGGCTAGCTCTGTCTTAATTATTAACCCATTTCTATTAATCTAAGTATTTCCACCTGGTCTCATCTTACCAGAGAGTGGGCTGGAGTTCTTCTCTCTCCCTTCTTTCCATCTTGACTCCTCCTTACTACTTCCTCGAATCCTCCTTGTTTCCTAGTCCCGCCTATCTTGCTTTCCTATTGGCCAACAGTGCTTTATTCATTAACCAGTATGAGAAACATATTTACAGAATGACATCTCCCATCAAGGGGCCTCTTGAAATTTCCCTCTTCCATGCTACACTGGTCTTGCCATTGTTTGGGGCCTTGTGTTAGGTAGGCAGCTGATGGGAGATGTCATTCTGTATATGTTTCTCATACTGGTTAATGAATAAAGCACTGTTGGCCAATAGGAAAGGAGATAGGAGGGACTAGGAGACAAGGAGGAAAGAGGAAGTAGTAAGGAGAGCCAAGATGGAGAGTCAGAGAAAGCAGAATGCCGGCCGGCTCCCCAGTAAGAGAAATACATAGATCAGCAGAAATGGGTTAATACTTAAGACAGATCTAGCCGATAAGAAACTAGTACCTGGCCAACAGCATAATATCAAATACAGAGTCTCTGTGCATTATTTGGGGGCTGGCTCGGCGGCAGGACAAGACTGGTGGCGGACGGTAAAACCATACTTCTTACAGGCAGCCATGGTGTTTCATTAGATGTCTCACTAGAAGACACCATCTTACAGCAGACTTCCTGATCCTCTGGCTCAATCAATCTTCTCCACATCTTCTTTCTCCATGTTTCCTGAGCCTTAGGTGCCAGAGTTATGTTTTAGATTTACCCATCAGGGCTAGGGACCCCATGATCAGTTGATCTCAGTATTGACCAGTTGTGGTTTCTGTGATAGTCTCCACCTGCTGTAAAAAGAAGCTTCTTGATGAAAGGTGAGAGATACACATATCTGTGGGTATACAGATAAGAATTTAGAGTACAGATAGGAATTAAGCTGCTTTGGTAAAGTGGTAGTGTTACAATAGATTTGATTACATTGTGTAAAGATATATCACTGTAATTGATTCCATATAAAGCTAAAAAGCCAAAAGCTAGGCAGGGGGTATAGGCAGAACTTCAGGGCAGAAAGAGAACTCTGGAAAGAAATCGGAATTGCCAGCTGGACACAGAGGAAGCAGGGCATGCAGGGAGAGAAAAAAGCCATGAGCCATATGGCAGCATGTAGATTATAGAAACGGGTTAAGTTATAAGAGCTAGTTAGAAACAAGCCTAAGCTAAGGCCAGTCTTTCATAATTAATAAGAAGTCACTGTTTGGGAGCTGGCTGGTGGGACAAAGAAAAACTCTTTACATGGTGGTAGGAGGTTCTATTCTAAATCCATGACCTCACTAGCCCTAGATAGCTGCATAACTTTAGTCCAATTAGACAGCCCTAGATAGCTGCATAACTTTAGTCCAATTAGACAGCTGTTGGTTACCACCAAGACTTGAATGCCACTATTGTACCTTTAGAGATAGCTTGCCCTGTTAGTCATTTTTGTGGTTTATAGGTGTCACAGGTGGATAAGACAGTTCATTGCTTCCCTCCCTTGGTGGCTTGCACAGACCTTCTGGTTCTACAAAAGCTGGTCCTTACAGAAGAGGCATTCATGTCAGATCCAGCTGGAATCTTCCAAGTCCTGTGTTTGAAGTACAACCTCTGGAAGGCAACCAAGGGCAACAGCAATGGCCTGTATTGTTTTGGAGCTCTCTTGAACTTTCCTGACCAACAACTTAAAAACAGGTTTTTCAAGCCTGGTGCTAGCCTTTTGTTGGATGACATATATTCTAGGTATTAATCCTCTACTGATGCATAGCTGACACAGTTGTCTCCTTTTCTATAGAGTGTCTCCTCAGATGGTTACCTCCTTTGTTGGGCAGAAGTTTTATTAACTACAGGCAACCCCATTCTTCAACATTTAGAATTATTTCCTGTGCTGTGTGCATTTTAAAATTTTAAGTGTTTTATATATGTTTTCCTCTTGAAGCTTCAGTTTCAGACTTGACTCAAAGGTCTTTGGTCCACTTTTAATTCATTGTTGTACACAGGAGAAGATACAGATCTGGTCTCATTCCACACATGGAAATTTGGTTTTCCTAGAACCACTTGTTAAAGAGGCTCTTTGTCAATGTTGTTGTTGACAACTTTGTCAAAACTTAGATAGCCATAGCTGTATGACGGGACTGGGCTCTCACAGCTGTATGACGGGACTGGGCTCTCACAGCTGTATGACGGGACTGGGCTCTCACTCACTTGCATTGATCTACACACATTTCCAGTGCAGTCCTGTTTCAGTCGCTATGCCCCCAATGTTGCTCATTCTGTTCTATTGCTTTGGTTATTGTGTTTTGAGCTTCCATTTGATTTTAGGATTTTTTCCCCCTAATGATATAAAGAATGTCATTGGGACTTCTCTTAGGGTTTCTGTTGCTATGAAGAGACATCATGACCACAGAAACTTTTTTTTTTTTAACTTTTTATGAGCATTAGTGTTTTGCCTGCATGTATGTCTGTGTGAGGGTATCAGATCCCCTAGAACTGGAATTACAGACAGTTGTGAGTTGCCATGTGGGTGCTGGGAATTGAACCTTGGTCCTTGGGAAGAGCAGCCAGTGCTCTTAACTACTGAGCCTTCTCTCCAGCCCCCACAGCAACACTTATAAAGGGTAACTGATGTGGGATGTCCTTCTGTATGCTGCAAATATGTGTTGCTTTTATTGGTTGATGAATAAAACTGTTTTGGCCAATGGCTAAGCAGAGTAAAGCCAGGCAGAAAATCCGAACAGAGAAACAGAGAGAAGGTGGAGTTGGGGAGATGCCATGTAGCCACTAGGGAGGCAAGATACCAGGGCATCACTGGTAAGCCATAGCCATGTAATGACACACAGATTAGTAGAAATGGGTTAAATTATGAGAGAGCTAGCCAACAATATGCTTAAGCCATTAGCCAACAATTATAAATGTATATTAAATCTCTGAGTGGTTATCTGGTGAGCTGCTGTGGGGACCCAGTGGGTGGAGAGAAACTGGTCCAGGGGGACCAGGCAGAAATGCATAAGAGCTTCCAACCGCTGAAAACATTTGATTATAGTGGCTCTGTCCCTTATCATCATGGCAGGACATGGAGGCATGAAGGTAGTACTGGAGGAGCAGGAGCTCTACAGCTTGCAGGCAACAGGGGTGAACTGAGACACTGGTGGGGGCATGGGAGGGTGGGAGGGAGGCAACTAGGATTGATGTGTAAACTAAGATTACTCTAAATCAAATCAACTTTACCAGGTTTGGATACCTGGGTACCAGCGACTTCGAACAGTGAGTGGCAGGGTCCCCAGTGTGCTTTTCAGATGAGGTCAGAGGGCTTTCTGGAGTCAGCTCACTTCTCCGTGTGGTTCCAGGTAAAACTCACGTCACCTGGTTTTCCCATGGAGCCACCACGCTGGCCTTGAGTTACTCCTCTCTGTGCACTGCCCATCTTTTTCTCTTTACTTATCAGGTATCTTAAAGTTGCTTTTATGAATCTCCAAAGCTCCTCCTTTCTTTAAAATAGCCTGTTCTTATTCAAACTTCTCCCTTATGGGGGTCACAGTGCGAAAGCTTCTAAAATACCTCCTTTCCTGGAACCCCCGATTGCGTTTTCTGAATAGTTAGGCAGGTAAGTGGGTGGGGATCCGGAAAGAGCTGGGAGTAGGGAAGAGGGAGGGAGGGGAGAAAAGTGAGTGTTAAAACACTATGAACCGTGGCAGGTTGCTGGCACTTGACAACTCTGGAGGGACAGATAAGCAATCAATACACCAGTGAGGATTTAGACAACAGAGAAGGAAAAACTTGAACATCAATCTGCCAAACACTGACCAGCCCTCCCATCACCCAGCTTCACCAGCAGCAGACTCCTACCCACACCAGCTCAATTTAGTCTTCATACAAATATTTTACAGTTTTATTTTTAAATCATTTACACATATGCATACAAAGAAAAATAAATTTCAGGATGGAACCTTGGGATCATGGCAGTTTAAAAAAATCTCTGATCATTAGCTCCTGAAGACAAGGCAAGCCGCTTAGCAGTCACTTGGCAGGGGGCATGTGTGTCCCCAGGAGAGAACAGTGGAGAAGAATGCAGCTGCTCCTTCGCACCCCTTGGTCTTCACCTTGTGGAGGTACTATGCGGGGAGGGGATTTTCCAATGCTACCCCCTTCAAATGTTTAAGAAGGCTTATGGTAACACTGACCACCCGCCCCCCCCACCCTCCGCGCGCGCACACACACACACAGACACTCAGTTGGGAATTTGGCAAGAATACAGCTTCTGAACCAGTTTGCTATGAGAGTTTGTTCTCTTCCTACTTACAGGTCTCTCAAGGGGCAGAGCCTGCAGTCCTGACCACACCCCCTACTGTCCCACCTCAGACTCTGGGCTCATCCCACAAATGAGCGCCCTCCCTCCCTCGTAGCCCATGCTCCCTGCAGTGATGGGCCCCAGCCCTGAGTGTCCACTGCTTCTACAGTGTCCACCACAGGGGACAGAGTCCCGGCTCACTCCCACGAGTGACAAAACTATGAGCAAGTGTCCCAAGCTCGGCTCTGGGGAGCAACATCAACGTTTCCCTTAACAGGCCAACAGCTAGCATCCTTCCCATACAGTATCACAGCTGCCAGGAGAACCTCTTATAACTGCCCGAGGAAGCTGAATTGTTACCAATTCCCAGTAAGAGTAGGGCGAGGAGAGACTTACAAATGTGGTAGACCCTAACACAAACGGCAGCTGATGACAACAATTTCCCTATGTCGTTGGGTCCTACCCGAAACTCAGCACCAGGAAAGGGCATGATGAGCAGAAAGAGATCTGTAGCTGGGTACATAGCCCTTGAATTACCAAGGGACAGAGACAGCTCATTCCCTACAATTATGTAGGACCTAGGACACAGACCATGCACCCCTACGTCGAGGCAGCTCCTGAGAGGTCGTACCGCTTGTGGTCATCAGCCCAACCCCTTGGTAGGCCCATTGGAGGAGAGGGAGTCACATCCAGAGCGAGAACCCCTCTAGGCAGACACTCACAGGGCAGCCCATCCCACTGTCACTGGGGCAGGCCAAACATAGCTAGGAGGGCAGACAGATCCCGAGCATCAGCTGCCCCATAGGCATCACTCTGGCCTAACATAGATAAGGCCAATCGCAGGGTACTCCAGATGTTCTCCGACATGGCGCCCCCCTCGCCCCGAGGGCCCCGGCTCTTCCTCTGCATGTTCAGAGCCTCTAGAAAGTGTTCCACAGCCTCTCTGTAGGGAAGAGGAGAGATAGTGAGGGAACAGCAGTGAATGAGGCGCATGGGGAATGGGGAGGGAGGAGAGGGAGGGAGGGAGGGAGGGAGGGAGGGAGGGAGGGAGGGAGGGAGGGTCATAACACGAGGAGCCCGAGACAAGATGCATCTGCTCACAAAGGAGCCCATCCTCACCGGTGAGCCCCAAGGTTGATGCAGCTGATGCCTAGGTTATAGCGAGACCGGATATACCCAGGCTGTAGCTCGAGGGCTCTGCGGTATGCGGCTACAGCTTCTTCGCTCTGGTTCCCATTGGCCAGTGTGGCCCCAAGTTTGTTCCACAGCAAATAGTCCTGGGACAGAGAGAGAGAGAGAGATCTGGGAATAGGAGCTAGGCCTCTGGACAACTTCCATCAATTCTGCCACCCACTTCACTACTGCTTGGTTAATGCAGGTCACTAACCCACTCTCTTGCCCTCAGTAGCTCCCAGCGTGCTCACTAGGTCACCCTGTGGCAGTCACACCTCCCTCCCGCGTCCATACACCCCCTGTCCTCCCCCCCCCACCCCCTTTCCCTTCCCAGTCTTCCCAAGGCTGTCGTGAAATCTCCCATGTGCAAATGACTCTTCAGCCGTCTTCCCCTGAGACTCACATTGGGACGAACACTGAGGGCAGCCGTAAAGCAGTCCACGGCCTTGCCGTACTCCCCGCTCAGGTTGAAGAGGACTCCCAAGCCACACTGCACATCAGGGTCGATGGATGTGGGGTCCAGACGCACAGCTGCCAGGAAGAGTTCTTTCACTTCGAGAAACAGGGAGCTAGGGAAGGAGAAGAAAAAGCACACAGCTAGGTAGATGGGTCCGTCTGTATTCCTAGCCCCCAAAACAACCCCTTAAAAAGTCAACCATACTCCCAAGATTCATCACTGTATCTCGTTTACCCAAACTCCACTTCCCAGCCTGCTTTGTTCATCACAGCCCTGCATGGTAGAATGGTAACCTCCTTCAAGCTGACCCTGGGTAAGCCATTTCACTCTTAGACTGTTGGACTCGGCATCCTGAAACTTCCCTCCTCACCCTAGGAACCCATGCACTCACTCAGACAACAGGGATCCCAAGACACGCTTGCTGGGACCCAGTCCTGCCCCACTCGCCCCTTCTTCACCAGGGGTCACCAGATGGGCATAGGCCGGTGAGTAGCGCAGCCAGTCTCGCAGGGTCTCACAGGCCTGCCGCTGCAGGGACTCGTTGGTGAAGCTTACAGCCAGCGCCATCAGTGCTGTCCGGTTATCTGGCTTCAGCTCCAGACACCTGATGGCACAAAGATGAGCAGACTGAGAATCTACACATGACACCAGCAGCCCTCAAGCACCAGGAGCCCATGACCAAGCTTTGAAATACACTCATGAATGCCTCACTTCTGCCTGCTCGGGTCAACACAGAGAAGAATCCTCTGGCCTTCGAGTTAATATTAAAGATCCCAACCCTGAGAAGGCAAAGCTTCAGCAGGCAAAGACCAACCAGGATCCCACAAATACAATCAAAGCTGACGGAGGATCAGAATCAAGCCTTCCGCTCACTCCTCCAGTCATTACTGAGCCATGCTGACTCAGGACAATCTCAGATTCATTCGTATGCTAGTGGTCAGAAAAGACAAGGCCCTGGTTCTGGTACCTGTTAGACTAAAGGCCGACATCTACATGTACCTGCCCTCACGGTGGCACACTCACCTCCGCAGGGCACTGATAGCCAGGAGCTCTTGCTCATTCTCAGCCTGGGTGGTACCCAGATACTGCCAAGCCTGGAGAGAAGTTGACAATTCCATCACTGACTTTGTGTCTGTCCTCTCCTCCATGGGCTTCCCCCACGCACCATCTCACTGGCAGCTGGAGGAGACCACACCCCATCTGCATGCCTCTCTGGGTCCCCCCCACAAAACTGGACGAAGCCCACTCACTTCCATGTGCTTAGGGTCCTGCTGCACGGCAGCCTCAAAAAGCAGCACAGCATTGGGCAGGTCTCCCTCCTCAAGTCGACGCAGTCCTTCTTCAAAAGCCTGAGGGTGGTCCCGCAGGGGATTCTCCTCCTCAAACTGGTACCCCTAGAAAGAAGAGAATCGAGGGGGAGAACTCCTAAGAGGGGATCTAGGCAGTCAGGGCAGCAGGGCTGGGAAACCAGCAGTCAAGACAGGTGGAGAAGGTGAAGGCTTCCTTCCACGCCGGTGCAGCAAAGTCTCCGAATCGTGAGGCCCATCCATGACAAAGTGAAGGGGAGTGTCAACTCACTGCCATCTGCTATTCATAGTGAAGGAAGCTGGCTGAGGCTGGAAGTATCTATGCTGCAATTATAAACTTATTTTAGGAGGCCTTCCCAAGCCTGCATTGCCATATCTTCAACTTCTCTCCACTGGACAGAGCGCGCCTCTCCACGGCACCCGCCTATCACAGTGAAAGCTCACCTCAGGGCCCAAATCCTAGTGTGATGGTGGGTGAGGGGACTGTGACATCAGTCAGAGGCCCCGCCTTCAAGGCAAGGCTTGCCCAACTCAGGGACTGCATGAACTGACTGGGTGCATCAGAAATAATTTATTCCCCATAACTACATTTGTTTGTTTCTTTTGTTTTTGTTCATTTGTTTTTTTTTTAGGTGGGGTCTTGCTATGTAGCTGAGGCTGGCCTCAAACTCACAGCTTTCTTCTTGCCTTGACTTTACAGACATAAGCCACCATAGTGGGCTTCTAGACTTTAAATACAACCGGGATCCCAAAATCTAGCTGGCACAGAACACTTCTACAAGACACTGATCTCTTCCAGCTGGGGGGATTCTCAACTGAGCAAGTTACAGTGCCGCCTCAAAAGCTTTGCCAACTAGCATTTGATGTGAACAGGAGGAGGACAAGATGAGGCCAAAGTCACTGGTAAGCCACAAGGCTTTGGACAAATAAAACATTCCTTTGGGGGAAGTTACCGTCACAAAAAAAGAATGAAAACCATATGCAGGTCACCAGACAGTTTGGTGAACAATTTCAAATACAGTACAAACATGGAGAACTTAGCAGTAAACTGTACAGAATAAAGACAAGACGTCCGTCCTGTTTGATTATCATTGTGAAACAACGAATCAGAAGGGCTACATTCTATAGTGCAAGTCATTGCTGTAAAGGACAATTAACAACTTCAGTGGGGTTCAAAACATGAGACTGGCTGCTGGAGATGGCTTTGAGGGAAATGTGTCACATGGATAGTTGGGAATATTAAAAATTCCGTAAAAACCCTACTACAAAGGATAGCATGCCTTCTCAGTAAGTGACCAGACAATAAATGTCACACCTTGCAGGTTCTACTGCAACTACCCAGCTCCACCACAAGAGGGCAAAAGCAGCCAGGGGCAGTATGCAATGAGCATGGCTATGTCATCATCAAATTTTACTCATGGACATTCTCAGCCATTGAGCCATTTACAAATGAGTGGCAAATCCACTTATCTACAGGTCACACATGCTCTAGATCACCTGAATTCAAAAGAATAAATATGTTTACACTCAACCTTAACTGCTATCCATCAACCCATCCTTTAATGACACTCCGTGGGAAGCAGATTGTTACATATGATGTAATTTCCTAATTAATGTAATTTATGCCTCAAAGCTACTGAAAGCCTTACTAAAAGTCTTAAGCGCTGCCCACTAACAGTGGCTGTAGCTACTTCCTGAAGGTAGAAGGCCTGTGTGTAGCAGCCAGCAGTGATGAATGTTCTCATGTCTCTACAAGACAATGTGACGAATGAATACAATCATCTCCCGAACAGGAGTTCCCTCTGGACCCTATTACCTATAATTTTAAGGTCTCATCAATTACTGCTCAAAGAGTTATTAACTATTATCCCCCTGTGCAAAAAGAAAAGATTTGCAGAGATGGGAAAAGAACCCTCTGAAGGAGCCCTTCACAGCCTACAGAGTGCAGAGAGCTGAGCACTGCTCTGCATTCTGAAAGCTCTAACCCAGCCAGTCATCTGGTCTGATCCACTGCCCTGGGCTGTTGCAAACTCTCACAGGATCACACTGTGGATACAACATGGCTTCTACATCACAGAAACTCTTTTCCTAACAGTGACAGTGTCTCTTTAGGCCACGTGTGTATGAAAAAAAGTCTAAGGATTATCAATAAAAAATGCTTAATTCTAAAAAGTATAAAGAGGGATGAGGAGATAGCTGAGTGGATAAAGCAGACGTAGGCAAGCAGGAGGATCAGAGTTCAGATCCCCAACTCCCAAGATTAAAAACCAAGCAAGCATGTGTTCCCATTGGAGAGTGGATCCCCAAGGCAAGCTGGCCAGCTAGACTACAGCTTTGTCAATGAGCCCTGGGTTCATGAAGAGAGAAAGAGGAGAGATGACAGAGAGAGAGAGAGAGAGAGAGAGAGAGAGAGAGAGAGAGAGAGAGAGAGAGAAAGAGACTTTGCCCTAGGCAGGAAAGTAGAAAGCAACAAAGAAAGACACCTCATCATAATACCTGGCCTCAACACACACATGCACACCAGACACATGCAAAAAAAAAAAAAAAAAAAAAAACAAGTAACAACTAAAAAGCACACAAAGACCCATGAACCCACTTTTAAAGTATTTCATATAATTCAGTACAACTTAGCTTAAGGACAGACAGAACATAACTTCACTATTAGTAAGTAATAAAAAGGAGCATTTTTGTGAAGCATTAGTGCAGGGTTTTCTAAGCCAAGTTTTGCAAGATTTCAAGGTATCACTAACATCAAATAGGGTTCATGGATCTAATAACGTAATTATATTTTTTGTTTGTTTTGAAACACAATGTCGAGTTAGCCTAATTTACAATTCTCCCAACTTAGCCTCACAAGTGCTAGGTTACAGGTGTGTACCACCATGCCTGGTTCCCTCATTATAGTTTTAACTTTTCTACGTATTTGGCCCAGCATGTCTTAAATTTAGCACTTAAATAGTAAATGCTAAATCCAGCTTCAAATTTAAAAAGTTAGTCTGTGAAGTATGTCATAAATTCCAGAGTAATACTGCTCTTATGAGAACAGTGCTTATGTCTCCATTTATCAAATGTATGGAAATGCTAATTATAAGTCAACAACATATCAAACTATTAATGTAGGGCAACAAGAGTGTTATTCTATAAGAGGAATTTATACTGTGGCAAAGTACAAAGTGAGATTCCCTAGAAGGAAGCAGCCCCTCGATGCACCACACAAGGCCATTCTTGGACAAGCCCAGAACACATGGAAACACCACGGTCCCATTTTCCCTTGCAGCAGATTGTTCTGAGGCTCTCGACCCATGACCTTCTTCTCACAGTCCCTGAACTTCCTTCCTCCAGCTTGGCACATCTCCCTACGTCAACATTCACCTCCACCACCCAGCTCCACAGCTCAGGGCCTGGTCCTTCCTCCTCCACAGCTGAGCTGAGAAAGAGGTGTTACTCTGATGGGGCTGTCCTTCTGTCTGCTGTGAATATATATTTCTCTTACTGGTTGATGAATAAATGCTGATTGGCCAGTAGCCAAGTAGGAAGTATAGCCCGGGCTACCAGACTAGGAGAATTCTGGGAAGAGGGACACAGAGAGGAGCCGCCAGGGAGAACCATGTAGCTGAGGAGGAAGCAAGAGGGCCAGGTATCAGTAAAGCAAGACAAAGTGGAGACACACAGATGAACCGAAATGAGTTAATAATTGAGAGAGAGCAAGCCAAATAGGAAGCCTGAGCCATCAGCAAACAGTTTATAATTAATATAAGCCTCAGCGTGCTTATCTGGGACAGGACAGGACAAAAACCTCTCATCATCATTATTCCATTCCTGTTGTCTTCCCCTTCATGTTTCAACTCAGAGGCTCAATTACCAGCCACGTCCCCAGAGATCCTGAAACTCATAAGCAGATTTACTCACAAACACCTAAGCCAAAAGCACACATTACATGCAAAAATCCAAACATCTTCACCACAGACTACTGGGAAATGTTCCTATTGTTTAAATTAGTAATGTAATTCTTTGAAATCCTGAACTGGGACAAGAGCCTGGTTCCTACAAAAGATCAGAACTCAAATGAGAGCTGAGGGCATAGCTCAGTGGGATAGTTAGTCCTTCCTAGCACACACCACCCCTGGTTTGATCCCCAGATTGAACTCACTAGCTAAAAAAAAAAAAAAAAAAAAAAAGGACATACATGTCACAGCTTGGACAGAGAAACTACCATTGTCCAGCAGAACGACCAGCAGCAGATAAATTGTCTCAGTACAACCTCCAAAGAGGACCTACCCATCATGTGTAAGTCTCCCTCATGGGCATTATGTCACTGTATGATGTGCAGAGGTATTCTTACTAACTGCTACATCTTAGGACCATTCAATTAGTGGACATCAAGAGCCAAGGTATCATCAGACTCCACAGAAAGAGGCTCAAAAGCAGCAATGGCTTCAGCATGGAAACTCTTCCCATTCAGAACCTGGAAAGTCAGGGGCTCCTACCTTGTCGTAGGAAGCGGATGTGAGGTCATCATAGTCAGACAGCCAGGGGTGCGCCTCAGCATCCCGTTTTGCCATCTCCTCCAACTCTGCCTGCAACTTGTCCCAGAAATCGACATCAGACTGTAAGGAAGGGAGGGCAGATAGAGAAAGGCAGTGTGTCGTGACCACCCCACCCACCCTCCACTCTACTGAGGTGTGTCCCTAGGGCAATAGGTCTTAAACTTCAACATGTTCAGCAACCATCAGAGAAGCTTTGCAAAATGCAAATTTTCCAACCATCCCCCAAGATTCTGATGCAGAAATCTGGAATGATGTCCAAGAATTTGCATTTTTAAAAAACACGTATCCCACATCTACGCAATTGACACAGATGACCCAGCACACTATGAGACAATGCCCATCACCTCTGACACTAACAAAGCCATACTGCCCCTGGGAGGAAATGGCCCTGGGGCACTTGTGTCCACACCAGCTGTTCTCACCTCTATTGCTGACTTGGCTCGCTCAAATTCCACATCAAGGGCAGCTGTGTTGTTTCCTGATCTTGTGAACTGATCGACCCAGGCCTCTGATGTGTCCTGTGACAAAAGATGATCAATGCCACCTCACCAACTTCCTTCCCATTAACAGTGACTGAGAGCCCACTAGACACCACCAGCCTGGATACTCTCAGAATCTTTCCCCCACCCACTCATGATCTAGACGCCACAAGGCAACCTGTCATAAAGTCCCTTCCCACTGAACACTGGCCCCACCTTAGGCAGCAGTCTTCAGGTGGGCTGGGGAGTGACAATGTCCTACCTGCTGCTGTATAAACTCTGCTGCCCACTGCTCTGCCTGAGCTCGGCCCGACCCTGCAGCGGACTCCAGGGACACCTGCCCTCGCCAATCTGTCGCACGAATTTCAGGAACTGGGGCACAGAGACACACATAGGCACCTTGGGACAGGACTTCTAGGTGCACACTCTCAACTATGCCCAAGGAGACCCTGCACTCGCCCCTCCCTAAACACCTCTAGCTGCATCGAGATAACGCTAAAGACACTAAAAAAAAAAAAAAAAAAAAAAAAAAAGCAGAGATCAAACACTTAAACATGGGGGAGGGGTTCTGCCCCTCCAGAGTTGAGAAGGCACAGAAAAGACAATGGGTTTGCAGACAAAGATATGAGGAAAATAGTGGGAAGATGCAGCCAGATCCAAAATCTCCATTCTCCAGAAGGAAGACAGTTCTAGAATCTCAGTGCCACTTTACACCATCGTAGAGTGAAGGAAAGACGGCTTCTACCTTCAGTCCCAGCTCTGCCGAGCACAGCAACAGGAGGCAACTCACCTCCAGAGTTAGCCAGTTTGGGGTCGTCCACTTTGGACACAAAGTCACTGGCTGTGTGCCGCAGGTCCTCCTCGGGATGGTAGTCATCGTACCTGTGGCGAGCAAGCAGGCTTAGGCCATCCACCCACTGCCCATGCTCTTCCCCAGTCCTGGCCCACAGCAAACACTGCTGTTCTTGGGAGGAGAACAACAATGCTATCCCACTATGGCAAGGAGCTGCAAGCTCCAGTACAGTAAAGAGGGTATCTCAGTGGAAGCTGCAAAGAGAAGAAGAGAATAGCATGCTCGGAGAAACATGGTTAGACAGTTACAAATCCCTAATAGGTGAAATACCAGTAATGCTAATGGGAATGTTAATAAATGAAGTAGAAAAGAAAAACCTGCAAGCTGCATGTGGGTGGAGAATATGGACGGGGGAGGCTGGGCAACTGCCCAAATCATACTTTTTATGCCATCCAAGAAAGAGACTGAACTCACCACCGATCGGTGGCAGATGATCCCTCTGGCTCTCCCAACCACAGCTTCTCCTCAGACTGCTCCAGATACTCCTCAGCCCATCGGGCGGGGGACACGGACAAGGGGTCTGCAAAGAGCAGTTGTGGAACTCATCAAGACTCCAGTGTAAGATAGAGAAAGTAGTGCAGATTCACTGACCCACTTAGCCAAACCTAAGCACACAGAACCCTGGAGAGCCCCTCCTTGGAAGAGAATTCTAATGCACCCAACATCCTCTTCACTGGCTGAGCTATTCCCAAGGGGGCCAAATGGAAGTTTATGGAGAGCTGGGAAGAGCAGACCTACTAAGGAAGATCTGGAAATAACTTAGCACTCCCAAGGCTGAACCAGAAGGCTGGAAAGTTGAAGCCTATAGAAAGAGCCTATCTTTAAAGGATGGTAGGGTAGAAAGACGTCTCAGTGGTTAAAAGCACTGGCTGTTCTTCCAGAGGACCTGGGTTCAATTCCCAGCACCCATATGATAATTCACAACTGACTGTAATATCTTAGTTCCAGGTGCCCTCTTCTGACCTTAAGGAAACCAAGCACACAAGTAGGTGTACAGACACATGTAGAAAAATACACATAAAATAATTTTTCAAAAATCTTTATTAGTGTATATCAGTTGTACAAAATTGGGGCTTCAATACACCATTTTCATACATCCATATAATGAATTTTAATCACATCAACTCCTCTTTCTTTGGGGGAATGGAGGTTTTAGGATGTCTCTCTATGTAGTCCTGGTTGTCCTGGAACTCACTACATAGACCAGGCTGGCCTCAAAACCACTGAGATCCACTTGCCTATGGCTAGGATAATGGCAGGAGCCACCATGCCCAGCCACACACACACACCCTTTACTTCCCAACTTCCCCTCCTCTTTCTTCCTTCCCCCTTCACCAGCCTTCCAAATCCTTTTCGGTGACATCTACAGTGCTCAGTAAGAAGCAGGGAGCAGCCAGGCTCCTTTACAGGAACTATATATAAAGTATCAAGTACAGTGTACACCAAACCTGGACACTCCACAGCACTCACAACCCACTTGGGGAGAGTCAGAGCTGCACGAATCCTCATAAGAGGCCCCTACACCCAGAGATAATTCTATCCTGACTCTTGTCGCCGTGTTGTTGCTGTTTGGGGCTTTTTAAGACAGGGTCTCACTATGTAGCCCAAGCTGGCCCCGAACATTTAAATAGGCCATGTTTTTCAGTCAAATTCTAAAGTTATCTTAGAAACTCTAGTGACAAAGGGCACCAGAAACATGGGAACAAACACTAAATGAGGGCACTGAACTGTTTCTCAACTCCTTGAACTTTGTCCTACCAAGCAAGCAGTGAGCAGATTAGTGTTGCCGAGGTAGCAGAGAAGGCACAAGCCCAGGTTCCACCTTCTACTCTGTCCCCATCTTTACATCCCAGATGCCGACAAGGTAATCCAATCCCCAACTGGAAGGTGTGACTGTCCTGCTGTAATACTGAGAAAGCACCTCATGCCCTTAGGATTGATGTACATCCCACTTTACCTAAGACTTGGCCTGAACAATTTCAACAAAGCATTCTCAAACTCTGAGAAAAGAATGTCAAACTCTTAAAGAAAAAGAGCCAAGGGTCTCAGAATACACACACCTAATTGTGAGAAGTCGTGCATAATTAGCATAATATGCTGAATATGATGAATAACTGTTTGGGTTTACAGATCCCATGTTTTAATTTCAAGGACCGTCAACAACTACAGGCTCTGTTCTCAGGGCCTCGGGTAACATTTTTCTACTTCCCTACCATAAGTAGATGGTGGCTTATATATGGAGACTGAAAAACAAATGTTTAACATCAAAACAGATTTGAGTAACAACTCCCAGCTCCTTAGTCCTGATCTGTTGAAAAAGAACCATTCTCCTGCTCACTCTCCATTGCCTCCTTACTCTCACTTTGGCTGTGAGAGATCCTGAGACCACAGTCACAAGCTACTTCTGTAGAATATCCTCACCAACAACAAAACAACAGAAAAATCTACACTGTCTGGACTTTACCACATGCACACCACACTTTAGGGGCAAAAGAAACCAGGTGACAAGCACCATCCTTACATTCTACAATTCAGGTCAGGGTGTGCACATCAGTGTTAAATTCCTGCCTAGCATTCGAAAGGGCATGAGTTCAATCCCCAGCTATTACAACAGTAATAGCAACAACAACCTAACACAGTTTGACGCTGGGTCTCAAGACGCTGAATTTTCCAGCACTAGGAACCTGCCCCAACAAAGGGATTAGAGAAAATAACCAAATGAACAACATTTGGCTTCACAACCTTTTTGAGAAATCCTTACAGAAAACCAGATCCATTTGGACACACTTGGAACTGAAGCAATAAAGACCAAAGAGAAACAGTGATTGTCTTAGGTCACACATAAGCAGAGTTTGAGCCAATGACCTGGATATCACATTCCTGTTTGCATCATACTTCTCACAGAGCACATCTCCTACAAGTGGAAAAGTCAAACACTCAACGCCCTACTCTAAGCAGTGAGAGTTCTGTGGAAAGGAGTGTAGGTTCTAGAGTGAGCCTGAGGTCACCCACATTCAAACCCCAACTCCACTGTGTACTTCAGAGTAGATACTTTAACTTCTAAGTTTCCACTTCCTTATCTATAAAACAGACAGTAACAAACAGCTCATAGGGGTGTCTGCAAAATTATAATTCAGAGGCCAGGCAGTGGTAGTGCACAACTTTAATTCCAGCCCTTGGGAGGCAGAGACAGGTAGATCTCTGTGAGTTCAAGACCAGCCTGGTCTATAGAGTGAGTTCCAGGACAGCCAGAGCTATATAAAGAAACCCTGTCTCAAAAAACAAAACAAAACAAAAATAATAATAATAAATAAAATAAAAGGCAGTACAAAGCCGGCTGCTATCATTACTGTCTGGGGAGGGCAAACCTTACAGAGCATCACAGGGAGACTGTCGCTCCTCTACTCCATAGCTGCTCCTCCTCTTTTCAGGGAAGAACTAGCACCAGCACATTCTGCCAGTGCTTCTGGCGACTTTTCCTGTAACAGCACAAGCTGGTAGTTCATAGCTGCCCTATGACCTTCACACACTGTGGTGGCCATTCTTGCTTGTCATCTTCACTACATCTGGAATTAACTACAACCCAACAAGCTGGGAACTTTTTCTTAATTAAAACATTTGAAGTGGGAAGACCTACTTTTTTTTTGGGGGGGGGAGTCAGACAGGGTTTCTCTGTATTACTTTGGAGCCTTCCTGGAACTCGATCTGTAGACCAGACTGGCATCAAACTCACAGAGATCCGCAAGCCTCCGCCTCCCCGAGTGTTGGGATTAAAAGCGTGCACCACCAAGGCCAGGCTTGGGGAGACTTCCTTTTAGTCTGGATCTTCTGGACCACAACTTTGCTGCTGCCTGTAGATTAAGGCTGGAAGTCACATCTATTCCAGACATGGAAGAAGCAAGCTTGCACTCCACTCTCCCTGTTTGCTCTCCTCACTGGCAAGCCCATTCCTTTACTGGCATCAGAACCTATGTCTTTGACATTGTGACATACTAAAGACCAGCTGAGACATCTAGCCTCATGAACTAAACAACTACTGGATTCCTGGACCTCCAGTTGGTAGACAGACATTGCTGAATTAGCTGGGCCACAGCTTGTAAACCACTCTAATAAATCCTCCCCCCCCCCCCCCGTGTGTGTGTGTGTGTGTGTGTGTGTGTGTGTGTGTGTGTGTTTTCTGTAAGTTTCTGTTCCTCTAGATAACCCTGATTAATTAATACACACAGTATTATGTCAACTGAGTCCGTCTAAATTCAGAATACCGCAGGCTGAGTTTTATCTCCAGATTTGAGTAAACACAAGATGCCAACTGGCCAGAAAACACAACAGATGCTTCTATCAGTAGTATGAGAGACCAAAAAGGGGGGATGGGTCTTGTATAGTGATGGACTAAGTCTTGACTGGGTGCTTATGCAAATCTACACAGCTGATGAAGCTGCATAATACTGTTCACACACAGATAATGAATGGAATGCAAAACTGAGGAAAACCAATGAGCTATATGAAATGTACCAAAGTGGATCTCCTGATCACCACAGGGAGAATCTGAGGTCGTAACAGAACTTTCCTGAATGTTTTCTTTTTATTTATTTTTCTGAAATTAGCAGTAAGACTATAAAATTTTCCATATAAAAAAAAAAAAAAAAAAAAAAAAAACAACTAGCCAGGTGGTAGTGATGAACACCTTTAATCCCAGCACTTGGGAGGCAGAGGCAGGTGGATTTCTGTGAGTTAGAGGCCAGACTGGTCTAACCCTGTCTTGAAAAAAAAAAAAAACAAATAAAATAAAAAGATGAGCTTCAAAGTTCCTTTTGAGTAATTCTAGAATATTAAACATGGGAATTAAAAGATAAAAAGAACCTACAAAGCCTATAATCCCAGCACTTGGGATACAGAGGCAAAACTCAGTTCAAAGCCAGCCCAGGCTATATAGTAAGACCTTTTCTCAAAAAAAAAAGGGGGCGGGGCATAAGGGTACATGCCAGTAACCATAGTAACCATAACGTTCACCAGAGACAGCCACAAATGTAAGCCAACCTGATATACAAAAGCAAGCTGGAGGCACAGCAGGGCTACAGTGAGATTATTGTCTCACAAACACCAAAAAATAATTAGCTAGTAAGACTTTTTAAAGTACAGGATTTTGTTTCGAATCTACTTGCCCATAAAACAGTTAACTCATATCATTGACATACCAGCCACAAACACTAAGAGAAAGACATTTTACAGCATGAACTCTGGGGCTGCAGAGATGGCTCGGTGGTTAGGACACCAGCTTATTTAAAGGTTCTTCCAGGTGACCTGGGTTCAATTTCCAGGCCCCATTTGGCAGCTAACAACAATCTCAAACTCCAGTGCTAGGGGATTTGACAGCCTTTTCCAGCTTCTGCAGGTAATGCATATATGTGACACACAGACAAACATGCAGGCAAAAAGACCCATATATATAAAATAATAATAATAAAAATAAGAAATCTTTTAAATAAATTATGAATTCCTAGCAAGTAAATTTCTTTCAGCTTTTGCTCCCAACTCTCCACTTGTTCATTCACTATCAAAGGTCTACTACAACGGGACAGTTTTACAGAGACCACTTGCACACGGCACCATTCCAGGTACCCACATCCGGGCCTCTGTGAAGCAGGAATAGTTGCAAACAAATGTGCAAACCGGATGAGCTCTCCAAAGACAACCAAGCAGGTGAGGCAGGTCCAACATGTTTTTCTAAGGCTGTTCTCATTTGTGAATTAGGGGAGATGTCACAGGCAGGAAGTAATTAGTTATAATAAAATCAGGCTCACATTGTGCTTTGCTGAACAAACAGTTTGTTTGTTTGTTTGTTTGTTTTGCCTGTTAGCTTTAAATTATGGAAATGACTAATGCCCACCCATTCCAACCAGTCACTCTGTACTAAGGTTTGTGTGGACACCTGGAAGGTTCAGTCCAGCAGAGGGTCTCTAGATAGCTCGGATTCTGACTTGAGGCAATTCCACAGGGAAGCCTTGAGAGTATTCTAAAACTGAGGATTTTGGAATTGTTCGAAAGTACAGTTGCTGGGTGCAAGCAGGCATGAGCTTGGATATCAAATCTCCTCCTGACACTTTGTAAGATTTCCAAATCTCAGCCTAGCCGAGACGGCTCAGAACTAACAGCAAACCCTAGAACACTGTCTGCCCTCCTTGCTTTAGGAAAGGGCATCTGGGTGTAATGACCTATAACCACTTACACTAGTCGTTGGGCTCCGGGGCATTTCTCCTGTGTTCAGAGGAAGCCCTACCTTCAGGAGAATGAGAAATGGTCAGAGGAAATGCCAACTAAGTCCTTAACTCAAAACCCTTCGACTACTCAGGACACTGTGACTGCCCAGAGGCTAGAATCTTTGTAACTTTCCCCATTCATATCTCTTCTCATCCTCGGATTTCTCAGCGTAGAAAAAAGGCCAACAATGCTTTTCTCAGTGAGCAATCAGGAGAGGAAGGCTGAAGACTCTGCCCCCCCCCTTCGCCCCAATCCGATAGCTTGGTGTGTGCAGCCAAGGGAGAAAGAGCATAAAGTACAGGCCCGGCAGGACAGACTGACAGCTTGGTCCACAGTCAAACCCCAACTACACCCTAGGGAGAACCCTAAACAGCGAGTTTAAACTAAACTGCCTTCTAGACATGTGTGCTCACCACAGACAGTGCTGCCCTCAAGCGTGGCCAGGGAAGCCTCTCTGCAGTGGTCAGCAGGTACTGACGGAAGTGCTGAGAATAAGTAAGAGACTACCAGCACTCAGCCCTCACTGGGACATCCATCCTCAGAAGCGGGGGTGGGGAGGACGTGGGACCCAGAGGATGGAGTGGGGTGCAGTGACACACCGTCTTCAGGACATGGCGTGCCCATTGCACCCATGGGCTCATTTCAGCGGTAGTCACCTGCACGGGGTCATGTCAACAAGATCAGGTGACATCTGAGAGGCAGCATTAACTGGACTCAGCGGACTATTAACACAAAAGAAAGGGAAGAGAGGAAGGGGCATGGAGGGAAGCAGGGCATGTTGGGTATCTAGAGGGAGTAGATGGAGGAGTCGGGAGTTCTTCCAGAGAGCCCGGGTTACATGTGACCAAGATGCACTGTTTACATGTATGAAAATGCCTAAGAATAAATAAAGGCTATGTTATTAATTAAAAAAAAAAAACACCTAGCTGGGTGGTGGTAGCCCACGCTTTTAATCTCAGCACTTGGGAGGCAGAGGCAGGGGGAATCTCTGTAAGTTCAAGGCCAGCGTGGTCTACAGAGTGAGTTCCAGGACAGCCAGGAGCCAGGACTGTAACACAGAGAAATCCTGTCTTGAGAAAAAAAAAAAACTATACCTCAAAAACTCAGTATGCTTATCTGTAAAGTGGTTCTGAAAACAGTAGCTAGAACTTGGGTTGTCATGCAGTTTAAACAAACAACAAATTCAATGCACTTCACACAGAGCTCAGAACACACTAAGTACACAGAAGCTAATATTATTATTAACATTGTAGATGACCTTTACCCTCAAAGGCCACTCATTCCTCTATAACAACAATAGAATAGTTCCCGGAACTCATACAGACACAAAACTACAGATTCCAGTCTCTTATATGAAATGATCTATCTGAATATAACCTATACATCCTCCTTTGTTATTTTAACATCTCTAGATGACTATTAGTACCCAGTATATAATATAAATGCCAAGTATATAGTAATTACATGGATCAGGAAATAATGAATACACACACACATACACACACACACACACACACACACACACACACACACACACACACGTGCATACACATATACAAACAGCCAGGCATAGTGGTTCACACCTGGAATCCCAGCACTCAAGAGGCTAAGGTAGGAAGACCTCAGTTACATAGGGATTTGGAGGCTAGCCTGGTCTACAAGAGACCCTGTCTAAAAACTCAAAAAGTATGTATACTTTTAGTATAGACATAAGGTTTTCCAAACATTTTTCATGCACGATTTGTCCAATCTACAGATAAGGAATCTACAGATACAGAGACAGCCTAGTTTCTGAACACCATAATTCTACTTGCCCAGACCCCAATTCTACTCAAGATGGCTGAATGCCAGACTCCCAGGGGCTACAGTGATGATCTCTCTCCTCCTAGGCCATCCATCCCATCTCTAGTTCTCTGCATTAGGCTGGAGTTTCCTCTTTTTCTCTCTCCTTTCTCACTCTCTTCCCCCTCTCGTTTTTTCTTCATTCAAACATGGTTTTCCTTGTTTTTCAAGACAGGGTTTCTCTTGGCTTTGGAGCCAAGAAACTAGCTCTGCAGACCAGGTTGGTCTCAAACTCATAGAAATCTGCCTGCCTCTGCCTCCCAAGTGCTGGGATTAAAGGCCTGAGCCACCACCACCTGGCTTCAAAGCCAGTTTTCTACAAAACAAAACAAACAAAAATCTGGGCAGTGGTGATGTACGCCTTTAATCCCAGCACTCCAGAGACAGAAGCAGGAGGATCTCTGTGAGTTCAAGGCCAGCCTGGTCTACAGAATGAGTTCCAGGACAGGCTCCAAAGCTACAGAAAAATCCTGTCTCTAAAACAAAACAAACAAACAAACCCGGCTTTCTTGTTAATATGTTTTGATTCCCTCCAGTTACTACAAGAAGTCACATCTAATGTCCTACAGAAATTAATCAAGAAGTTAGAAAAAAAACATTACAGCTAAAAGTCACCTTATACCCTAAGAGGAATTATTACTGCAGTACAGAACTTTTAAACAAATAGTACAGGTTTTCCCACAAGCCTTACCTGTGACTTCGGCGATGAATTCTTGGGACCAGTCAGTCTCATTATAATCCTGAGCTACATCCACAGCATCTCCAGCCGCAAGAAACTCCTGGGCCCAATTCTCAGACAAGGCCAAGTCTGCTATACCAGGGGCTAAAAAGAGACAAGAGAAGACTAAGAAAAGGGAAACAAGCACCCATCACTCCGGAATACCACCTCCTTTGTCTCCTCACTCTGCTGACACCAGCAAAGTCATAGGATAGGAGCCCTCCGGCCTCTGTGCACAGAAAACACTGGTCTTCTTTCTCACCAGGCCCTCAACCTACCTCTCTGAGGTGCCTGGCGGAAGTTTGACTGTTCAATCTCCTGCATCTCTGCCAGGAGGTCATCCATCTTGAAGGTCTGAGGGGCCCGGGATACAAGGGGTGCATTCTGGTCCTGCAGGAATTCTGCCACCAACTATTACAGAGAGATAGTGAGATGAACTGTTAGGATCAGAGGGCCTCAGAAAGGGGCAGGACAGACTAGATGGGGATACTGATGTCAGAGAGATAGAAAATAGACACTGGAGACAATAAAGAAAAAAGCATCCATCTGTAAATTTGGAAACCAAAAGGAGTAGAAGAAAGCATTGGCATACAAGGAGAGAGTTCAACGTGAAGTATGAGTGGACTGTTTAAAGGTTAAAAAAAGTCATCATGGACCAAAAAGAGAGAGACAGACAGACAGAAAACTTGCTTTATTTACCTCATCTTCAGAACCTACTCCCAAGGGCTTGGAAACCTAAGAAGGAAGAAAAGAAGCAATAACACAGTCAGGAAGGGCACAGGCATCCGGAGTAGCCCCAACTTTAACTTTAGGTGACCTAAAGCAAGTGATTAAGCCTTCACAAAGCCTCGGCTTCTTTGTCTATAAAACAGTTGTCCTTGTCTGTGTACAGATGCACAGTGCTCACCCCATCGTCACTGAGTGGTAACTGCTATTCCTTGTAACAACAGAGAAAGCACCTATTGGGCTGACAAATGGGCTCTCCTGCCCTAGAACACTCACCGTCTCGGCGGCTGAGGCTCCTGGGGGCCAAGGGCCAGGCCTCAGTCCCTCCTGCCGAAGGGCCTTGTCCTGGGTGAAGTGGGTGGCCAGCTTCATGAGCGGGTTAGCACCCCCACACTCGCCCTCCACCAGCTCCCCGCATTGCCATGGTGACCACCAGCTCCCCTGATGGACACAAGATTAGAACTGTGGTCCCAGAGTCGGACTTTCCCAACGCACGCTTCGGCCCTCTAGAGCAGGTGGGCCCACGACTGTCCCACGCGGGCCAGGCCTCCAGGGCCAGGCGTCCTGCCGCTCGCTGGTCACCCCCTAGCTGTGTCCGGAGTCCAGGGGGAGTCTGTTTCGTCCTGCCTCCCCACTCCAAGCCTCGGCTTTCGGTTCGGGTCCTCCCGCAGCTGTCAGGACTGCATCTCAGACGCCACCCGCCAACTGCAGCCCGACAAATGGGCCTGGACCCCTGGGGAGCACGGGCACCGCGTCATCAACACGCCTAGACGGGGACTGCGACCGGACCAGAGAGAGCAGGATCGCCGACCGACCGCACACCTGGACCCGCACTCCAAGTCGGGGGTGCGCTGCGGGACCGATCCCCGTCACCTGAGCCCCTCCCCCGCCGGGCCGGCCCCGGCCCCGCGCCCCCAGTCCCGCTGGCCCAGCCCCGCCCCCGCTCCCGCTCCCGCCCCGCAAGGCCACCGCAGCAGCGGAGACTCGCGGCCCCGACCCCGCGCCCCCAGGCTCCGATGCTCACCGCCGCGGGCCGCACCGCAGGACCCGCCGGGGCACCCGGGGTGGGCTGGGGGAGGGAGGGGCGGGAGCCAGGGGCGGGGCTCAGCCTTAAAGGGGACGGGACGGCCGCGCTGCGGCCCAGATCAACGGAAGCTGGTGAGGGGGCGGGGCCTTGAGCTGCGCGGCGTAATGGGCGGAGCCAGGAGCCTTAAAGGGGAAGTCCTGGCCAGTTGGCTTGGCGAGCTCTCCAGTAGTCCCTAGAACGCCAGGATTTATTTTCTGGAAAATTCAGAGAAATGGAGCTAGCTAGGAAAGGCTTCTCGGGCTTTGGAAGGGAGCCAAGGTTGCAGGATCCAAGGCTCAACTCTCTTTCCTGGGTCTTCTCTCTCTCTCTCTCTAAATCGGCCAAACAGAACCTGGGAGATTTCGTGGGGTCAAATCCGTGACCTGCTTCGGCCTTGTGGACCTCACCCCCGCCCCCACCCCCACCCCTTCCAACGTGCTCCTTCAGGACAACGTCACAGCCTCCAAGGAGACCGAGGCTTGCCCCCAATTCCTCTCCCTTGCCTGTATAATGAGGAAAATTGCGCCGGATGATGACAAATTCTGGTGACTAAAATAGGGTCCTACGCATTCTGAGACCTCAAACCGGTAATGGATGGGAACGGTGCAGTGAGTCACTCCTTTCTCCTTCCAACATCACTACTGCTCAAGGTCATGATGGCCTGATTCCCTCAGCTCCAAGTTGGGAGAACGTGGCAAGAAATACCTTTGATGGGGGGGTGGATATGAACCTAAGCCTCAGGCTCCACCATCTGCCAGAGAACCTCAAGGGAAATAAACCTTGACGTCTCACCTAGGTCCAAGACCAAGGGACTCCTTGACGTCGTGGGGAAGGGGAGGGGTTCAGAGTGCTGGCTGGTGGGCTCGGATGAGATTAATGCTAGAAAAGCCAGACCATGCGGAAGCAGATAGTCAGCAGGTGGCGCTCTGGGGCAGGCTTTATCTTTACAGCAAAGGTAGCCTCACTTGGGGAATACAAGCTGTGTAAATCCATCCCTAGAAAGATAGGAATTGCCCTTATAGCAACAATGGTTAAATAAGGCAGAATATTGTGCAATGCTTTTGCCTTTAGTACATTGTCGATATTGTTCAGAGGCTCTAACCCCTATTTTCCAATTTACAATAAATCCCAGCCCCTCGGGTGTCCCCACTGATCCTAGGCTACCATTGTAAAGAAAAAAAGAAGAAGAAAAAACAAACAAACAAAAACTAGATCGAATAAACTAACCGCACCAAGGAAAAAAGGACGCCCTCTTAGAAGATGAACACTTAAAACAGGAGGCTGTCTGGAGAAAGCAGTGTTTAAGGAAACATGTAATGTTAACATCAAGGAAACAGGAAAGCATCTCCCAGTAACACTCAAAGCACACCACACACATAGCCTTCTGCTCTGCTAGGAGTTTAGTAACTGATTAGCAGTAATTCACTATGCCAAGCTCTTGGGAGAATGGTTGTAATAATAACTAAAGCTTATGAAATGCGTGTTAAACCCCAAGTGTTACACTAAACACTTGGTGAGCACTAGCACTTTTAATCATCATAATCTTCATAATACTCCTATGAAAAAGATATTACTTACAAATAAGACTCGTCCGAAAATCAAACATCTGGGAAGTCAGAATCCAGAGCTGGCAAGATGGCTCAGTAGGTAAAGGCATTTGTATACAGGCCTAATGGCCTAAATTTAATTCCGGGTCCCACAAAGTGGCAGAGAGAACTGATTCCCTCTGAGAGCTGTCCTCTGACCTCTACACACACACACACACACACACACACACACACACACACACACACTTTAATCAATGCAAGCATAGTTCCAGGCACTGACCCATATACAATCCTGCCTTCCATACTTGGAGATGTCATCCTTGTAGAGCCTAGAGAGCTTTGATGTAAGCCAAAGACTTCACAGAGTCTAGCCCACAGTCCCAGAGGTGTTGGAGAAAGACTAAGTTATGTGGGTGCTTAATATTTTGATATTTAGCCCATTGGGTTTCTAATGTGAAATCAAATCTTCATCTAAGTTCAACTTTAGAGCCATATTTCTAGCCATAAAATAAATATTTTTTATAAAGCAAAGGTAAATATTCCTTAATATTTAACCAATTCAACAGGCTGAAATCCTCTAATTTTCCGATATATGTTTACCATGCCAGGTATGGTTTTAAGCACTTTTCAAATATTCATTTATGTAATCCACTTAATAATAACTATTAATATTAAGCTGTCCCCATTCAAGAGGTAAGAACATTGAGACTCAGAAGTGTTGGGACTTTCCCAGGGTGCTGTCATTTCACAATAGGGGGAGGGGCATGGCTGTGTTACATTCAGAGTTCTTAGTGGTATATAATTTTCATGACAAGCCATTCTTTTGACTTTGAAGCAAAAAATGTTTTAAAACAGAAAAAACAAACAAACAAAAAAAAAAACTTAGCTTTTAGACTCTGCAGAAACTGGGAGTGGCCAGGCCCTGCTTTGCTGACCACTGACCTGGAGAGTCCAGTTCCAAAGTCCATATTCTTTTTATTTATTTATTTTTATTTTATTGGTGTTTTACCTGTATGTATGACTGTGTGAGGGTGGAGTTACAGACAGTTGTGAGCTGCCATGTGGGTGCTGGGAATTTGACCCTGGTCCTCTGGAAAAGCAATCAGTGATCTTAACCACTGAGCCATCTCACCATCCCCTTTTAAGTGTGTGGTCCAGGATGGCCTCAGACTCGTGGTCCTCCCACCTCCATCTCTTTCATCAAATCCTTCTGGTGTGCACCACCACAATGGGCGTCCGTATTCTTCAAGGCCGCACTGCGCTCTACTTTTGTTTTTCAATTTGGTTTATTTTTGTTTTTGTGACAGGGTCTCACTCTGTAGCCCAGGCCAGCTTCACACTTGCTGTAATCCTCCTGCCTCAGCTCCCTGTGTGCTAGGATCATGGGCATGACCTGCTATGTCTAGCGTTGGTGGGAAGAGGCATTATGAGCATTCCCATGTATCCCAGGCTAGCCCCGAGTTCCTGGTCCTCTTTCTGCTTTCTGAATCTTAGGATTGCACACATGTGACATCACATTTAGCCCCTTACCACCTTTTGGGGAGATGAACTCTGTCCCTGCCATGGATCCCTACGCCAATTCCCTGACCAATAATGAAATCTAACTCATGTTACAACCTTGCCTACTTTGTGTCCTTTAAGTGCCAATAATTTACACAATCTCATCACTTGAATGAGTAAATTTATTTGTATGTTTTCAAGTCCACGTTTTTTTCTTTTGAAGGGGGATGCTTTAGCCTTTGTTGTTTTTGTTTTTAAGATGAGGAATCAGCCATGCATAATGGCACACACCTTTGATCTCAGCAGTCAGAAAACAGAGGCAGGCAGCCCTTTGTGAATTTGAGGCCAGCCTGGTCTACATAATGAGTTCCAGGACAGCCAGGAGTATATAGAGATATCCTGTCACAAAGAAAAACAAACTTGAGTGATGGGAGATGCCATTATGTATATATGTTTCTCATACTGGTTAATAATAAAAGCACTGTTGGCCAATAGGAAAGGAATATAGGAGGGACTAGGAGACAAGGAGGAAACTGGAAGTAGTAAGGAAGAGTCAAGATGGAGAGTCTGGAGAGAGCAGTATGCAGCAGCCGGCTCCCGGTAAGAAGACCACGTGGAAATACATAGATTAACACAAATGGGTTAATACTTAAGACAGAGAGAGCTAGCCGATAAGAAAGTAGTAACTGGCCAACAGTATAACATCTAATACAGAGTCTCTGTGTGTTATTTGGGGCTGGCGGCGGCAGGACAAGACCAGCGGTGGCAGGAGGAAAAAACCTTACCCCTTACACTTGAGGATCCAACCCAGGCCTTGCCATGCTATATGAGTGCTCTACCGTTGAGCCCCGCCCCCCAGCTCTGTTTCTTGGGTGTTTAAATAGATGCGGAGTAATGCAAGTAGTCTCCATACTCTGGAAATCGCAAAACAAGGTCCAGTTTTCACACAGACACATTTGGAAGGATCTGTTGGTTACAAGTGTCCACCGCTCCTTCAGCCTCAGTAGTCATCACTGACAGAGACAACGAGACAACAGAAGAAAGTTGCATGTGCAGTAAGATGCAGCCATTTCCAAAGCCAGGCCCCCGAACGTACCTGGGAGATAGCAGTCTGTTTTAATTGTTCAAAATAGCAATAAGTACAAAGTCCAAGGCACATCTAGCACTACCCACCTAGGTTTGGGTTCAAAGTACCTACCTCACCCCCATTTGTCCCAGGGAATTTTCCCCAGAGAAGAAGGTAGTGCACACACCCTTTACCCCTGTGTCTTAGTCCATTCCACCTGCTATAAGAAAACACCTCGACTAGGTGACTTATAGGCAAGATCAAAGCACCAGCAGGTTCAGTATCTGATGAGGCTCTTGCCTCCTCATAACACCTTGCCTCTGCATCCCACAGAAATAAGAGGCAACGACCTCTCTGGAATCTCTTCAACAGGTCCTGCTCTCATTCACGATGGAGAGTTCTCTGACCTCATCACTTCTCAGACACCTGCTAGGGCCATCAACCTTGGCGGTGGGTTTTGGCTTGTGAATTATGGATGATACAAACTTGTGGTTTGAATGTGTGTTTCCCCACGGATCATGTGCTGGCAGCTTGTCCCCAGGATGGCAATTGTGACAAGAAGAAGCTTTAAGAATGAAGCCAATTGGAAGGTTCTGTGAATACAAAGAAGGAAGGGAAAAGGATGGGCGCTTCCTGCTTGAGATTGCTTCCCCCAAATAAGTGGTTTTGCACCCTTTTCATTATATTTTCACCAATCTCTTCAGTATGCTGAACAAATTGTGTGTGTGTGTGTGTGTGTGTGTGTGTGTGTGTGTGTATGGAAACATATGTTTGGGGGCTTTTGCTTTGGGGAGAATGAAATAAACACTTTACTCTCTTCCTTCGTTACATATAGCCGAAATTAGTATAAAAACTAATGTACAAAGACTCTGAAAGGTGAATAAATGAATAGCAGACCAAGGACTGTAGAATCCCAGGAAACAGCATAGAGATTTCTTTTTGCATAACATTTCCCAGGCATGGGAAAAATAGGAAAAAAAAAAAACTGTTGTTTCCATAGATTGCAGCGAGGAGCTGCTCTGCTATCTACAAAACCCTGACCCAGAAGCAGGTGGTCTACCAATGGTTCAGCTCCAGGTTCCACCCGAACCAGCATCGACATGAGGGCAGCCCCCTTTCCAGCCCACACCTGTTTCCAGGGACCAATGGCTATCTGAAATAGTCCCTGGTCCAGACGCTGCACCCAGGAAGGTGCACCGGACAGGCAAGGGATAGACAGGGAGCCGGCTATCCAGGGCCAACCTAGACTCCTTCGGTGCTCACTACAGGAGGCTGCCAAGTATTCTGCCTGGACGGGATTCTTACTTAGAGGTGTTTACTCATAATCCCACAGATGGTAGCTTTGCCCCATTTGGCTCCTCAGCCAAGCACATACACCAAATGTCTGAAGGTGACGCTCGCCTTTAATCCCAGCATTCGGGAGGCAGAGGCAGGCAGATCTCTGTGAGTTCGAGACCAGCCTGATCTACAGAGCTACTTCCAGGTCAGGCTCCAAAGCTACACAGAGAAACCCTGTCTGGGGGATGGGGGAAGCGGGGGGGGGGAGGAGACTGTTGTTTCTTTAGCCAAACAAACAAGAGAGAGACAACCTACAAGACAACATCCAGACAATGACCACTCTAGCAGGCAGAAGACTGGACCCTGGGCCAGCACCAGAAAAGGCCAATGAGGGACCCAGGGCTTTCCACGCCCACTGGCCAGTAATGAGGCTCCCCCAGGCACCCACAGAGGTTTGCAGGGGCAAGAGCAGTGAAGCCCTCATGCACGTGGGCGCCATGGGAAACCTATGCCTCGTCGCCATCTGGCAGCAGTGAGGCTCACATCTCCCTCCCCTGAAAATGGTATCTTTTTAAAATTTTAGTTAAGGTCGAAGGCTTAGATAAGACCCAGAGTCTCATAGCACACTGCAAAAATGTTCAGGTATCAATCAAAACGCCCTCACCATACCAAGAACCCAGAACATCTCAAGCTGGGCTATATCAACATAAACACTCAGTTCCGAGATGATAGAGGCACTAGCATTATCTTAAGGCACTTACAGTTTAAGAAAGGGCTTCCTTAGCACAAAAGAGAATTACTTCCGTGGAGAAAAGAGATCAGCAAGAAGGGGAGTGTGGAGATGGGCTAGAGTGGGGCCAAATAAAAACAAAGTGTAATGATATATGCACAAAAATATCACAATGTCACTTATTTATGTTCTAATCAAGTAATTTAAAATGTTTCATTGAGCAGCTATAAACCTATGTGAAGCAAACAAAACACACAGAACCAGGCTGGGAATTCAGTGGTAGAGCACCTGCCTACTATGTGTGAAGCCCCAAGTTCGTGTCCAACACCAAAAATTACAGAACAAGTAGAAGACATATTTAAAGTATTGCTACCACGGCATGCCTGGTACCGCACCGCTCTAAAAGGCCAATGACTCAGGTACAGGTTTTTGGGCCAAAGGAGAAGATTTACTTAAAAAGCCACCAAACCAAAGATGGATGGCATGGCCGACAAAGACTCTTGGAGAACTAAGGTGTTCTCTGTGTTACAGTGAAAGAAAGGGGAGCTGGGACAATAGGCAAGAAAGAGATGCTGGCTGAAGGCTTGTAGACAATGCCCTGTGGACCTGGAGTAGGATGCTCTCTTAGCTGCCTTCATCTTGATGGTATCGGCCCTGGAGGGGAACTAGGCTTAGGTAGGTTTAGGTCAAATTAATCATATAGTTCCAGAGAAGACATTTCTGAAGTGGCTAATATGACTTTGTGAAGAGTTGAGTGGAAATCTGTCCCAAAGGTTAAGACAGCAGAGGATACTGATACAATCCGGAGGCGGCAATACCAAGCTTGATTGGTCCTGTCTTAGTCATTCTTGAGTCATCCGTATGTCCGTGTGAAAAGTCAGTGCTTTCAGCAGAAGAGGCCTTCAGGTCCCTGAAGAGTAACCTAAGCAATCACATCCGCATGTCTCAGAGGTTATGTACCACAAAGCCAGTGGGGAACAATAAAATATGGACCAGGTGTATAGCCTTCCAAATTAGCTAACTACAAACAAGTAAGTAAGAGTTCATTCATGCTTTCGCATGGTTACAAAACCAAATGGGAAGTTTAGAACTGAAATATACAGTAGTCAATTAACAGACATTAAAAGGTTCACTAATAGGATGAATGAGACAGAGGAAAAAATCAGCCACTTGGGCAATGAGACATTAGAAATTACTCAAGCTGAACAGCACAGGAGAAACAAACCATAGGGGAAAAAAACAAATAAACAGAGCTAGTGCCTGTGGGGCCCATTATGAAAGATCCAGCACCTGCATTTTCAAAGTGCTGGGGGAGGGGCGGCTGAGAGGGAAGGGCTCACTGGCTAGTTACTCTAGCCAATTCCCGGCCAGTGACAGATCCTTTCATGGAAAAACAAAGATGGACATCATCTGAGAACTAATACCTGACGCTGTCCTCCAGCCTCCATATGTGCCCACATATACACCTGCATAGACACACACACACACACACACACACACACACACACACACACAGGCAAGGATAACACAGTAACTATTTGTAGAATAGCAATAAAGAACAACTTGACTACTATTGGATTTTGAGCCATGCTAATTATGTTCTGAGGTCAGAGAGAGAAACAAGGTCAAGTTCAAATTTCAGTTTATTGTCGTTAAACCCAAGTCAGAGGATATAGTTTTAGTCTGTGGGACAAGTTGGCTGATGCAATTCCACTTGTAAATCCAGGGCTTCGCACAGCTCCCCAGGGAATCTGAGGTCTGTGGAGACACAGTCATCTCAGACATCATACCTGCTCTGCAAACTGCAGGTATAAGAAAGTTCTCACGCTTCTCATATATTAGTTTCACCTGGTTTGAAAATCATGGCTCGATGAATGTCAGCCTCACCAGATCTTAGATAACTCTCACTGTGGAGGCCAGTAGCACCATGCTGCCTTGAGGGACAAGAGAAACCATTCATTGTCTTTATCCACTGATCTTGGGCATCCGTTAAGTCTGTTGTCGACCAAGGGTGCGGCGTCTTCTATAAAAAACAGATCTGCTCCCCATCATGGCACTACTCCCCAGGAACAGCCACTCCCGCTTTGGGAATGGACCTACAGCAGGATGTACAGCATAGCTCCCCTCCCAGAATGTTCTGAGACTGTGTAAAGACTTCAGATTCATTACATTACCTTAAAGGCTACTCTGTAGCTAAGGCTGACACTCTGCTGCTCAGTTACCCTCCTCTTGTGTACGCTCAGCCCCGCTACCACTCCAATTCCCAGAAGGCCTTGCAGAAAGAGTGAATAAAGTGATAGGAACACTTTATTCTTGGTGTCCTTTTTAAAAAGGGCAGCACTTAGGAAACTGAAGCAGGAGGATTGCCACAAACTGTAGGCCAGCCCAGACTACACAATGAGTTCTAGGCCAGCCGGAGCTACAGAGTGAAACTCTGGAGAGAAAGAGAGAGGAGGTAGGAGAGGGAGAGAAGAAGACAGACAAATTTTAACACACGTCTCTTAACATTTATTTCATATATTTTATTAAAACAATACATAATGCCATTGAGATGGCTCAGCAAGTAAAAATGCTTTCTGCCAAGTCTAATGACCTCAGTTCAGTCCCTGGAACCCACCTATGAAAGTAGGAAGCTCCTCAAAGTTGGTCTCTGACCATGTGAGTACTGTACATTACACATACACGTGTGCACACACAAAATTAACAATGTTTAAAGGTATAATATGTCAAAAGTTATAACCAACTTTTATCTATCATACTGGCCACTCATCTGTTTTTTAATTTAGTATATTAATTGTGCAAAACATTACTTTACACATATATAACGTACCTTACATTCTCGTATGTGTATGCAATGTACTTTGGTCTTTCATTCCATTTGACTCTCCTACCCATCCTATCCCCCTCTGATCCTTCTCTCTCTCCCCCTTCTCTCACAAATTAAAAGAAAGAAGAAATTTAGGTCAGAAAGCAAAAGGACACTTCATGCTTTGTACGAAATACACATTTAAAATAAACTCATGCTGAAATGGCGAAAATAAGAGTAGATAAGAGAAAGCAAAACCAAACAAAAAGAAAGGATTACAAGGTAAATGTCAAACAAAATAAATTCAGGTCCAAAAGCACTACATGAGGAGAAAATCCACTTTATAACGCTAACATGTACAATTCCCATGAAAACAGTACCTTTCATAAATATCCAGACAGCGTGTAATTGAGGCGCAATACAAGAGCTCTTCCATCGCAGTCTGAGGAAGGTGGGGTAGGGTCGGGCTAGGACTGCTCACAATGGCTAAACTGTGGAACAACCTAGATGCCCAACAGCAATAGAATAGATAGAAAATGTGGCAAAGGACACCATCAACCTGTTTCAGCCATGAGCTAGAATGAAGTTAGGCTCCTTGCAGGAAAATGGATGCGCTGAAGATGGTCACATCAAAGCAAATAAAGTCATCTCGGAAAGACATGTATTTTCTCTCATCAGTGGCCCCTATATTTTATACAGTCACATAAAATTGTGTGTGTGTGTGTGTGTGTGTGTTTATATAAAATGGAATCAGAAGTGAAAATGTCTAGGGACAAAGAGGAGTGGAGAGGAGCAAAATAACGGAGATAGAGGGGCTGTGGCAGTATATGTCAGTATATGTGAATTTTCTGTATTTTATACTTTATTTGTGTTTATGAGCATAGGTGTTTTGCCTACATGTATGGCTGTGCTTGCCTGGTCCTCACAGAAACCAGATCCCCTGGAACTGGAGTTAGAGATGGCTATGAGTCACCATGTGGGTGCTAGGAATCAAACCTGGGTCCTCTGGAAGAGCAGCCAGTGCTCTTACAGCCTGAGCTGTCTTTCCAGCCCCAGATTTTTTTTAAATAAATAAATACTCATGTGCAATCAGTTTGTAAAGTGTTTGCCACATAAGCATGAGTGAGTACTTGACTTTAGATCACCAGCCCCCATGCAAAAAGCTAGGCATGTCACTGCCCACCTGTAGCCCCAGAACCAGGGAGGCAGAGGCAGGAAGATTCCTGGTGCTTGCTGGTCAACCAGGAGCCAAACTGGTGAGCTCTGGCCTCCACACTCATGTGTACACACATATACACGCACATGTGCACATACACACACGCGTACACACACACACCTAGGCATGTATACAACACATATCAACAATAAATAAATAAAATAGAACCTCATTTACAGATGAAAAAATAATAAAGAAGGCTCATGGTGTGTGTCTGTAATCCTAGCACTCAGAAGGCTGAGGTAGGAGGATTTGAACATCATCTTGGACTACATAGCAAGACCCTGTCTCAAAAAGAAGAAAAGACAAAACCAACAAAATTAAGTATACTTGGTTTTGAAATTGGTGTACCATGAAACCTAATAGATATATCAAAAAAGTATGGTCCTCGAACAAAATTAAGAAAATAATAAACCATTAAAAAACAATCTTAGAAGTTCCCAGCAGTAGTAGCACACTAGTCCCAGCACTCCAAAGGCAGAGGCAGGTGGATCTCTGTGAGTTCGAGGACAACCTGGTCTACAGAGTGAGTTCCAGGGCAGCCAGGGCTACACAGAGAAACCCTGTCTCCAAAAACCAAAAATCAAAATTAACTAAAACAATAACATCAGCAAAAAAAACCTGACAAGAGGAAAGGGTTGTAACATGAAAATGAGAAAATTATCACAGAAATTTTTTTAAAAAAATCTTTTTCCTTAAATATGAAACTACGTGCTTAGCTCAACTCTATCATCCCAGGTCAAGTAACCTAGGAAATGCACGCTGATGTTATTGGCAAGTGCTTTGGGACAAACATCTCCCAGGCAGACAAGGAAAGGGTTAGACAAAGAGATACTCAACTACACGAAAATAACAGCAAAGGCCATGGAGAAGGACAGCATTCAGATAACCTGTCTAGGCCACCGGTCACCAGACCATGACGGGGGTCCCATGTAGAAGCCTGAAGAAACTCTGAAGGTTGAGCTGGGCGCTATCCCTGGGTGGGGACTGTCCGTCTCTACAGCAAGCAGACTGGAATGGGTATCTGCTGATTAAAGGGGATCAACTATTAGCAAGACAGCTAGTTGATTGCTCAGCACCCACCCCCCTCACTATGGTCAAGCAGCCAAACTACAGTTCCCAGCCTCCTCTGCTATTAAAATGCCCATAGTGTTAGCATTAGCTAGTGGATCATAAGAAGAATGGTAAATGCCATTCCCAGGCCTTGCTTTTGAAACCCTCCCAGATGTCATCCTCTGACTCTGGTACAACTGCTGGAGAGAGACTCCTGCTGGCTGAAATGTGGACAAGTTGTGCAGGGAGTTCCAGGCACACAGCCGTAGGAGCCCTTACCCATGCTGGTGTGAGTCATCCTGAAATAATTCCCAATAAACTCACTCCTAAAAGTTCAATGAGCTCACTGGTTCACCAAGGCAGACTCCAGCGAAGTTGTTTCTTCTGTCAGTGGCCAGTGATCTATCTGGGGAGACCGGACATTGGTTCACATCTCCCCAGAAACACACACACACACACACACACACACACACACACACACACACACACACACACACCAGAAAGTGAATATGCAATTGCACTCCAATGGAAGGGTTATCCCACCAAGAGCTTGTGTAGCTCTCAATCTTCCACTTTCCAACTGCTGTTTCTGGGGAGACATCAAAGAAATGTCTATTCATTCTAAATAAGGAGGAGACAAACAGATCAAAGAAAGACTCCCTCCAGCCCTGCTTGATGAGTAAACAAGGGTATAGAGGTCACAGGAGCGTGGGTAAAATGGGCAGCTGCACGCTGGAAGAGTCCAGTCCCATCAATTGTGTGCCTCTTACGTAATTTAGATTATTGCTAGGAGTGGTGACTGGACTCTTACAGGAGAGGCTGCTTACCCTCCCTCCTTTCCGACAGAGAGCACTAATATCTGTCAACCAGGTGGTGCATGCCTGCAGTCCCAGAGTTTAGGAGGTGGATGCCAGAGGATCAAGAGTTCAAGTCATTCTTCTATACACAGTGAGTTAAAGCCCCTGTGCTACATGAGAACCTATCTCAAGAAAACAAACAAACAAACAAAAACATGTTATTGTAGACCTGGCTACTTTTGTCTAACTCTGTTCATGTCATCGACAAGGTCACGTGTTGCTCACCACAGCCCTTGACTTCATAATAGCAATGGTTACATCCTGGTCAGAGGCCACAGACTTGCTCTGTCATGGACTCTATGGCGGCTCTGAGGGACCGTCTCAAAATGATATGCTGGACTTCAGCTGTGTCTCTGAATCAGCTCTTCTCAATTTCTGCGATTCCCTTGGATCCCTTACATTTTCTCATGCAATATCTCTGACACATGCTTACACACACACACACACACACACACACACACACACATTCACTTACATACACATCACTATGAATATTTTAGTGTGCATTATGTGTGGAAAAGAATATTTCCAGTTAAGCAGGTTTTAAATTAATATTTAACTTACTGAAATTATAAGTAGAAAATCCGATTTCACGTGAGCCTCCCTCTAAATTCAGCCTGTAAACCTTGGTATTCTGTGTATAATTGTACTAAATGTCATGTTTCAAAAATCACTTCTGTTTGTTCTTTGGTTGCTGTTTAGATCACTTTGAACAGATTTGAATCCCCTTAACCATCAGCCCTGTGCTCGTTTCCTCTCTTGTTGCTATGGTGTGCATTACCTCATTGCTGTCACCAGCACTGTCAGAGGCACTAAGAGAAGAAGATTTGTTGACCTCATGGTTTGGAAGGGACAGCCATCGTGACAGAGAACACATGACAGAGTGCATAATGGCGGGGGATGATGCTGAGACTCTGTCTTTGGTGGCCAGAGTTTGCAGCGCACTTTGCCAACGTGTCCAAGCACGTTGGGAAGCAGGGACCTCAGACTGGAAGCAGAAATGGCCATGAACCTCAGGCCCCACCCTGAAAGGACTCACTGAAATAGGAAAAAAAATCCCAATGTTCAGATGGAACTGTAAAAGACCCCAGATAGCCAAAGTAACCCTGAGCAAAGGGAGCAATGGATGAATTACCATTCCATATTTTAAAATATATTAGAGAGCTCAAGTAATAAAACTGTGACAATGGCACAAAAAAAAAAATAGACCCAAACATGGGAGCACATAACTACAGCCACCTGATATATTTGACAAAGAAGCAAAACATACTGAAAAATATAGTATCTTCAACAAATGGTCTTTGAAAAACTGGATGTCCACACACAGAAGAATAAATCACACCTCTGTCAATTCTCTGTGTACACACACACACTACAAGTGGATCAAAGACCTCAGAGTGAATAAAACTGCTGGAAAAAAAAAACATGAGTATAGGAAATGACTTTCTGATCTGAACAGGACCCCATTTGCTCAGGAATTGGGACGTGGGACCTCGTGAAACTAAAAAGCTTCTGTATAGCTAAGGAAGCAGTATGTTGAGTTAATGAGAAACCCACAGGGTGGGAGAGTATTGTCAGCTATACATCTGACAGAGGGTTAGCATACATGATGTATAAAGAACTCAAAATACAAATAGTCGAGAAAACAAATGACCCAACTAAAAAACTCTCAAAAGAAGAAAAACATGGCTAAGAAATGCGTCAAAGTATGCATAATCTATAGCGGTTTAGTAAATTAAAACAACTTTGAGATTTCATCTCACCCCAGTCAGAATGGCTAAGGTCACCAAGGTAACAAGTACTGGAGGAGATGTGGGGAAGGGGACCCCTTACTCACTGTTGACGCGAAGGCAAACTGGAGTGAACACTCTGAAAATGAGTACAGAGAAACCTCAAAAGCCAAAAGTAAATCCACCATATGACCCAGCTGTGAGTATGAGGATAGGTTTAGAAATTATGCTGGTTTAGTAAATATTGTTTAAATTTAGTAAAAATAGCAACCACTCCTTAGCATGCATCCAAAGTACTCAGCGTCCCACACCACAAGTAGCCAGCCATGTTCACTGCTGCTCAGCTCACAATAGCTACGATATGGAAACAGCCCGAATGCCCGTCAGCAGATGAATGGATTATGAAACTGGCACAAAGTGGAATACTATTCAGCTGGAAAGGGAAATGAAATTCGCAGGCAAATGGATGGAACTAGAAAATAGTATACTGAGTGAGGTGACCCAGATCCAGATGGAGAAACCTCACGTTCTCTCTCATCTGCAATAACACTTCAAATTTGAATATACAACCTGGAATAACCTCAGAAACCAGGACAGGAAAGAAAAGAGGGGCCACGTGCAGACTAGAGACTTGGAAGATTCAAGTTGATTTGATGTATAAACCCCTTCCTGAGGACTAGCTTGCTATGCAAGCCACCAGCAGAAGGAAGCAATAAGCAGCCCTGCCCAGCTGAGATGCTAATGGCCCACAATCGTGGCCTCTATACCCACAGATAAATGTAGATCTCACCCCTACCTAAGAAGTTTCTCTTTTAGGCAGATGGAGGAGAGTATAGAAAACCACAACTGGTAAAAGTACAGGGAAGAATTGATCATGTAGTGCCCAGCCCCAACAGATTCATCTACAATACAACGCCTGTACCTAAGGCTCAGGAAACATCACGGTAAAGCGCATTGAAAGGTTATAAGAGGCAGAAGGGCCAAGAAGACAGTCCCTCTGCTGTGAGACTGTGTTTCCTAGAAAAGACAGTGAAGTTACCCCCATAACGCCTCAACAGTGTGGCTGCCAAGTAAGACATGAACAATGACAACAATAGATATGCTACCGTGAAAGCTCATGGGGAGTGGGGGTTCACTTCTAGACAAAGAGCTTTAGGCAACAAATGAATGCTGAGTCACAGGTTATTCACCACCAAGTGATTACCCGGGATCGTACATACACAAGCAACACTAAATGGACTCAACAGATCTTATTTGTATGTACTTATGTGTATGTGTGTATATGAGTATGTGTGTGTGTGTGTGTGTGTGTGTGGAAACCATTCATTAGAGTGGGGGGCATGGGAATGGTTGGAGGGAGGAAAGAGAAGGGGGAAAGTGATCTAGTCTATTTTAATTAAAATTATACATATAAACTTATATAATGCTTAATTTAATTCTAAATGCAGACTTTTAAACTTATTTTCAAACTAATTTCAAGACACTGTGATTTTTCCTTACTGTCCTATTCTAAATTCTATACCTTCTCAGGATGTTAAGTAATTTGTCCCACTAAGCAGTGAAGTTTGACCTTCTCGGGGAGCTTGAAGTCATTCGGTTTAAGAGTTAGTTGAGGAGTGACAGAGTACTGCCTGTCTACCATGCACAAGGCCCTGGGTGTGATCTCTAATACCACAAATAAGTAAAAAAAAAATAATAGTGTCTGTCATGAACAAAATGCTGTATCTACACATTCATACACTGAAAAGCCAATCTGATCATATAAGTGGCTAGAGCCTTGGGTAAGTAACTAGGTCATGGTGTTGAGATTTCATGAATGGGACTAATGCCATGATGGTCAGAGTGCATTGTCAGAAAACCTAGAATCACGTGGA
The DNA here is from genome assembly GCF_943737965.1 of Phodopus roborovskii. Classification (NCBI taxonomy): domain Eukaryota; kingdom Metazoa; phylum Chordata; class Mammalia; order Rodentia; family Cricetidae; genus Phodopus; species Phodopus roborovskii. The sequence continues at coordinate 549,263 of NW_026126638.1, forward strand.
AGATGGGCCTCTCGGCTCCTCTGTGGAGAATTGTCTTTATTACAGTCACTGATGTGGAAAGACCCATCTTAATTGTGGGGAGGACTGTTTCCCAGGTAGGGCCTTCCAGAATGTGTACAATGGAGCAATCGAGATAAGCACTAATACTTGCGCATTAATTCATTGCTCTCTGCTCTTGACTTTGAGGAGTCCAGCTCCCACTGTTGTAGCTGACCTGCCATGACAGACAATAAAAAATTGGAACCAAAGAAGCAATTTCTCTCTGAGATGCCTTTGTTGGGCATTTGCACCACAGCCGTAGGAAAAGGAACTAACTGCTGGTGCTTCCAAACTGTGACAAATAAATGCTTATCGTCTAAGACACTCAGACCATGGTACTCTGTTATGATAGGCCAAACCAGGTGTCAGCTTTCTAGGGATCTAACAAAATACCTGAGACAATTATACACTTTTGCTTCCAAAATATGACATGACAGAGCCATTGTTTGTAGGTCATTGTTGTCATGCCAGGGGGCAATGACAGGGAACACACAGCGGAGCAAACTGCCCGCCTCATGGCCAGGAAACAAACGGAAAGCAAGGAGGTCAGAGACCCACAATCCCCTTTGACCTAAGAACCCCTCACCTGGTCTCTCATTAAGTAGGGTATGTCTTCTAAAACTTCCATGACCTCCCAACAGTGACATGACACTCTGGGGACAAAGCTTTCGAGCCAGAGGCTGTAGAAGCATTCAACATCCCAACTACAGCTCAGTGACAGAAAACTCACTTGTCAGATTGGACAGCAGCATAGGAAAGCTCAGGGCTACACAATGTCAAGGTCATTCTTATTGGTGACCTCTTAGAACGTTCTCCTGGTGGAATGGCCTCTGCTGCCCTCCAGTTGAAGTACATCATGACTCAACCAGGCATCTTTTGCATGGTGCTATTTCTGGTCTTGGGATAGATGGGCTGATCCTGCACTCTGCAGAGCTCAGCAAACTTCCCTCACTTGATAGGCTCTGCACACCCTTGGCATATTGCTCATCCACATCTACACAAGACCCTATTGACCTGTCAGCAGCCTCTTGTTAACTTCCTATTGCCTTAGCAAATGCCTGAGATAATCTACTGAAGAACAGGAGGACCAAGGAGGCTTAGTTGGTGAGGATCATTGGGCCAGTAGTTTAGGCAGGAACCAGCTTCACAGGGACAGGTGGCATGGTACTCTGGAAGTATAATCATACTGTTGTCTGAAAGTTGTATTGCTGCTCTGCCTTCTTTTGGATTTATTTCCCCTCTCCACAGTGCTATGGAAAGAGAGAAGATGCTTCACAGTGACCTAGCAACAAATCAAAGGTATTCTCCAATTGGCTATTGTACCTGAGCCAGCCACATTGCAACCCACAGAAAAAGGAGGAAATACCAACTGATGAGGGAGGTAGGAGTGGCTGGAGGAACTGAGGTCATGTCTTAGAGCCTGGAAATTGAAAGAGGCTCCATCATCCTTGTGGACTAGAAGGCACAGCCTGCAGACACCGGCTTTCTGTGACAGAGCCAGCTCCAGTATATCCCAGAGTCTCCATCCCCCTCCTTCTACCCACTGTCTCTAAATTTAGAGCTTTGTCTGTCCTTTTCTTGTAGGATGAGGGTATTTTAAGTACTCTCAAGATGATGTCGAAAGAGAGGCGATAACTCTAGCACCATGGAGGCAGATACAACAGCTCCTCCCTGCTGCCTGCCAGGGGCTTACCCGTCACCATCACACCTTCCTCCCTTCCCCAGCTCCTCCTGCTTATCAGAAGGAAGCTGGAGGGAGAGAGCTGTGAGCCTCTATAAACTGCTGTGTGAAGTGGATTCAGGAAATTGGTACCCACGATGCACAGTGTGGGCTCCAGTCCATCCTCACACGGTACACTTACAGGAAATACCCAAGGGTTTGAAGGATCTAAGGGATCCTCACACAGCCCAGTGGAACCCCACATTGTGACTGGTCTGGGAGTTTTAGTGAGTCCACTTCAGAGAGTCCCTGAAAAGCTGAAATCTGGGAGGAACCCGAGATCGTCCACGGCTCCTCAAAGAATGGGAGCCAGCTTGCTCTTAACTCTTCCCAACAAAGCTCCCAAGGTGAGGGCTGGTGGGTTACTGATCAGTTCCAAAGTGTAAGGTGGATGTATGCACACCCCTACTGAACTGGCACCCTCCTGCCCTGATGACACCAAGGCAAGTTTCCAGGTCCCTGGTTTGGTAACATGAAAAAAGACACAGTTTGTTATTTTTGTTGTTTGTTTGCTTTCTTTTTTGAGACAGAGTTTCTCCGTGGCTTTGGTGGCTGTCCTGGAACTCGCTCTTGCAGACCAGGCTCATCTTGAACTCACAGAGATCCTCCTGCCTCTGCCTCCCAAGTGCTGGGACTAAAGGCATGCGCCAACAACACCCAGCCTCACAGTTTGTTCTTGAACTGGTAGTTGACACACCTGCCTCTACAGTGCTGCTTCCCAAGAACTCATCTCTTCTTCATGGATCAAGCTAATTAATTTTTATAATCAAGGGTGGACTTAGGGAGGAAAGAGCCTCCCACTGCAGGAGGGAAAATTAAGTGTGGCCAAGGGAAATGTGCTTGCCATTTCTAATTAAATTGGGAATAGGTGAAGTTGAAGTCCAGCCAAACCTGAGATCCTGGGGTTTTGCCAGATTCTGTAAGGGAGGCTAGGGAATGTTCCAGGAGATCTTGAGCAAGAAAATAAAGACCCATTTGGACTCTTGCCTGATGCCTTTTCCCTGGATCATTGAAGTTGGCAACTTACCTAATCCTATTCTCTCTCTCTCTCTCTCTCTCTCTCGTGTGTGTGTGCGCGCGCGTGCGTGCGTGCGTGCGTGTGTGCGTGCGTGTGTGTGAGAGAGAGAGAGAGAGAGAGAGGGATGCCGAGAAAGGCCAGGTAAGAATGCAATCAAGGGACCAGGAACAGAAATCAGGACATGTAATGGTACAGAAGCTTAAAGAATTAACTGAAAATGAAAGGCTCCAAAGCAAATAAAAATAACAGTAAGGCCTGGCTTCTGCTCTTCTGCATGGGAAGCCTCGGTCTCTGAGATCCAGGGTTGACAAGAGAGGGAGGCTGGATGTACTAAAAGTCATGACCATGGACTTCAGACTCTCTCGTTCTCTGTGAAGAAGTAAAACTTTCAGTTCTCTCAAGCCTCTGCCCTTCACCTTGGGCTTCTGAGACATGACAGGAATATGACAACACCCATGTGTCGCAATTACTAACAACACCTCAGGGCATCTTCTGGGCCACCTTCCTCTTGTTGGCTTCCCGGGCCAATGGGACATCAGAGAAGCTCTCCTCTCTCCCCAGAAAGTCTTCTCTGAGTCTCAGGACCACCTGTCACTTTGTGCATCATTTTCTGAGCCCTAGGTATGTCCCTGGCCCTACTGGAGTTGCAGAGGGTACAGAGAATCTATCTGACAGAAACACATGTGTTGTAGCCTCAGAGGAACACGCTCAGAGGAACACACTCAGAGGAACACGCTCAGAGGAACACGCTCAGAGGAACACGCTCAGAGGAGTGTGACCACAGGGAGCCTGAACACAGAAGCCTTCTTAGAAGAGGCACCATTTGAATGCAGTCTTGGAAAATTAGTAGGGCTGTTAGCCAGCCCAAATGGGAAAGACATGATATGCAGAAGGAACAATTCACGCAAGGACACAGAGGCAAGAAAGGGCAGGGCAGTGCTGGAAAGTTCCAGGCGTTTGTGTGCCCTGCATCCAGGTGGCAAAGAAGCCAGAGAGGGAGAGGGGCTGAGAGGCTGCCGGGGGATCTGGGATTGACTCAGCCACTGAAAATAAGAGGACGGTATAGCAGGAACTGTGTGTTAGAAAGGCCACTGAGGTCCCGAGTTACAGGTGGACTGGACTGGGTAAAGACAGAGGAGCTGGGGCAGGCACGAGGCCCCTCAGGGCTGGGCAGGTCAAAAGTGGAGAGCACAAATCAATGTAACAACAGCAGCCTGGCACATCTGAGAAAACTGAAGAAACGGTGACAAGGTTTTGTCACCATTTGGACGTGGGGATGGGTAAAAGAAAGGAATCCAGACTGACAGCTTTCTGGAATGGGGCACTGCATGGAAAGGCTAGGGAGAGGTAACCATGACCACTGCTTGGGCAAAGGCTAAGGTTGAGGCAGAGGATGCCAGGCATTCGTACCAACAGAGAGGCAGAAATACCAGAAAGGAACAAGGCATGGATGAGAGACGTGCATGCGGAGTCATCAGCACACAGCCAAGGGCTGGACCCGTGAGCTAGGTCCAGGGCACCTGGTAGAAGTAGGAACGGAGGTGAATGGAGGAGCATCAGTAGACTGGAAAACTCCAGCTCCACCCCATGACCTGCAAAGGACCAGGCAGAACTAGGGAAAGGCTAATACACAGGCTCTTCAGAAAAGAAATAAGGTCCCTGCTACTGCCTTGGGCAGGGACAGTACAGGAGAGATAGTGTCTACAGCAGCAGGGACAGTGTGGTTCAGTGTGAAGAGAGCTAAGGCCACTCAGCAGCCTCGTTGGGGAATGTGGCAAAGCAGAGGTCCCTGGGGCGTGAGTCAGATTGGTCAGCAAAAACCAGATCCTTTTGTTGCAGGGAGCATGACTGCCAAGGCCATCCCTCAGCCTCTCCAGCTGGGAGCCGGTGTGTGATGCTCTTGGAGTGGAATGCTGAAAGTGATGAGGAGGGGCTGACATGGTCCCCAGAGAGCACTGGGCATCTGTCCACGCTTCTGTGTCATTCTTATCCAGGACACAGAGAGAAGAAGACGGTGTGCATTGTTGGCTTCCACCTTACCTTCCCAGGAACCTGACAACCTAGGGACCCACACAGCCAGGTCGCCACACAACAGCCAGAGCCAGCCCTGCCCTATCGCCTCAACCTGCTCAGGGACCTAAAACGGCCCCCTGAGGTCAGAGAGCCCGCAATCACACAGCACTGGCCAGGGAGACAGCAGGCTAGAACTTTTTTTCTAGTTGTTTTATTTGAAAACCCTAGGGTGTGTCTCCTCCTTTACCACACCCATCCCTACCCTCACCCCAGGACATGACAAAGCCACACACACGCACACATACAAGGCTGTGAGCTGCACACAGAAACACAGGAGCTGCGCTCACGACAACATTGAAAAAATATACACTATATAATACACCCGGGGTCCCTACTCCTCCTCCTTCCCCCACAACCTAAGCACAAGCAGGCCATGGAGATCGGGGCAGGGACTATGGGACCTTGGGTCTGCTCAAGCAGGAGAGGAGAAGAGGACAAGAGAGGGAGGAGACTGAGAAGAGAGAGGAGCGGGGATCCCCAGAGTGAAACGGAGATAGAGGTGAGGGGTCCTAAGGGAAACCGGGGAGCCCCAATGGACAGGACAGAGAAGGGACGGGCCCAGCAGCAGGCTCCCAATGGATCCCACTGCCACCTCAACCATGGCTGCTGATGTCCTCCCCACACAGGCTGTGCTGACAGGGTGTGCCTCCACAGGTGGGCTACAGGGCAGCCAAAGTCATCCAGCCACTCTCCCAGCGCAGCCAGCTGGGGCAGATGTCTCGGGAGAATGCCAGGGAAGAAAGGACAGCCCAAGGCCAGGGTAGGCTGGAGGAAGAGGGCAACCCGTGGGGCCTGCTGGGGCTCTGAGATTGAAGGAGCACTCGGTGCGAAGGGCTCTTTCTCCCCTTGGTCTCTCTTCTCTCAGAATGCCTTCCTGGCTGCCTTCCTGCGCGCCTGTCTCCCGAGGGCAAGCCTCTCTCTAGGCAGGGTCAGAGCCTCAGTAGCGGTGTGGGGCGCTTTCAATGATGCGTCTCTCGTCACTGCTGGGGGAGTCGGCTGCCTCTGAGTCACTGCTGTCCTCTTCCTCTTGCTGGCCCCCAGCAACCCCTGCCACACCGGCCTGCTGGTTCTGGTAGGACTGGAGAGGACGAAAAGCAGAGAGAGCAAGAGCTCAACAGCCTACCATAACCTCTCCTTGAAGACACGTATGCATGCACCATCACGGTGTCCCCTCCCCATCTCCTCCGCAGTCTCTCTTCCTCCCCCATGGCCTCATCAGCCATACCAACAGCTTTCATCGGGGTCCGGGGCCCTCATCAGGGGTATTTGCCATAGATGTGCCCCGTCATTCCCCCAGGCCACTCACCTCCATGGGGTTCACGATAATGGTGAGAGCAGAGTCGTCCCAGAAGAGGTCGGGGTCTTTCGGGTCAGTGGAAGCCCCTGAGGGTCCGCCAGCTCCGGAGACGCGGCGGTGAAGGGAGTGGATGCGCACTAGGCCCAGGATGACCATGAGCGCCAGGAAGCCCACACACACCACAATGATGAGAGTCGCGGCACTGGGAACCACTGTCGGGAGAAGCAAGGCCTCAGCGGGACACAGCACACCTGGGGGACTCGGGCACAGGGGCTGTCGGGTGCTGGGGGAAGAGACTGCACACGGAAGAGGTCCTGGGAAGAGAAGACCGCCTGCCCTCAAGGAGGTCTTGAGACGTGACTAACTTGAGAAATTGGAAGAAAAATAGACCCCACCAAGAGGGGTCAACAAGAAGGAAGTGAAGAAAGGCTGCTCCAAAGGCCAAAGACACACAGATAGGAAGGGGGTGTGCAAAGAGAGCTGGGTGGTGTGGAGAAGCCCCCAGCCTAGTGCTGCCTTGAACAGCCATATTGTCTCTGGAAAAATGGTAAAGACTAGAAGCTGCCTATGTCTTCCTGCCTGAACCTTCCCTGGGAAACACCTATCTCCCAGAGGGAAAGAGAGGGGCAGCTACAGGGGATTGACTGGGATGAGAAGAGAAACAGCTCTAAGTCTAGCCTGATGACCAGAGGAGTTGCTGTCCCCAAGGCTGGTGACAGGTCCCAGTGGCAAGGAATGGCCCCTTCACTTACCCACCTGGTCTGAGCTCAGTCCTGCTCCGTGGCAACTCCCTTCTCCTTGTAGGCCTGGGGTTCCTGGTCCTGCGGGGCTTCTGTCCCTCCCCAGTCTCTCCCCTGGGTGTCCCTCCTTCTAACCCTGCGCCCCCAGGCCTACCGCCCTGTAGCCTCATTCTGATGCCCAGGTTGAGGGGTGCATGGACTCTCACGGGCAGTGAGAAGCAGAAAGGCACGTGCACTCTCACATGGACTTTGGAGCTGATGGTGGACAAGCAGACGTGCACGCACAGGCACATGCCAACGAGGAGCGAGTGGACACACAGCTGGACAAGCATCGCCAGGCCCCACACCCGAGCCAGCCCTCCAGTTGCCCACACACCTGCCTGTACCAGCCACCTAGCAGCCTGCTCACACAGCAGGCTTAATGGGACATGCGTCAGCATTTCTAGCACGGCACCAAAGATCCGTATAGGCAGCGTCACCCAACTCCCTACCAGCTGGGCAAACCAAGCAACCCCCTGAAGGAAGACGGAAGCACCACAGGCATGGGCCCTAAGGGCCACAGAACAAGCGGCTGTACCCACAACCTGAGCCCCCTTCTGCACACACACACAGGGCACCCGGAGAAACATAAGGAGCCAAAGCAGGGGGACCACGAACCCCCGTGACAGCAAGTGAAGGAAGAGACCCCACAGATGCACTCCCAAGCCCACAGCCCTCTTGGGCAGCTGGATCACTACCTGCCACATGGGCTCACACTCTCTTCACACCCCAGACAGTGTGTGTGTGTGTGTGTGTGTGTGTCCCAGACACATCGAGACTAGCAGTCACACAAGCAAGCCATACACGTAGACGTCACATTGCAGCCCAGCCTCAAATTTACCTGCATCCTAAAACTCTTGCCTGAAGAAACAGAACAGCATAGAGACAGTATAAAAGCCCCACACACCCAGCCGCAAACCCCTCTTGCCAGCACCAAGCATGGAAACAGCCACCACTCCAGGACCAACCAGGTAAATGGAGAATGCCAGCCCTGGCTGCCACACACCTCCCTGGGGCCGCCCTGATGGCTCTCTGACAAGCTGGTTCACATCCTGACCTGATCCATGGCCCATTTGGAACCAGTTGCCAAACACAGCTAACTCTGTGGGGGTGGTGCCAGCAGGCTCACTAGGCACTGGCTCCAAGGCAAAGATGGGCCTGGTTGAATCAGCATTTCTCAATGCCTGGGCATGGGGGAGGAAGGGGAAAGGGGACAGGGCTTCTCTTTCTGTAACGTGCTCAGAATAACCCCTCTCAGGTCCCCAGGTCATTGGACAAGTCCAAGGAGTAATGACCCTGCCAGCAGTTGGCCCGGGTGGCCAAGCCTAGGCAATCCCACTTTCAGAGTGCAAGCCACAACAGGTGACCTTACACTAATAATGAACCCAAATCAGATGCATCTGTACCCCTGAGGCCCTGACATAATGACGGAAATGACAAGTTGATTACCATGAACATGAAGTGACATCAAAAATGACAAAATGCAGACACTCCAGCAGTAGGCCAACAACTCTGATTCATTAGGACAAGCCAGTAGGTTGGGAGAATTTCTAAATTAGCTACCGGCTTCAAATCGCCCATTAGATCTTGCTGCATATGAGCTATGCAGAGAATCCTGGCCTCGAGTGACCACTGCAGCTAACATTAAGGGGTGTTTAGCAAATGGTTTATGTGATCGTAGAGACACTGTTGAAAGCACTGTCTATAGACCAGCAAAACACCACCCCCTTGATGAAGAAAGGACCTCGGAAGAGATGTCCTTCTGCGCCCAGTCCCTACCCTATGATCCCACACTTCTTTAGGCTCCTTTTTGTGGTAGCTGCCAGCTCGGATTTTTGACTCAGATTTTGCACAGCTCTGCAACCACACAGCAGCTCACAGCAGACACTTGGTAAGAACTGACATCCGTCCCCGGCTTCATCCATCTCAAGCTCCTCCCTCCATTGTCCCTCTTCCTTGCTTCCTAATTCTTTTCTCTTTAAAGCACTTTGGGTCCGGCTTGTTTTATTTTGGTTTCATGAGATGGCATTTCGCTTTGTTGCCTGAGCTGGATTTGAACTCCTGGGCTGGAGTAATCCTCCTGCCTCCACCCCAAGTAGCTAGAAGCATAAGGACACAACGCTGTGCCAGGCTTATTTTCTCCCTTTCTTCTCTTCTTTCTTTCAGTCATTAACCCTGAGAGAATTAGTCATCTTTTTAGAAGGAATTCTCTTTTTTCTTTTGCTTTTTGTTGTTTCCTTATGCAGGGTTCCACAAGGCTGTTTTCATACCCCAGTACCCCAATATTCTTTCCATTCTACTCCATTACTCAGATTCGTCCCTTTGTTTCTTTTTAATACTATTTCTTTGCATGTCTTGCTGTGGTGTCTCAGGTACTTATGAACATCAAAGTAGAGAAATGGTCCCCAAAGTTTGCTCAGCAATGGAGTTACATGGGGATCTTTAAAGTTAAACCCTGATAGAGCTGACCAGATGGCTCAGTGGGTAAGGGTGTCTGCAAGTCTAGTGGCCCGAGTTCCATCCCTGGAAAGCACGGGAAGACAGAAGACAATAACTGGCTCCACAAAGTTGTCCTCTGACCTCTGACACATGTGCCCACATATACACTTCACACACACCCAAACACACAATATTAATTAATTAGTTAATTAGAATTAAGTCAAATAAAAAAAAACCACTGATACCTGACTCGAATCAACTTGGGGTACCAATCACCAAGAAATTTTAGAGTTCCTCATACAATAGACGTGAATCAGTGTTTGGGATAACAGTGTAATGTCTTCATCATCTTTCGCTCCTTAACTATTCTCAAATGCTCACTCTATCATCCTCCTTCTGCCTGCCTAGGACCTCTTTCTCTCCAGGACACAAGTGCAAACTCCACATATATCTCAAAATTGCCCTTGACCATTCTTATTCACCGGGATCTCTTGTCTGATGTGTAAGAAGCTGCACAGAAGTTAGCCTCTGTCTCTGGAGGAGATGGTAGAGCTACATCCACTCTCGCATACACCTAACTAGTCTACAGCTCACCTACCTCTGAGGTGGTAGAGCTACTTCTACTGCAGCTTTAGAGTAGTTCAGCTTCATGAAGCCCTAGTTCTGCAAAGCAGTGCTTGGACTTAGGGGATGAAGGGGAAGACATACCTTGGTGTCAGAAGCAGTGTACGAAAGAGGTTTGGTAAATGTGCGAACTCAAGCTGTATCACTCACAAATGGCCTCAGAAAAATGGTGAACTCTGTGCCTTCTAGGGCCAAAATAAGGGAAGAGGCAAAGGGTAGGTAGTTGCTGTCTATTGAAATCTCAATAGGAAGTGTGGTTGACCTAGATGTAAGTCACAAAAGGACATAGCACACAAGGGTCAGAGCAGCCCTGGCAAAGCAGGGGGATGAGAGATGACAAACACTGTCTGTGGAGCCAGCCAGGACAAAGCACGCTGGGCAGAAGCCCTGGGCAGTTAGAACAAGGACATCCCTCCTGGGACCTCAAACCAAAGACAGAAAGGACTGCAATCAGAGCCATGGCATCCAGATCCAGCTTGAGTCTACCCATGGGAGCAGAGCCCAGCATCCAACCCAACAAAAGGCTCATGAGGTGACCCAGTGGCCAAGAGCTCCTCTGGGAATTGCCTAAAGAGCCTGTGACTTTTGCTGCTTTTCAAAAGTGACGGTCTGTGGTCTTTGGGGTGGGCTTAATGCTTAAAACATTGACATGATCTCTAGAGTCAACCATGACAAGAGCAGATACTGAAGTTAGGTAAGTTCACTGGGCCAAAAGCAAGGTGTGTCTCAAAAGTGACAAAAATAAATAAATGCACCTCCAAACAGGCTTTAAAAATAATTCTAAAAGGGTTCCCAAAAGTCACTCTCAGCAATGTACAACCATTGTTCAGATTTTAACAACTTATTTTATAATCTTAAGTGTAAGCATCAGGTTATAAGATGGTGTGATGTCAACTCTATAAATTATAGATAGATAGAAGACACATACATAGATACATGATAGACAGACAGTCAGACAGACAGACAGATAGAGATAGATAGACAGATGAATGAAACACAGTAGAAACATAACATGCCCTAGCAGGAGGCAGCCTCACTTTGACAGAAGTAAGGCTGACTTTTCTTCTTTATACTCATGTTTTCTCCCTTCTGCTTTTAATTTTTCTTTTGCAATCAAGCAACCCTTTGTATTAGAAAACAAACATTGAGCTACTCATAAAGGACCATAACCAGCCAGCAAGACTGCCCCATCCACAAAAATATTCTTGGGCTTTTACAGAGAACATACAATTACATGTTTAATAGTACCTACTCTTTCCACAGGGTGGGGTGGCTATTCTGTAATTCTTTGTAGTGTGTGTGTGTGTGTGTGTGTGTGTGTGTGTGTGTGTGTGTGTGTGTTAAGGTATATCCCACAGTACATGTATGGAGAGCCCAATTTTCAGGGTTCTGTCTCTCTTTCTACTTTGTAGATCCCAGGGGTCGAACTCAGACTATTAGGTTTGAGAACACGTGTCTTTACCCAATGAGCTATTTTGTCACCTCCCTCATTGTCTTCTTTCCCCCCCCCCCTTAATAGACAGGTCTCATCACATAGCTCAAGCAGGGTTCCCTCTTGTCCGTCCCAGCCTCTTGAGTGCTGGCACCCTAAGCATGCACACCACATATAACACCTAAAAGCCCTTTATTCTCACTAAAAGCCGCATCTTCAGGTAGTACTGGTATGCCATAGGCACTAAATTAATAACTTCACTGCAGAAGAGCTCTAGATGCCAGCTAACCTGACATTAGGAGCAGGGAGGGCAGCAAGAATAATAAAATGCCTACACCCCTCACTGCCTTGTGATTCCAGGCTTGAGCACCCGGCACCGACTCAGGATTCACCTTCATAGTGGAGTTAACAGTCCGGGGACGGGGAGAGAGATGCACAAGTTATCCCACAGCCATCACTAAGGCAGGTACCATGGAGAGCAGAATCTACTGTCTCACCCTCCTCCCCTCCCAAGGATATAGGGACGGGGGTCATGCCACACCCCTCAGGCCCACTAAGCTTACTTACTGGAGTTCCGGTGGGAGCTGGCCAAGCTGTGCCCAGCCATCTCAGGAGGAGGCTGATGACCCCGGTGCAGGAACTGCTGCGAGCTGAGCACATGGCTGGGGTGGGCCACCCGGTTCATGCTATGAAGGACATTGACCTGGGGAAAGGGAGGACTCTGTAGGTACAACTGCTTCTCACCAGGGCCCTTTCCACCCCACTCCAAGCTCACTCAGTACACCCCTCTCTCATTTGGGGTAGGGGCTCCTACCACATAATGTGTGTGGAGCTTAGAGGACAACTTGCAGGAGAGCGTTCTCTCTGCCTTGCAGTTTCTGAGGACCACATTCAAGCAGGCCGTTGGGCTTAGCAGTGAGCCAAATTGCCCATCCCTACCACTTTAACCATCACCCCACATCTCCTCCTCCTCTGCCTCCTCCATCTGTCATGGGTCTAGGAGTCTTCAATGCAACAAAGTCCCTGTCCATCAAGCTGCTATCCGAGGCTGATACATCCTGGCTCCTTGCCAGGAGCAGGTGACCTGGAAAGGAATGGGATTCTCTGAGTACCTCCACGATGAATTCATTGCTGGAGTAACGGCCATTCATCTCTGAGCAGGAAAGCCTGAATTTCCTGGCATACAGGGCGGCTCCACGTCGGAGCCGATAATGAGCATGCCTCAGGATCTCTTCGTACACAGTGATGGTCTCCACCCCTGGGGAATAAGAAGACAAGCTCAGTGGAGAGGCCAGTGGAGGGAGGTACAGGGCAGCACCCTGACTCAGGCTCCAACCAGCTGACAACACAATGGAAGGGATGGTTAGACCCATCCCTCAACAGAGGCATAAGTGGACATACACTGATCTACAGGGGTAGAGCAAGCAAAGCCACATTTGCTTCTCTGTCCTTCTTCTCTCCTAGTCTTGTGGCTTCTGGGACTCCCCAGGGATGAAAGAATCTAGATAGCTATAGAAAAAAAAAGGCAAAGACCACAAGTGGTGGCGGTGCACACCTTTAATCCCAGCCCTTGGGAAGCAGAGACAGGTGGTCTTTGTAAGTTCGAGGCCAGCCTGGTCTACAGAGTGAGTTCCAGTTCAGGCTACAGAGAAACCCTGTCTTGAAAAATAAAATTAAAAAAAAGGAAAAAAGGGCAAAGACATCCTCCAAGGGAAGGAAGATAATAGACAGAAGGGATACAGCTTTGGTGAGGGACTGGTCATTGTCACCTTTTCCCATTCTCCCTCCCGCATGCAGCTGCCTCTGCAAAGCACCAACCATCAATCCGCACCATTCACTGAGTGAGCACTTAAAGCTATGGAGGATGCAGGAAAGGACAGATACACACATCAAAGAGCTACAAGACTCCAAAGCTGGCTGGGGAAGACGGAGGCAGGAGAGAGATGGCAAAGACCTAAAGGGACACAGAAATAGAACATGGAAAGGAGGGGGAGCCAGGCTCTGGAGAGCAGAGAGAAGAGAGGGGTTCAGAGATGGATTCAGAGCCCAGGCACACGTCTCTCAATATGGAAACCAAAGGGCCTTCCAGCTAAGAAGGAACAAAATGGCATTTGACCAGCATCCTGGGAAGGAAGAAAGAGCCATGTCTCACACACACACACACACACACACACACACACACACACACACACGCACGCATGCACGCACGCACACATGCACACTGGGCCTCACTGACCAGCAATGGTGAGGTAGGCAGATGTGTTGGTGAGCTCCAGGCCTCGCTGCTGCAAGGATGCCATGTCCAAGAGCAGGCTTTCTCGCTCAGGGTCTAGGTCATCTCCCACCAGAGAAATTTCACAGCCATCCAGGTTGTGTACAATCTCATCTGACATGCGTGTATCTGTCACTGTGAGGGAGAGTTGAGGTCCAGGTCAGAGCTGTGCCCACTGAGGTTCTGAGACCAGCCACTGTCATTGCATTGTGGCCACTCCTCCTCCCCACCCAGGGCCATTCTTTAAGGAAGGAAAACATTGTCATGAACATCAACATGCAACATTCCCTTGTACTTGTGGCTTCCCACGGGCTCTGGTTTTGGAGGGTGAGTTGTTCCCAGTCACACTGACACAAGAGAAAGCTATTCCATTCTACCCGCCATGGTGATATCTTCCTTACAAAAATAAAGACCGTCTGGGGGTCAGAGAAAGGAGCTTGCCACTAGCAGAGAGAAGGAGCAAGCTGCAGCAAACCTTACCTCCTTAGCATCTCAGCAACCTCCATAGTCACTCCCTCACTCTAGTCACAGACATCACTGTCCTCTGGACCACATCATTCCTCGGGGTTATCCTTACCTGTGCCCTGCCAACTCTCATCTGCTTTGGCCTCCACCTGGTGAGAAATGGAGCAGGTGATCTGAAGATCAGGGAACAAAGGAACCCCCTCAGCTCCCTCAAAGTCCGCTGCTGGGCGGGCAAAATGAGTTGTGCCACTCAGAAGGATCTGGGGAGCATCAGGCTGAAGGACTACCACATAGCCTTCCACTTCGGGGATGGAGACACAGGACTCTTCACTGAAGCACCTATATGAGAAGAGAGGCAGCTTGTCACTCCCTTGAAAACCTAGAGTCTGCCCAAGCATGATGGTGCATGCCTCTGACCCCAGCACTTGGAGACAGTCAGGTGGATCTGTGTGAACCCAAGGCCAACCTGGTCTACATACAAGTTCTAGGTCAGCCAGAGCTTCACAGTGAGACTGCGTCTCAAGAAACAGAAGTCTAGAGTCTTTTAATACCTCTGAGCCCCTCTGAGAGTAAGGGGAAGAGAGAATGCAATGCCAACCTCCCTATACCCAACCCCCCACAGCAAAATCCTTCCTTGTATGGCATTGCTGTAGGAAAAGCAGAGGGTAAGATAGCCTCAGCCTGCGGAGTGATCATGTCATCAAGGCTGTAAACTATGGGAAGTCTGACACGTTCTATTTTAACAAATTTAAAAAAAGGAAACTAATAAATTGTGCATACACTGCTATTTTGCAGCCTCTTTCTGCCTTTCCGCCAAGCATGGTAACACATGCCTGTAACCCCAGCACTCAAGGGGCTGAGACAGGAGGATTGCAAGTGCACGACTACCTGGGCTAAAACTCTGTCTCAAAAAAATTTAAGTATATACACATAGCTCCTTACCCAGTGACAGTTGCATGGGTTCAGTAAAATATCTGCCATATATGTGCCCCAAAACATCCAACACTAACAGTGTTGGGGTATCTATCAATAATGTCCGTGTGTGTGTGTGTGTGTGTGTGTGTGCGTGTGTGTTCTATTACATCTGCCCAGAAGACTTGCTCAGCCAACCAACCAGCTATGCTCCCAGATACTCTCCAGCCCTAGCCCTTGCAGAGCACCCTGACCCCTCACAATCTCAAGCTCTTGTTAGCTTATGAAGCATTTTGTCACATTACTTCCTTACAGCAGTGTTTCTGATAAGGATAAGACACCAAAGCTTGGAGTCATGCATGATAGTGCCATCTCTAATTCCAGCATTCAAGAGGCTGAGGTAGGAGGATTACTGAGTTCAAGGCTACACATCAGAGTACCAAGCCAGCCTTGGCCAAATAGGAAGATCTTGCATCCAAAAATTAATTAATTAATTAATTAATTAAAAGAGTATGACACATATAGCTAAACACTAATTACCAAACAGAGGGATACTACAGTGATGTAGTGTCATACATTACATGTTTAGGACAACACTATTCAATATAAACTTATTAATATTCTTCAGTTGCAATAATAGAAGTGTCTTCTATCTACTATAAGACACTTAAAATAGCTTAATATAGTAAATCAATATTTTGTGTCTCTGCAGTTAATGACTGTGATCACAGCAAACTTGTTCTCTACTTCAAACATATGATTCAATATATTTTTTTTAAAAACCCTTGATGTGGTAATATTTTGTTTATGCTCTAACAAATAAAGCTTGCCTGAAGATCAGAGGGCAGAGCTAGCCACTATCTAACCATAGAAATCTGGAGGTCTGTGCAGACAGACAGGAAGAGGTATGGCTACACAGAGAGAGGAAAATAAGGCAGGAGGAGACAGGAACTCGGTCTCTTTTTTGGCTGGGAAGTGGAGGAGATAAAGTGTGCCTGTGGTTTGCTCCTTTGTCTCTCTAACCTTTCAGCATTTACCCCTTTATCTGACTCCGGGTTTTCATTATTAAGACCTACTAGAACCCATGCTACACCTTGGTTCTCTCAGGATACTGTAGTTCAGTTCCAGTGTGTCAGGTTGGGTAACTCCAGCTCCAGGGACACTGATGCCCTCTTCTGGCCTCCAACAGCAGTTGCACACAGAAGCACATACACAGACAAACACTTATACACATAACTAAAAGAGTTGAAAAAGTAGAATTTGAGGAACTTGGTAGTCTCTCAGTAAAAGAATAACATTCTAAGCTTGGTGTGATGGGGCATACCTGTAATCCCAGAGCTCACGAGATGGAAGCAACTAAGTCCCTGTGATTTCTTGGCCAACCTAGTCTACAAATCAAGATCCAAGCCAGTCAGGGCTACATGGTGAGTGAGGCTCTACATAAATGCCAAAATAAAAATTTTAAAATGTCAGGGAAGAGAAAAGGAAGGAAGGAAATACTGGGCCACACCAGCAGTATTTTCATAGAGTCAAGTCTTCAGCCAGAATCCAACTGCAGCCTATGTCTGAAGCCTGATTTATACCAGGGAAATTTCCCCTCCGTCTCTCACCGTCTCTGTGTACCTACCACCACAGGACAACAAAGCAAGACAGCCTTGACCAAACTACAGTGCCTCAGCCTTCACATCCCAGTCTCCCAACCTACGAGAAATAAACCTCAGTTTTCATAAATCCCCCATCTCAGCTGCCCCATCATACAACAAAGTCAGTCAGGAAACTGTGAAAGTGAAAGCAGCTTTGGAACCAGGAAATGAGTTAGAGGCTGAAACACTTTTGAAGGGAATGCAGGGGAAGGGGCTGTGTTACCATAAACGGGGGATTAAGGAGATTCTATTGAGGACTCGGAGAGAAGAAACCACTTTGTTTTGTTTTGGCGAGTCCAGAGCTCACCGGTTGGTTACGTTGGATGGCAGAGGGCTCTGAGGGTGACTGTCTCCCTCACTGACCGCCCCCCACCATCTCATCTCTAGGGTTACAGATGCACGCCACCTCCTGGCTTCTTCTTGCCAGTGTTGGAGTTCTGAAATCAGGTTCATGCTTGAGGAGTGGGCACTTTAACTACCCAGCCAGCTCCCCAGTATGGAACTTCTTAGAGACGACTGAAGATGTCATAATCAGGATTTTGCTAGAGATATGGTTCATATGGGCCATTCTGCTGAGGTCTAATGAGGAGATGGGAGTGCGGAGTCTCTTGTGGAAACCAGAGTAAGGTTTCCTTGTGAATACTGACAAAGGACTGAGCTGCGTTCTGTCCAAGTCTGGGCATTTTTGGAAGCAGAACTTAAACTCAATGAACAAGAAGAGCTGGCAGGGGCTGGAAATATGGTTTAGCAGTGAAGAATGCTCCCTGCTCTGCCAAAGGATGCTAATTTCGTTCCCAGCATCCACTTCTGCAGTTCATAACTGCCTGGGACTCCAGCTCCTAGGAATCTGGTGCCCTCTTCTGGATTCCACAGGCTCTCACAAGCACAAACACGTGCATACTTTTTAAAAGGATAGTTAGTGACTCTAAGGCAAATATTGAAGAAGTTGCGTGTCTAGTTATAGGATTATAATGAAAGAAAACTAATTTAGAGATGGAATTCATAATTCAAAAGCAAACAACTTATGGATTTGAAGGATTCACAGCCTCCCAAGAAAAGAATGAATAAGCAGACAAGAACGTAGTAAGCGAATGATCCCTTGACAAAGGGATTAGTGTGGACAGAAGGAAGGTGCTGTCAATCAAGACAGTGGAAAAATAAAGACATTTCAGACCTCTTCAAGGCAGCCAGCCTTGGGGTGTGGAGAGAAATCAACATTCCAGGCCTGGGTCACTTCAGGTCTCTTCTCCCCACCCCCTTTCCCATCCCCCACCCCCTTTCCCATCCCCACCACACACACACACACACACACACTACCGTAGTCAGTCATGGTTAACCATCCCAGGTGCAGCTTGGATCACCTACGAGAGCACACACAGGCTTTGGTAGCATCCAAGTGGTGGCTATTAGAGAGAAGGGAGCATGGTTCATTTCACCTTGGTCTCAAACCATGTCACAGAGAGCCCCAAGAGTCATGAGGGCAGAGACAATATAGACAGTGTCAAGGCAATACTGAATGGAACAGTCAGTCCTCCAGAGCAATGAAGGCAAAGTCACCAGAGACAGCAGAGCTGCAGAGCTCCCAGCATGGGTCACCAGCCTGGCAAAGCTACTGTTAGAGCTGTTACATAACTGATCCCAGCGAGTCATGGAAGGAGGGCTGTCCGATGCCTTCTGGCTGACCCCCATTCCAGTTCTAGGAGCAGCACACGGAGTGGAGGTTATTTGAAAGCTTTTCAGTTGTTTTGTGACAGGAGCCTCATTGTAGCCCAGGGTGGCTTTGTTCAAACTCTCTGTGTAGCCAAGCATAACCTTAAATTTCTAATCCTCCTATCTCCACCTTCTAGGTTCTGGGACTGTAAGTCATGTGCCAGTTTGTGTTGTGCTGGGACTCAAACTCAGGACAAGCAAGTCCACCAACTGAGACCCATTCTCTAACTCATTACTCTTAAATCTTAAGCTTTGAAATTGGCACAGCTGGAGAGACAGCTCCACCAGCAAAGTACTCACCACGCAAGCATGAATCCCTGAGTTTAGCTCTCCAGCACCCCATAAGAGCTGGGCATGGCGATGCATGCCTGTACCGGAAGTGCTGGGGTAGCAGGGACAGGAGGATCGTTGAACTTACTAGCTAGCCAATCTAGGCAAATCGGCACACTCCAGATTCAGTGAGACCCGTCCCAAAGGATAAGGTACAGAGTGGCGGAGAAGGACACCTGCTGTTCATCTCTGGCCTCCACTCATATGCACACACGTTCACATACAAACAAGTGCATGTATGCATATGCAAAAAAGGAAATAAGACATGATATTAGGTAAGCAGGTGAGGCACACTTAGAACCCCAGCACTCAGGAGGCTGAAGCAGGAGGGTCACAGGTTCAAGGCCAGTTTGGGCTGCCTGGTGAGAAGCTGTCAGTCCTGACCACTAGAGGGAGTGCTTGGAGGCAGCTTTCTCTGTTTCCTTCATTCTTCTCCCTTTTGGGACGGGTGTGTCTAAACTATGGGTATTCCTTTCATTGTTCTGGAGAAACAGCTAATCCTCTCAGTCATTGTACGGGCAAAGAAGAAACCCAGGGTTTATCAGCCCCTGTATCGCACCTAGATCTCGTCTGGTAATACTCAAGACTGTGGGTGTTTTTTGAGCATATACTGGGATGAGACAGGACTGTTGGAGTGGAATGGATGTAGTTAGGCCCAGCGGGATACAGCCTCATAAATGGGACAGTACTGTCTAGAAGAGAGAGGGGCTTCTGCTTAACAGATCCCTCCCTCTCGTGTTCAAGTTCTTTCTCTTGGTCCCTTCCTCTTCTTAGTCCCTCCTTCCTGTCTCTTCTCCCTCCTCCTCTCCCTCCTCACTTCCCCCTTCCCAGTCTCTCAGCTATTCCGTTAGGGGATGATAGTGCAAGGAGTCCCTAGCCGGACACTGGCCACCAATCTTAGACTTCCCAGCCTCTAGAACTGTAAGAAAAAGTAAATCTTGATCTTTCTAAACTACCCAGTCTCAGGCATTTTATTATAGTAACACAAAATAGACTAAAGCCAGGCATGGTGGCAGATGCCTGTGATCCCAGCCTGATTCAGGAAGCTGAGGCAGGAAGACCACTGTGAGTTTAAGGACAGCTTGGGCAACAGAGTAAGACTCTGTCTCAAAAACAAGAAGGGAAAAAGGCTGATTCAGCCTTCTTGAACAAACAGTCTTGGAAAATGGGTTGTGGTTCTGCAGGTCTAGGGACTCTGGTCTCTGTGACTGGATTAGGTGAAAGGATTTGGAGGAGAGGACTGAAGTCATCAGCACATCGGGTTGACTGCTAGAACTACAGAAAAAGCCGAGCCCTCAGCAGGTGCGATGGGCTCGGAGCCCCTGGAAAGAGCCTGTCATAACCTACAAATGGTCCCAGCTGCCTGGGAATGGAGCACAGGCAGCAGCAGACCTAGGCTGCACTCATACCCTAGGGGATTCGAACGGAAGAGAAGGCTATACCAGCTTCGAAAGCCAAATGAACCATCTGGCATAGACATTCTGTGTGCACCCAAACTTCACACTGCCAGCGAATATGGTCACCCCAGAATGAGTGGGGGAAAAAATGGAAAAATAAAAGTGAAGATTCAAAAGAAGGACTAATTCTTTCTGGGCAAGATAGTAATAGAGTATTTATATATATTTTAAAAAAAAGAAGGTAGAAAGAATCGGGAAAATTAGCAACTGGGGCAGCTTTGAAAGGGTGAAGGACTTTGCACAGCTGGGAGTTATATCAAGGACGAAGAACACACTTCAAGGAGTGACAGAGAAGCAATAAAGCCAGCAGGGGCGGAGGCCTTGAATCAGTGATTAGATTAGTGTTTCCTTTGCAGTTTTATGACACAGACCTCATGGTGTCTGTTTCATTAAAAAATGGTCTGGTTTGAGCTAGGCATGACAGTGTACACCTTTAATTCCATCACATTGGAAGCTGAAACAGGAGGGTCTCAATCAAAGCCAGCCTGCATCAAATGGCAAGACCATGTATTTAAAAGGAGGAGGAGGAGAAGGAAAAAGCAAAAAGAAAAAGAAAAAAGTCTGATTTAAGATCACTGGAACAGCCTGGGGTAGGGGAGAAAAAGAATTAAATCAACTAGCTGGAAAGGTAAGACAAAAGGGCAGGGTAGAGTAATGAGGGATTGGAGTTCAAGAGTTAAGTTTCAGATGCCCAAGCTCAGGGACAGGTCCTGTGTGATTTGACAATTAATGGGGCATAAAGGACAAAGATAGGGAAGAGTCAAAGATGACTCAGGGGACTGGGGCCTGAGTGACTTCAAGGTCAGAGATGTCATTAGAAAAGAAGTTAGAAGCACTGGCCCCTTTGGGCATGGGTTATTGAAAGCCAATTATTTCAGCATTGGCTCATCTAGGTTGAGGCTACAGCAAACAGGTATAAAGTCAAGAACCACCGAGAGGACAAAGCTAGAGAAAAAAGATGGTGGTGGTCATCTATCCAGGGGCTAATGTCAAGTAAGCAGCTCTCCAAGAAATACATCTTTCTAAAGTTTAAATCATTTGATTCTGCCAATCCTGATGGTACAGGCCTATAATTTCAGCTCCTAGAGAGGCTGAGGCAGGAAGATCACAAAGTCAAGGCCTGCATGAGCTGCAGAACAAGTTCTCAGACATCCTTGTCAACTCAATAAGAACCTGTGTCTCAAGAAAAATGTGAAAATAGAGCCAGGGATATAGCTCAGTGATCGAGCACTTGCCTATTATGCACAAGGCTCTCATACCAGCAAAAAGTGGAGGATGGGGCAACTTGCATAAATCTGACTTTAAATGATCAGAAATCCAAACACTGGAAACAAGAAGCTGGGAAAACCATACAGATGAAGAGAAAGGATGTATCTCAGGGGACAGGGCTGATGGGCAGCTCTGTCTCTGCTATGAGATGGACACACACACGCAACGCACGCACGCACGCACACGCGCACACACACGAACCTCCAAATTGTTTCCTATGACTTCAAGAAAGTGAGGAGGACCAGCCACATAGTAGCCCAGAGGAAAATAAGGGCTGGCAAGTATTAGCTTGAATTAGAAAGACACTTGCCTAGCATGGACAACAGCCAGGGCTTGATCCCCAAACTCCACATAAGCTGATGTGGTGACATGTGACTACAACCATAGGACCTGAGAAATAAAAGCTAGAGGACAGAGAGACCAAGGCCATCCTCAGTTATATAGTGACTTTGAGGCCAGCATGGACTACATGAGACCCTGGAGAGACAGAAATAAAGGGAAGAAAGGAAGATATCTCATTTTTAAAATGTCAAGGCCTCGTCCCTCTTCTGAAAAGACCAAAATCAGTTTCCAAGCCTAGGTGGGAATGAGGTAGCAAAGACCCTGACACAAGCCTTCTGGGATGCCCTGCAGGAGATCTACCCTTGACCAAAACACAGTCCGACCCCCTGCTGTAGCTCCTGAGTACATGGATGGACTGAGGCACCTTCTTGGTTTCTGAGGGATGGAGATGCCTTAAGAATTCTGACTAGAGGGATTGAGAGATGGCTCAGGGGTTAAGAGCATTGCTCCCAGAGACCCCAGGTTCAGGTCACCGCAACCACATGGCACATCAATACAGATTATAACTCCATCTCTAAGCGATCTATGGATGCCCTCTTCCAGCCTCTGCCAGCACTGCACAAATGTAGTATGCAGACATACATGCAGGCAACACACCCACACACATAAGATAGATACTCAATAGTCTGCAGTCTGACTCCACAGTGTAACCTCAGGACGGCCCAGCAGCCCCCTCCACAGGTCTGACTGGAGCCTGGTAAATGTGCCAGCTTCCCACAGGCCTCGGTGTCCCTCTCTCAAGATATCTGAAGTCAAATGCTTTGGGGAATTTATGGAGAAACTGAGGCCGAGAAGGGAGAGCACATGAAACCCAACTCCCAAATTGTGTGGCCCACCCACTAGATGGCAGTACTCCTAAAACTGCCCTACATACCCCAAGTAGGGTTGAAAATGCCTTCACAGAGGGACTGGTAACACCCACATAACGGGTAGCTTGGCAAGCGTTTGGTCCAGATTGTAGCATTTAGTTCATAACAATTCCACTGGTCAGGTTTTATTATCCCTCGAGTTGTTTTTTTAAATACCTAATAAATACCTAAACCTTGAAATCCTCATTTTTTTTTTCTGCTAAGGAACTCAAAAATCATCCCATTAGAATACAAAGTTCAGCAAACCTTTCCCATAAATCGCTCTTTTGGAGCCTGTCCCCACTACTCACCTGCCAGGGCACTATAAAAGCAACCATGAACAGTAGGCAAACAGGCAGGGCTGTGTTCCATTAAAACTTTCCAGACTAGACAGCAGGCCAGATTTTGTCTGGGACCATTCGTGGTCCAGGTTCATCAGATTCATTTTGCAAAAGCTTGGTGAAGTAAGACTAAAATAGGCAAAAGCAAGCAGAGCTCACCATTTGCCCAAGGTCATCCAAAGAATTAGTATCGAGTCAGAATTAATTCCAGGTGCCCCAGCTTCCAACCTCTCTGTCCCATTTTATATATCAGCATAGAGAAGATCAGAACACCCAAACCCTGGCAAGACACTTTTCGCAGAGAGGAACAGATTGGCAAACCTGATTCTGGCCCAAGCTCTTCTATGCACATGACCTTCAACAGGTCAACTATCTTCTCTCAGTGCTCAGAGGGGGACATGAAATGAGGAAGGTGTGGCTAGCTCTAGTGACGTCCTAAGACCTCCCACCCATCACTCACTTGACAGCGGTGGTGAGGCGCAGCGGCCTGACGCCGGGTGTGGCAAAGCGCAGAGTGTTCATGTAAGCCACATGCTGCAGGGCATGGTTGAAGGTCTCCACATCATCCCCTTCCAGGGTGAGCAGGGACTGCGAGGGGTTCACGTGGACCTGGGTCCCAGACACAGACAGAACTAAGAGCAACACCAGGAGGCAGGAGACGAAAGGTGCAGAAGTGTGGAGGGTCAAGGGGAGGGGCAAGGGCATGCCGGGGAAAGAGAGGGAGTGGAGGGGGCTATACCTTCATGCCTTTGCCCAGGCTCTCGAAATCCCTATAGTCCAGCCCCTCCCGACATGCATAGAGGCACTCGATGACCTCACGGCTCTCCAGGCGACCTGAGCGCACGCTGAAACCAGCCAGGTAGCCGTGGAAGTAGTGGTGGATCGGCAAGGGGTCTCCTAGAGCAGGAACACAGGAGCAGGCCAGGTGGTGAGAGGAGAGGGGAGGGGGTGGGGCCGAGGGGGAGGGCTGATAGACAGGGGCAAGGAAAAACTCACAGACAGCTTGAGAAAGAAAATGAAAATATGGAAATAAAAGAGATGAGAGGTGAGAAAGAAGCGGGGTGGGCTGGGAGGGGGCGTGGATGGAGAAGACCGATGAGGCAAAAGGCAGGACCGAATTTCCGCCTAGCATGTGTGAGGCTCGGGTGTCCCCTGGCAGCACAGGTGAAGAAAAATGAGCTCTGGGTTCGTCCCCTGGCAGCACAGGTAGAAGAAAAATGAGCGGGGGGGGGGGGGGGGGGACACAATGAGGAAGGGGAGGAGAGGGGGGGCAGGTGAAAGGCTTCTGAGAGAAGCGAGGAAGAAACCCACAGTCAAGAGGAACATTCGAAACCAACAGGAAGTGAGGGGTCTGAGAGAGGCAGTCTTTCCAGGGACATGCAGGGACTCCAGGATGAATGTGTGTGATCTTCACAGATGCCTGGACTGTCCCCTCCTGTATCTGCTTTCTGCCGTGTGGAAACCTTACTACACTCTAGGAGCAGGGGGAAAAACACCCAGAATCCAGGCAAGCTATGCCCAGACTTCCTGCTCCGAGAACACCCTGCTTGGTAAACGTTTAGAAACTACCATGGTGGCATGTGAAGCAGAACCTAGAAAGGCTGGATAGGGGCAGACAGCTGGGATTAAAACTCCGGTCTCCATTTCTCAGACACGGTGTACCTGGGGTTGTGTCTGTACTGTTGTCTCCTCCTTTATCCTTGTCTTTGTTCTTCTCTTCTGGGAACCAAGGGAAAAAAGTGTCAGTGATCTGAGGGCTGTGACCAGAAGTTCCAGAATTCTCCCAAGTCACCTCAGCCTGTAGGGTTGGCAGGCTCCCGGCAGAGCCCCAACCCCTCTTATACCATCCCCACTCTCGCAGGCCTCTGTTACAGATCACTCTATTGCTGAGGAGACAGGAATGTTCTGGTAAGATTAGTACACAAATGGAAGACTTCCAGTCCTCTGAAAGATTCCTGTCCTCCTGCGAGGGAGAGGCCGTGGAGATTGCCATCTCTTTGAGGAAACAGACTGAGAGCTGGCTGGAGTTACACTGTAGACTTATGGATGGAAATTCCACCCAGTTTACATAATGCAGGGAGAGGGTATCAGAAGCGAGGTTCCCCTCCAGCAGAAATCATTCGGAGAAGTCTCCCTGCTCAGCTGTACACAGAGATGCAGGAGGTAGCCTCTGCAGAGGGACAGGCCACTCTTGCTCCTCACCTGACCACCTCCCCTCAGCCCTAAGCCACTGAGACTCTACTGAGGTCAGGGGACCCACCAGTCCAGCAGGCCCCAATCATGAGTGCAGGTTCCCTCCTGGGTGGGTGGATGAGCCCATTGTCATGGATGAGAGCAGGGTCGAAGGAGATGCCATCAGTATAGAGTGTAACTGTGGGGAACTCGAGGTTCAGGGCGTAGTGGTGCCACTCGTCGTCACATACCTGGGGTGCAGAGTGAGGGCAAGAGCCCCTCAGTTACTTGCTTTCCAAGCCCCGGCCCTGCTCCATGTCCTGGAGACAAGACAGTTCTACACATCCCCAGCTCTACCAGCAGGGCCGCCCACCCAGCTCAAGGAATGGCATCATTGTCCAAAATCTGCAAGGCAGGCAACCTCATATAGAAAACCCCAAGAGTTAGGGGAACCTTTAAAACTACAAATAGAGCTAGGTACTGGAGTACATGCCTAAAGTCCAGCAACTCAGAAGGATGAGACAGGACGAACACTTGAGTCCAGGAGTTTGAAGGTTAACTGGGCAACACAACAAGCTCTTGTCTCAAAAAATAAAGTAACAACAACAAAAACCCTGCTATGTTGTAAATGAATTTTTCCAAAGTTGTTTGTGAATGGATAGATGGATGATACTGTGATTTCCAGGTGGTTTCTAACCCAACAGCAACCTCTGGGGCATCTACTGCTTCACTTTGCCATTCTCCTGGAGTCATCAAGGAGCAGAGGGAGAGATGGGGGTCTCTTCCTTACCTACTTACCAGTACTGGGATCCCTCCCTGCTCCCTGCTCTACATCCCATTCCTAGGAGGATCCTAGCCTACTCATAGGACTGTTCCTCAGTCCACACTCACACTGGCAATACTGCCATGTCCATCTCCAGCCCAGAGCTTGCCCCGAATTCTGGGCTTTCCACTCAGATGCCTCACGGCCATTTCAAATGTAATATGCACAAGATGGAAGCCCTCACATCCCATCCTCCACTCAAGCCACTAGCAGGTGCTTTCATCTCAGGGTCAAGCAAAACTAACAGCTGTGGGTTTCTACTTAGACTCTCCATCTCCATGGTCCCCAGGCCCTTTAGTGTGAAGTCACAACAGTTCCATTGCTCGACTTACCTCCTCTTCTTCTTTGTACTGGAGACAGAACCTAGGACTTTGGGCTTCTGAGGCAAGCACTCTACCTCCAAGCATATCCCTGGTCCAGTCTTTTTCTGACTTTTTATTTCTTCTTTGTTTGGTGGGTTTGGGGTTATTGGTTTGTTTGCTTGCTTGCTTGTTTATTTGTTTGTTTGTTTGAGATAGGGTTCTACATGTAGCCCTAGCTGTCCTAGAACTCATTTTTTAGACCTGGATATCCTCAAACTCACTGAGATCCACCTGTCTCTGTCTCTGCCTCTGCCTCGAGTGTTGGGATTAAAGGTATGAGCCATAAGCCATCATGGCTGATGGTTTGGATTTTTTGAGTCAGAGTCTCTTGTTGCCTGGGCTAGCCTCAACCTCGCCAGAGCCTTGAACTTCTGACCCCTCTGTAGGCACCATGACATATAATTGTATGTAGCACTGGAGAATGAGCCTAGAACTGTTCTCAGCTCCTCTCACATCCCATCCTCCACACCCAAACCACCAACAGACACTTTCCTCTCAGGGCCAAACAAAACTGACAGCTGTGGGTTTCTATGTAGGACTCTCCATCCCTGGACCACTATTAGTAGGCAGGCACTCAGTCAACTGAGCTGTACCCCAGACAAACGATGGTGGTGATGATGATGATGATGACGACAGTTATGATGATGTTTGAAAAACAAAAACAAAGTCTCACTAAATTGCCAGGAAAGTCTTGAACTTTCAGTCCTCCTGCCCAACCTCTGAGGTAGCTGGGATCGCTGGCCTGTGCCACTAGGCCTGGCTTACTTCCACTCCTCTACCTCATCAGCATGGTCCTCCCACGAATGCCCAAGTGACCACCTTCAAATACAACTCTGACCACGTCATAGTCCTGCTTTAAGGCCTTCACACTGGGCTTCCTAAAGACACAGCCCATCTCTCCAAGCGTCCTTCAGCCCTTCCCCATTGTCTGCTATGTCCCAGCCCCGCCCACCTCCACTAGAGGCTGGCTTAGAGGTCAAGGGTTGACTTGCACACACTGGCTCCTGGGCTAGATCCTCAACTCTGTCAAAAAGAGGAGATGGGGAGAGAAACAGAAGGCAAAGGAGGGACAAAGAAAAAGATAAAATAGCTTACCTACTCAACTAAAATATAAGCTAACTGAAATCGAGTATTTTGGTTCATATTCTATTAATATTATTTAACTCCATTGTACCCTAGAATCTATCTGTTGAAAAGGCAGCACTTAATTGGTGTTTAGTAGATGTTTTAAATAAATGAGGATACAGAACATTTAAAGAGAAGGACTAGAGAGGCAACTTGGTGATAGAGCACTGCCCTAGCCCTGTGTCCAGACACTAGAGATTCTTACAATGAGACTGGAGAGATGGCTCAATGATTAACAGCACTCTGTCTCACTTAAGAGCTGTTCTTCCAGCTGGGCAGTGGTGGTCCACGCCTTTAATCCCAGCACTCAGGAGGCAGAGGCAGGTGCATCTCTGTTACTTTGAGGCCAGCCTAGTCTACAGAGCTAGTTCAAGGACAGCCAAGGCTACACAAAGAAACTCTGTCTTGAAAAAATAAATTACTGAAAACCAGTAGGCTTCCCAATCAACACTGAACTTGACCCCAGCATTGCTCAGTTTCCTGGTTACGACTAAGAGTCGGGGACAGATACTGTTACATGAGTTATATATAAGAAGAGAATGAAATAAAACAAGGGTCAGGATGGATGGCCGGGTTTGGTAGAGTTGCCCCAACTTCCCTTCAATCCATGAATGGACCAGACAACCTGGGGTAGACTAATCAGGGACTGAGGCTGGAGGAGGGCCATTCAAAGAGCAACAACCCAGAAGCTGGGAAACACTCTCCCTAAAAGTTAGCTCCACCCACCCAGCCCTGTGGGAGGCAGGCAGGCCCCTGTCTCACCTGCTCCAGCTTCCAGAGGAACTTGACTGGCCGCGCACTCTCAAGCAGTGGCCAGTAGAGGAAGGAGATTCTGCAGCCATGGACAGTCAGTGAGTAGTGAGAGAAGCCATCCTCTAAGGGGACAGAAATGGGAACAGCAGTCAAACACAGGCCTGAGGCAAGAAAAGGTTCCAGGTGGCAGCTGGGGGTCCTGTCTCTTGTGCTCTCATTTTTTCTCTGTCATTGAAAGGAACATGCGGAGACAAAGCCAGTCAGCTCCTAGGGAAAGGATGGGTAAACCACTAATTTCCATGTGCAGTGGTGGCCTTCATGGGTGAAAAGACAGGACAGGGATGCAGGCACACACTAACGTGGCAACTGCCAATGAGGATAATGTTGTCTGGGAGTCAGTCCCTCTGCGCCTAGAGCAGGAACATCTCAGCAAGTCACAGAATCACAGGGGTGTCAGATCCTGCCCACGAACTGGGCATGGTGGCATTTGCCATAGTCACAGCGAGGCAAAAGGACCTCTTGAGTCCAGGAGTTCAGCCTAAGCAACACAGCAGGCTCCATCTCTTTTTCTTGGGGTGGTGTGGGAAGTACAATGAGGCCTTTCTGTGACCTCAGCACTCAGAAGGCGACGTAGCAAAACTGTCTATTTCAAACTACTAAGCAAAACTAGCACTGGCAACTTACAAATTAAAAGAGGGGAGGAAACCTGCCAACAGTCTGCACTGAGTGGTGACAGGTGGCAAGTGCAGGACAAGGAGCCAGTGTCCACCCTCAGGTTAGGGCCCCAAGGAGGGCTCACCATTCTGAACTGTGTTACACACGATGGTCTCCTCCTCCTTCTTCCCCTTGTTGGGAGTCACACCATGCTTCATCCAGAAGGACAGGGTAAAGTGGTCACTAAGGCCATCCTGCGGCCCAGAGCCCAGCCCTGCTGGGCCACCCAGGGGAACTTGCACAGCTTGGGTGCCATTGAACCAGTAGATGAGGCTGCTGTCCTGGCTGTAGTGCACCGAGAGTCCCGCTGTCCAGTTGGCGTTGGGGCCAGGCATGGGCAGCAGGTCTACCTCCCCAGTAGCAGCACCTGCAGAGGTACCAACAGAATCAGAGCTGAGGCACAGAAGATGAGGAAATGGGAAGGAATGCTGACAACTATTCGCCACCTCTTGGAGCCTTTCAAAGACAAGAGGATAGCTCTCTTTCTTCTAGAAAAGCCTCTCATTAACTCAGCCCATTCACCAACTCTTCCTTGCTCTCAAATATTGTGCGTCGAGTACTGGGCCCATCTTCACCATCTTCACCACCATCTACCAGCCCTTTGGGCCACCAAAGCTCCCAAACACGCCTCAACTCCCATGGCGAAATAAATACCTGTGATGGCTTGAGGAGTCAGCTTTCAGAAAGGGGACAGAGAGGGTGAGGGGTGGTTGGGAAGGGATGGCCCTGGGGGAGTGGAGATGCACGCACCACAGAGCTTCCGCAATGCCCTCTCGGAGTAGTTGTCTCGGTCACAGCCCTTGGCCACATGGCTGGTCTGCAGCTCTATGGTGGCCTGAATGTTCCACAGTGGCTCGTCACAGGTCTCCAGGCGGATGCCAGGGAACAAAGCCAAACTCCCTGCGCCTGGGGCATACTCGATCCTTTTGTTCCAGCCTGCACAGGTGAGACAGGAGAGAAGGCAGATGGTAAGGCAGGCCCTCCGGCCATGGGCACTGACTGCAGCTCCTAGGAAAATGGCCTGCCTGGTAAAGCACGGCCAGCATCTAGCTAGCATTCCGTCCATGGTCATCAGATGAGGTAAGAAAAAATTGGAAGAAAGAAGAAAAATGACAGGTGATTTTCGAGCAGACCCCTGCCGAGCACCTCACCTTGCCAGCTGGGCTTGCAGGTGGGTTTCACCTGGATCTCTACCTCCGCGTCATCTGCCGTGCGCTTCTTCCCACAGTCATACGCTGTCACTGTGAACTTGTAGAGTTTCTCACCACTGTATTGTAGCTTCTCTGTGTTCTCGATGTTGCCTGAAGTATGAAACGGGAGGACAGACAGGTCAGGTGCACCGGAGGAAGCCCACTGAGGCACAGGAGGCGGAAGAGGGCAAGCGTCAACTGGTGCATTTATCAGCAGAATATGGGAAAGAGGTATCGGTGAGGGAAAAGGGGCCCCCACACAGAGCAACGCCCTGGGTCAGACCTCAAGGGAGCAGAGGAGGCTGGGAAACTAGGGACAGAGAAGACTCACCATCGTTGTCGATGAGGAAAGGGATGTTGGGTGTAAGGATCTCATAGTAGCAGATCTGGCTGTACTGAGGGGAGCAGTCGCCATCAATGGCTTCCACGCGTAAGATGCGATCATACAACTTCCCCTCTGTCACTGCAGCGCGGTACAGACGCTCCACAAACACTGGGGCAAACTCATTCACATCGTTGACACGAACGTGCACGGTTGCCCTGTACCCATAGGAACAGAATGGACATGGAAACGTTAGGCAGCTGCAAATACTGAGCAGGAGTCCAGATGGGGACCGGGAGGAGGGAGCCAGTCTACCCTTGAGACTGCTCATGCCCACTCTGCAGGGCACTAAGCTGTGCTAGAGTCGTAGCAATTATAAAACCATACCAGGGAAAGGGCCCAATGAAGAGGGCCAATGACATGGGGAAGAATAAACAAGCCCTAGAGAACTCCAGAAGCCGTCTTGGTGATTTCTGTCCAGAAGACTGTATTGAATGAGAAAAAGAGAATAAATAGGTTCTGCACACATCTGTTCAGCTGTCTGTTCCTGCCTATCTACGCATTCCATAGCACACACAGCTCTGGGTGTAGTTGGGGAGCCCTCATTAGGATGCCAAGGTGAAGGGAGGGGCAAAAAATAAAAAATACATAGATTCAGCAGGTCCCTGACTTAACAAAAGTCAAATCTTACAGAAGAAATGAGAAAGATGTAGACAAAAAAAAAAAAAAAAAAAAAAAAAAAAAGTTAAGACCAGCCATCAGAAAAGTGGCATTTAACTGGAAGTTATAAGTTGCCTGATACAGCTGAGTAGTTCGCCTACCTAAATTGTATCTTAGCCATGGACCTTCTCTCCTCACACATCTTCCCAGGCTAACAGAGCTAGGTCTAGGACCTTCATTCTATGCCCTGCCACTAGCCAAGAGCCAGGCTCCCAGGCTCAGATGCAAAGGTCTTGCCTCTAAATGGGAAACTAAGTCACAAAGACCCTTCTAACCTCTGATGCCTCTCAGTAGCTCAGGATTCCTTATTACTGATCTGTCTCCCATTGCCAAGTGAGAAATTAGCCAGTGACAGATGTAGGTGTCTGAGAACCGATCCTCTTCCATGCGTTTATAACCATCCCTCCCCAGCCCCTCCCAGCTGTGGGTTTGTCACAACCCTGATATATGCTGTGTGCTGCAAATGGGCCAGAGGGGACACTTGGATGGGGTCTGGCTGTGTGCAGAATCTTCCTCATTGTCTTGCAGGCACCACAGTGCCCATCTGCTGTGCAGCAGATGCAATGGGACATGCTTTTTTATACAAACCACCTCCCGTAAGCTCCCTAGCAACTTCTCTGTCTCATAGACAAGGAGAAGCAGGTCCAGAAAGTCAGAGTACATTATCCAGCGTACCCTCCTGTATGCTTGTGATGTTGATCAGAGATCCCTAAGCTCTATGAATAGCAGGGGTAGGGAGACATTCAGTCAGTAGGGTCAGGGACTAAGAGCCTTACTATTATTATGCTAGAACAAACAGCCATCAGTTGACACAGGAGAAAGAATAAATTGGACATTATACTCATTTTTGGTGATAACTCTGCAATAGTAAATTTGAGTCTGGAGTCATAGCCTGTTGATAGAAGGCTTTCTTGGCACAGGTAAGGTTGTGGGTTTTGTCCCTAGGTTCAGGTTGGTCTATCCTCTGCCAACAAGAGACTGAAGGGACTGAACTTGCCAGACTAAGCATCAGTCTCTGAAAGACCATTGTTGAAGGAGGGATTAAGAGTTCCATAACAAACAGGCATGAGATAGGCTTTCCTCACTTGTGAGACTTCTTGGTGTTGGCACCATCGGGCCCCTCGCCACAGTCATAAGCCTGGATGGTAAAGGTGTGTTCCTTCTGGGCCTCACAGTCCACGGGCTCCTTGGCCCGGATCAGCCCTTCACCTGTTGCCTTATCCAGGATCACAGCCTCAAAGGGTACCCCAGATCCATGCAGCCGGAAGCCACAGATCTCACCTGGCGAGGCAGGAAGAGAAAAATAAGACTCCACATGACCCAGAGCACCTCCTTCCAACCCTCAGCCTCCTTGCCTGGGCCATCTCCTCCCAAACTCCAGCTCCTGAGCAACACACTCAGAGTCAGCAGGCCTGAGGGCTGCAAAATCTAACTTGTTTATCCCCTGGCTGCTCAACTCTGACATCCTTTGCTACACCTTCATTCTTCAGGGCAGCCCGTTCCCTTCTTGCACCTCCCTTTCTCTGATGTTTTCCCATTGCTCCCACTACCAGGACCTCCCATCCCTCTCTTGCCTTCCGCCTTCCCACACGTTTTTCTCAATCCCACCACTGTAGCAGCCCCGTTACCTGCATAGCGCAAAGGGGCATCTTTATCCAGGGCAAAGAGTGGTGGGTTCAACAGGACAGTGTTGTCATTCTCCATGACAATGCCCTGGTACTCTGCCTCGATCCATGGCTTGTGCTTGTTGGCTGGCCCCACCCCAAAGAGAAGAGAGAAAGGACTTATGAGCAGAACCTCCACTCCCAGGATGCAGCTCTTGTTAAGCCTAGATCAACACCCTTTCCGTGCCTGGCCACCTTGCAAGAGGGAGAAGGTTGAGCTACAGAAGGACTCCGAGGCTCTGTAGGAGGTCACAGCCTTCTGTATAATAACTGGGTAGGCAGTTTCCATGGCAACGACCTTCCTGTGGGGATCATGGCTAGGGGCAGAGAATCTCATATAAGGTCTTTTAGTCTTGGAAAATGGGACTCAAGAAGCAATGGTGGCCCTTAGAAGGTCCCGAGAAGGGCCAGGGAGGAGTGAAGGGAAAGTTAGAGGGAAGAATATTTACGTTTCCTAGGATCTCAGCAGTTCATCCTCCCCCCCCCCCCCCCCGACCCCTACTGAATTTCACCCTAATCCCTTCACTCCATATGTTATGTACTTTTCTCCAAGTCCAGCGCAGCCTTCAGGCCACTCTCCCAGAAAAGGAGAAAGGGAAGAAGAGAAGTATATAGGACAGTAGCAGGGGGACAGAGGAGCAGGGATGGAGCAGAGAAATCAATGCCAAAGGACTGGACCCAGCAGAGCCAACATCCCCGGGGGATTATGGAGCTGGCCTAGAAACACAGCAAATCCCTGCCTCGTTTCCCATCCCCACACCCAAGAGAATGCAGTCATATCCAGTGCGTTTCTAGGTCCTCTCAAGACCTCCACACCCCACACTTCCTGAACTCTTTTACAGACCTACGACTGAATCCTAATTTACTCCTACCAGACTCTGTCAAGTAGGATCTCTTCCCCAAGACCAACTCCCCTCAAGCTCTCGAGAGGCTACAGGAAAGGCACTTATGCCTCTTCTACCTCATTCTAGACCCAACCTCCACCACTTGATCTACTTAACCCCAGGGCCATCCCTGCTCCCAAGGCCAGACACAGAGAGGGGAGGATATATCATCAGAGGGAAACTGAGTCACCAGAGGCATCTCATTCCAGGATCTCATAATGAGCAAGAAATTCTGATTTCCATCCCCTCCTCTAATCACAGCTCCGCAAATGTCCTGGAAACTACAGGCCTCACTATTACATGATGGTCCCTGCCACAGCCCCTTCCTTAATGGCCCAAGTGGAAGGCTCAAGATGGTACATGGGAGGCTAAGTAGGAAGTGACAGAGGCTCCTCTAGAGCCAGGAGGCCCATCCTGAAGTAGGAGTTCCAGCCAGACATAGAAGACGCCAGACAGAAGAGCCACCAAGGGCAGAGCCAGGCACCCTGAAACCTTGTGTCTCTCTCGTGGCCCCTGAGCCCTCTCCCTGCCCTCGTCTATGGCTGCCTCCTGCCCTGAGTGTCCATTCTTCTCCCTTTCTTGGCTCGCTTGGCTCTCTCCTCCCCTACTCCTCACCTTTCCTGCGATTTCCCCCCCCCTTCTCTGTCTTTACCTTCCTCCTTTCCCATCCCCTTCTGATTCCTTATCTACTCCTCCTCTCCCTTCTCACCTCTTTCCTGGGGCACCCCACGCCCCTTCCTAGCCTTTCTCCCTCCCCTCTACCTACCTGAACCCTCTGCCCCTGGCCCCACCCTCTCCCTCCCCTTGACAGCCTCAGCCGGCTGAATTTCTCTGCTGTCTGCCAGAGAGGGCAGCTGTGGTCACCCACCACCCCGCGGATGCAGGGAGAAGGGTATGGATGCAGAGGGACACGGAAAAAACATACGTGCTCAGAATTGCTGAGCTGTGGCACACAGTTCCTCCCCAGGAAGGGATGGAAACGACCAGATGGATCTGCCACACACCCTTAGTGCGCACACCCAGTGAAAACCAAGCTGAGGGAACATCACCCTCCGGGCAGGCGCAAGTTCCTTTGAGACAGGAGGTGTCTAGCAGCATGGAGGAGTTGGGGGGAGGGGGGCAGAGAGACCCCAGGTGGGAATGGAGACCAAATACAAGCAGGATGCTGGGCAAACACATATAAAGATGGATCAGAGAGGAGGAAGTGGCCCTTGGAAGTGAGATGGGTGAAGGGAACAGGTCTGAGGAAAAGGATGGGAAGAGGTAATCAGAAAGGAAAGGACACCTGTCATGCGCCAGTGAGTCTCAATGTCTCCTGCCTTCCCTGCCCCACACTGCTCAGCCCGACGCCCCACTTCAGCGCCCTCATCCCTGTCTATCTCACCTTTGTTGCCTGAGCTGAGCTGGAGCAGAGAGGTCAGCAAGAGACACAGCGGCAGGAGAGTCATGGTGCGGTGTACAGCACACCAGGCCAGGCGTTCCTGTCCCCCGGGAGCCTCAAGCCTGCTAATGCCACCTTGGGGAAGGGATGCGGAGATGCTACAAGGAGGGGAGGGCAGGGGGACAAAATCAGAAAGGAGCCTGCTGGCCACGCTAATCCATACGGCAGAGGCGTGCAGACCCGCTGGGTGGCCGAGGTGGGGGACTTGCAGTAGCTTCTCTTCGCTCTCCAGCCCAGCGTCCTCACTCTCGCTCTCTGGCTCGCTCGCTCTCACTCACTCCCACCCCAACCCCGCTACTGCAGGATGACATCAGCACAGCCAGGCAAGGATTGATGGGGCCGCTGGCCAATTGGAAGACTGGGGGCGCCAGGTGCTGCAGGGGGGGGGGGTAGGGAACGAATGTGACTGGGAGCAGGGGCGGGAGCGTGTGTTAGGGCTTTTTCCCCTGGCTGCAGTTTGGAGGAGCAGAGAACTGCGGGGGCTAGGGAGGAAGCTGGAAAGCCTTGGGGGGGGGGGGGAGGAGAAGATAAGGGAGACATCGGAAGACCTAGCTGAAAGCCCGGAGGTGGGGTGAGGACGGGAGACGTCAACAGACTTGAGGGTGGCCAAGAGAGGCTGTGTTCACGTCACCCACCCCCAATTCTGCATTAACCTCTTTTCACAGCCCGTTCCATCAGCTAGGCCCTGCTGTGTGCTTTCTGGGAACCAGGAGGCAAAGCCGTCAGCATGAACACGAGAAATTCTAGCGTTTCAGTTTCAACTCAGGGCCCCCTGGGAGCCAAGGAAGGGACGACGAGATGAAGAAAAGGGGTGACTTCCTGCGCCCCTTTCTGCGTAGTTCAGCATCTGGAATGTTAAGCTCTTTTTCCTACTTGCTTACAGTCCCTGACTTCCCGACCTTAAACCACGATGGAACTGCCCTACAGCTCGTGAAGCTGAAGGAGGAGCGCTGGACACTTTGGGAGACTAGTGGGCAGCTGGGCACAGGGTATACGGTGATTTCAATATCTCCCAAGCCATTATGACGGCATGCCTTGATAAGGATTGGCAGGTGATGGTATACAGGACTCAGAACTGAGAGGGAAACCCTGGGCCCCAAACCAAAGAGTGTAAAATCCTGAGCCCTCCCTTGCCTTCTCTTGAACTCATCACTCATGAGCTTCTTCAGCTCCTTGGCCTCCCTCTCACAGGCCCTTGAAGACCGAGAACACCAGTTTAAGGACCACACTCAGCCAACTGTGAAGGAGCTGTGGTGGCCCGGGGTCCTGGACTTTCGCAAATGGGGCTCCTGGCTGTGGGAAGTCCTAACCTCCTTCCCCCATACCTCTAAATAGCCTGAAATAGTCCCTCATGTCCTGGCTCAAAGACTAAAGCTAGAACTCTTAACCGCTCCACACTGCCACGCCACGGGGAGCCTCCAGAGGGAGCCCTCCCTCGGGAGTGCCCAAACCTGCTGGAAATGGTGTGAAGGCCAAAGTGAAGGCCAAAACTGACACTGCCAAGTAAGTTCAAGTTTTGAATGACTGACAGCTCCAAGGTCATTGCACAGAAAAAGCTGAGGCCAGGCATGGGTTCGTCACGTCCCTGCCTCTCCTCAGGCTGTAGACACCTGAGCTCATCATTAGGGGGGAGAGGGGGGTATCTCACTGCAGCAAAGGCCAGCCCTGTTAAAGCTCTGGTTCACTGAAACTTCCCACACTGTGTAGAGGCTAATCTGGGGTCTGTGAGCCTCCCCTCCAGACAGCACCCAGCATGGCCCTCAGTCTCTTCCCAACATGTTCCAGAAGAACCTGGGGGTCCTCAGTCATGACCTCATCCTTTGTAATCCCATCCTCCGGCTCTCTTCCTCCTCTAGGTTCTGCTGAAAGCCATGCCAGATGGGAACAACACCTCACCTGATGGATTAGGATCCATTCCCCTCCAAAGCTCTGTCCCTCCACAGCCTTGACATCTGAGTGGCTCTGAGGGAATATGGCCAAGGCTGGATAAGATCAACCCCAGCATAACCACATTGTGGGGAAGCCTCTTAGCTCCATCTGGGCAGACATTATGGAGTCTGAGAGTATGGGGAGGCTGGATGACAATGCCAGGTACCAGAGGTTCTTCCGGGTCTTTGCCTGCTCTGGTGTGACCCGCTGGTGGGGGCTTTGAGGTGCGCTGGCGAGCTGGGAGTCCACACCATGGACTCAGGACATGGAAGAAAATGGTGAAGGGCAAAGAGACATTGGAAGTCATTAGAAATATAGCCCTCCTTCAGCTACAGGACAAAAGGAGATATCCGAACTCAACTTGACCCAACAGGGACCAAGGAAGAGATTGTTGCAGAAGCTGTCACTGTCTCATCCACAGTTATGGGTCTGGAGCCATTGATAGCACTACGAGAGATGCTTCCTTGCCCATAACAGCCAGTGGCAGGATACATCA
This sequence comes from Phodopus roborovskii, assembly GCF_943737965.1. NCBI lineage: Eukaryota > Metazoa > Chordata > Mammalia > Rodentia > Cricetidae > Phodopus > Phodopus roborovskii. The sequence continues at coordinate 586,868 of NW_026126638.1, forward strand.
TGAGTGTCCACTGGGTTTGTAGTGGCTGCGTGAAGCATGGATATCCTCAAGGTCTCCAGCAGCAGCATGGGCCATGGACATCAATATGGCCTTAGGTAGCAGCACAGGTCACATGGCCTCTGGTGGCAGCATGGACCACAGACAAGATTGTGGCTGTCAACAGCATGATGGACCACAGACCTCCACATGGCCTCTTGTGGTGACATGGACAGCAGACATCAACATGGCCTCCTGTGGGAGCATGGACCACTAACATTTTCTTTGATTTTTCACAAATGATTATTTATCTATTTGCTCTTGGAGCAAAAGGTCATGCAGGTATCTTAGTTGCATTTTCTATCGTGTCGATGAAACACCGTGACCAAAAACAAGCTGGTGAGGAAATACTTTGTTGGGCTCACACGTCCATGTCTCTGTTCATCACCAAAGGAAGTCGGGACAGGAAAGAAACAGAGCGTGCACCTGGAGGCAGGAGCTGTTGCAGGCAGACCTGGAATGGCCCCACTCTCAATGGGCTGGGCCCCTTCAATCAGTAATTAAGAAGATGCCTTACAGGCCTGATGTGGGATGTCCTGTATACTGTGAATATGTGTTGCGTTTATTGGTTGATGAATAAAGCTGCTTTGGCCTATGGCAAGGCAGAATATAGCTAGGCAGGAAGTCCAAGAAGAGATTGGGGAGAAAGAAGGCAGACTGGAGAGAAGAGGGCAGCAGCCGCTGAGGAAGCAGACATGGAGAAAACGAGGTAACACCATGGCCACGAAGCAATACATAGATTAACAGAAATGGGTTCATTTAAATATAAGAACTAGCTAGTAATAAGCCTAAACCTTAGGCCAAACAATTATAATTAAAAAGAAAAAATGCCAGGTACTTTCCCTTGGGCTCACAGGGGATAGGGTAGATGAACAGGTGCCTCCTACCAATGTGAGCCAGAACAGTGGCCCCTCCAGCCCAAGCCAAGGACAATGACCTCCAAAGTAGGCTGTGAGATCCCCAAATAGCAGTCTCTAGGACCAATAAACTCTTGCGCCCCCCAAGTCTTTCTGACTTCTTCCTTCCCCCCGTTACGTTTTCAACAGAAGAGTTCATTTAGTTGATTTTATCTTTTAAAATTTCTTCTCTTGATTATTTGTTTAATATGAATGGATGTTTTACCTGCACGGATCTTTGTCCTACATGCACACCTGGTGCCTGAGGAAGTCAGGAGATGGTATCGAGTTCCCTGCAGCTGGAGGTACAGACAGTTATGAGCTGTCATGTGGGTGCTGGGAATTGAACTCTTGTCCTCCGAATGAGCAGAGAGTGCTCTTAACCGCTGAACCATCTCTCCAGTCTCTCCCTTGCCCCTCCTCAGCATCAGTCACAGGAACAGAAAGTACAGGCCAGTAAGCAAACATCTGTTCATCCTGGGTCTCTGAGTCTGTCTTTGCCTCCTTAGCCACAGTTTCCTGCAGTTTTCCCTTCTGAGTCTCCTTTGCAGACAGAGTCCCTCGCAGTCCTGACACCAGGGCCCCAGCTGGATTGTGCTCTTGGCCTTCTTCCCCTTGCCTGTACACTGTGGGCTAAGTCGACTGCACCCATGCTTTCCGCTGCCATCTGTAAACTGCCCTTGACATTTGTTCTCCAGCCACAGCCGTCAGAGTGATGTTCTCAATTGTCTGTAAAATGTTTCCATTTGTGTCCGTTCTGAATTCATTGTCTCCTGGGGCCTAAAGCTCCTCCCCTTTTCTATTTACTGTGTCTGTGAACGGCACTCACCAGGCAGACCTGAGCCACACAGGTGTCTCTTGTTCCCTTATTGCCACATGCACCCCCAACACACACGCCACCCACAATAACTTTCTGCACTAGCCAACATGGTAGCTATTGGGCATGTAATTAGCCTAAATGGAAATGTGCTAAGTGTAAAATACATACCATATAGTATCAAAAACACACCCAATTTTCTTATTGATGGCATCCCCAAATTATAGTATTTTGAGTAGTTTATACCAAACAAAACATAACCCTAAAATTAAAAGTACTTCTTTCTCTTCAGTCTTCTAGTAGGCCTCCCTAGGATGTTTTACATATGGGGCTTGCATTTATGACTTTTGATTCATTTCTATTGTATGGCACTCTGCCAAGTGTCTGCTGCTCCTCCTCCCTTCTTAACTGAGGTCCTTGTTTCTCACCTGTCCCAAACTGGTCTCCAGTCTAATCCTCCCTTAGCCAGGCTGTGTAACCTGGAGCTGCAGGGCCTATCTAAAGAATAAAAGTGCCCTGCTTAAAGCACCCAGAGATGACTCACTGACTTAAGAGGGCTTACCAGCTCCTCAGTGTATCCCTGCCACCTCCAAGGAGCATCTACCTTCCTCCTGGCGTCTGTGCTTTTTCTATCCTTGCTTGACATTCCCCATTACAAGTCATGCCTAGTGACACAGGCTTGTAATATCTGCAGGCTGAGGAAGGAGGATTGATTGCGAGTTCAAGGCCTAGCTAGGGCTACAGAGTTCAGGGCCAGTCTGAACAACTTAGGCTGTTTCACAATAACAAGAGCGTTTCAGGGGCTAGGAGGATGTCTCAGTTGGTAAAGCCCTTACCTCGCTAACACAGGTTCTAAGTTTGAGTCCCAGAACCCACAAAACAATAATAATAATAATAATAACAATAACAATAATAAAGACAGTTGCCAGGGCTCTGCGCAAGAACACAAGACTTGACCTCCATTCCAGAATGAATATGGAAAAGAACTCTAAGTTGGACTGGGCACCCTACCCTCTTCCCAGACATCCTCAATATCCTCAGCACAGTGGGAAGTGGGGTCCTCTTCTCAGAAACGGCTCTGGGCACCACTGGATCCCATGCCCCCCACTCACAGCACAGGAAGGTGGTCCCTGTGTAGTCAGTCATCCATTGCCCAAGGAGCTGGAAGACTCCATGGTGGCTGTCAGGCCCAAGCCTAAGTAATCTGAGTCCCTCAGAACTCACCGTGACTCAGGGGTCAAGACCACCCACCCTGCAAGTCTGCGCCCTCCACTCAGTCATACCCCACCAAGACTCAGAATTCTCTAGCTCACCCAAAGAAGCTCAAAACTCCCAGAGCAGCCAGAAGCAACTTCAAGCAGTTAGGAACCCCCAAACCACCCAGACGCTGAAGATAGGGTGCTGTTCCTGTTGTGGGCAGCAGAGGGCGCAACTCTGCAACTCTAGTCCACACAGCTCGGATATACCACAGCCCACGCATACACATGCTCCCCCTTTCCAAACCTTCATACAGCCTCACAAGACAATATCCCTCCTTCAAATAGACCCCCCCATTCATCCTTACAAGGAAGAGACATTTGTCAAGGGTATCAACATGTGAGTAAAAAAAAAACGAAAGAGAAGGCCCACAGATAGGGAGATAGGGTGAGTCCTGTCCCTGATAATTCCCGCAGTGTGGGAAACTGTGGAGTTCGCTTTGCTTGCTGGGTCTCAGACCCAGGGATATGACCAGGAATCCTGAGTGCTTATGTCCATTATCTATGGGGTGGCTGCACTGAGGCCAGGCTGTCTGACCAGGAGCTGAAATAAGCAGCCACTTGTCCTCCCCACCCTTGGGTGTCATTCACTGGGGCTGGCCAGGACGCCAGGACCAGCTGTATGGGCACCTGTGCATCTCAACAAATACTGTCCCCCTCACCAGGGACTCCCTAGATCCCAAGGGAACAAAGTGGACTGGCTCTCCACACCAACCCTACAGTAAGAACAAGGAGGCCTTTAGCAGATAATTGTGTGCGGGTCACCGGAGGATATACCCAGAATACTTTCTTCTCCTAGGAGTCTGTGACGTTTTCATGTACCGTCAGTCAGCAGTGTACCAGGGACAGAGTACGTGGGAAAACGTCAGCTATTGCTATTTGCATTTGTCATAACTAGAGCTCTCCAGAGTGGAAGCAAAGAACTGTATTCTTCAGATAAGGACAAGGCATCATGCGTCATCGATTCCACTGAGGCGTCGCGGAGGACATCATTGTGTCCGAGTATAAATGACTGACTGGTGGAGTTAGTCACCACAGCTCCCTACCTGGGCTGTTCAGACAGGGAGCTTATTTAGGGTGAATTAGATGAAGGGCTATTGTTGCTCCCCAGCCTGAGCCCCAAAACCATAATTGTCACTACAGCCCACCCGCTGTGGCCGAGAAAGACACTATGGAATGGGATGTGCACACTTCTGAGTGCTTTCTCTACCCATTCTCACCTTCCTGACAACCAAAGGGACACTTAAAGTCAGAGAGAGGAGCTGTCCTGCCCCTGAGCTGCTGAACAGACTCATCAGGCTTCAGGCCATACTCCACAGTACACCTGGGCCATAGCCTCATCTGCAGCCAAGGCCACAACTGGGCCCTGGGCTTCGGCAATCACCAGGTGCAGATTCAGCCATTGTCTGCCTGCCTTCCTGTTCCCTGCCTCTTATGTTGGGTTACAGAGCCAGCACCATCCTCCTGCCCCGGAGTTCTCATGGTTTCCTCTTCATGAGGGCCCCTCTACATCTACAGAGCCGCGCCCCCCCCAACATCTTCCCACACTAGTCAGCTTCCAGCCATCCCCTCTTCTTGCTCTCTAAGCTTTGACACCCTCCTGTAAGGCCCGGCAGAAGGTCCACACAAGTGGGTGCTGAACAGCTTTCTCCCACAAAAATTCACACAGGTACACCATTCTCTCTGTCACACCCGTCCTCCCTGTGGAGAGTAGAGTCAGTCTGAGGCTAAAGTGAAGAGTTTGCTATTAGTTCCATTGGCAGAGGAAATCTCAAAACAGCCTCGTATAGACTCTGCCATGTATGTGGGTGTTAGTGGTAACTCTAATGAAGATTTATAAGGAAAAAGCAAGCAGAGCAGGGTAATCACAAAATGTAAATTTTTGAGGAGAAAAGGAGTGCCAGAAAGTGGAAGGGAGCTAAATCCTGTGTTCACAGAGATAAACAGATGGAGAAAGGCAATGAACGGAGTGGTGGCCTCAGGGAGAGACCCCACCCAGCTGTTTCCAGCTTGTGAAAAGGAACTAAAGAACAGCTTAGAGCCCGTGTGGTGGGCACGCCTTTAATCCCAGCACTGGGAAGGCAGAGGCTGGTGGATCTCTGAGTTTGTGGCCAGCCTGGTCTACAGAGGAAGTTCCAGGACCGCCAAGCTTAGGCAGTGAAGGACAGAGAGCTGGTGAGGATGTGGTTGAATGAGGAGGCCGTGTTCCAGCCCCAGCATGCAGCAGAACTTGGCAGCTTCGGCCACATGGTTCTGGCTTTAGAGTTAAGGATAGAAGAAAGGAGTTATGGAATAAAGCTGCTGGGGTCAGGCATGTGTCAGCGGTGTCCCTGAATGGAGGCCTCATTGAGAGGCCATTACATGAAGCTGTGAAGTCAAAGCCTGGGTTGCCTTGGAGACCCTAAGATGCTGGAGATGCCAGAGCTGGGGGACGCCTGCGAGGAGAGATGCTCACAGGGAGTGGAACCAGCCCAGGTGAAGGAAGTGTGTTGCAGTCAACAAAGCTGAATGGAGTTGGAGACGTGAAGAGCGTTTGACATCAGACATTATAGAGTCCGGAGTTTGCCCAGCTGGTTTTCTGCTTTGTTTTGGTCCAGTATTTCCTCTCTCTGCTCCCTTCCCTGTGTTTTGGAATGGTAGTGTGCCATTATATGTTGGAAGTACATGCTCTGCTTTTGGATTTTAAGATTTGAAGAGGCCTAACTTAACATCAGTGCAGCCGTGACAGGGACAGGGACTAGGTCTCACCATTACAATAACCAGGGAAAACCACATATTGTACCCTGCGGGTACAAACAAGTACTAGATGCTCCAGAACATTAAGAATAGCTTACCTAACTTGTATATAGGTTGCCAGTTTCCTTGCAACAACCCCAGTACCAATCCCTGTTTGACAAGACTTCTCTCACCCCATTCCTGCCCAGTTAGAAGTCCAACTGCCATCTGAATCCAGAATTTCCCTACCCTCTCATCCTTATGTCCTTAAAACCCTGCCACCACTGAGCTCAGTGCTCTCCCTGATTCAACCACTGTGTTGGAGCAGACAGAGAGCCCAAGTTTGAGCTTGCAATGAAGGCTCTTTGCTTTTGCATATGAATTGGGACTCCTGATGGTCTCTGGGGGCTCATGAAGTGGACATAACAATTTTACAGGGAATTACAGTTAAGAGAGTGCATGAGTCTCAGAAGAGACTTAGGACTTTGGACTTTAAAACAAGTTTGAGACTGTTAAAGACTATGGGGACTTTTGAAGTTGAACTGAATGCATGTTTGTATTATGATATGGCTACAAGCCTTTGGTGGCCAGAGAGTGGAATGTGGTGGCTTGAAAGAAAATGTCCCCCACAGGGAGTCTCACCATTAGGAGGTGTGGCCTTGCTGGAGGAAGTGTGTCACTGTGGGGGTGGGCTTTAAGGTCTTTTTCTCAAGCTTCATTCAGTGTGACGATCAGTCAGCTTCCTGCTGCCTTCTGGTCAAGATGTAGTCAGCATCACGCCTGCCTGCATGCCGCCATGCTCCCCGTCATTATGTGGACTGAACCTCTGAAACCGTAAGCCACCACCTGAATTAAATGTTTTCTTTGTAAGAGTTGCCATAGACTCCCCTGGCCCCTTGAATGAGCTGTGTGCAATAGCCTTGCCTCCCATTCAACTGTGTAAAATAAACACACTGAGCATCCCTGATGTTGAGGCTTCCCCATCAGACAGCCCAGTTCACCCCGTTCCAGCTTTGTCTGTGTGTCTGCTCATTCCCCCGCTGCACCAGCCAGATCAAGTCTCTGGGACTGAGCTGGGATGTGGCACTTCTGTGTGTGACGTGTGTGGATATGTCTGTGTCATAGTGCCCCAAAGGCTTGCTGCCACTCAGCCTCTCTTTCCTTTGCGTTCATAACAATAACTATGGCTTCTTCAGGGTCCTTAGCAAGTGGCTCAGGCAGATCTAAGAACATCCTTGGACAAGTCCCTGTTGAGACCACACTGGATGATCCTAGGCAAATCATGTCGCTTCCCTCTTCCCTTCTGCTGTCCACACTGGTCTACTCCCTTGCCTTCTGTCCCAGCCCCTCCCCTTGGGTTCCTCTCTCTCTCTCTTCCCAGCTATTTTAGGAAAATGCTTGCTCCATCCCCTTGACACAGCTGCAAGAAAACTATCATCATCTTTAGCGTAACAAAACTTATCCCGTGGGTGCACACACATGGGAGGGGGCAGCTAGATGGCAAAGACCCCTCTCTGTGAAGTTGCACCCCACCACCACACACTCCACACATTCCACAGAAGCCACTGCACTTCTGAACAGCTCAAACAAGGCAGGCTGGCTTGCCTGAAGGCTTTGCCAAAGCCATAAAGTGGGGAGGGGTGGCTGAGGCACAAACACAGCTTCACCCCTGAGCTGGTCTTGGTGAGGAAGGGATGGTGCAGGGTATAACAGAAGGTCCTCCAGGTGACACGCTACCCACACAGGCAATGTGTTACAGAGCCTTTATTGAAGGTCATTGCTGCAAGATGAAGGTCCACACAACGCTGGATGTGGGAGGCTTAAGTTTAGACTCTTCAGCAAGGAAACACGCCCCTTCAGACAACCTTTTCACAAAGCTTCAGGACACGGCTGTGGTCAGCCTCCACCAGGCTGGGAGGGCTTTCTGCCCGAGGCCCCTCTAGCCTGCCTTGCTTTGTGCCTCTTCTCCAGCTCCTTGAGTCCTGTTAGTCCCTTGCTGTCCTCTCTAAACCCACCTCCACTTGTGTTTGATCTCCTGTGGGTCATTTTGAGCTGTCCAATCCGACTACTATGGAGAAACAGGTGGAGAGCCCCTTCAAATTCTAGAAATGATTCCTGAAGTCTTCTCTTCACACCCCATCTCTTCCCACAATGCACTGGGCAGGACCTGCGTAAGAAGTAAATCTTAAATGAAACTGTGTCACCTCTGCAGCTAGGTCACTGGGGAAGTAACCCCACCAGCTCCTGTTTGGGGGGTTTGCTCCTCTGGTTTGTGGCCTGTTTTGAAGGCTGTAGAGACTTTAGGTGGTGGTGTGTAGCTGGTGGCGAAGATTATGCCCACCGCTGTCCTCAGGCCTGTGTTCTCTGACCCTCGGTCAGCTGCCGCGTGAACAGACATTGCTGCATGCTCCCACCACCACAGGCTAAACCACACCTCTACACTTCCCCTGCCGTGATAGACTGAATCCCTCTGAACCTAAGAGCCAAAGTCAAGTTTTCCTCTAAGTAGTTTCGGTTCAAGCATTTTATCACCATGGTGATCAGAGTAAAAAGAACTCTGGCCTCTGACCTTGCTTCTTTTTCTATCTTCAGTCATTAATAATGACTCTCAAGTGTCTATAGAGAGGGCTGTGTGGCCAGAAGCAGAAGCCTCATCCTGTCTTGGCTGCAGACCTCCTGCCCAGTCAAGCTTTCAAGTACCCAATGCCTTGACCACAGCTGAAGCCTCAAGAGAGACCCTGAGGCTAGACGGCCCCCTAACTGCTCCTGATTTCCGACTGTAGCAACTGTGCAAAAATGATACATGTTGTTTGTTTTAAACTAAGGGAAGGGACAATTTGTTACACAACAGATACGTAATACTTGAATTCCATTACAAATGACTCATTTCTAGCCTCAATGTTTACCAAATCGGCAAAAATCAAAAAGGGGTGGAGATGACTTGGGATGGTAAAAACATGTCCAAACAGAAAGGCTGTATCCCTTTCTCTTCTCACAGCCCTCTCTTTCCCAATAGGCACTCAGACACCAGCTTCTTTACAAATCTAAGGAGACTGCACCCTCTCTAGGCTTTCAAGAAAGCTAGTTTTTCCCTTCCCTCCCTCTGTAAGCTCCTCCACCCCAGTGATGTCAGAGCACCTTCCCTCCATTCCTCCTCCCACCACCAGGTAACTGGTAAAAGGAGTGTCTAGCATTTCAGGTGTATCCCCATCTCTTTCAAGCATGTGTGCCCTTGCTCTGTGGCACCACCAGGGCTCCGTGGGCATCAGCATCATTAGAGGAAGGCTGGTCCAGAGACAGGGAGACTACCTCAGTCAGCACCAGGTCTGGAGCTGGTGAGAAATCCCACAAAGAGTGAGGCAGCTGAGTAAGAAAGAATAGCCCCATAACAAAGGCTTGTGAAACCGGACTTAATGCCTGGAGGTGTTATAGTGCTTGGTGTCATAGTGCTTGGTATCATGGGACTTGCGCCAGCACCAGATCAGTGTCCCAGCCTGGCAACTGGCAACAGGAACCTTTCGCTGTCAACCAACAGGGGCATAGCACCCACCAGGTCCATATTTGCCACCTACCAGATCCCAGTTACCAAAGGATAGACCCTCAGTGAGGAGCAGCTGGGCCAGCTCAGGCTTAGTCCTCATCTACTCACGGGACCACTCCCTCCAACAGAAGATAAAGTTCCCATCAATGAAGAGTGTCATTGGGACAAAATATCTGACAATTTTGGGAGAATTTGTTTTGGCTTGTGATTCAGGGGATATTGGCCTGTTACGGGGAGGAAGGCATGGAAACTAGAATGGGTTAGTCTGAGGCTGTGGGAGCCTGCGGCATGGCTTGGTCACATCCTGGGAGATCAAGAAGCAGAAGACTCAGGTAAGGAACAGAAGCCTCCACCCCCTCCCATCCCACTTCTGCTAGCTAATTCACACATCCCAAAGGTTTCCCAGCCTCTGCAAACTGTACCGTTGCTGGGAACCACATTTTTAAGCACACAAACCTATAGGGAACATTTACGTCCAAACTATAATGGTACCCAACAATGGAGAGGGAAGGCACATATTGCTGGCTGGAACTCTCACTGTAGAATCACAAACGGAGCGTGCCTACACCCACACCATTGGCCTCCACCACCACCCTCAGATCCTGGACCTGCCCACCCACCATCTCTCTACCTCCCTTGACATCAAGGCCAATGCTTGGTACCTCTGTCCCTGCTCTGGCTCACACCCACCAAAGACACAGGTGGCACCTCACATTCCAGGCCCTGCGCTGGGTCCTGAAGATGCTGAAAACTACAGGGCAAAGTCCTTGCCTCAAGGAGCTCCTTATTGGGAAAGACAGATGAGTGAACAGGAGGATGTCATGCACTAAGATACACCCGAGTAGCCAATAAATACAGAGAAAGTAATGTCACCCAGAATCGGGAAGGCCTCCTAGAGGAGGTGACATGAGGAGAGAAGTCATAATAATGGTGGCTGAGTGCCACTTGCCAAATATTTACGCCTTAAGAGCCCTGTCACAGAGGTTAAGATAAGAGAGGTGGCTCCGTAGTCAAGCGCTCTTGCTGTTACTGCTGCTCTTTAGAGGGCCTGTGAGGACTCAGCATTACCTGGCCTGCCCCTGTCACCTGGCAGAATGCACTCAGGCAGTACTCTGGTCAGCCCAGAGTTCCATGAGTACCAGTCTGCAGGCAGGTGTAAAGGACCCCTTTAAAAGCCAGACCCCGCCCACTCACGCTCTCTTTGCTCTTTGCTCTCTTTCCTGCCCTTCGCTCTCTCTTCTGTTCCCAGTGTCTCTATGTCTCTTTTCCCTTCCCTCTCATTTCCCTTCCTAAATAAACTTCACACTCAAGTTCTGTCTGTCTGGCGGGTTATTCCCTCTGCCTCGGTCACCCTCTCCTACTATGGAACCCGCTATGCTCTCCCACATGGTCCCTTACCTTGGGACCCCCACGCGGGACACCTTCCCCCTTTCTCCAGCTTTATCTTATTAAAACAGGAACAACAGGACCTGGGTTTGAGTCCCAGCACCCACATCAGATGGTTTGCAAGTGTACCTGCAGCTCCAGGAGACGCTGTGCTGTCCCCGCCCCCACACAAACACATCAATAAAAATAATATATATGTAAAATATGTAACAAGCCCAGTGGTGCACAGCTGAGAGGCAGAGGCAGCAGTTCAAGATCATTCTCTGCTGTGCTGCGCAATGGGTGTGGGCCGTTCTGGCTAGTTCAGGTGGGGACCCATAGGTGAGGTCCCCGTTGGCAGGGTAAGGGGAAGAAGGGCTATGAATTGCCTTTCTTTGTCTCCATTTTACAGTTAAAGAAACTAAGGAGCAAGTTTCAACCACTTACTAAGGTTATGTGTAAAATAAAAGGGAAATTTGGAATTTGAACCTACCTAGGCAGGTTAGAGCTGACTACCCAAACCTGGGTTTCTGCTGCGTTACCTTGTTACCTGTCTCTACCCACTAGGTGGCAGTAGTATGGGCCCCACTTTTTTTTTTTTTTTTAATCGCTAGAAACTGTCAAATATCCCCTAGGGAGCAATACTGTTCCCGGTTGGGAATCACTGAGCTAACTATTTTTCTTTCTTACCTCAACAAATCTGTAATGTAGCTTATTGCTCACCAAGGACCAGGCATCCTCCTAAACAATTTAAGTTATTAACTCATTTAATCTTCCCAACAGCTCTCTAGCGCAAGCTTCGCTGTTCTGTTCTGTGGTCTACAGAGGAGGACATCAGTGGCGCGGAGAAATGTCACAAAACTTCTAGGTAGTGGTGCCTTGGTTTGAACCTGTTGAATGCGGCTTGGAGCCACCGTTTTACCGCAGTGCTGTGCTGTTTTCTGATTTCCTGTGACGTGGCAATGGGGGGGGGCATCAGGCAAGTGTGAAATAGAGAGCCCATAAAATTAATAGTGAGACTGCAACACATGAGCACAGCAGAGCAGAACGAGGCTTGGAAGAAATGAGGAGAACGCAGTCTTCTCATGAGGAAGAACCTGATAAGACAGACAGACAGCTCAGAGGGTTCAGTCCCGGGGAAAGGTGTCAGATGGGGAGGATGTGGTTTAGCTGTAGCTAGATGATGGTGGTAGGGAGGGTGGGCTTACGAGCTAAGATTAATGACTGGATTAGGGGGGTTGATTTGGACACTGTTGTGAGCATCCATGACTTAAGTCAATGGTTGGAGGGTGGGACAGCATGCGGAACAAATCGAGTTGTCAGGACTCACCCCCCCCAACCCCAATGCCCCCCAATCCCCGTCTCTGATTCCAACACCTCTAATGTCCATTCAAAACAGAAGCCTAGAATCACAGCCCAACCGACTCAGGCCACCTCAGCCCCGAAGCTGTGCTGAATCTTCCTTCAACCCTGGAACTGGACCCAGAAGCCCCGGAGTGCCCTGGCCAAGCTGAGCTGGTGAGATGGCTCAGTAGAGTAAGGGAGCTTGCCGCCAAACCTGATGTCAGGATCCACAGGATGGAAGGAGAGAAGAAACTCACGTTGTCTTCTAACACACACACACACACACACACACACACACACACACACAAAGTGTTTCCCAAAAAACAGGGTTGGGGGAAGGGCGAGAAGACAATACTGTCCCAGATCCCTCGCGCTGGGCAGAGCTAGTAATTTCTTTCCCACGGAAAGCTACAGAAAACCCGGACCCGAAAAATCCAGGCCCTTTCTCCTGGGCTCATCCCCTCACACAACAGCAGGTGGCAGCACCAACATGATTTTCAAACTAAAACCAAAGATAAAAGCCAAAACTAACAAGCATTGATGCCCTTCCTGGATTTACACCCGCGTGTCCTCTCTGCTTTCCCTCCATCCCCCTCTCCATGCCCATGCCCTTTGCCCGCCTCGGTTAATGAGAAACAGAAGCCAGTGGACTTGGAAACAAACTTAGAAGGTCAGAGGGACCATTGGGGCGGGGCTATCAATTTGTCTCTGGAGAACTGTCTTGACTCACCAGCTCTCTTACTAAAGGTAAGGTTGAAAAGTTCCTCACAACCAGAGCAATGGCTTAGACTTTGTCAAGAGCCCTGTGTGCTTTTGCAGAGGACCCGGGTTTGATTCCCAGCACCTGCATGGTGGTCTATAACTCCAGTTCCACAGCGTCTGACACCCTCTTCTGACCTCTGGTATCAGGCGCACACAGACACATACAGGCAAAACATTCATGCATATGAAGTAAACATTTTTAACCTTATCTTAAATTGTTTTTAAAAGTCCTCATTAGTGACGAGTATTGAAGCTACCTAAAAGCCAGTGTGTCACATTCCTTTCAAGATTCCTTACTTGGGAGCCCATTGTGATGCCTCCCACCTGTGATCACAGCACCTGAGTGCTGAGGCTGAGTTTGAAGCTAGCCGGGGACTCCTAAATGAGGGAAAAGAAATTCC